>NC_089504.1:357177471-357879194 GCF_036850995.1 Saccopteryx leptura | reverse complement strand
GCTACCCATCTGTTTCTTTCCCAGCCCAGGGCAGCACCAATCTTGGCTCTATCTTGCCCCCAAATCCAGTGAGCCCCAGATTCTTCCATGGCAAAAGAGGTGAGTAGATCACACCTCTTTCTGCTTCTACGTATGTCCTCTTCTGGGCTAAACCAGATTTGGGGGCTAGGAGGGAGGAGCTCCAGATGGGATGGGGAAGAGAATCTACTTTCTCCCTGTTTTTTCCTGATGGTTTCTCCCAGACTAGACCAAATAGCCAGAAAAATAATGGGGGTTGGATGGGTGCGTAAGCCCAAGATTTGCACATGACTTCCCATCCTTAGCTTTACCCCCATCTTTCCCAGCATCATTTCCCTCACCAATCACTTCAGACGGTTTTGGGGAAACCATACTATTCCCTTGGTGGGCTTTGGGGTATCCTCACCAACTTTCCCTCCAAATAGCACCTTATACCCCATCTTTGAGTCAGTTCCCCACACCCAAAGATCCCAGCCTAGGGATGGGGTGCAGGGACCTTAAATAGTCCCTAATCCCTAATTTGCACTAGTTAACCCTGGTCAGGGTCCCTATTTTCCTTCTAGTGGGGAGCTGAAGAAACGTTTGCTCCTGATTCTCTGATAAACTGGGCCTCCCCACTCTGTGATTAAAGGAACATTTCCCATCCCACCCACCTCCCCCCTAAAAAAAATGAGTTCACAAGGGGAGAGCCAGTTTTGGGGAGCAAATTTGATACATGGGAATGAGAGGAGTACAGTTTTAAAAGGGGGGGGGAGTTGCTGTCATCAAAATGGCAGCCTTTTCCCCAGCTACTGTTTTCTGGGGCCAAGATGGCTGTCCTCTCAACAGATGTTGAAAGGGCAAGATCATGGCTTTTAGAGGGAGGTGAATGGGGGGGGGGGGGACAGGAGCATCCTCCTGCCTCCTCTTACCTTCCCAGACTATACAAAGGGGGAGGTTAGACAGGCTTCCTGAATGTTAACCATGGAGGAGTGTCACTCCTTCACTACTCTGTCTCTTTGCACTTTTCTTGGTCTTGGCCACAGTTCGAGTGAAGAGTTTTCCTACTGAATGTACCAAGTTCCAATTTTTATGGGAGAAAAAAAATTTTAAACAGGGAAAAATGCAAAAAACAAACAACCCAGCAGAAACTAAACTAAAATGTCCACATAAATCTTGTTTCTGGCACTTTAGAAAAACTGAGAAAAAAGTACATAAAAGTTACATACGTACATACACACACACACACACACACACACACAGTATATGTATGTATGTACAAATTATATACACACACAGCGGAACCACAAGAGAGACCGAAGAAGGCCTTGGAGGCAGGAGGCAGATGGGATGATAGTCCCCTTGTATCCTCAACCTTAACCCCTCTGAGGCAAAAGACACAGGAGATTAAAGGGGTTGAGGATGGACCGGGGCATTTGAATTTCAGAAAAGCTCAAAATTCTAAAACCATTTTGTGAGATCTGAGATTGTAGACCTTTTATTTTTATTTTTTAATATGATTAAGAAAAATAATTTCCAGAATTTGGTGGTTCTAGGCAACAAATGAGAATGTGGCAAAATGGAGGTTAAAAGCTATGGGGGACCTGAATATTGTGAATTTCAGATGTTGGAAATTTGGAGTTTGCAACTTAATCTTTGGAAAATCAAGTCTTGTCAGTTTGTGCCCTCTTTCCCCATGTTCCCTGGGAAGAAGGGTGATAATGGAGTGGAAAAGGCCACTGGTTCTGTGCCACAGCACGCAAGATTTAGAATTCTACAGATTCTAGCTCTATACGTAGTGAGGACCGAGATTTAGTGAAACTGACCAATATTTATCTCCGCATTTGTGTGTGTGTCCAACTCTCTAGGCCAATAAACCAACAAGACAAACAAACTGTGCTCTGCAGTGGAACGCCAGGTGCAATTATTTCCGTGGCTGGTGGGTCTGGCTGGACAGGGACATTGCTCCACAGGGATCCTTGGGAGTTGTAGCCCTGTTCTCCCTCTTAGGGCAACAACTTCCAGCACCTGAGTAGGTATAAGGACTTGCTGACCCTAGCTACTTCATTGTAATTGCTACAGTTACTAGGCTCAAGCTAACCTTGATGTACCTCCAGGCAGAAACATTAAACTCAGTTCAGTTCATACAGCCTTTCAGGAACTAAATATTCATGTTCCAGAAAGGCCTTGCCTTAAACCAGATGCAACCCTTTCTCCAAATTGAGAAGAAGCTAAGGTTCAAAATATGTGATGGCCATAATAGACACAGCAACCTTCCCTTTTCCACTCAGCCTCCCAGTGGCTTCAACGCCTCGTCCCCCCTACCCTCCCTTGTATTTTGTCTAGTATTCTGGAGGGATGAGTAAGTAAATTGAGTGAAGGTGGTTACATAGGTGGGCACTTTGAGGAACTGACCAGAGTGAGCAGCCACTAATCACCTCTAGCAGGCTGCTGCCAATAGGAAAATTAGGATTGGTGTTACTATAGTTAAAAATTTTTTTCAAGAGAAGCGAGGAATCCAAATTTCTCGGTGAAAAATAAAAAAAATATTTTTCCCAAGAGGATATACAGGGAAGGAGGGAGATGAGAAGCATCAACTCATAGTTGTGGCACCTTAGTAGTTCATTGACTGTGGGGCTCCAGCTGAGTCAGTGACCCCCTTACTCAAGCCAGCAACCTTTGGGCTCAAGCCAGCGACCATGGGGTCATGTCTATGATCCCACACTCAAGCCGGATGAGCCTGTACTCAAGCCGGCGACCTCAGGATTTCAAACCTGGGTTCTCGGCATCCCAGGCCGATGCACTATCCACTGCACTCCCAACTGGTCAGACCAAATTTTTTAAGTTGAATTTATTGGGGTGAAAAAATATTCAAATTTTAAAAGCAAACTAATTCAAATATAAAGTTATGCAGGCTAATGTCATGGACCAAATGAAACACTAGTTTACAACCTCTGATACATACTACCTAGTACTTTTGTTCCCATCTCATATTCTCAGACTATAGGGCCAATACTATTATTGGTTCCATTATATAGATTTGGAGACAGAGCAGTTTGGTAGCTTGTCCAGAGTTTGAGTACCAAAGCTGGAACTTGGATATTTTTCAAGTGTGCTTTCCCCCCCTCATTACAAATAAACCCTTTTAGAAATAACCTTTTTCCTTATCTTAAAGATAATATTTCAGAACATAAGTTACAGAAAGGTATAAACAAGGTAAAAATGACCACTAGTCTCAACATGCAAACATAACATTTATTCAACAAATGTTAAGCAGGATGTGCGCTAGGTGCTGTAGATATTACAGTGAACAAGACAGAGTTCCTGCCCTCATAAGGCTTGCAGTCTAGTTCTTGTACTTTGTTCCATTTTACTGGGAAACTGGGTGATATTCTAAGGAATTTCTTTAAGAAGCCAAAGATTATATAAGCTGATAGTGCATTACTGGTGGGCCCAAGGCTTCCTACGCCCAGTCTCACTTGGGCTCTCTGCCTGGAGACAAAATGAGATGCCTTTCCCTAGTGGAGTGAAGAGGCAGAAAGGGATAGGGCTCTAGAGCACCGCCAAACTCTCAATTTAGCTGGCCGAGGATGAGGGTCTTGGCCCTGGGACTTAAGGAAAGGGGTCAGCAGGGGGCAAGTGGTATGTGGCATCCAGGAAGATGACAAGGGTCCCCACACTCGTGAAGATGATGAAGGTCCACAGGAAGAGGCGGTCCACTACCATGGCCACAAATTGCCAATCTTCCTTCAACTGGAAGTAGACAGAAGAAAATGTTCCTCCAGACCTAGGGTAGGACTTCCTAAGCACCCTTGTCGTCCTACCACAACTCCTAGACTAGGGCCCACAGCGAAAGAGGGCGAAGCTACGGGCGATTGGTGAGAGTAAAGAACCAATTGGGAAGCAGGGGGCGGGACCAAATGAGACAAACTTCCAGTCAAAAAATAAAGAATGAGTGTTAGGGGCAGGGTCTGAGTTTCCGGGTGGGGCCAAGGCCACCCAGGCTCAACCCTGCTCCACCCTCAAGGGACTTACCGCATCATGGTCTTCTTGTTCCTGTAGCTGTCGAGCGATGTAACTGATCGAGGAAACAACCTCCCGTAGCTCCGGGGGTAGGACCACAACCCGGGCTGGCCCATCGATAGGTCGCCGTAGATCCAGGGCAGACAGTTCAGGCTGGAACCTGGAAGAGGCGGGACCGTTTAGTCATGCCCGGGGGTGCAAAGACGCAGCCTGCGCTCGGGCTGAAGTCCCGGCCCCAACACCCTACCCGGTTTAGAGCCGGTAGCTCAGCAGACAGAGCGTCGTCCGGCTCCGCCCCTGGTCAGGGCTCTCGCGAGACGCAACCAATGAGTGCACAACAACTAAATGGAATGAGTTGATGTCTCTCTCAAATCAATGGGAGGGAAAATAGCCTTTCTGGCTCTCCCCGCCAGCCTTCTGTAATAATTCCTCCTCTCCCTCTGAGGTTTCCTTGATGCTTTAGTTCCCAACTTTCAGCAAAGTGGGTAGCAGAAGGGATACTACGACTCCCATGATGCTCAACCAAAGCGCCTTTCGGGAGCTTAGGTCGTTTGCCTCCGTAAAGTCTTCAGGGAACTGTAGTTCTCCCTCCCCTGAGTAGGTACTACCTGTTGGATTTAGGGAAGAGAAAATCGTTCGGTGGCTTCCGGATGAAATATTCATCTGTTCCTCGACCCCAGCCACTTCCCGGATAATCCCTGAGCGCTGCAGGAGGTGGCTCTAGCATCTGGTCTCTCTCAGGTTTGGGCCTCTTCAGACCCAGGTACAGAGGCAGTTTATGGATAAAGATCTACAAAGTATAAGAAGAGGAGTGTTAGAGGGGGCTTTTAGACGGGAAGGGAAGGAGCCAGCCACCCCCAGGCCACATGCCCATTCCTGAGCATGTATGCTTGTGTCCCACAGAGCTACATGGACAAGGGAACACAACCACACAGCTTCAGAGCTGTTAAGTGGGTTGGGAGGCATCCTGACTTGGAAAGTCAAGTTCTGAGGGCTTCCACCCTGAGAGCACCTAACCCTGAGATTGTTTCCCTGGGACCCTGGATGAGCAGTATTGATGAACAGAGTATGGGATCTGTGAAATGGTAATGATGGAGGGTACATTTAATTGTGCAACATTTCAACATTCCATGAACGGTTATAGTTCTCCCTTAGATCTGTGAAAGGGAAGGTTGAAGTGGCAGGAGGAGGGAGTCATACCTGGACAAAAAGCCAAATACTAAGTAAGATTAAGAGTTAATACAAACTAGAGGAGATTTTCTTACCTGACGGACCCAAAGGGGCATTTGGTGGGTGTGAGGTGAGCGATGGTGCAGGTTGAGAACAACAACGCTAAGGATGACTGAGAAGGTGACGAGGACCATGGTAAACATGAGGTACTTGATAATGATGGGGACAGCCAGGGAGGTCTCGGGCACTTTGGCAGCCAGCAGTAGTAGGAACACAGTAAGAGTCAGTAGGGCAAAGATTGAGAGCCCCATCTTCTCTCCTTGGAGGGCAGAGGAGAAGGCAGAAGGATTAGGCTTTGCCAGAAGACAATCCTCATGACATGATCGGTGACTATGTTTTCCAGCTCACTCAACAATAGGCTTTTGGAAGGGCCAACTACATGCAAATGACTCTTACATTTATACCTCCAGCTTGGACTTATTTGCTTAAACTCCAGACTTCTATTCACCTGCCAGTTTAACTTCTCCACTTGGATGTACAATAACATCTCAAACTTAACATGTATAAAACCTGATTCCCTCATCACCAGCTCCTCTCATAGTCTCCCCCATTTCATAAATAACAACCTCATCTTTCCTGTGGCACAAGCCAAAACTGTTTGAGTCATTCTCAGCTCTCTTCTCTCTTTCATCCCAGATCCAATTCATAGCAAATTTTAATGGCTCTATCTTCAAAATACACCGTGAAACTGATGACCTATAACATCTACCCCTATTACCCTGGTATAAATCACCATTACCTCAGGTCTGAGTTATTATTATTATTATTATTATTATTTGTATTTTTCTGAAGTTGGAAATGGGGAGGCAGTCAGACAGACTCCCGCATGCGCCCCACCGGGATCCACCCGGCACGCCCACCAGGGGGAGATGCTCTGCCCGTCTGGGTCGTTGCTCTGTTGCAACCAGAGCCATTCTAGCGCCTGAGACAGAGGCCATGGAGCCATCCTCAGCACCCGGGCCAACTTTGCTCCAATGGAGCCCTGGCTGCGGGAGGGGAAGAGAGAGACAGAGATGAAGGAGAGACAGGCTGAACGATGTTTTATTTTTTAAAAATGAGCCTGACCAGGCGGTGGCGCAATGGATGGAGCGTTGGATTGGAATGTGGAAGGACCCAGGTTCGAGACCCCGAGGTCGCCAGCTTGAGCGCGGGCTCATCTGGCTTGAGCAAAAAGCTCACCAGCTTGGACTCAGGGTCGCTGGCTCCAGCAAGGGGTTACTCAGTCTGCTGAAGGCCCGCGGTCAGGGCACATGTGGGAAAGCAATCAATAAACAACTAGGAAGTCGCAATGTGCAATGAAAAACTAATGATTGATGCTTCTCATCTCTCCGTTCCTGTCTGTCTGTCCCTGTCTATCCCTCTCTCTGACTCTCTGTTTCTGTAAAAAAAAAAAAAAATGACCAGACTCCCTCTGTTACATCCGTCTAAGACTCACTCTTGACACTTGTCTCAGTCACGTGATACATTTATTCGTCCCACCCTAAAGGCCGGTCCGTGAAAATATTTTCTGACATTAAACCGGTCTGTGGCCCAAAAAAGGTTGGGGACCACTGCCCTAACCAATTGAGCTGTCTAGTCAGGGCGGGTCTGCATTATTTTAAAGGTCTCTTCTTTGCTTTGTCCTTTGCTCTTACCCCTTTCTGTTCTCAAAAGAGCAGCCAAATTGATCCTGTTAAAATGTAAATCAAATTCTATCACTATGACCTAACTAGGTAGTTTGGTTGGGTTTTTTTTGTTTTTGTTTTTTTTTGTTTTTGCATTTTTCTGAAGCTGGAAACGGGGAGAGACAGTCAGACAGACTCCCGCATGTGCCCGACCGGGATCTACCCGGCACGCCCACCAGGGGCGACACTCTGCCCACCAGAGGGCGATGCTCTGTCCCTCCGGGGCGTCGCTCTGCCGCGACCAGAGCCACTCTAGCACCTGGGGCAGAGGCCAAGGAGCCATCCCCAGTGCCCTGGCCATCCTTGCTCCAATGGAGCCTTGGCTGTGGAAGGGGAATAGAGAAACAGAGAGGAAGGGGGGGGGGCTGGAGAAGCAAATGGGCGCTTCTCCTATGTGCCCTGGCCGGGAATCGAACCCGGGTCCCCCGCACGCCAGGCCGACGCTCTACCGCTGAGCCAACCAGCCAGGGCTGGTAGTTTGGTTGTTTAAAGCATTGTCCCGAAGTGCAGAGGTTGCCAGTTCGATCTCCGGTCAGGGCACATAGAGGAAGATTGCTGTTCCTTTTTCTTTCTGTCTCTCTCCCTTTCTCTCTTACTAAATCAATCAATAAATAAAAAATAATTTTAAATCCTATCACTAAAAGTGAAAAAGTTATGGACATGTATGCCCGCTGATTGATTATTCCTGTGGCATACAACAGGCACTGCAAACTTCATGGAAAGTACTTAAATAAGTAACTTAAAAAAATAATTTAAAAAAGTAAAAAATAAAAATTTATTGATTTTGGCCCTGACCGGTTGGCTCCGCGGTAGAGCGTCGGCCTGGCGTGCGGGGGACCTGGGTTCGATTCCTGGCCAGGGCACATAGGAGAAGCGCCCATTTGCTTCTCCACCCCCACCCCCTCCTTCCTCTCTGTCTCTCTCTTCCCCTCCCGCAGCCAAGGCTCCATTGGAGCAAAGAGGCCCGGGCGCTGGGGATGGCTCCTTGGCCTCTGCCCCAGGCGCTAGAGTGGCTCTGGTCGCGGCAGAGCGACGCCCTGGAGGGGCAGAGCATCGCCCCTTGGTGGGCAGAGCATCGCCCCTGGTGGGCGTGCCGGGTGGATCCCAGTTGGGCGCATGCGGGAGTCTGTCTGACTGTCTCTCCCGTTTCCAGCTTCAGAAAAAAAAAAAAATTATTGATTTTATAGAGGAGGTATGGAGAGAGTAAGAGAGACAGAAACATCACTCTGTTCTTGTATGTGCCCTGAGCAAGGATCAATCCCACAACCTTGGCGTTTTAGGACAATGCTCTAACTAACTGAGCTAACCAACAGAACAAAATAAGTAACTTTTATCATTTGCTCTACTTTAGTCCTATAATATCTGGTTCCAAAATTTGCCTTGCTCCAGAAGGAAGTAAAAGTTACATTTGGAAATTGTTCTAGAGCTGCATCACTCTCCTTCCCTAGGTAGACAGAGGACTTGATTTTATTTACTATTATTATTTTGTATTTTTCCAAAGTTAGAAGCAGGGAGGCAGTCAGACACTCCCGCATGCGCCCAACTGGGATCCACCCGGCATGTCCACCACGGGGCAATGCTCTGCCCATCTGAGGCATTGCCGCATTGCAGCGGGAGCCATTCTAGCACCTGAGGGGCAGGCCATGGAGCCATTCTCAGGGCCTGGGGCCAGCTTTGCTCCAACGGAGCCTTGGCTGTGGGAGAGGAAGAGAGAGATAGCCTGACCTGTGGTGGTGCAGTGGATAAAGTGTCAACCTGGAAATGCTGAGGTCGCCAGTTCAAAACCCTGGGCTCACCTGGTCAAGGCACATATGGGAGTTGATGCTTCCCACTCCTCCCCCTTCTCTCTCTCTTTCTCTCTCTATCTCTCTCTCTCCTCTCTAAAGTGAATAAATAAATTTTAAAAATTAAAAAAAAAAAAGAGAGAGAGAGAGAGAAAGGAGAGGGCGAAGGGTGGAGAAACAGATGTATGCTTCTGTGTGCCCTGGCTGGGAATCGAACCCAGGACTTCCACACGCCAGGCTGATGCTCTACTGCTGAGCCAACCAGCCAGGGCAAGAGGACTTGATTTTAAAGAGAAGGAAAGCATGATTTGAATACCAGAGTTAAGTATATCTGCCTCTGAATCAGACTGGCACTAACCAGGGTTGGAATAGCAACATTGCGTCTCTCTAATTGTGTAATGTCAGGCAAATGACTTAAACTCACTCAGCCTCTTTATCCTATAAAATGGGAAGTCAAATCAGTACTTACCTCATCGAATTGTTGTATAGGTTAGAATTGAGTTAATCCATGTAACATCTTGATTATATTGCCCTACAGCAAGTATTCAAAAACAGCAAAGACAATACCACCACTTATCTAGAATTTACTGGGTACCAGGCATAGTTCTATGAATTCAGTTGATCCTCAAAATAACTATATTCAGTAGGAACAATAATTGTTCCCATTTCCAGATTAGGAAACTGAGACACATAGAGATTAAAGAATTTGCCCAAGGTTACTTTTACCGCATTATGCTGCCTCCTAGAAAAAGGCTAGCTATTGTTTCCAGAGAAATGGGAGGTTAAGAGACTAGTAGATGTCTAAAAAGTGAGGGAAGACAAAAAATAAAAAGTGGAGGAAGCAGGATACCAGGAATGAGGACAGGGAAAAGGAGAGCTGTCTAACCCAGGAGTATGTTGATCCAAGGGGTTGAGGTTTCAAGGATGAGATACTGGATTCTGATGTAAAGAGTTCAGAAATTACTGGGTGGAAAGAAGTGGGCAGCAGAAGAGGCAGAGCATGAAGTGGGAGGGAAAATCTGGATCCAGATGAAAAGGCTCTGGTTGAAGAGAAAACCTAAGTGAAATTGCTGAGGTGCGATCCATGACAGCTTGACTTGGCAGGAAAACCTTATCTGGATTCAGGGTGTAGAAGAGGAAGAAACTGAAGTATTGGTTAAAAGGAGGTCTGGGGTCCTTTCCCCCTTACCTGCATCTGGTGGCAGGTAGAAGACAAAGATGGCCAGGAGAGTGATGAGGACGCATGGGGCGATGACATTGACCAGGTAGAAGAGGGGCTTCCGGCGGATGATGAGGTAGAAGGTGACTTCGTCACGCTGTCCTTCACCCCCGCCCCGGGTATCCACTGGGGGCTGCATTAACCGAGAAGGCTTGTGGATAATCTCCCATTGGCCATTCTCTTGGGGGAGAAGGAGAAAAACAGGAAGGGGAAACAGATGTGGGACCTGGTCCTTGTAGGTGTTGGATCTGGCTTGCTCTGCTACATTCTAGAGCAGAGGCAGCTGATGTGATAAGGGGCTAGCTGTTGACACTAAGCTGCACAGCCCATCTATAATAAGCTTAAATAAGTCTCAGTTTCCATATGTGCAAAATGTAGATAGTCATACTTATCTTGCTGATACCAAGGGATTGTATTGGTCATCGCTGATGGAGTATATTTATCAGCCTGTTATAAGTAAGAAGTCATAAAACTCATGGATGTGGGAGCCATGCATACTCACCAATGAAGGTCCCTTCATGAATGTGCACTTCCTGCAGCTCCTGCCCATCCGGACCCAAGCCAGTCCGCAGGCTGACCTCTGAGCTGTCATAGCTATAGGAACTGAACACCATAGTGCAGTTCTGCCAGTCAAAGGGAAAGTAGGTGACCTGGATGGAAGCAGGAGTCACTAGAGCTGGCAGAGCACTGGTCAGGGTGGGGGAGTCAGAGGATATGAAGCACCAAGCAGAGGGGGGCCACCAGGAGACGTCACAGGGAAGTGGGGGTCACAAAGGAATTGGAAGGTTATTAGGTGAAGCCATGGGCCATGATGGGGAATTATTGAGGAAGACTGGAAGTTAAGGAAGTGAACAGAGAAGATGAAACAATGGAAAATCAGGAGGGCAAGAGAGATGTGAGGGTCATGGGGAGATAATGGAGGAAGGATGGGGTCAGGATGTCTGAGGAGGGAGGGTTTCTAGGAGCGCCTAGAGTTTCCCAGGCAGAACCCAAAGACCTGGATGCTGCAGCTGCTGCGATAGAGGCCTGGGGGCTGCCAGCGCACGGAACCATCGAAGGCTACCAGGACGTTAATGCCCAGAGCGACGTCAAAATTGCCGTCATTGCTGCGGGGAAGGAATCTTCTCACCTGGGATCAGGCCTTGTCCTCTGGGTGCCACGCCCTTCCGGAGGCCTCCCCCACCCCCAGTCTAGGAAAGATCTTACTTGTTTAGTAACACCACATCTGGTAGCCACACGGATTCAGCAGTGATGCGGAGTGAATCGATGTCCTCATGCTCTGCTGGGTCCCAGCTTAGCCTGTAGTCAGTCCATTCCTAGGGAAGCAGAGGCTGAGGGGGGCTGTTAGGGGTTGGAGGCTGGCAGGAAACTTGAACTGTCCCATGGAAGCAGGCAGTGAGTGCAAGCGTGGGGAGGAGCGCAGGCATAGGCTGTGTTCCTGGAGGCTGGGGTTCTAATTCTGGCTCCATCTGCACTTGCTCAGACTCCATCAGCTAATTACCTCTTCCCTCTCAATGGGCCCCAATTTTTTAGTCGATAACAACGAGGACGTAGCATTAGCTATCCTCTAAAACAGCGGTTCTCAACCTGTTGAGAACCGCTGCTCTTAAACAATGGTTTTCTTTTTCTTTTTTGCACTTTTGCGCGAGAGACAGACAGCGACAGACACACAGGAAGGGAGAGAGATAAGAAGCATCAACTGGTAGTTGTTGCATCACATTACTTGTTCACTGATTACTTCTCATATGTGCCTTTAACCAGAGGGCTCCAGTTGAGCCAGTGACCTGGTACCTCAGCGTCCAAAGTCTACGCTTTAGCCACTGCGCAACCACTGGTCAGTCAGGCCTATAACAATGGTTTTCTTTATTTTTTTTAAATTATTTATTTATTTATTTATTTTTAGAGAGAGAGAGAGAGAGAGACAGAGACAGAGAGAGAGAGAGAAGAGATAGAGAGAGAGAAGGGGGGAGGAGCTGGAAGCATCAACTCCCATATGTGCCTTGACCAGGCAAGCCCAGGGTTTCGAACCGGTGACTTCAACATTTCCAGGTCGACGCTTTATCCACTGCGCCACCACAGGTCAGGCTAACAATGGTTTTCAAACTGCAGTATCCAACCCGTTAGTGGATTAGGAATCAAATTAGGGTCCCCAAACCAGTGTGTTTCCAAAACAAAATTAGAATAAGCCTTACCAGGTGGTGGCACAGTGGATAGAGCGTAGACCTGGGATGCTGAGGACCCAGATCCAAAACCCCAAGGTCGCCAACTTGAGGGTAGGCTCACCAGCTTGAGCGTGGGGTCGCCAGCTTGAACATGGGATAATAGTCACTGGCTTGAGCAAGGGGTCACTGGCTGGGCTGGAGCCCCAGGGCAAGGCACATATGAGAAAGCAATCAATGAACTAAAGTGCCTCAACTATGAGTTGATGTTTCTCTCTCGTCTCTCTCTCTTCCTGTCTGCCTGTCTGAAGTTTCTGTTTCAGCTATAAATATTTTTTGAGTTTGTGATGCAAAAAATATTTTACTGAGCCAATCATTCGAGGACATTGTAAAGGCAGCGGGACTCCCTTTCCCATACCGTGGGGTCTCCGTACCAGGTCTAAGTACACTTTTGTGCTCATCTCCTCATCCTTCTCGTTCTAGAAGGGAAAAGTTTAAAAGGTAGAAGTTACGTAAGTGGAGAGAAATGAGCGGGTTCGGCCGGTCAACCTCTCCCTGGAAACACCCCCTCTTTTTCTGAGTCCCACCCTCGTAGGCCCAAGCCCCGCCTCCACCTCCGAAACTTACTGCAGTCATTGGGGTCAGCCAATTCCTCTACAAGTCCCGCCCCCAGACTGGCCCCACCCACAGCTCGTAATTCATCCAACCCTGAATCTCCACCCGCTTTGTTGATTGACTTTGTCCGGCACCAAGCTCCGCCCGAACTTGTGACCCCGCCTCAGAGACCGCCTTCTAGTCAGTCCATCAGCCTAGTTCCACTTCAAGATCCGTCCACGGGCAGGTTCATCACTGGATCTGGCTCTACCGCTGTCCAGCAGCCACGCCGATTTCGACCCACTTTCTGCTAGCGGCAGGTCCACCTCTCAGCCTACTCCCACCCCAGCGGTCCCTTTGTCCTGCCCAATCTAAAGCCACGCGCCCCAGCCCGCCAGGAAGCCTGACCTCAACCGCCCGCGTACGCCCTCACCAGGCTGATGAGTTGCGCCAGTCTGAGACCAACGCGGACCCCGACGCGGTCTCCCACCTTCCGCGCCGGCCGCACAGAGCTATCATAACCGGAGAAAAGCTTCTCGCGGAGCCTGCCCTCCGCCTCCGAGCCGCGGGCGCCTGGAGGAGAGAACACTAAATGAAGCCCTGGTGTCTGGCCACGACCTCTGGCCCTGTCACTGTCCCTTTGAGGTCCAGACTTACCAGGGGCGAGTGACGCCCCCAGCAACAGCAGCAGCAGCGCCCCTGGGGCCATAGCCCGGCCGCGATCAGTGAGTTCGCTCAAGTGAGCCGCCGGGACAGCCAGTGCAAGGGAAGTGACGAGGCGCCCAAGCATGTGCACCTGTTGTTGGGGGGGGCAGCCGCCAGCCCACCCGCCCCGCCCCTGGGATTTGGCCCCGCCCCGAACAACTGTCAATGCCTGCCACCCACAGATAACAGATAAGAACATCAATTGTAGAAATCTTTTATAATTTTTTAAAATTTATTGATTTGTTTAGCGAGAGAGGGAGGGAGAGGGAGAGACAGGATCATCGATCTGATCCTGTATGTGCCCTGACCAGCAACTTCTGCTTTCCGGATGACACTCGAACGAACCAAGCGATCTGGACAGGGCTGTATAAAAATTCTTTAATTGAGAATGCATGGAGTGGAAACCGGGTCCCCTGAGAGAAGAGCCAAGAGATGTGTGGAGCCTGGGCGGGGTCTGTGTGAGCGAGGGAAGCATCAACCCCTCTTGCAACAAGCCAGAAGTAGAAAGAGCCTGAGAAAAAAATGACCTGCCTCTGAGTACTGGGAACTCCTCAGCTCACCCTGCCCATGTCTGAGGCTGCTCAGTCTACCTACTAGTTCGCTAGTGGGTTCTAGGCCTGCCCCTGCTCTCCACGTTTTTCAGAAAAATCTAGTCAGGCCCTTTTAGGTACCTAAAACATAGCTGAGGTATTAAGCTTTAAAGTAAAGCAAGTTCTAGTCAGTTAGAAGCTTTGGGGGTCTCCTCAAATGCGGTGTGGAACCCCAAGAGGACTTATCCCTCCTTGGCAAGACCAAGGGGAGAGCGGTGGGACTTATTGCTGAATTGGGGTCTCCTCACTTGGGGGGGGTCAAGGCTATGTCATATTTATCCTTTTTATTCTAGACTCATTACCCTAAAGATCTCAGCTTTCAAGGGGATCTAGAAGGAATTCCTGCTGAGGTAGCTAAGTATTCGTGTCCCCCCTCAACCCAGGCACAGGTCCAGTTATGCCATAGTTTTGGTCCCTTTGCCACCCTAGCTTCCCCACGACAAGCCAAGGATTCCTTCTAAAACTCCTCTGCCCTTCTTCAGGCTTTATTCCCCTGGACTCCAGCTGAGTTGCAGGAGCTAGACACTGCATTTAAAAATAAGGTTAGCATGCTATAGGAAGAATAAGATTTTTAAAAAATTATCTAGGGAAAACAAGAAGTAGTTTTTAATTCATCTAGGACTTAGTTCTTTATGAATCATAGCTGGGTCCTTTCCAGAGCTCATCTTAATAGGTATCACTAGAGAAGGTGGGAGATGAGTCTAGAACTTACTCTAGAGCAATAATATGGCTTTATAGGCCCCGGTTCCATTCTGGAGGAAAGGGTGGAAAATTGTGGTCTATAACCTAGAGCTAAGATTCAGAAGGAAATATGGCTCCATATGCATCTAGAACACCATGCTCCAGAACTGGATGTCTCTGGGATAAAAAAGTTAAACCTATGGTGATCTGAGACTGGCCCTAGTTCAGGCCAAGACCAAGAGCTTGATAGGGTTCAAATCCAGCCTCTCTACTTGGAAACCAGGGGTCTATCTGGGTCAAGAAAGCCTGCTGGATCCATAACAGAGCCTGGCATCATGCCTGCATTGCCGCACAGAGCATTAGTGCAGAAACGGCCCTCGCTGGGGTGCCTGGTGCTCCAGAACCTGTCCAGAACAAGGCAGAGGGTGAAGCAGGGAAAGGAAATTAATCCTGAGCTCCAGTAGACCTATAAATCTATGGCTCAGTGGCAATGAAAAGGGCTCCAGGAACCTGCGGAGCCTGGGGTGGAAAGTATTTGTGTCCTGGTTCTATCATTTTGGAAACACCCAGCACCATCTCTGGAAAAATCTTTGGGGGTGTGTAAGTGAGGAAGGAAAGGAGTAATCAGTCAGGACCATTTTCAAACATCCACCTCTGTGCATCCCTGTTCCAAGCATTTAAAGGTCTCGGCAGTTCCTAGGCTCCCTCTGGGTAGAGCACCTGGTTGGAACTGGCTGCTCAGGGCATGAGTACGGCAGCTGGGGTGAGAGCAGGGCTGGGAGACAGGCTGTGATGGTGGCTAGATCAGTGCAAGTGCAGGAGCCTCCAGTCCAAGATCTACATTTCAGGGAGCAGGGGGACTGGAAGGGGAGGTTTCAGGGACACTGTGGAGAGAAGGCTCCCGGTACATGGCCACTGTAAAGGGGAAAGAGAGGAGCAGAAAGAGAGTTAGGCACAGAGAGACCTAAGCAGAATCGGAGCTCTGAAAGAACTCCCTTCTCCTACACTTATCCTCTAGGAACCCCAACCCATAGGAGGAGAACTCCCTAATCTCCCAAAGGCCAAATCCTTCCTGGTTTGACTGTCATAATAGGTTTCCTCTTCACACTTGTAGCCCCTGAGCTGTGTGTCACTAAATGTCCACGTCAAGGTCAATATTCTCCCATGTAGTCCCCGTCTTATTCAGTCTCTACTCACCCTCCAGGAGCTTGGGCACAAAGTGGGCAGCTGCCTTGGTCTTCTTGACTCGATTTCCCTTCATGACACGACCCTCCTTGTCCAAACCTAGGTACCAGGCCCGGCCAGAACGGCGCTGACGGTAGAGAGCAGAGGCGTACAGGACATAGTAATTCTCAAAGACACACTCCTTAAAGCGACACTCAGCTGTGAAATGTTGCTGAGGAGAGAAAGACCCAGGAAGGCACACACAGACAAAGAGACAAATAGACATGTCACTGGACAGAAGAGAGCCCTGGGAAGAACAAGCCAGTATACAATCCATACATTTCAGGCTGGGAGAGCCAACTTCTTAGTCCATGCAAGAAAAGGGAGAAAGGGTGGAAAAGGAAGAGCCTGGTAGCCCCTGAGGGTTAAGACCTAGACTTTGGGGGCCTCTGGGATAAAAAGATACCTTCTCTCTACTCTGTTCCCAACCTCTCACCATCATCTGAATGACTCTGGGAAAGTGAGCAACAGTGAAGTCTGGAGGAGGTAGGAAGAGGAAATGAGGCCCTAGCCTGACCTGTGGTGGCGCAGTGGATAAAGAATCCATCTGGCACGCTGAGGTCATTGGTTCAGAACCCCGGGCTTGCCCGATCAAGGCACATAGCGGAAGCAACTACCAACTATAACGAGTTGATGCTTTTTGCTACACCCCACCCCCACCTTCTCTCTCTCTCTTCTCTCTAAAAAACAAACAATAAAAGAAATGGGGGCTCTAAAAGGCTGAAGGGGTTGGACATTCAAAAGGCCTGGGGGCATCTGAAGGGCTACATGAGAGTAGGATTAGAGGGACCCTAGAGGAGGTGTTCTAGAGTGGACAGTGATGAGGGTACATTAGCAAGAGCTGGAGTGGGAGGAGGTCCTTAACTGTAAAATATCTGTGGTTGAGAAAGTTGTAGTAGGGGAATCTCTGAACCCAAGCCTCTCGGCCCTCATTGTCTCACCGAGCTGTAGAGCAGCCCCTCAGCATTCATGGCCATGTAGTGACCCAGCTTGGCACTCTGGATGGTAACCACACGAAGTCCCACAGGGATCAGATTGAAGTGGGCTGGGGACAGAGAGAGGGGGCATCAGTACTCCAGACCTTGAACCCCCATCTGAGCTCTCCCCATCCCAGCTTCACTTCGCTTTCAGGCCGACTGAAAACAGCAGAACCGGAAGCAGGGATAGGATGGTCCTAATCTCTTAGCCCCCTCCCCCTCCCCCACAGGGGCCGCTTCCCCTCTCACTGAAGGAGCTGGTGTCCTCTGGGGTGCCCTGGATGCTCCCGTCGGGATTTGCCTGGAGGTAGAAACCCTGGCGGCAGAACAGTTTGGTGACGATCCCTTTGAGCTGAGGCTCTAGAGAGAGAGAGATTAATCTTTGCAAATGACATCTCTGTTCCCAGAGACATTCTTACACTTGGTGGGATCAGAGGAAAGAAAGGAGAGTGGAGAAAAGGAATAGGGTCCTAGGGCCCCAACTTTCTGATCCTCCAAGAGCGCTCTCTCCCATCTCTTCAATTCCTGAGGACTCTGAGTTGGGGATCCGTTCTGCTTCCTCTAACCACCAGCTTTCAGTTTAATTAATTGAAATTTATTTAAATGGCTTAATTCCTACCCTTTAGCTCAACCAGAAAAGGAGGGGGGAGAGGTTGGGGAGAGACACATCAAAAGGTAGAGGGAGACAGGCAGGGCTACCGAAGGGGGTTGTGTTTGCGAATGTGGGGGGCAGCAAGGTGACCACAGGGTAGGGGCGCCCCCTCAAGAGTGGGGGTGGGACTAGGCCTGACGCTGACTCAGCACCTGCTGCTGCAGCTGTCGCTCTCGCTTGGCGCGGGCCTCGCCTTGGCCCAGAGCCAGCCAGTCTGACACTGACCCATCTGTCTGTGTCTGTCAGTCCGCTGGCTCGGGGGCCCAGGCCTCGTTGATGTTCAGCTTTCCCCCTTCAGCCAGGTAACCCGCCTGGGATGGGGGACAATAGGTACCAAACCAAGGAAGTGGGGGAGGGGCGGGGGAGGTGGCAAGGCAGGCTAAGTCACGTGGGGGCCGGGTCGCACTCAAAGGGTGGGCTGCGGACCGTACCACTGTGGCCGGCTGGCGGCGGGGGGGGAGGAGAGCTCGAGGGGGCTAACCCTAGGGGAGCTGGGAACGAGCGGAAACGGGGCCAGAGGGACTCCCTGCCTGTGGTACCTGGACGGGGACCACACACTGACCCTCACAACTCTCCTTGCCGGTCGCTGGCTCTCGGCCGATTTCCGGGTACCCCTTTGTAGATGGTACGACCCCCCAGCACCGGCGTGGGGCTCGCGCCAGCCTCGTACTGTATGTAAGTTCCTCGCGGCAAGAGTGTCCCTTGAGCTCTTGGGACCCGATTTCTGAGTCGCATGGAGGGTCATGGGTGGTCCCCAGCTCCTATCTTGAAGCTCAGGTCACGGGAGGAGGGCGCACTAGAGGGGCGGGCTGGGGAAGTAGCTGCAAGGACACCCAGGGGAGAGCTGGGGAGATTGGCGCCGAGCCAGGCAAGCTCGGCCAGGAGGAACCGAGCCAAGGCGTGGAGGAGCGGGAGAACCGGGGCGGGGGCGGGGTTGCCGGAGCCGCAGAAACCCTCGGGGTGACCCAGGCGTCCGGAACCCCCAGGCCCCTCGGCTCTGGATGGAGAGAATCGCGAGAGCCAGCACGTAGGCGAAAGGGGGTGGGGATGGGGGCGGCAAGCAGCTGCTGCGAGGCTTGGCCAAGTCTTAGCCCCTCGAGCCTTCCCCTTGCCCTCGAAAGCAAGGACTCGGGGTTACAGGCGAAAAAGAAGGGAAACTGAGGCATAGGCTGGCAGAGACTTTGCAGTTTTGGCCCACCCCTTTTCACTTTCCTGGAGCCTCCCTCAGTCGGGCCCCATTCTTCAGAGCCCCTATCTCAACCTCCCAAGCAGAGACCCCAGTTCCGGAGACCCCGCCCCAGCCACTCACCCGGGCCGCGGTCCGGCCGCGTGGGCCGCCCCCCGCACAGTCGCACCTTGGACAGCAGGATGAGGAGCTGCTTCTGGCAAAGGGACTTGGTGCCGCGGGGACACACGCGCCGCTGCGCCGACACGGGCCGGCTGCCCCCGGGCTCGCGGACCTCCCGCTTCTGCCGGATCAGGCTACTGGCCAGTGCCGCCATGGCGCCCCGGGAGGAGACACCCCCAAACCAGAAGGCGCTGGGAGCGCGCTGGACTCCCCCAGAGAAGCCTGGTCACCACGGCATGCTTTTGACGCTCTTTCCCGACTCACTGCCCCACCCACTGGACCTTAGGAAGGATAGGCCTCAGTCCCCCACGCCCAGCCTCAGCTCCCACCCTTGGGCCCCGTGCTAGTTCCACTGAATCCAGCAGCCTGTGTATCTCTCCGTTAACCCCACACTCGACTTTTGCCCCCTCCCCTGCTCTACAATAGCCCTGTCCCCACTTCCCCTATTCCAAAGTCAAAACCCTAAAAATTTCGGATGTGGTTCCAACATCCCCAGGCACCTTTTCAACCTATTTCAGGGCCCTTGTACTCATCACAAGTCCACTCTTATAATCTAAAGGGTGTGGATCCTTGGCTTTGAGAATATTAGCTCACCCCACCCCTACTGGTGCACTGCCAATGTCAGGGAAGAACCCAACCTTAGTGTCTTTGCCTCCCTTTAAGTGAAGAGGATCCCCCACTTTTTTTCCCACTGAAATTCCCCAGAACTATGTCTCAGAATGTCCAGGCTGTCCTTGCTCAGAGAGAACGGGTTCCCAGGCTGTCTCTGGACAATAACCTCTTTTTCACCAAGTCACCCCCATTTCTAGTGGCACAGGGTTCCAGTTGCTGAGCCCCTTTCCTCGCCTTTTACCTTCCAATCTTTTTAAAGTCACCTCCAAATACACTCTTTCTGGTGGGTACACCAGGTGGTTGGAGGGCCCTCTGTCACCTCGAAATAAAAGAGCATCCGGATTTTTCCTGGCTGTCCCTTACTTTCCTCAGGAACAGCCGATGCTGTTTAGATCCCACACACTCGGAAACAACCAGGGCCCCAAGAGAGTAGAGTATCCATGTGTCCACCAGTTCCTAAATGTGAACAGGCCCCTACAAGTCAGTGTATCAGAGCTTTCTGCTACAGGGCTTCCTCCTCCTCCCTGGTACTACCTATAGCATCCCCCCTCTTCCCCGACGCCCCTCAACCTGTCCTGTCTTGTTGGTCCCACGACGGGTGGTGCTGGCCCCGGTTTCAGGCTCCTCCCTCCCTGTCCCCCGCAAACGGAGCTTTCCTCCACGCCTGGGTAGACGCCCCGGACCACCAAAAGAGTGAGGGAGTCTCCGCAGAGCGCCCTGGTCCGGTCAAGTCAGAGCACAGGGCCTGGAGGCTGGACCAAGTGCAGTGGCGGTAGCGGCGGCGGCAGCAGCAGCAGCAGCAGCAGTGACAGTGGGAAGTGGAGGTGGCGGCGGCAACCGCAGCTCCCCCTTCTCCCGGAGCGGCCCCGGAGGCGGGGCAGGGGGCGGAGACGCCGGAAAAAGGGGATGAAGCTGGGCGGGCGGAACCCGGGGGTTCCTTGGAGGCAGGGAAAAGGGATGATCTTGGAGGCAGGCGGAGCCAAGGCAAGACCTGTCTCAGGGTTCAGAGGGGACAGATAAGGAAGTGACCCCACTGAATGGAACCCTGGCTGGGGGGAGAGGTTGAGCTTAAGGTAAATGGAAGGGGGAACATCCCGAGAGTAGAGAAAGGGATCCTACTGACCAGGAAGGGAGTACAACTGAATGAGGAAATTGGGGGTAATAACAGCTGGTTGGGAGGGCAGGGGTGTCGAGATCTAGCCTGGGGCGAAATTCGGCCTCCCTAATATGTCTGCTTTTGTTTGAGCCAAATTGGTCTGTCTCTGGTCTTCATACCTTTTTCCTTTGCACATTTTGTCAACAAATATATTTCCCCCATTCCTATAGACTCCTGAGAGGAAATACCATAAGAATGGGGGGGGGGGGAGGAGATGGTTGCCAGAGGCTGTACCAGGGCACGAGGGATGCTGGCCACAGATTTGAAGAGCAGAAGAGCCAGGATGGGACGATTTGTACCAGGGATGGGTAGCGAGGCAAGTGGAAATGATGGGCAGGAACCCGCGAGGACGCCTTCTAGAACGATCTTTGGGTCCTGGGTGCTAAGTCTGTCTTTCAAATTAGGGGCGAGCAGTCCCCTCCATATTCCGCTAGCTAACAGAAGTACTTTCCACGCTGGTAGTAGTCTTTAATGGGCTCCGCCTCCTACGCCAGCTAAGCCGCCCCCCTTGCGCGCAGCCTTGGCCTCCTCCACCGTGGCGCACAGGGCCTGGGCAGGGTCCCCACGTAGCCGGGCCAACGCCACGAGCAGAGCAGCGGCACCGTCCCCTGCCCAGAGCTTTCGGCCACTCAGAAAATAGTGGGGCAGCGTCCCAGCTTCGAGCACACGACCCAGCTCATCCAGAAGCCCCAGGAAGCAGGCTCCTGCATTCTCGGGCCGCGCTAGATACAGCGCGGGCAGTCGCTCGCAAGCCCAGTAGAGCAACGTCCGCAGAAGGTAGGGCGCCGCAGCCCGGGTCCCGGCCACCAGCGGGCGCAGCAGCGCCTGAGCAGCCGCGTGCGCTTGTAGCAACGGGGAGGGAATGTGCGCCTTGAGCGCCAGCTCCTGGCGGGCGAAGCACAGCTGCCAGCCGGAAGCGCACAGCCGCTCTGTGTCACCACGGGGCACCAGGTAGAAGGAGGATGACTCGGAGGCCAGCGGGCCGGCCCACGAGTGACTCCGAGCGCCCTCCGGCCAGCCAGCTACAGACACCACGGGGATCAGGTCGAAAAGCAGGAGGCGGCGTGGGGGTCCCGGCGTAGCCAGTAGGATGGTGGTGAACCCCGCTTGGCGGGCTGCGTGGACCAAGCGAGGTGCACCCGGGACCGGGACCAGGGACTCGGCGACCTCAGCCAGCACAGCAAAGAACCACGCAGCCACCTTGGCAGCGCACAATGTGGGCCACGCCTCTGGAGCCTCCGACGGCTGTGGGACTGGACTATTCAAAGCTGCTTTGGTGACGTCACCATTTAGTTTTTTCAACAGTTCAGGCAAGCCAAGATCAGTTACATCTTGCAGAGGCAGCTCAGGCCCCGAAACGTTAGTAGGGGATTTTTCCAAAAACACGTGCTGCTCAGGCTCAGTGACGTAACCGTGAGGTTGGTCCATGGAGCTTTGCTGGTCCTTGGGACTTTCTTCGCTTTCGCTTCGGTGGATGGAATCACGTCCTACTGGAACTGGGGGTCCTAGGCAATCTTGCCATGCCTTTCGGACTGAGGTTCCGTGCATCATTTCTGGGAGGCAGACCCAGGCGTAACAGGGTTCCACGTCCGTTTGCAGCTCCTGCCCAATGACATCTAGAGAAAACACGGGCACCAGGAGAGTGAAGCCGGCGTCATAGTGAGGTCCCCGGGCGTAGGGACCTACGGGTGAAGTCCCAAGATCCACGGAGCCCTCGCGAATTCCACCACGAAGCAGTAAGAGTTCTGCTTGGGGAGGGAAGCGGGGGTCCCTGCGATGAACAAGACCTACGAGAAGAGAAAGGATTGTGAGTGCGTGACACCACGCCAGGGCGGGGCTGAGAGCTGCGAATTTCTGAAGGCAGGGACGGTTACTTACTAAGTAAAGAGAAAACGAAGTCCTTGGCCTGGAGGAGGTCTGGTCCCGTCTTGGGCCCGTCACTCCAGCTCGCCTGCACACCCAGCTCCTGGATAAGCTGGGTTAGTTCCTGCAGCTGCGCTCCAGAGCAGAAGTCGATGTCCGTGAGTGGGCGGGCAGGGGCTGGGGGCGGCGGACCCCACCAGGGGGCACTCCCCCAGACCGCAGAAGCCATATGGCTCTATCGTTTTGGGCTAGGGAAAACACTGACGAGAACAAGCTTAGACCGGCCCTTCCTTTTTCTGTCAAAAAGTCGCCGGCGGTCTGCTCTCTTCCCGAGGCTGAGAGAGTGCCTCAGATAAGTACGCCAGTAGGTCTGCAGATAAAGGGCTCTAAGTTTAGTCCAGAAAACGAACAAATAAATACCTCCTCTGTCCTTGTCCTTTCTCACATTCTGGTCCCCGCCCCCATGGATCGGTTCACCTGAGTCAAACCGTAAAAAGTAGCTGTTGGGACCCTCCTACGTAATGCAATAGCCAATCTCCTCCACTGTCCCTTGTCTACCTCCCCTTACCTCTATTTCAGAAAAGGCTTAAGGTCTGCGACTTCCCTTTTAGGGGGTGAGTGCAGGAGGTGGGAAGAAAATGGAAAGAACAATCCAACAGGTAACTTCTTCCGGCTGCCCGCAAGGCCACGCCCTTGTTACAGCCACACCCCTTTCTAGAGGCCTTCGAAGTGGTTCCCAGCGGACCCCGCCTCTGTCAACACTCCTTTCGCTTTGCTTAACTCTCGCGCTATCCTGGGAGTTGCACTTGGTCTTTTGCGCTACCAGAGCGTTGAGGCTATGCCCGCACATCCTTTCCTGTTTCTTTGAAGAGCCTGGTTGAAGTTGGAGTTTCTATGGAGATAAACTGTTTTCTTTCTTTCCAAGCCCAGGTCAGTTCCACACAAACATTCCTTGGTTTGGAGCAAAGGGGTAATAGGATGGATCTGAATAGCAAACAATAATGGGGGACATACCCTTGGGCCTGGGGAGAAACAGGGATCTCTACATACCATGTGAGTAAAGGAGCATTCATTGATCATTTAGATTTAGAAGGGTTCTGCCATGCAATTATAACTTATAAGCCTAGAAAAGCCGCACATGACTTGTGCAAGGCCAAAACTAAGCCAGAGAGGCGTTAGAAAGGGGCTCCCCAGCTGGGTGATTTGCCTTGGGAATCTTTGATAGCACTGTTAGGCAAGAACACACAGGTGGTGACCGAGGAATGACTATCTGACTCACGGATGGGACATATTGGTGATACCCACCTCAGACACACGTGTGGAGCTGGGAAAACACTTTAAAGTCTCACACATCGTGTGTACACTAAAGATTTGTCAGGACTGAAAATCAAATCCAAAGGAAACTTCCAGCTGGGCTGGGGCAGGGGAAAGGGAAAGTATGGGGGAGGAAATTGTTTTCAGTAACCAGTGCTATCAGGGACACAGATGAAGTCCAGGATGACACAAGAAGCCACAATAATACAAATAATGAGACAAAAGATAGAAAACCAGGAACAGGTTTACAGATCAGACCTATCCATTGCTGGACCAGGACTTGTGTGTGTGTGTGTGTGTGTGTGTGTGTGTGTGTGTGATAGAGACAAAGAGACAGAGAGGGACAGGAAGGCAGAGAGATGAGAAGTATCCATTCTTCATTATAGGACCTTAGTTGTTCATTGATTGCTTTTCATATGTGCGTTGACCAGGGGGCTTCAGCAGAGCGAGTGATCCCTTACTCAAGCCAGCAACTTTGGGCTCAAGCTAGCGACCTTGGGCTTCAAGCCAGTGACCTTTGGGCTCAAGTCAGCAACCCACACTCAAGCTGGTGAGCCTGCACTCAAGCCAGTGACCTCGAACCTGGGTCCTCTGCATCCTAGTCTGACGCTCTATAAACTGTGCCACTGCCTGGTCAGGCTGGACCAGGACTTTTTTTTTTTTTTTTTTTTTTTACAGAGACAGAGAGAGAGTCAGAGAGAGAGAGATAGATAGGGACAGACAGACAGGAACAGAGAGAGATGAGAAGCATCAATTATCAGTTTTTCATTGAAGCATCTTAGTTGTTCAATGATTGCTTTCTCATATGTGCCTTGACTGTGGGCCTTCAGCAGACCGAGTAACCCCTTGCTCGAGCCAGCGACCTTGGGTCCAAGCTGGTGAGCTTTTCTTTTTTTTCCTTTCTTTTTCATTTTTCTGAAGCTGGAAACAGGGCGAGACAGTCAGACAGACTCCCGCATGCACCCGACCGGGATCCACCCGGCACGCCCACCAGGGGCAACGCTCTGCCCACCAGGGGGCGATGCTCTGCCCATCCTGGGCGTCACCATGTTGCGACCAGAGCCACTCTAGCGCCTGAGGCAGAGGCCACAGAGCCATCCCCAGCGCCCGGGCCATCTTTGCTCCAATGGAGCCTTGGCTGCGGGAGGGGAAGAGAGAGACAGAGAGGAAAGCGCGGCAGAGGGGTGGAGAAGCAAATGGGCGCTTCTCCTGTGTGCCCTGGCCGGGTATCGAACCCGGGTCCTCCGCACGCTAGGCCGACGCTCTACCGCTGAGCCAACCGGCCAGGGCCCCCAAGCTGGTGAGCTTTTGCTCAAACCAGATGAGCCTGCGCTCAAGCTGGTGACTTCGTGGTCTCAAACCTGGGTCCTCGGCATCCCAGTTCGATGCTCCAGCCACTGCGCCACTGCCTGGTCAGGCTGGACCAGGACTTTTTATATTCCCTTTTCCCTGGGGACTATCTCTGGCGTGAGATAGGCCTAAGTCCACAGGCAAGAGAATTAAGCAGAGACACTTGGGAAAATTTGAGGATTGTAAAGGAAGGGACTTTCAGAACCCAGAGCTTAATTTTGGAGCCCAGATCTCAGGAGTTCCTAGTCCACTAACAAAGAGAGTTCTTCTCCCTCAGCAAGTCAGCGCCCCCAAACAGAATCCAGAACTGAAGAAGCAGGTTTCCTTATGTCTGGTTGTACCCCAAAAGATCAGATCAGGAAAACTGAGGACTGTGCTCTTTCTCACAGTGGCAGGTAATTAGGCATCTGACATCCCTACACATTAGGTAAGTTCTCTTGGCTCTATGGGAGTTTTGAAGATGTTGGGGATGGGTGACAAGGGTAAGAAAGCATCTAAACTCGAAAGCATTGCTAATAGGATTTTCTGTAATGAAAATGTTCTAAATCTGTGCTGTCCAAACAGTAGCCACTAGCCACCCATGGCTCTTGAGCACTTGAAATGTAGATAATGAAATAGAGGAACAGAATTTCAAATTTTGTTTAATTTTAATTAATTTGCATTTTTTTAAAGTTTTTTTTTTTTATTATTATTGGTTTTAGTGATAGAGGAAGGGAGAGAGTGAGAGACAGACAGGAACATTGAACTGTTCCTGTATGTGCTCTGACCAGGGATCGAACCAGCAACCTCCGTGCTTTGGGATGATGCTCTAACCAACTGAGCTAGTCAGCTAGGGCAATTAATTTGCATTCTAATAGCCATGGGTAACTAGTGATTATTGTGTTGGAAAATGCAGCTCTAGGGCCTTGGGGATGATAGGTTTAGCTCGTCAGCTATGAAGGAGAAGTAGCAGCAAGTATAATTCCAGTCCTCCTTAGGCCCTGAGAGTGGCCAGTGTTAGGAATGGGGCTGGAGTGGATGTCCTCAATCACAGAACACTTTTGCCACCTCTTTATTTCTCATAAACCTTTGTACCCTCTTTTTCTGAGGGCCTCATGACACATTGATATCCTCACTCGGTGGTCTCCACTGAGTTGCTGGGTGCCTCTTGGCAAAGGCGCCTGGGAGCTAGAGCTTCACACTTGTCTGTACCTACTTTGGACTGTCTCTGGCGGGCATCAAAGACAACATGCCCTACCCGGGTGCCTGGCTTAGGACAGTGGGTCTTCCAGCTGATTTGGGGATGCACCTGGCAATAATTCTGGCAGGCTGGAGGAACTATATTCACAGAGTGGTACACGCAGTCTTGGCCACCTGCTTGCTGGGAGGATGGTTGCAGCTGAATTAGTACAGGTACCTTTGAGAGGGTTTGTAGGTCATTGTAGATCACCTGGGCCTTGGAAGGGCAGATGTTCTGACTGAGTGGGTCAGAATTCCATGGAAGATGCTGCTTTGCATTCTCCTGAGGAACCTGCTTAGATATATATGACTTCATCAAGGATGGTGTGGACTTTGCAGTCAGAGATACATTAGTACCTAGAGCAAGGCCTGGGTTCTTGTGGAGGTCAGGATTTAGGATAAGACATAAGTCCTTGTGGGGGCTTGATTCCTTGGTAAGTCGTTGAGTTGTGCAGAGGCCAGAATCTTGGGTAAGGGCTGGATCCTTATGGAGATGAAGATCTTGATTAGTTCCTGGGCACTTGTAGAAGCTAGGATCTTGGGTATGTTCTGGGCTTTTGTAAATTCCAACATCTTGGGTAAGACCACTTCTTCTTTCAAGTTTATCAGCTTGAGTAAGGCCTGGATTCACATGGAGGTCAGAATCTTGAGTCAGGCCTCGATTGTTGTCTCCTGAGTCTTGGGTAAGGCCTGAGCCCTTATGGAGGCCCCAGGTTTGGACAAGGCCTGGGCTGTTGTGGAGAACAGATTCTTGGGGAAGGCCT
Organism: Saccopteryx leptura; assembly: GCF_036850995.1. Lineage (NCBI taxonomy): Eukaryota > Metazoa > Chordata > Mammalia > Chiroptera > Emballonuridae > Saccopteryx > Saccopteryx leptura. Next base: position 357,852,070 of record NC_089504.1, on the reverse strand, counting down.
GCGCTCTTGTTGACTTCAGCATCTTTGGCAAGGCGTGGGCTCTTCTGTGGGCCAGAATCTTGGGTAAGGCCTAGACTCTGAGAGACTCCTAGATCTGGGGCATGATCTGTACTCTTGTAACCTCCAGGATCTTGAGAACCTGGGCTGTTAGGGAGGCCAGTCGTTGGGGAGAGATCTTGGCTTTTGTGGAACACAGTCTCTTGGGGGGTTTTTGGACTCTTACAGACTCCAGAGTCTTGCATAAAGCCTGAGCTCCTCTGATTGTCAGAATTTTGGGGAAATGGGGTGTTCTTATGGAGGCCAGAGGGTTGGGTGAGACATGGGCTCCTAAAGGTACATACATCTTGAAGAGGACCTAGGCTCTTTGGGGAGCCAGAATCTTGGGTAATTGGATTCTTGTGAAGGCCAGAGTCTTTGGAAGGCCCCGGACTCTTGCAGAGATGAGGGTGTTGGGTAAGGACTGGGAGTTTGTAGAGGCCTGGACCTTGGGTAAACCCTAGGTTTTTGGAAATTCTAGAGACCATTGAAGGGCTCGGCATCCTTTGGAGGCCAGAATATTGGGTGAGGCCTAGACTCTCGTGAAGTTCAGGAGATTGGGGTTGGGTTGGGGTGTGGGAAATGGTGCAGAACTGGGAAGGGATGGGAAACTGGGGAGAGGGTACAGATGGAGAAGACTTGGAGATTGGGGGAGTGGTGGGGGTTTCTATTGAAGTGGAGAGCTTTGCCTGGTGGTTGGTAGGTTGATGAAGAACAAAGGACCTCGGAGAAACAGGCAGAGAAAGAGTGCATGATGGAGGAGTGGTGCACACTGAGTTCTGGGCACTGGTTAGAGAATGAAAGCAAGGCTGAAAAGGTGAAGCATCCTTAGAGTAGACCAGGAATTTCGGGTAGACTGGAGGCTGGGAGTCTGTGCTTCCCCTTTCAGCGTTGCAAGGATGGAAGCTGCAGTAAGGGAAGGTCTTGGGCTGTAAGGATTTGCCTTTGGCATCATCTGATATCTTCCATTCCATATTCCCCAACTCCAGGTAACCCAGTATGGATCCTGTGGAGGGGCTGGCAGTGTCCCCACTAAGTTGCATGGATGTTTTCTCTGCTGTATCAGAGTTTACCGGGCCCTGCCCATTTGGGGGCCTGGAGAGGGTTCCCAAGTCCTTTCTAAAATTCCCAGCATTCTGGGTGGGGCACACATGGAATAAGTTCTGCTTTACCTTGCAAGTATCATAGACCACATGATCAGTGGCGAGGCCTTGGCTGGAGGCGGTCAGGGTAGAGGGAATAGTACTTAGCCTGTGGGTAGGGGTGCGGGTAGGGATCAGAGCAGGAACTGGAGTGATAGTTGGGGCTATGACCAGTGCTGGAGCAGGGATTGAAGCAGATATGGGGACAGGGGCTGGTGCAGGGGCTGGGGCTGGGGCAGAAGTAGTAGCAGAGGCAAAAGTTAGAGGAGGGTCTGGAGCAGAGCCACACCCTAAGGTATGGGCATGGGTATAGGTTAGATGAACAGGGCTGCTGGCTGGAGTATGGACTGTTATGTGTTCAAGGGTGTGGCCCAGGGTATGGGCTAAAGCACAGAAGAGGGCCTGGGCTGGGGCTTGGTCCAGGGTGTGGGCTGAGGTGTGAACCTGGGTGGGACTGTGCTCATGGGTATGAACTAAAAAAGAATGGATCTGGGCCTGGGTGGGGGTGGGCTCAGGGGGGTGGGATGGGGAGTAGGTCTGGGCCTGGGTGGGGGTGGGCTCAGGGGGCCAGGCTGGGGAGTTGGTCTGGGCCTGGGTGGGGGTGGGCTCAGAGGGCCAGGCTGGGGACTGGTTCTGGATGGGAGTGGGCTCAGGGGTCTGGGCTGGGGTTTGAGCCTGGGTAGGGGTAGGCTCAGAGGGGTGAGATGGGGAGTAGGTTACTGCCTGGGTAGGGGTAGGCTCAGGGGGCCGGGCTGGGGACTGGGTCTGAGTGGGGGTGGGCTCAGGGGGCCAGGCTGGAGACTGGGTCTGAGTGGGGGTGGGCTCAGGGGGCCAGGCTGGAGACTGGGTCTGAGTGGGGGTGGGCTCAGGGGGCCAGGCTGGAGACTGGGTCTGAGTGGGGGTGGGCTCAGGGGGCCGGGCTGGGGTCTGAGCCTGGGTGGGGGTGGGCTCAGGGGGCCGGGCTGGGGACTGGGCCTGGCTCTGGTTCTGGGTCTGGGCTGGAGCAGGGGCTGGGTCATAGACTGCAGTGTTAGCCTTGTTCCCTTGGGGCATGCAGAGTGGAACCATATTTAACTTGCTCATCCTAGGGAACTGGGAAGATGTCTCTTGCCTCGAGAGAAAGGTGGTTTGGGCCTTTGAGGGTTTGGCCTGAAGGGCTTCCCCAGCTCCTCTCATCCCTTCCTCCCATAGTCCCCATGGAACGTCCAGGGGCGCCTTGGCGTGTCCACACTTAGGTGACATCCAGCAGCATCTGGAAGCCTCATCACTGGTATCTGGTATCCAGGAGTCAGTGTGCTTAGGGTGCTGGAGCAGGAAGCTTGGGCGTTGGTGGAAGAAGGAAGAAACTCTTGAGTATAGGTTCTTAGCATCCACGGAGCCGCACACACAGGTGGGATGGCTGCCCGTACAACTAGGTTGCTTATCTGCAGGGAGAGATGGAATAAGACAAGGCCTGGGCTCCTGAGGGTCTGAAAATAGGGACAGGGATAGAGGAAAGATGACAGGACCATATATCCTCTTGAGCTCCTGCTAGGGACCACTCACCTTGGAGAAAGAAATAATGGAAAAGAATCCTCAAGGAGCTCTTCAGATGCTTCCAAAGCTGAAGAAGCAGGGGAGGGGAGAGTCCAGAAGTAGAATGAGCCCTGACATTCATCTCTCGCTTGGCCACATCCCAGCAGCCCTCTCACACCCTCCTCCCCCCTCAGACCATAGGGTGCCCCCAGCTTTGCTGCCCAGACCCTGCCCTGACCAGAGTCACCACATTGATTCCCACGTTGAGCAAAATGAAGCTGCCCAGAATCAGAAGGATCGAGTCTCCTAGGTCCTGGCACTTCCTGGGGTTGGTGCCAGAGCACACTGGGGCTCCATAGTGGGCTTGCTCACCCATGGCAGGGGGCCCCAGGACTACCTGGACCCCCTGGCTCCCATATACTCACTAGGAGCCAAACTCTTCTGGTGGGAGAGGGGGACAACTGTGTCATAATGAGACAGGGGGTAGGGGTCACAATGAGGGAGGGGGAGGAACAGGAAGGCCCAGGGTGTCATTCCTTGGTAACCGGGCTTGAGTAACCAGAGCCTAGACAGTCAGACTAGAGCCCAGAAGCCAACACACCTCCCATCTCATTCTCATTTTTCCTTCACTGCCTGCTGACTCACTCATTCAAACAATCGTGCATCCCATCCTCCTGATCGCTTCTGAGACTGGGAGATCCTGGCCTCAGAGCCTTGGTTTTCTTTCTGCTCTTTGGCAAGCTGCAGGCCTGGATCTATCTAGATGTGGAACCCCCAGGTCTAGAATCTAGCCTCAGCTTCTTGTGTGGGCCTGAACCTCTGAGCCCCCTTTGGGGACAAGGGGAATCTCACACAGAGCAGGTGCCCAGAGACCAGTGGTTTGGAGTCTGCAGCTGCAAGATCTACTTAGTGTCTGGAGGGGCCTGCAGGCAGAACTGTGGCCACTAAACTCAGGGGGGCCTCATGCCAAGGGCACAGTGACTTCTCCTTTCAGGAAGCCAAAGGCAGGGTCCCAGGCTGGCAGGAGAACTGGAACTTCCCAGTCACAGATCACCACAGTGTTTCCTGGACTCTGTTGCTCTTTATTTCTCTGTCAGTGCTTTGGCCCATTACCCCCATTTGCCCCCGGTTAGTTAAGTTTCGGAGTCCGGCTCCTGTGCAGAGAGGGCCTCGAAGCGGGGCTGGAAGGAAGCGGCAGCGAGTTGGCTTGCACTCTGCTCTCCTGCACCTGCCGCTTCAGCTCCAGGCTGTCGTACACCTGGTAGCTGGCATTGCCCCCCGGGCTTCGGCTGAGTGGCATGAAGGTGGGTGGGGGAGGGGGGGGCTCAGTAGCCTGGCCTTCAGGCAGGGGCTGGGGGGAGTGGGGGAGCAGGGCTGAGCTGGGAGCCAGGGCCTGTTGGTATGAGACCTCACCCAACACAGTGAGGGAGGTGGATGTCATCAGAGGGTGCTGAGTGGGCAGCACCTCAGCCCATTCAGCTGCCCGGCGCCGGACCTCATGGGGGTCCCGCGAGGTATAGCTCAAGTGTCCTGTGGATGGGCGGGGGCTGCGGTTGGGCTGGCTGTACGCGTGGCCAGGGAGGCCCCGCTGGTGGGACTGTGGGGAGCAGTGTTCCCGGGCCTCAGGCCGGTTGCTCCGTGGCACCAGGGCAGATGGAGGCTCAGAGCCCTCCACACCGTGCCACCGCTGATCCCAGGAATTATACAGTAGCTGGCTCCTTGAGGGGTAAGGGCTGTGCTCTGCAGGGACCCAAGGGGGGCTAGGGGGCAGCTGGTGGGGAGGTGGCAGAGACAAGGTCCACTGCTCAGCCTCCACATTGCCCCAGATGCGGGGTTGTGAGCTGTGGGGTCCATAAGATCGGAGCCTCAGCTCGGACTTGGCCTCCACACGCTTGGGCATGCGGCGCAGCTCGGGTGACAGGTAGAAAGAGGGTGGTGACAAGTCGGCCGGGATCCCACCCTGGTGGCCACATAGCCCAATGTTGGAAGGTAGCCCCCTTTGCTGGTAGAGCCCTCGCCAACCCCACCATGGGTACTTGGGATGTGGGAAAGATAGGTTAACCTCCCTCTCCAGGAAGGAGTCCAGCTCTTCCTGATCAAAAGAGGACATCGGCCTCAGCTGTGACATCTTGTGGCTGTGGTTTGGGCTTTGGAAGACAGAGTGATTGTTGGGGAATTGTTTGTGGTTCTTCAGACTCTGCTGGTGGCTGCAGGGGGCACGGTGGCGGTGGTCATGGTGCAGGTGGCGGCAGCTGCAGTTACGGAGATGGTTAGAGGAAGAAGAACAGCAAGCGGGCCAGGCCATCTTCACTTCTACAGGGTCCAGGGTGCAGTGGATGTGGACATCTTGGGCCTTGGCTGGGGCATCTTTGGGGGAATTTTTACGAGCCTGCAAGATTTTGTCTGGAGGAGGCAAGAGTCCATGAGGGCAGGGCAGTTGTTGGTTGGGAACACTGGGGTCTGTCTTTCTAGGACTGTGGTGGTAGCAGGGAAGCTGAGTTGTTCCCTGGGCCTCTCTAGCTGCCACACTTACCTTTTTGATTAATCCAGTTGATCATCTTGTCCAAGTCACTCTTGAGCTTATTCCACATCTGGGGGTCAGGTGGGGTGGGAGTGAAAATCAGGCTCTTCACCCCCAGCTCCCACACCACCAAGAGCCAAGACTGCTCTTGCAGGTGGAGGTACAGGCCAAAGCTGGCTTCCACCCTCAGCCCTCTTCATCCTTAGGGGTGGTCCACAGCTATCACTGACCACAGTTACCACATTGATCCCAATGTTGACAAGAATGATGAGGCCCAGCAGCAGGAGAAGGAAGTCCTCACCATCCTGGGAACTTTCTTGGTATTGATTGCAGTACCCCAAGTTGTTATACCAGAGCTGGTTTTCCATGGTGGGGGGGGGTCCCTAAGGCCACCTGGGCCATACCCCCCCACCAGCCCCAACCCACACTGCACTCATGCCAGGACCTAGGGACACCTGCCAGCTGGTGAGGGAGCCAGGTCATAATGAGGCATGTTGGCAGGAGTCACAATGCAGAGGTGGTAGCTCTTTTATCTACTCAGCTGGCCCTTTCTATGGCCGTTTCTGCCTTTGGCTCAGTCTCCAGATGTCCCAGAGTTCAGTCTATCCCTTTGTCTTCATGGGAGCTTGCTTAACTCGACACCTGATTCCTGAGTTGAAAATATGGTAGCTACAGTAGTGAGACAGTCTTCATACGAATTGAATCATGCATAAAAGATTGCCTTGGTTTCATTGTCCTGGTGAGACATTATAGAAGCTTATGTAGTGTGTTGGTAATTCCCACCCAAGCAAGAGTCCCCTTTGAGGTCACCTCTCTGTACATTCCCTCCTGGTTCTGCCCATTTCCCTGTCATAACACCTCTAAGCATCCCTTCCTGCCCAGGGACTTCAGCCCAAGGTGTTGGTAGTCACAGAGTCCATTAACCCCTTTGCTTCAGAGCAAAACTGATTTCTTCTTTGCTGGGGTTGCTACTGCCAGGGACCACTCCCAACGGTGGTGCCCCTCCTTAACTTCCCTCCTACTGAGCCACCCCTTCAAGTTGAAAAACTGTTAGCTGCCACCTTAAGAAAAACACATGAAATTCACAAAGCACAAAATAGATATAACTGTTTATATGACAAAGTGGTCTTCGATTTCAACCAGGCTCATCACCAGGGTCTGTGAAAAGGGTGCTCTGGGGACCACAAGTCATTTGCTTGCCCAATAAACACTCAGCAGAAATAGAGGGACAGCCAGTAGTGGGCATTTGTTTTCTTTCTTTCTTTCTTTTTTTTTTTTTTTAGAGAGAGAGAGAGGCAGGGAGAGAGAGACAGGAACGTGGAGCCGCTCCTGTATGTGCCCTGACCGGGGGATCAAACTGGCGACTTCCATGCTCCGGGATGACGCTCCAACCAACCGGACTATCCAGTCAGGGTCCTAGTGGGTATTTTCTATCAAGGCTGCAAACATATAGCAGGTGCTCAATACATACGCAATGGAATCAGCTTCCAACAATCAATGACGTTAGCGGAATGAGAATAAACTAAGAAGCATGGCGATTCACAAAAGGCCTGTCTGCTCCCATCCAGGAACCCATCCAGTATGAAGGTGAGGTCTAGCTCCTTCAGCTCAGGCGCACTCACATGGTTCCTTGTTCCCAAGTTGTGTGAGCGTGTGTGTGAGTGTGTGTATGTGAGCTCCCAGCTGCCTGGGTTTCCCTGCTCTCCAGTGCACACAATATTCTGATGACACACGGCTGACTGAGGAAGGCGGGAGACTGGTGGGCAGGCTGTCTCAGTGGCAATGAGAATCGGCCTGAAGAAGCTGGGGAATGAAGCATCTGAGGCCATCAAATTGATCCTTGGTGTTTGTGTGACCATGAATAAGTCACGTGGCCTCTGAGCTTTCAGTCTCCTCACTTGTGACATGAAGTATAGATCAGAAGAGTGAGGTCACAGGAGGCTGTGATGTTATGAAGAGGCAGCCCTTGAGTGTTTCCCCAATAGTTCATCCTCTATTCCAAGCCTGCTTGAGGGTACAGGAACTTCAGGTTCCGGCACGGGAAGTGTGAGGACCAGGGCTGGAGAGGAAACCTCACCTGCCTACACCTGGGCTCTGGCCCGAACCAGACCTCTGGTGGCTTAGGGTCGTGGGGGTGAGGGTCGCCATTTTGGTTTAGGAATGCCTGGGCATATGGGGAGGGGATTGGCAGAGGACCTTCTCTGGGCCCTGAAGAAAAGGGGGTAGAGGCAGATGGGAACATTGGAACCAAGAATGGCCAGGAAAAGATCTGAGGACAGGTTGATGGTAAGGTTGAGGCCAAGAGGTTGATGAAGGTCCTCAGGGCTGTCTAGGCCCTGTTTCCAGGGAGATTGCTCCCTTAGCAACCAGGGCTTCTAAGAGTTGAGTGGGCCCTAGCACCACCCTCCATCCCGCACACACCACCACAAACCACCTCCTCTCTCTTGTTTTTTAATTTTTTATTCTCTTAGTCACCTCTCTGTCACTGGACGATACACCCAGTTCTTGGCCGTTCCCTCCATGACGTTGGATCTGGAGGCCACGGGGTAACAGTGGGACAGAGCCTCCACCTCCCGGGTCAGCTCCCGAAGGCGCCGCCGCACATCGCGGGCGTCATAGGCAATGCGGCCCGAGGAGCGGCGCCCCGGGATCTCCGGGACAACGGCCGGACCCCTGATGGGTGGGGGGTCTGGGGGGGCAGGAGAGCTCTGCTCCTGTTCTCCCTCTGCCCCCGCCCCTCCGCCGGTCTTATGGCCCAGGACATGTGGGCTGGTGGGTGGGGGGTTCACAGGGTACACACAGGCCTCCAGGCCCAGCTCTGACCACATCTCCCTTTTGAGGGGCCTGTCCTCTATCCTCTGCTGGAAGCGGATGGTCTGAGACGGCAGCTCCATCGCACCTTGGGCCCAGGAAGGCCAGAACTCCTGAGTGGATTGAGAGCCTTCCCAGTAGGCTCCTCGATTCCAATTGTGGGAGCAGATTGCTGGGTCCTGATGAGGGAGCTTCTCCTCATCAGTGTCAGGGGCCCAGGCTAGTGGGTGGTGGGCAGAGCGTGCTGACAAGCCTCGACGGCCACGGTGGCGAGTGTAGGGGGGGGTCAAGGTCATTTGAACAGGGTCCATGGTGCATCGAAGGTGGACTGCAGGGGAGCTCTGCTTTGGGGGCTGGGTCTTCCTTCCAGGTGAGGATGACTTAGAAGCTTCTGTGGATAGGGGAGAGGTGAGAGGCTGTGTGGATACTGGCTCCTACAGGGGCGGAGAGGCAGGTTTCAGGGAGGTAAGCTGCCCAGCTATGGCTTCTGAGCAGGGAGTGGGAGGGGATGAGGCCAGCTTAAGGTCAAGGGCCAGAACACGTGGTATCTGCCCCTCCTCCACCCTAAGCCCCAGGTCCTGCTTACCTTTCTCACAAATAATACGGTAGAACATGTGGTGTAAGAAGCCACGGAGTCTGTGCCAGAGCTGGGGAAAGGACACCGTGACCCCAGGCAGGCCCTGGGCACCAAGCCAACCCACCCCCTGCGATCCCGCCGGCATCCTCCCGCCCAGATCTGCCCTGACCAGTGTCACCAGATTGATGCCGATGTTAATGCAGATGATGAGGCCCAGCAGCAACTGGATGAAGTGGCCTAGGTCCTGGCAACTGTTGGGGTTAGGGCTATGGTAAGAGGCTGACTTGCACCATGGCTGCTCAGCCATGGCCATGGCTGCCTAGGGCCACCAGGGCCCCTAGGCCCCCAGCCCAATGTGCCACAGTACCCAGTGGCCTGCCTGCTTGTCCCAGAGGCTCTTGGGGGTAAGCGGGTCACAATGATGCTGGACCTTTCCCTCACAATGTGCCAAGAGGGAGAGTCCTGGGCCCAGGATTAACCCTCCAGCCTGGCCTCAGACCTTGGCAGAAGGCAAGCCCTTTACTTTGTGTGTCTGTCTTATAGCCAGCTACCTAGACCAGCTAGGCCCTCTGGCCTGCCTGGCATCTGCCCCCATCACCCCTTTTGGTCCTTTTCTACAGCAAGCTCAGTCCTCTGCACAGACATGGGTCCTAATCTTATTATTATTTTAACAGAGACAGAGGGAGGGATAGACAGGGACAGACAGACAGGAATGGAGAGATAAGAAGTATCAATTATTAGTTTTTCGTTGCGCATTGCAACACTTTAGTTGTTCATTGATTGCTTTCTCATATGTGCCTTGACCGTGGGCCTTCAGCAGACTGAGTAACCCCTGGCTAGAGCCAGCGACCTTGGGTCCAATCTGGTGAGCTTTTGCTCTAAAGAGATGAACCCGTGCTCAAGCGGTGACCTCGGGGTCTCGAACCTGGGTCCTTCCACATCCCAGTCTGACGCTCTATCCACTGCGCCACCGCCATGAGTCCTAATCTTAACTCCCCAAGTAGCTCCATTACCATGGCAATCTCATTCAGCACCCACTCCCCCCCTCGGACCTGTTATTCACTGAAAATGGCTGTGGGTGCAGACCTTCTTCATCAGCCCGGTCACATCCCTGAGGTTTGTTTTTTCAGAGCCCCCTGCCCCACCTCCTAACATCACAGCAGGCACAACCAACAGTTAAACCTTATATTTACAATATTCTCTTCATCTTTTGCCAGGTTTAAAAATGTTTACAGAGCCGCAAAGGGTGAGAACATGGGATTGTCAGGGATTGTTCTAGGGAGGGGGACTAGGCATTGGAGTCCGTGGCTGAATCATGGGGTTCCCCAGCCCCTCTCCCATGCCCCCAATTTGTGGGACGTGTCCATAGGGTTCAGGTCCCAGGTCCCTAGCATTTGGAGGGCATGGCTGTTTGAGGAAGGAACGAGACCAGGCAGGAGAAGGGGAAGGAAAAGAATGAAGTTTCCATGGGTGGAGATTGGAGAAGGGACGGTCAAGAGGCAAAGTCTGGGGAGCCAAGACCAGAGATTCTGAATTTGGGTGTCGGTGGGGTGGAAGACAGCACCCCACCCCCTCAATTTTGGCACTAACAACACACAAAATGCCAACAGACAAGCACGGTCTCCTTCTCTACTGGTGTCCCTTAAAACCCTTCCTGACGAGATTCTTTTCCCTATGGGCTCAGTTCCCCTCTGGGCAGTCACCTTACTCATGTACTTCCAGATTCTTCCTGCTGGTGTCTGCCCAAGTCCTGGCCCCTACTGCCTCTCTGTCTTGTTTCTCAGCACAGCTGACAGCATTCTCTCCCCAACCACGAAGCCCTTCTCCCTTGCTCTCACCCCCTCCACGCCACCACTTCTCTCCTTCAGCCCTGGCAGCTCAGGGAAGAGGCAGCTCAGAGGAAGTGAATGGGCTACAGAGAGAAGCTGGTCTGACAGTGACACAGGGATGGCTTCAAAGAGAGAGAGAGAGATGTGGGAAAGGGAAACTGAGGCACAGAGGGAGGAATGAGACATGGTGAGAAGAAACACAGGTAGGACCCCCATAGCTGCCACTTCCCCCTCCTGCCTCCTACCTGTTCCCATGTTTACCTGCTCCAGCCCAGGACTGGGGAATCCTTGGTAAGCCCACCTACCCAGTTTGGCACAGATGAGTAATGGTCTGAAGACTGAGGAGAAGGCTGTCCTCAGACCCCAATGAGGGCTTTGGTCAAACATGCACGGCCTCTACGGGTGGCAGGTCCCACGCCCCTGACCCCCAAACTCAGCATCTCTGGGAGAGAAAGAGGTGGAGCTCCCTGCTCAGGGTTCATACATCCTCCTCAGCTCCTGTCAGTGTGAAGTCTGTTCCTATCTGCTGAGTGAGCAGGAATCAGGTGCTGGGCCGGCGGCCTGGGGGATGCTGGGAAGTACTGGAGAGAAAGGGACCATCTGCGTGGGAAACACACATCCACGTGCAAGAGCATGTTCCCACTTGGAGAAGTGCGTCCTGGACCTATGGGGAAGCAGGTTCCCGAGCAGTGAGGGAGGCACGGAGCCCTCCTGTTCCCCCAGCAGGGTTCTGCGTCTGCCGTCTATGGAATGCGAGGCCTACCCAGGAGGCCACGCTCCACCTGACTTGTGCCATGGGGGCAAAACACGCTTCTCCGGGGCGGAGTGGGGGGTGGACTGGGGAGGGGGGCTGGGACTTCCTCATTGCTTCCCAAGAACCACTCTGTGTTATCTGGTGGCCAAGGGACACTGTACATGAACACACCACTTCCAGGGTCTCCATAGGGTAGGGAGGGAAGGGAGAGGAGGTGGGAGAAGGCGTGAGGAATATGATTCTGGGTATAAATCCCCACAGAAATTCTTGAGGGGGCCAACATGTGTCCAGGGCGGCAAAAAAAAAACCTCACCCTGCACATGGGAAAACACACCCCCTTGTGAGAAAGCACACCTCCACGTGGGAAAATACTTCCACACTTCCACACAGAGAAGACTGGTGTCCCAATGGAGGGGACAAATACCCCCCAGTTTTTCAAAGGCCCAGGTCCAAGAAGAAAAGGGACCTTGATGCATGTGAAAACACACGTCCCAGTGAGAAGACCCATGTCCACCTAGTCCTAGTGTAACGAGGAAAGCCTGTTGCCAAGTCCTCCTCCCTGCCTTCCAAGTGGCACTTCCTGCCTGTGGGAGGGCTGGGGAGGAGGGCCCCCCCAAGCCATCCCCTATACCCGGGTAGTAGAGTGGGGGTGGGGTAGAGTGTTGTTATGGCTGGTAGCGGTGGGGGGAGGCGGGGGGAAGGGCCCAAAGGGATGGAGGGAGGGCGGCGGCGGGGGAGGCGGTGGTCCCAGGCCACTGGGCAGCAGGGTCAGGGCCCCAGGGGCTAACAGAGGCACATCGTCCGGTGCCCGGCGCAGGGCCAGTGTGTAGTCAGGTGGGCAGGCAGGGCGCAGGGCCTCAGCAGGGTCTGCCCCGACGCCACCACCCCGTTTCAGCTGTAGTGACACCAGTTCTTCTTCTGGTGGCAGCTCTCGGCCAGTGGTAGGGAGCAGGGGGCCCCCACCAGGCACCCCAGAGCCTGATCCGCCTGGGGGACTGAGCCGCCTGCATCGCAGCTCCTGCCTCCGGTCCCGCTTGTAGTACAGGGCGGCAAAGGCCAGGATGTTGAGGAAGAGGAGGGAGGCGCCCACAGCCACAGTGACGCTCAGCTCCGTGGAGTAGTCTCGGGAGTCGCCGGGGAAGCGGTCATAGGCCCTAGGGCCTGGCTCAGGCTCGGGCTCAGGCGGCAGAGTGGCAGGTGGTGGGGGCCGGCGTGTGCCCGGGGCGCCAGGGGGCGGGCGAGGCGGCCAGCGTGTGGCATAGGGAGGCAGGCGCGTGGTGGTGGTGAAGATCTCCGTGTGCAAGTTGTGCAGGTGGGGCACAAGCTCCAGCCAGAAGGCCACCTTGTTGGCACGGTAGTTGTCACGCACACGTGGCTTCAAGCCAATGTGCAGGTACTGCTTCTCCTTGCTGTTGAACTTGCTCCACACCACCTCCTCGAAGCGGTTGGGCTTGGTGTGGATGAACTTGGTGTCCTGTGGCACTGGCTGGTTGGGGTCGCTGTGGGCACAGGAGGGCAGGGAAAGGAGTGAGGGTGAGACTCCAACAGGTGTGGGAGGATGGGGGAAGAATAGGGAGGGAGACAGAGATGCAGAGCCAGGGACACATAAGGAAAGTCAGAGAAAACGAGAGGTGGAGAGACAGAGATGGATACAAAGAAATAGAGAAATTGCCAAAGACAGGGAGGGAAAAACAAAGAGGGATGGTGACAGACTGCCAGAGAGGAGGACAGAGGAACAGAGATAGGCAGAGACAGAGAGATAGCCAGTGAAAGAGGCAGAGGATAGAGACATATAGGAACAGAAAGACACATGAAAGACAGCAAGGGTGAAATCAGCAAGCAAAAAGCAGAGATCACAGGGGAAGGGAGAGATATCAATGGCATCAAGGGTGAAAGATGTAAAGACAGCAATAAAGAGACAGATAGACAGACACAGAGCCTTACACATACTCAGACAGATAGGAGCAGTCAGAGGGAGAGCGCTAGGAGAAGAAAGAGAGAAGGTGACTAAGTAAGGGAGCAGAGAAGACACAGACATGGAGCTAGAGTCACCAACTGAGCCCACCCCCAGAAAGGACAGGGGCCTCTCTAACTACTGAATCTCCAACACACCACTCTGTGCTTGGCACAGAGAAGGTACCCAGCAGGTGTCTGAGTCGAGAAGGCAAGAGAGCCGTAATAGAGGGAGGATGGCCGTGTGAAGGAGTGAGAAAGAGAAGGAGCTGAGGTTGGAGGGGGTGTGTGTGTCTCCGCCTGCACGGTGCCCCACCCAGCCCCTCTGGCCCTCACCCAGTCTTGGCGAAGTTGGTCCAGTAGGTCATGACCACGGCGCTGAGCATGACATCATTCTTAGAGAAATTGCAGGGGAAGAGGTCGGTGGCACCCACCATGGGCACACCAAAGACGTAGGGGAGCTCATCCCCGTGCGCTGCATCTGCCCACTCGGGCCGGCCCTCAGCCTGGCAGTGGTGGTAGAAGGTGTAAAAGTAGACAGGGGACTGGTAGTCGGCATGCAGCTTGGCGGTGGCCACAGCTGGTGCCACCCACTGGTGGTCAGTAAAGAGCGCCAGCAGGGTCTTGCGCCGCATCTCACCATTGTCCCGGTCGGCCCAGTCTGTGTACATGAACTTGATGGTCTCCCGCAGCACATCTTTGCCCTCTGGGTAGCCGTACAGGTTGTCCACAAAGTTGGAGACTGTGAAGTCAAAGGCGCTGGCGGACACACCGTCCTCGCTCTCTGCGGAGTCCTCCACAAACTTGAGACCCTCTCCTTGGTTGACACCGATGAGCATGTCGTAATTGAGGAACTCTCCCTGCTGCATGAGGATCTCAGGGTCATCAGGGACCACGTCGCCATCCACCACGGGCCCAAAGGCTATGTGGTAGCTGGGGAGAAGGGATCAGGGTCTCACCACCTGCTCACTGGCCTCCTCTCAGCTCACAGCTTGCCGAGCCCTCTGCCCAGAAGACACTTCTCCCTAATTAAAATCTAGGAATCTTTAAGGGCACTTGGCCTGTTGGGAAGTCTTCTCTGAAGCACTTTCTGATACCTTGTGCATGCTTGCTCTGTTTGGATGCCTCCCCTTAGGGAAAGGCTTCCAAGAGAAGGCAGAGCCTCGAGAGACATCTGTCACCCTCAACCTCCCTGTAACCAGCAAGGTGGGTGAAGGCCTGGACTCGGCCCTCTCCCACCCCCACACCACTACCCATACCGGGCGGGCTGCACGTCCTGGTCCACCAGCTCCCGGGAAGGCTTCCGACGCAGACACTCCACAGCTTCTGCACTGTCCTCCCGGTCACAGCCCACCTTGGCTGCCAGCAGACGTGTGTATTTGAGCGGCTGATAGTTGACAGACCAGCTGGAAATGGCAGTGCCACTCTGGGCAATGGCCTTCTGGAACAGCCCTGGTGGGATAGGCAGGCTTCAGGTTGGGCAGAATCAGCCCAAAACAGGAGAAGGACCTGGTAGGTTCAGGGGTATGGGAAAGGGGACAAGACTGGTCATCTGATGAGGTTGCTGGTACCTTCTGAATGATGGGAGAGGATGAGAAGGTTGACACAGGACGCGCCTGCCCCAGACCCAAAGATGGTGATGCGCTCAGGGTCACCCCCAAAGTGGGCAATGTTTTCACTGAGCCAGCGCAGGGCCTGGATCTGGTCCAGGAGTCCATAGTTGCCTTTTGCAGCCTGGTCCCCAGTGCTGAGAAAACCTGGAGGTAAAGGAAAAAAGGGAGCTACCTGGGGGTGTTACCATATTCCTGCCCCTTATCTGGGCAGCTCAGTCCAGCCCAGAAGCCATTTTGCTGCTGCTGGGTTTAAAGGAGTCCACCCACCAGGCCCTTCTCCCAGACTCCCTAGAGTTGTCTGCCCTCCCTCACCGAGAACCCCAAGCCGGTAGTTGAGCGTGGCTACAATGACGTTGCCGTAAGCGGCCAGGACAGAGCCGTCGAACATATTGCCGGTGCCCTCCATGTAGGAGCCGCTGTGCAGAAACAGCATCACAGGCTTCTTCCCAGAGTCCCGGATATCTGTGTGGGGAGGGGTGGGCAGGTGGGCCGGGAGTGGGGGACAAGGACACAGTGAGACCAGAAGCAGCAACTCCCAGCTCCCAGGCCTGCTGAAGACCAGCCCAGAGCTCAGGGGACATGTTACTCCCGTCCCTGGGGGGCAAGACCGGATTCCCCTCCCTCCCTCCCAGGCTAGTTCTGGCAGAAGGTCCTCCCCACCTCCTGCTGGTCTGCTCCACAGCCTAACAGAGGCAGGGGTGGGGGTGGCCCTTCTCAGGGCACCTGCTGGATCCAGGGGCACCCACCCCACACACACACAGCAAATCTCCTTCCTCCTCCTAGGAAGAGTGAGCTCCTGAGGCTGGCACTGGAGTTAAGGATGCTGGGAGGGTCCTGGCCTTTTTTTTTTCTCAGACTTAGGCCTCGGGCCTCAGCTCCACATGGTGGCCTGGTCTGTCCGTGAGGGGGGTGCCAGACCCTGGGGTCCCTGGGGGCTTGGTCGCCTCCCCGCCCTAATTCCTTTCTAGGTCACCTCCCCAGTCACCATGGCAACCCCCAGCCTAATTACTATGGCAGAAGGAGGCAGGGTGGGAAAGGGCCTGCTTAATGTAGCCAGAGTGCAGCTCTCTAGTCTCGGAGCCCCCTGCACACTGGCCTGAGCCTGTTCTGTACCAGACCCTTCTCTAGTCATGTCCCAAGAGGATCCTGTAATCACTGCTCCATATAGTATACTTTTGCAGCATTCCAGGCTGGCCTGAGGAGTGACTAATTCCAGAAGAGGGTTGGGGTCTGAGAGGGCTTGCCACAGTCCCCTGCAGCCTCTTTATGGTTTACCAGTTCCAGGCTGGGATGACCCCTGGCCCACAGGCCTTTCTCTTTCCTGACACCTGCAATCTCTGACTAGACTGGGCACTCGGCAAACAAGAGCCAGGCCTGGGCCTCGGCTGCTGGGCCCCAGTGGCCCTGCCAGCCCGCTGCATTCTGGGAGAAACTTTCTTCTAGTCAGAAGGTCAATCAACAGGTCACTAAGACACTGCAGTCCATCTCCTATAGACAGCATCCTGCCTCCTATCTCTTAGGACCTCCTCCACCACCTTCCTCTGCCTGGCTTTGGCCAGGAGCTCCTAGGTAGGCAGTGCCCATCTGTGGCCTCCCCAAATCCTGTTTTTCCCTTTGTTCCTCAACTTTCAGTGGCCTTCCAGCAGTTCAGGCTGGGGTCTCCTTCCCTCCAAGGTCCTGTCCTAAATGTCCTCAGTTCTCCCCCCTTGTCCCCACCCAGCTCCTCCACTCCCAGTGTGGGGGCAGGGGAATCAGAAAGGGAAGGAACAGGAAGGGGACTGGGGCAACAAGAATTCAAAACCAACAACCAAAAACAGGATCAAGAAAGAAGAAAGAAAAAAACAACAACCAAAAAGCAAGAAGTTCTCGGGGCAGATTCAACAAGAAAAGAAAAAAAAAAAAAAGAAAAAGAAAAAAAAAAGATCCGTTTTTCTGGAAAAAAAGAAAAAAAGAAAAAAGTTCTTTGCATTTTTTTTCTTCAAAATTTTGTGGTGAAACTTCAAGATATTGGGCCCTGTTTTCAAAAATTTCCAAATTCTTTAATTTGCTTCAAATATTTGTGTTTTCTGTATCTGACAGGCTTTTGGAAACTGTAGCAGGTTTCTGATGTTTCAATTGTGTCATCAAATTGCCAACTTAATTATTTTTTTCAGATGTTTGGCTTTAAATGAAAATCATTTTTTTTCAAATGTTACATTTCACAAGTTTCAAAACAGTCCAAATTTCTGTCAAACTCTAAACATTTTATCCAATTTTTTGGTGTTTTATTTTGCTCTGACATTCCAATTTCTTTTTACAATTTTCTGTTATTTATCTTTTTGCCACATTTAGCTTTTCTTGCAGGTTTTCTAATGGGTCCAACAGTGTTCAAATTTTGTTTGAAGTTTTCATAAATCTTTTTTCCAATTATTACAAATTTTTCTTTTCTTTTCTTTTTCGTTTTTAGTTGGGAGAAGGACTGCGGGCCTTGGGGGTTTGTGGGCATTTAGTTAGGGGCAGGGCCGTGAAAGTGACCGTCCTCTCATCAGCAAACACATGCAGCAGCGGGATTTTTAAATCTACCTGTGTCTGGCGGATTGAGCGTCGCCTCGTCACGTTTTTTTGTGAGCGGACCTAAGACCGGGAACACAAAACAGAGAAAAAAGGACAATTTTGTGGGGAAAGATGGGGGTCGGGGAAGGTGGTGGATGGGGAAGGGAGGAGAGAAAGCAGAAAAGGGGAGGATGGGGGGGCATTAAAAATAAGCCAAAAAAAGCAAAATTTGTTTGCAAGAAAAAGAAACCAAGAAAAGAGAAAAACGTTTCTACAACCCAATTTCGTTCCCCTCCCCGGAAAAATTCATGCCCCAAAGAAAAGGCTGGTTTTGGGGGGTGGGGTGCCTAAGTGGGCTGAGACCTATCTGAAGACATTGACTCGGCTGGAGAGGAGTTTTGGCTTGTCGATATGTTGGCTAATTGCTGAAAATGAAACGGTGTTAAAGGTGGGGTGGGAGGGGAAGGGAAGCCTGCCTGGGAGACCAAGGCCAGCTGTGCCACCTGGGCCACGCTCACACAGGCCCCCTTCAGGGCCAGCCAAGCACCTGCCTGCTCCCCAAGGCTGTAAAGAGGAGGGGCTGCAGCGGAAAGGACTCTGCTTCCCTCTGGACCGATCTGGAGGGCTGTGGGTGGGTCAGCTAAGGCTGCCTGCCCACCTAGCCAGTCTCCCAGCCCCCAGCATAACTCTTCCATCCGCACTCACAGGCCTGGCTTCTCACCCCATCTCCCCAATGTGGGGCGAAGCAGGGAAAGGGGTCATCAGGTCTTGCCCTCCACACCACCTCTTCCCTCTGTATTCCCACCCCAACCTCATCCCCTACCCAGGCCTGCTCTCCTCCCCCCAAATGGTAAATTTCCCACCAGGGGCACTAGCCCCTCACCAACCCCTGCTCTAACGCCAAGAAGTCCCCCTCCCCAAATGGGGGTTCAGTCCACAAATAGGGAACAGGAAACAGTGTCCTGAGCCAGGAAATGCTCAGAGGCACAAAGTGTATCCACTGTCAAGGAAAGGTCCCAGACTAGGCCCGGAATTTGGTTCCAGGTTTCTTTCAGGGGAGAGTTGGAACTCAGGGGCCTGAGGGGGTTGCCCCAGGCTGACCAGTTTCTCCTCAACAGCAGGGGGAGGGACAGGTCAGCAAGGCCTGGGCCAGCCTGTGGAAGGCTTTTCCCAACTGGTAATAATGTCCTGATGGGGACCCATTAGGACCAAGGCCTGTTCTTCTCTGCGATAGGATGGGGATGGGGATGAAGGCAGCAAGACACGAGTGTACATGAGAATATGAAGTGTATGTGCATAGCTGTGTGTGTCTGAGTCAGCCTCTTCCTCCCAGAGCTGGTGTGAAGATTCAGTGAGATCACCTGAATGTGTCAGGCTCCAAGCAGGTTGGCAGTACGCGGTGGTTAAAAATACAGAAGGTGTGAGCAAGGGTGGTGTGGGGTAGGGTGGACACTTTGTGTGGAGACTTGGGGTTATAGTCTACTGGTGGGAAGTGATTGATGGAGGTTTCCCATGGTGAGTGATGAGACAGAAACTGAAGAAGACATTGAGTTGGACAGTCTATGTGAAGATGTGGGAGTGGAGTCCATGAATGGAGAGTGCTGAGATGGACAGTCTGTGTGGAGGCATTAGGGTGAAGAATTCACCGGAGGGAGAGTGCTGGGGTAAGTAGTCCATGAGAGGGCAGGGGAATGTGGAGTGGATGGTTCTAATGCAGATGGTGCTTGGTAAACATTCTCTCAGGGTGTTTGGAATATGGATGAAATTAGAGTGAATAATATTTCTGTGTGTTGTGTGTATGGGTTACTATGAGGCATGGCTTCCATGGGGAGGGGTAGTTGGGGTGTTACGGTACATGGTAGGTATGAGCAATAGAGGGCAAGTGGTATGCACAGGTATTGGGAAGGATATGGGTGGGTTGAGGTGCACGAGGTGTTCTGTGACTTGCACGAGAGGACTTTTGATACAGGGATGTGGTGAGTAGCCTGGTCCAGGCGCAGGTTTATTGGGACAAAGGTCTATCTATGTATGGGTGTTATTAGGCACATGACCTATATCCAGGGATACTGGGAGCCCACAGTTTTAGAGACATGTGATGGTACACAATTTTAGAGATGTGTTGGGGTGTGTGCTGTGCAAAGGTGTCGGCAAATGTGGTATGTGGGATGTTGGAGCACGGACATGGTCTGTGTGTAGGTTGGTTGGGTACGTGGTCTGAATGTTGAGTAGTTGAGATCCTGATTTGTTGAGGGACTTGATGTGGAAGTGTTGGGTGTGTTGAGTGTACGTAGCGGGGTTCCTGGTACCAGGCCTGTGTGGAAAGTTGTTAGAAAATGACCTGTAGGGGGTGTGGTAGGAGCAGATGGTCCCTGTTGAGGTGCTGGGATGATCTGGAGTAGCCACATAGGGTGTTAGAAGGGTAATGCGAGGATGGTCTGTTGAGGTGGCTGGGGCCCTGCTGATTACCTCTGTTGTAGACAGCTGGAAAGTACTCTGAAAGATGCTCTGGTTGATCTTAGTGTACTAAAGGTTGGCAGGTGGAGAATTGTCCAAGGGGGCTGTGAGTTTATTGAAAGAGAGCCAGTTAAAGAGCTCCAGGGAAGGTTTTCTGGTGGTGATGGTGGGCTGTGCTGTGAGTGGAGAGACCCCTGGCAAGGAGTTTCCATGACCCTTCAGGATGGCATAGGGGTCAGAGGACAACACGCTGGAGAAGAGGCACTCAGCTTAAGCAGGGGGCTCTGGATGTGATGTGATAGGTGGAAGTCTGCTGTACTGGCCTGGGGAAAGGAGGAGTCTGTGTTGTCCTTGAGGTACAGATGTTGCTAAGGTGGACAAGCCAGGGACAAGCCCAGGCTTGGGGGTGGGGTGGGGGGGTAGAGCTGGAATGCGGGCCTAGGCAGGTGGTGGATGTCTCCTCTGTGCAGATAAGATAAGTAAGTCCAGCCTAGTGCCTGCTGACCTTACTTCTGGCTCTCGGTGGGCACCAAGAACTTCTGAGGTGGCTGTCCATGGGATTCATTCCTTGGATTGCTTGGCAGGCACCATACCAGCCTCGGAGGTCTGGCAGGGACATACTATCTGCTCACTGCTCATTGTCCCCACAATGCCCAGCTCCCATTCTGGACTGTGCCAGTGCCTGAGGTTCTGCATGTGTGTTTGTGGGCTGTGTCCACAGAGTGCCCAGCCTGGTGCCCGCACCCTTACCGTCCTCGGTGGGCACGTAGAGGTTGAGGTACAGGCAGTCTTCACTCTGGTTCTGCACATAGGTGGCAGCTGCCTCCAAATTGTCGGTGAACCACACAGGCAGCATGATGGCGGGCAGCGCCCCGTGCAGGTTCTGCGGGCAGGCGGGTGGCAGGGTGGTGGCGTTGCGCACGCCGGGCCACGAGGCCGGAGCCTCTGGCGGCTGGAAGCGGCGGGCGCCCAGGGGTGGTGTGGCGTAGGGCACGCCCAAGAACTGCACGACGGGGCCCAGGATCTCGTTGTTGAGCTCACGCCTTACACCACGCACTCGCCCGTAGGCTGTGTTCACCACTGGGAAGCGCTCCTCCCCGAGGCTGCTGAGGCTCAGGCCTGGGCCACCCGGGGCGCCAACTCCGGGACCCCCTCCCCCCCGTTGAGCCCCCACCAGCCCCACCAGACACAGCGCCAGGAGCCACATGCTGATCGGGGGACCCCCCCTCCCTCCCCGGGACCCCCCCCTCAGAGAGAGAGAAGGGGGGGAGAGGGAGGGAGGCCCCCCTCACCCCAGGAGGGAGGAGGGGGTGGGAAAGGAGGGAGGAAGGGAGTGGGGAGGGACCTGGGTTAGACTGGACAGCGGGGTCTGTTCCTCTCCATGGAGGGGGCAAGGGGTGGGGCTGGGGAAGGAAGTGGGAGAAGGTGAATGCAGGCTGGACCTGTGGGTTGGAGGGAGAGGGTATGCAAGATACAGACAGACAGAAAAGTACATAGGAGAGGTGAAGAAGGGAAGGGAAGGGCAGACAGAAAGGAATGGGGAAACAGAAGAGACAAGTGGTTAGTGACTTGGAATTCAGACCAGCTGTTCCCCTTCTTCCACCCTCAGGCCCCCCAGTACTTCCTCCCACCCCCCAAAACACCTTCCATCATCAGGGACCCAGAAAGAAAAGTCTGAGGCTAGGGGTCGGTCAAGATGTGGTCAAAGTCTAGGACACAACCAGAGGGGAAGGACGGTCAGCTCCCCAGATCTGGCCTGCCTCCTTCCGGCTGCTTTGTCCCTCCCAGGAGGCTCTCCTCAGGGACCCAAGAGTCCTAGTTCCTGCCTCTCTGGGAGGAGTGACACAGACAAGGAAGAGAAAATAAAAATATCAAATAATTAATTAGCAGGAAGTGACAGGTTTGTTTTATGTGTTAATTACTCCTGAGCTATCATTTCATGGCACTGAACCCTCACCCCACGCCAGACTCTGGCCTTTCTTGGGACTGCACAAGTCCAGTGCCTTCTCCATGCAGTGGAGGAGGAGGGAACCCCTTTTGCCCAGGCCCTCTCCATTTCTTCTCTCAGGAGTTAAGGTGCCTTGAGGCAGAGGCTGGAGTAGGGATAGGATGCTGGAGGGGGGCAAACGCAGGGACGGATGCGTGATCTTGCAGCCGGTTGCCCAGCGACGAGATGCTGCCCCGCAATGTTACCTCGGTAACGGGCTGCAGCTTTAAGGGGGGGGGGCGGGTCTGCAAGAAGAGGGAAGGGACTGGCTTGGTTATGGGGTCCATTCTGGGCACGAGGGCAGAGGCATGAGTCAGAATGCTAGAGTGCTCCCCAACCTTAGCATAGAGGAAGAAGTATATATGTTGAGGGAAGCATAAGATTGGAGGCACTAAAGAACCCTAAAAGGCCCGCCTCTTAGCCCTTGTTGGCCAATCAGAGCCTAGTCCTAGTGACCAGGCCTCTGTCTGGGGAGAAGGGGTGCTGAGGTGGGTTTGGAGGGCTTTGGATGCACCCACTGACTGCTTCTCTCCCACAGTCTTGAACAGTCTTGGATTCCAGGCACCTCTTCATCCATGCAAGGCATTTTAACCAACGTCCTGAGGGCAAACCTAGGCTTTCTTCTCATCCCATCTCAGATATTCACCTCTCCTTCTCCTTGCCGGTCCCCCAAAGATGCTGCTCTGATGCCTGGGCACTCAGGGCAGCAGGAACAGGACAAGGGAAAAGATCAGACTGAAGGGGCAGACACCCAGGTCATTTCAACACACACCCCCCCCCCCCCCCAGCTGCTAGAGCTGTTTGCTGACGCGGGGTTTTCAGAGCCAGGCGCCAGCCCGCGGGTGGCTCTCTGCAGGTGTCAATTTATTCCAGAGACGAGGACACAGGAATCCTTACCACACACACTCAGTCATGCCCTCCCCCTCTTCAAGTCCCCTAAAGCTCCAGTTCCCTCCTCATCAGGAGGGGGCTTGGGGCTGGCTCCCTCAGGATCTGCCCGTGCCAGGCTGAGCTCTGCTTCCATGGCCTTGCCAACCTCTTCCCCTTCTACTAACTCGGTCTATCTGCCTCTGTCACCCCTCCTCGCTTAAGGCATTTGGGGCCCCTGGCCCCCTCCCTGCCAGCTTCTTTCTCTTCTTCCCTCCCTCTAGCCCCCCCATCTCTTTCCTCTCCACAGCGTCCCCTCAGAGGATCTTTCCAAGCCTCTTCCAGACTGCTCCAGCTCTTGCCTTCAGTCTCTCATCCTCAGTCTTTTTAATCACTCTCTCCTATATCTCCTTCCTTAGTGTTTCTCATTTTCTCTCTCCTTCAAATCCCTTCCTGAAATTTCCCTTCAAGCCTTTTCTATTTCTCTCCCTTCTTCTCTTTCCCTATCTCTGTCTCCCCCATTTTCTCTCCCCTTCTCTCTTCTTTCTGCCACATCTTGCTTCCCCCTCCTCCCTATCTCTCTGCCTTGCTCTCTCCATTCCTGCCCAGGCCTGACTCCCCCAGCCAGGGAGAGTTGAGGGACGGGGGCTCAGGCCGCAGCACCCCCCCTTCCTGCAGTGGGGAAAAATGGCTTGGCCGGGGATAAGGAGGGGGAGGGGAGATAGGAACACTCGGGGTCTGTGGGCCCATTCAAAGGATCATTCATGGGCTGGAGAGAGGCAGAGACAAAGAGACCGAGACGGAGAGACACGGCGAGAGCATCCCTAGGCGGAGACGAGCAGACAGAACAGGCTGGGGGAAATCAGGCACAGGAAGAGATGGGGAATGGGAGACCCCAGTGGACCGCCACGCAGTCCCTTCCACCCGGCCCGGCTTAGCTCCTACCTGGCTCAGCCCTGGGGCCGTGGTGCCTCCATCCAGGGCTCCGAGTAGGGGGGCAGCGGCCTTTGAGCCCCCGTGGTCCCGCAGGCCCAGCCCCCGCCCGCAGCGCCTCACCCAGCGGGGGAGGGGGATCGCCCCAGCCCCAGGGGGCGGGGCCGGGATCCAATCGATCCCCGGGGAGGGGTTGGGGATGGGGTCAAGAGGAACCCGAGTACAGGGAACCCCGCAGTGGGGACTGTGGAGTGAGGAGGGGGTAATGGGACAAAACTGGATTGTGGGTCCACTGGCTCCGTGGGCCGGCTTCGAGGGACCAGAAGGCGGTACAAGCGGAGGATCCTAAGGAGTCGGGTGCGGGAGGAGGAGTCCACGGCAATCCCCAGGGGCCCGGAGCCCGGGAGCGCAGGATCCGCGGTGCAGGGGCAGGGATCCAGCCGGAATCCTCTGGGAGAGGGAGGGATCTAGTCGATCCCGAGGGCGGGCGGGAGTGGGAGGTCCGGGGAGTCAGAGGAAGGCGGGAGTGGAGCCTGGAGCCACGGGGTGGGGGTCGGCACTGCAAGAAGGGAAGCGGGGGGATAAGGGGGAGATTTCGGGGGTCGCTCAGCAGCCAGGAGGCCCGGATTCCTGGCTCCGCGCGCCAGGGCCCGCCCGCCCCGCGTCCATCCTAGCCCGAGAGTGATGATCCGTCGGCGGAGCAGCCGCAGCAGCCCCGCGCGTCACCGCGCGGCCGCCTCCCCCGCCCCCTGCAGAGAGAGCGGCGCACACCCCTCGCTCGCACCCGCCTGCTCGCCCGCCCTCCAGAGTGTGGGGGAATTGGAGACGGAAGAAGGCGGGAGTGGACAGACCGACGGATGGACGGATGGACGAAGAGGACCGGGGCAGGATGGAGACATCCCCGCCAAGATCTCCCACCCTCGGGCTCTCTCATTTGTTGGTAGTGGTGGTGGTAGGGTGAACTTAGGGGGCGGGGCATCACATGAAGAAGGCGGGGCCTTTGGACCTGGAGGAGGAGCCAAATGGACATTGGGCGGGGTTTAATGAGGATGGGTAGGGCTTGGGTATCCGTGGGGACGCCTCTTTTTGGGTGTGGGTCTGGCTTAAAGCTGAAAATGAGGATCCTGTGGGGAAAGGGAAGGAACTATACATGGGGACCTAGATCTTTGGAAATTGGCCAGAGGTGGGAGAGGGTGTTAGAAGAGGCCATCAACTTGGAAAGTGGGCCAATTCGTGACGCAAATCCTCTAGTACCGCCTCCCCAACTCCGCTCCCCCACTGCCTAGTTCCTCGGCTCCGGATTGGTTCTGATTTCTCCGCCCGCCAGACGTCTTCGCCACTCAACAGGGGTTTTACAAAGGCTCAAGTACCAGGGGTGAGGACCTAGACGCTGAAATGAACAGGGACCTCATTGGGCACCTGTGCACCTTATTTGCATGGAAGCTCGGGATTGGCTGGCCTCTTGGGTGGCCTGGGAGGTGTTTGCTAGGCGCATGACCATCCACTGCCATGACGGGGCCAGGGTCTGCTTTCCGCCGCTTGGGCGCCTTGTCCGGAGCCGGGGCCTTGGGCTTGGCCTCCTACGGGGCACACGGTCAGGCTGAGGATGGAGCTGGTCTGGTGCAGGGGTGGAGTTTATGGGAAGCGCAGGGGCGAAGCCTTAAACCTTTTAAAGCCCATCAGCCCGGTCCATTTGATTCCCAGCACTGGCCTTGCGTGTTTCCAGCAGTCGGAAACCTCCTGGGGGTGCGCTTTCTCTCCAGTGCCCGCCTGGGTCCTTTCGGGAGTTGGGGCGCTAGACTGGTAACCTTTTTCTCTCCTTTCCACAGGCGCCCAGTTTCCGGATGCCTACGGGAAGGAGGTGAAGTAACTGCGCAGGAGTTCCCTCACTTCCGGATCTTGGAGGGCACAAAGTCTGGGGTCCCTAAAGGAAGTAGGGGAGGGGCAGAGCGCGGGTCTTTGGAGCAGCAGGGGCTGCAATCCTGAGGCGTAGGTGCCTGAGGAAGGGGCAAGCTGACACTTCATTTGGGGGACAGACTTTTGTCCCACGGGATCCAGGTGCTTGTGTTGCTTAGGAAGTCCCCGTATTGCTCTTTTTCTTACAGCTCTTTGACAAGGCCAACAAACAACACTTCTTTCACAGCCTGGCCCTGTTAGGGGTGCCACATTGCAGAAAGCCTCTCTGGGTAATCTCACCCCCCTTGTCTAACCCTCACCAAGCCCCATACGCTCCTTCTCAGTCTGCCCTTCCCTTACTTACTATCTTGTTTTCTTCCTTGTATCTCTTTTAGGCCGGGTTTCTGCTAGCCTCCGGAACCACCTTGTTCTGCACCAGCTTTTACTACCAGGCTCTGACTGGAGACCCCAGCATCCAGACTTTGGCTCCTGTGGGAGGGAGCATTCTACTCTTGGGCTGGCTAGCCTTGGCTCTTTGACTTACTCGTGTTTAATTTCTGGGTACTTTTTTTGAGCGTTGGAGCAGGGAAAGGATTAAAAGAGAAAGACAAAGAACTTTAGAGTGTTTGTTCATCTAACCTCTTGGAAGAGGAAGGGTAGGGATTGTCAGCCTCTAAACTCCCTTCCTTTCCTAGAACCGAATCAGTAAGCTTTGGGTCTGGGGGTTCTGTTCACTTCAAGTTAATTTGTTATGAGGTTCTTAAACTGGTGCGCATCAGAGTCATAAAGAATGTTTGTACCCTGGCAAGGTAGCTTATTTGGTTAGAGCGTTGTCACAATAGGGCAAGGTTGTAGTTTGATCCTCAGGGCACATGCAAGAAGTCAGCCAATCAATTTATAGATGAAGAACAAATCAATGTTTTTCTCTCTCTTCCCTTCTCTCCCTAAAGTCAATAAATAAAAACTTTTTTTAAAAAAGAATGCTTGAAATGCCTGACCAGGTGGTGGTGCAATAGATAGAGGGTTGGCCTGGGATACTGAAGACCCAGGTTCAAAACTCCAAGGTCGCTGGCTTGAGCACAGGCTTACTAGCTTGAATGTGGGGTTGCCGGCTTGAGCATGGGATCATACACATGACCCCATGGTGTCACGCTTAAGCCAAAGGTTACTAGCTTGAAGTCCAAGGCTTGAGCAAGGGGTCAGTGGCTGGGCGGGAGCCCCACCCCAATCAAGGCACAAATGAGAAAGCAACTAATGAACAACTAAGGTGCTGCAACAAAGAATCGATGCTTCTCATCTTCCTGACTGTTCCTGTCTGTCCCTCTCCCTCTCTCTCTTGTTTAAAAATAAAAATAAAGAAAGGTTGAAATAATGCACAGTCTCACTGAAGTCCTCTTTAGGGCCTGGGAATCTGCATTCTAAGAAGCTCATCTTGTGGTTCTGATGCTCACTAGAATTTAAAACTTTTTTTTTTAATTTTTATTTATTTTTTACAGAGACAGAGTCAGAGAGAGGGATAGACAGGGACAGACAGACAGGAACGGAGAGAGATGAGAAGCATCAATCATTAGTTTTTCATTGCGCGTTGCAACACCTTAGTTGTTCATTGATTGCTTTCTCATATGTGCCTTGACCGCGGGCCTTCAGCAGACCGAGTAACCCCTTGCTGGAGCCAGCGACCTTGGGTCCAAGCTGGTGGGCTTTTCCTCAAACCAGATGAGCCCGCACTCAAGCTGGCGACTTCGGGGTCTCGAACCCGGGTCCTCTGCATCCCAGTCCGACGCTCTATCCACTGCGCCACAGCCTGGTCAGGTTGATGCTCACTAGATTACTACAGGGGACTGGTGTTCTGTCATGTCATTCCACATATTGAACACTCACTCTGGAAGTCAGGGTTAAGGCCAGGCAGGACAGGAAGAGTGCCATTATAGTAGTCCCCCCTATTTATGGTTTTAATTTCTTTTTTTTTTTTTTTTAACAGAGACAGAGTCAGAGAGAGGGATAGATAGGGACAGACAGACAGGAATGCAGAGAGATGAGAAGCATCAATCATTAGTTTTTCGTTGCGACACCTTAGTTCATTAATTGCTCTTTCATATGTGCCTTGACCGTGGGCCTTCAGCAGACCGAGTAATCCCTTGCTCAAGCCAGTGACCTTGGGTCCAGCTGGTGAGCTTTGCTCAAACCAGGTCAGCTCGTACTCAAGCTGGCGACCTCGGGGTCTCAAACCTGGGTCCTCTGCATCCCAGTCCGACGCTCTATCCACTGCACCACTGCCTGGTCAGGCTGTTTTTACTTTCTATGATTTCACTTTGCACAGTTTTACTTACCCATAGTCATCTGCAGCCCAGAAATACGAAATAGAAAATTCCAGAAATAAACAATTCATAAGTTTTAGATGGTGTGCTGTTCTATGTAGCGTGATGAAATCTCACTCCATCCCGCTCTGTCCCACTGTGATGTGCATCAATCTTTCTTCCAGAGTTACCAGCCCATTAGTTAGCCATCTCAGTTATCAGACCGATTGTTGTGGTATTGCAGTACTTGGTTAACCCTTATTTTACTTAAGCACAAAAGTAGTGATGCTTGCCATTCAGATATGCCAAAGAGAAATGTAAAGTGCTTTCTTTAAATAAAAAGGTGAAAATTCTCAAGGAAAGAAAAAAAATCATGCTGAAATTGCTAAGATCTACAGTAAGAATGTTTTTTTTGAGATATTATTTATTGAGTTTGGAGAGAGAGAGGAAGGTTGGGTGGGGAGGAGGAGCAGGAAGCATCAACTTATAGTTGCTTCTCATATGTGCCTTGACTAGACACATGGGTTTAAACCAGCGACCTAGGCATTCCAGGTCTGCACTTTATCCACTGTGCCACCACAAGTCAGGCAAGAATGAATCTTCTAATCTGTGAAATTGTGGAGGAGGAGGAAATTCATGCTTGTTTTGCTGTCGCACTTCAAACTACAAAAGTTATAGCCTCTGTGCATGATAAATGCTTAGTTAAGATGGAAGAGGCATTAAATTTGTGGGTGGAAGACATGTGTTGAAAACAGGTTCTGAGAGATGGCAACTTGTCATGCCAGAAAGCATTGAACCTGTGTGAAGACTTCAGCAAGGGTATGAACTGTATAGGAAAATCTATATATAGGGTGCAGTACTATCTAGGGTTTCAGGCATACACTGGGAGGTCTTGGAACATACCCCCTTCGATACAGGGGAACTGTATTTACACTATACTTTGGGGTTAGAAAATGCTTCACGGTGCTTGAGATGATTCCTAGAACTCTTGTGTGAAGGAAACTGAACAAAGAGAGTGGGGAGCGGAGGAGTATGGGACTAAAGGAGTCTTCAGTGTGGGCTGCATTTTTGAGAAAAGGAGTAAGAAAAGGTGGCAATGCAGGCTGGAGTAGCACCCACAGCATGTAGAGAGCGGGAAGATGCTGAGAGGGCAGTATTTATTTATTTATTTATTTTTGTATTTTTCTGAAGCTGGAAAAGGGGAGGCAGTCAGACAGACTCCCGCATGCGCCCAACCGGGATCCACCCGGCATGCCCACCAGGGGGTGATGCTCTGCTCATCTTGGGGGATCGCTCTGCGCAATCAGAGCCATTCTAGTGCCTGAGGCAGAGGCCACAGAGCCATCCTCAGCGCCCGGGCAAACTTTGCTCCAGTGGAGCCTTGGCTGCGGGAGGGGAAGAGAGAGGCAGAGAGGAAGGAGAGGGGGAGGGGTGGAGAAGCAGATGGACACTTCTCCTGTGTGCCCTGGCTGGGAATCGAACCTGGGACTTCCGCACGCCAGGCCGACGCTCTACCTCTGAGCCAACCGGCCAGGGCCGAGGGCAGTATTTATTAAACCAGTACTCATCAAGTATTGATCATGTGTCGGTCAACAAAGAAATTCAACTGCTAACAAGACAGATGCCATCCTTTCCCTCATGGAATTTTCCAGTTAGCGCTGGAAATGGACCTTAAACAACTAAACAGCCCTGGCTGGGTAGCTCAGGTTGTTAGAGCATCATCCTGATAAGTCAGGTTTGCAGGTTCAATCCCCAGTCCAGGCACATACAAGAATCAACCAATGAATGTATAAAGGAGTAAAACAACAAATTTATCTCTCTCTTATCCTTTTGAAATAATTTAAACCTACCCTGGCCCTGGCCGGGTGGCTTACTGGATAGAGCGTCATTGAGGCATGCCTAGGTCATGAGTTCAACCTCAGGTCATGGCACATACGAGAAGCAATGGATAGAGCGTTGACCAAGTTCGCTGGCTTGAGCAAGGGGTCACTAGCTCTGCTGTAGCCCCCCCCCCCAGTCAAGACACATATGTGAAAACAATCCGTGAACAACTAAGGTGCTACAACAAAGAATTGGTGCTTCTCATCTCTCCCTGTCTGTCTGTCCCTATCTGTTCCTCTCTGTGACTCTCTTTGTCTCTTGTCAAAAAAAAAAAAAAAAAAAGCAAACCAATAAAGAAAATTCTAAAATAACAACTAAACACACAAATATGTTATTGTGAGTTGTGCTGTGCTTGAACAGGAAGGCCATGCAATAGCGGGGCAGTGCAGGGTGTGCCACTTTAGATGGGAAGGCCCACAGAGGAAGTCTGTTTGCAGCTGAGGCTAACTGTGTGCAAAGCTAGAAGGAAGTGTATTCTAGACAGAATAGCTGGCAAAAAAGGCCCAAAAGGAGCAGCTCAATCTCTTTGAGGCAGGAGAAAATTGGGTGAGTTGGAAACAGCAAAACCAGTGTGGACAACATGTAAAGAATGTTTAGGAGGTCCTGGATGGCCGGTGTGGGCCTTGCAGGCAGATGCTCAGAATTTCTTGTAGTGCAACAATAAATCATTGAAAGGTTTTTAAAGCGAGAGTGTTAGAATCTGACATATTTAAAAGATCTGGAGAACCAATCAGAGGATGGCAACAGGGAAATCAGTCAGAAGGGCACTGAAAAGGTCCAGATGTGAGATGGTAATGGTGGCTTTGCCTTAGGGTGGGAGAGGCAGTGAAAAGGATCCAAATTAAGAATACTGGGCCCTGGCCGGTTGGCTCAGTGGTAGAGCCGTCGGCCAGGTGTGCAGGAGTCCCAAGTTCGATTCCCGGCCAGGGCACACAGGAGAGGTGCCCATCTGCTTCTCTACCCCTCCCCCTCTCCTTCCTCTCTGTCTCTCTCTTCCCCTCCCACAGCCAAGGCTCCATTGGAGCAAAGATGGCCCGGGCGCTGAGGATGGCTCTGTGGCCTCTGCCTCAGGCTCTAGAATGGCTCTGGTTGCAACAGAGCAATGCCCCAGATGGGCAGAGCATTGCCCCCTGGTGGGCATGCCGGTGGATCCCCATCAGGCACATGCGGGAGTCTGTCTGACTGCCTCTTCGTTTCCAACTTCAGAAAAATACCAAAAAAAAAAGAATACTGTATATTTTTGCCCTGGTCGGATGGCATGATTGGTTAGAGCATCTTCCTGAAGCTCAGAGATTGCTGGTTCGATCCCTGGTGAGGGCACATTCAGGAATAGAGCAATGTTCCCGTCTCCCTCTCTCTTTCTCCCTTCTCTCTCTCTAAAATCAATATAAAAAAAGAATATAATATTTTTGGCCCTGGCCAGTTGGCTCAGTAGAGTATCAGCCTGGCATGTGGATGTCCCAGGTTTGATTCCCAGTCAGGGCACACAGAAGAAGCGCCCATCTGCTTCTCCACTCCTCCCCCTCTCACTTTTCACTCTCTCACTTTCTCCTCCCCTCCTGCAGCCATGGCTCGATTAGAGCAAGTTGACCCCAGGTGCTGAGGATGGCTCCATGGCCTCCACCTCAGGCACTAAAAAATGACTGGTTGCAATAGAGCAAGGGCCTTAGATGGGCCGGGCATCGCCCCCTACTGGGCTTGCTGGGTGGATCCCAATAAGGGAGCATACAGGAGTCTGTCTCTGCCTCCCCTCCTCTCACTAAAATTATATATATATATTTCTGCATTACACACCTGATTGGATGGATGGAAGTGCTGTTATTCAGATAAGAAAAATTGAAGGAGGGGCAGATTAGGAGGAGGAAAATCAGAAAGTCAGTTTGAGACATGTTGCTTCCAAAATGACCAGAAGACATCCAACTGGAGGCACCAAGCAGGTAAATGGGGAGTGCAGGGAGGTGTCTGAACTCGGGAAATAGGTCCACACTCAAGTTTACTCTGCAACCCACTCTGGTGAGTCTTCCATCCAATTTCTTCCCTATAAATGCCCTTGGAAGGATCCCATGTCTCACTATGACCTCCTGGTTGCCAAATCTAATGGGTGATTTTCAGTCTCATTTTCCTCAGCCTCTGCCACATTTGACACAGTTGGCCACACTACTCTTGAAACATATCATGTTGCCTCTGACACCACTCTTCTGATTGTCCCTATCTTTTTTTTTTTTTTTTTTTGTATTTTTCCGAAGCTGGAAAGAGGAAGCAGTCAGACAGATTTCTGCATGCTGCGCCCGACCGGGATCCGCCCGGCATGCCCACCAGGGGGCGATGCTCTGCCCATCTTGGGGCGTCGCTCTGCCGCAATCAGAGCCATTCTAGCGCCTGAGGCAGAGGCCACAGAGCCGTCCTCAGCGCCTGGGCCAACTTTGCTCCAGTGGAGCCTTGTCTGCAGGAGGGGAAGAGAGAGAAAGAGAGGAAGGAGAGGGGGAGGGGTGGAGAAGCAGATGGGTGCTTCTCCTGTGTGCCCTGGTCGGGAATCGAACCTGGGACTCCTGCACACCAGGCCGATGCTCTACCACTGAGCCAACTGGCCAGGGCTGATTTTCCCTATCTTAGTGGCTACTTTTCCAGTTTCCCCTAAGCAGTTTAAATCAATAGTTTCCAGATTTTAATGAAAAAAATATCAGAACTCCTGTGTATACATATTTTACTTTCATTAAGTTTCTACCTTTGTGTATGTTTTATGAAATGCGTATCTGTACTTAGGAGGTGCATACTTAATCTTTCTGAAGGTGTGCATTCAAAAGAGTACAGACCATCTTCTCTAACTGAGGATTTTGTTTTTAAGGAAGTTTCTAAACATTTTTATTTATTTTTATTTTCTACAGAGACAGAGAGTGAGCCAGAGAGAGGGATAGACAGGGAGAGACAGACAGGAACGAAAAAAGATGAGAAGCATCAATCATTAGTTTTTCGTTGTGACACCTTAGTTGTTCATTGATTGGTCTCTCATATGTGCCTCGACCGCGGGCCTTCAGCAGACCGAGCAACCCCTTGCTGGAGCCAGCGACCTTGGGTTCAAGCTGATGGGCTTTTCCTCAAACCAGATGAGCCTGCGCTCAAACTGGTGACCTCGGGGTCTTGAACCCGGGTCCTCTGCATCCCAATCCAATGCTCCATCCACTGCGCCACCACCTGGTCAGGCTCTAACTGAGGATTTTTTTTTTTTTTTTTTTTTTTTGTATTTTTCTGAAGCTGGAAACAGGGAGAGACAGTCAGACAGACTCCCGCATGCGCCCTACTGGGATCCACCAGGCACGCCCACCAGGGGGCGATGCTCTGCCCATCTGGGGCGTCGCTATGTTGCAACCAGAGCCACTCTAGCGCCTGAGGCAGAGGCCACAGAGCCATCCCCAGCGCCCAGGCCATCTTTGCTCCAATGGAGCCTTGGCTGCGGGAGGGGAAGAGAGAGACAGAGAGGAAGGAGAGGAGTAGGGGTGGAGGAGCAAATGGGCGCTTCTCCTGTGTGCCCTGGCCGGGAATCGAACCCGGGACTTCTGCACGCCAGGCCGACGCTCTACCACTGAGCCAACCGGCCAGGGCCTCTAACTGAGGATTTTTAAGTGATCTCATTCAGCCCCACATGTTTAATTAGAAACTGCAGACTTTTAAGTCCAGAATTTCCATCTCCCACCCTAGTTCCTACTGAGCTCCAGACTCCCATAGCAGCTGCAGTGAGTATAGCAGTGTTTAGTGGAGACTTGAAGGAGCTAGGCCAGGGGTCCCCAAACTTTTTACACAGGGGGCCAGTTCACTGACCCTCTGACCGTTGGAGGGCTAGACTATAAAAAACACTATGAACAAATCCCTATGCACACTGCACTTATCTTATTTTAAAGTAAAAAAACAAAATGGGAACAAATACAATATTTAAAATAAAGAACAAGCCTGACCAGGCGGTGGCGCAGTGGATAGAGCATCGGACTGGGATACAGAGGACCCAGGTTCGAGACCCCGAGGTCGCCAGCTTGAGCGCGGGCTCATCTGGTTTGAGCAAAGCTCACCAGCCTGGACCCAAGGTCGCTGGCTCAAGCAAGGGGTTACTCAGTCTGCTGAAGGCCCGTGGTCAAGGCACATATGAGAAAGCAATCAATGAACAACTAAGGTGTCACAACGAAAAACTGATGATTGATGCTTCTCATCTCTCTCCGTTCCTGTCTGTCTGTCCCTATCTATCCCTCTCTCTGTCTCTGTAAAAAAAAAAAAAAAAAAAGATGTATAAAATAAAGAACAAGTAAATTTAAATCAACAAACTGACCAGTATTTCAATGGGAACTATGGGCCTGCTTTTGACTAATGAGATAGATGGTCAATGCGCTCCTCTCACTGGCCACCAATGAAAGAGGTGCCCCTTCCGGAAGTGCGGCGGGGGCCGGATAAATGGCCTCAGGGGCCACATGCGGCCCAAGGGCCATAGTTTGGGGACCTCCTGAGCTAGGCGATGAGGAGAGAGAGGTATGTGTTCCAGACCCGGGCAGGAGCATTCAAGGCAGCCCTGAAGCAAGAGAGAGGCCAGCATTTGAGACCTAGAAGAATTCCTGGTGACTGGCTTGAAAATCATGAGAGGGTTAGGCATGAAAGATGCGAACAGCAGAAGCCAAATGCTGGAGAGACTGCTGAGAGCTTAGGCTGTTTTCTGGGGATAATGAGGAGCCACTGAAGCATTTATATCCAGGGAGGAGTCATGTTTTTTTTAAAGCATTTGATTATTATTATTATTATTATTATTATTATTTTTGTATTTTTCTGAAGTTGGAAACAGGGAGGCAGGCAGTCAGACAGATTCCCGCATGCGCCCAACCGGGATCCACCCGGCATGCCCACCAGGGGGCGATGCTCTGCCCATTTGGGGCATTGCTCTTTTGTGATCAGAGCCATTCTAGCACCTGAGGCAGAGGCCATGGAGCCATCCTCAGCGCCCGGGCCAACTTTGCTCCAATGGAGCCTCTGCTGCAGGGGAAGAGAGAGAGAGGAAGGAGGGGGGAGGAGGGGAGAAGCAGATGGGCGCTTCTCCTGTGTATCCTGGCCAGGAATCGAACCCGGGACTCCTGCACACCAGGCCTATGCTCTACCACTGAGCCAACCAGCCAGGGCCTTTTAAAATTTTTTTAAACAGTTTTTTTTTATTTATTCATTTTAGAGGAGAGAGAGAGAAAGAAAGAAGGGGGGAGGAGCAGGAAGCTTCAACTCCCATATGTGCCTTGACCAGGCAAGCACAGGGTTTTGAACTGGCAACCTCAGCATTCCAGGTTGACACTTTATCCACTGCGCCACCACAGGTCAGACTCAGGAGTCATGGTTTGAAGTGTATTAGAGGGTCACAATATTTCTTCATTTTAAGATGTGTAGAAACAAGGCCCCAGAGGGAACCTCTGGAGTGGCCCAGAATGCCAGTGGCAGAGCCAGGACCAGATTGTCAGACTCCTACCCCCAAGTTAGTGCTCTTGATGTATTTCCATCCTTCATCTTGGGCAATGTCTGTGATGTAGGGAACCTCCAGGTGGAAGAGGCCTTGGCTTCTGGAATGGCCACTCTGTGTAATGCAATCCCTGATACCTTAGCTTTGGTCTTGCCAGTGGGTTGGGCTCTTGGGGAACCAATATAAATAAGGCCTGATTGATAATCTGTCCCTATTATTACTATACATTGTGTCCAGTCTTCTCAATAGTCCTGCAAGTTAGTGGAAAATGAAGCTAAGACAGGTACAGTAACTTGTTCTGTATCATACAGCTAGGACCCGGGTAAGCTGGGATTCGAACTCTTCTGTCCAATTCCCAGAGCTAAGTTCTTTCCTTAATGAACTACCAAGAAACTCAGATTTCAACAGGGAAGACAGAGCCTTTAAAAGATAATTTGAGCCTGACCAGGCGGTTGCACAGTGGATAGAGCGTTGGACTGGGATGCGGAAGACCGAGGTTCGAGACCCCAAAGTTGCCAGCTTGAGCGCGGGCTCGTGGGGTTTGAGCAAAAGCTCACCAGTTTAAACCCAAGATCGCTGGTTTGAGCAAGGGGTTACTCGGTCTGCTGAAGGCCCACAGTCAAAGCACATATGAGAAAGCAATTAATGAACAACTAAGGTGTCTCAATGAAAAACTAATGATTGATGCTTCTCATCTCTCTCCGTTCCTTTCTGTCTATCCTCTCGCTGAC
This sequence comes from Saccopteryx leptura, assembly GCF_036850995.1. Lineage (NCBI taxonomy): Eukaryota > Metazoa > Chordata > Mammalia > Chiroptera > Emballonuridae > Saccopteryx > Saccopteryx leptura. Next base: position 357,816,265 of record NC_089504.1, on the reverse strand, counting down.
TCTCTATCTCTGTCTCTGTAAAAAAAAAAAAAAAGATAATTTGATACAATGTACAATGTGTTCAGCCTTACAAGTAGAAACTGAGATAGGCTTGTTTTGCTTTTGAGGATTGGTAAGACTTCTATTCCCCTGTTGGATTTTCAGCATGCAGAGTTCACCAGGAAAAAAAAGAGACAAGATCACACTAGTTACAAAACAAGGAAGAGCAGGAGCGCCTGCGCAATAGGAGCCCACACTGTGAATGGTCTCCTAGGCCAAGCCTGATCAACTTTGACCTCCCTTTTACTCACATCCTATATCCAAGCCATCATCAAGTCCTGTTGGCTCAAATACAGAACTGGAACCAAACCGTATCCCAGCACCTGCACTGCTACTGTTCTAGCCCCCGGCCCAAGCCGCCATCCAATCTCACCTGGCCTACTCTGGACAGGAAGGGAGAGAGACCTTAGTTGTTCATTGATTGCTTTCTCATATGTGCCTTGACCGGAGGGCTACAGCAGATTAAGTGACCCCTTGCTCAAGCCAGTGACCTTGGGCTTCAAGCCAGCGACCATGGGGTCATGCCTATGATCCCACAATCAAGCTGGCGACCCCATGCTCAACCTGGTGAGCCTGTGTTCAAACCAACGACCTCGGGGATTTGAACCTGGGTCCTCAGCATCCCAGGCTGACACTATCCACTGTGCACTGCCTGGTCCAGCCAACTATCGCATTTTTGATGATGCCTTCCGAATCCACTCTCTTTAAAATTGCAAGTCCTGCCCATCACTCACTATCCTCCTTATTCTGCTCTCTTTTTCTTTTCTTTTCTTTTTTCTCTTTTTCTTCATAGCACTGGTCACCATCTGATTTCTGATGTATTTTTATTTATTTATTTTTATTTTTCTGAAGTGAGAAGCTAGGAGGCAGAGAGACTCCTGCAGGCACCCAACTGGGATCCACCGGCATGCCCACCAGGGGGCGATGCTCTGCCCATCTAGGGCATTGTTCCATTGCAACTAAAGCCATTCTAGTGCCTGGCGTGGAGGTCATAGAGCCATCCTCAGTGCCCGGGCCAATATTTGCTCCAGTGGAGATTTAGCTGCAGGAGAGGAAGAGAGAGATAGAAAGGAGAGGGGTAAGGGTGGAGAAGCAGATGGGCACTTCTCCTGTGTGCCGTGGCTGGGAATTGAAACCTGGACTTTCACACTCCGGGCCAACACTCTACCACTGAGTCAACTGGCCAGGGCTGATTTCTGATGTATTTTATCTACATTATGTGTCTCTCTTTTTTTTTTTTTTTTTTTTTTTTTAAGAGAGGAGAGAGAGAGAGGGAGAGAGAAGGGGGAGGAGCTGGAAGCATCAACTCCCATATGTGCCTTAACCAGGCAAGCCCAGGGTTTCGAACCTGCAACCTCAGCATTTCCAGGTTGACGCTTTGTCCACTGCGCCACCACAGGTCAGGCTATGTGTCTCTTCTTTACTAAAATGTGAAGCCCAGGGGATCAGAAATTTTTTATTGTTTTTAACTGGTATATATTCCTATCACCTTAATTCCTGCCTGAGATAAAGTAAATGTTCATTAACTTTGTTGAATAACTGAATTTCTGTATGTTTATGTGTTTTGGTGGAGGGTGGTCCATAGTTGGGGCTATGTAGAATCTGAGGCACTAAGGGAGGAGACCAGGGGAGAGGTCAAGCCCTTGTCTGAAGCAGATGATATCTGGAGATGTGGGAGTAGTTGACTAGCCCAGAGAAACATGGGCATGTGGGCAAAGGAGCCCCAAACCAGGTTCTTTCCATGTTCATCTTGATGGGTGTACGGTATTTTTCTCCACCTAGAAGGAAGGAAAGGACCGGAGTCACAAAGTGTGGAATAATAACAGGCTTTATTGAATACAGAGCGCTTCCCTCCACACGAGGGGGCAGGGCTCAGAGAAGTCTCAAGGAATGACCCACGTGGGAGATATTTAAAGGGTCCCTAGGTCAAGCTAATATGACGTGGTAAAATCTCACTGGCTGACGGAGGTGTCACTCTTTTCCAAAGGGCTCCTGGGAAGTTTCTTTTGGCGCGCTTGGTTGTGGGTGGTCCTAGCCAAAGTTTCTGGGCCTGACCTTTCCCCATTATCCGCCGACCTTACATTCTGACCTTTTGTGTTAAATACAATAGGGGCACCATTTATTCATCTGGCTACTTCCTGCTAATTAGGGGCATCGTGGGGAGGGAGAGATTGGAAGATGGTGGCTTTGAAGGGTGTCAGGAGGAACATTTGTTTGGCCATGACTAGAAAAACTTCACAGATGCGGTCCTGTAAGGATTTTTTATTTATTTTTATTTTTACAGGGACAGAGAGAGAGAGAGAGAGTCAGAGAGAGGGACAGACAGACAGGAACGGAGAGAGATGAGAAGCATCAATCATCAGTTTTTCGTTGCAACACCTTTGTTGTTCACTGATTGCTTTCTCATATGTGCCTTGACTGCCGGCCTTCAGCAGACTGAGTAACCCCTTGCTCGAGCCAGCAACCCTGGGTCCAAGCTGGTGAGCTTTTTGCTCAAGCCAGATGAACCTACGCTCAAGCTGGCAACCTCGGGGTCTTGAACCTGGGTCCTCCGCATCCCAGTCCGATGCTCTATCCACTGCGCCACCGCCTGGTCAGGCCCGGTAAGGATTTTTTTTTAAAAGAGGAGTAATAGGAGGATTTGCAGGGTTTAGCCTTTTGGTGAGCTGGAGATGGATGGAGTCCAGTAGTTTCGACTGCCAGTGGTCCTCTATGGAGGCAAGCTTGAGGCAAAACTGCATGTTAGGAGTGGCGTAAAAAGGGGAAAGGAAGGGGTCCCATCCATTCCCATAACCAAGACCTGTGAGAGAATTAGAGATCCAGAGTATGATGGCAAATAGAGAAGGTAGCCCCCATGTCCACAAGAAAAGAGATGGACTTACCCACTAGTTACAGCATACCCTGGGTTCTCTGAGTCCAGGCCGTGTCCTAGGAGTTTAAGCGATGCACCCACTTGGCTGGATTGGCCTCCCATTCAGGTGGCTCATCCTCCACGTAGAGGCACTGAAGAAAAGCCTGTTGCCCAAAGGGGCAATTGCTCCACCAGTGACCAAACTGCTTGCAATTAGGGCAGGGCTCAGTGGGCAGCCGCGGGCAGGAGCCCTGCCAGGACCAATGACCCTGCTTGCCACACTTAAAGCAAGCTGCTGGTGGGGTTTCTCTTTGTGGCTTGGACTTGGGTTGGACACTTCCTGTGTCTTGCCTCAGAGTTGCCACAAGAACCTGGGTTTGGAGCATTACCTTCTGCTGCATGCGGGCCTGGTGAACAGCCTTGGCTTGCTTCTACTAGTTGGGACCATTAAAAACTTTAAATGACGTGTTCACAGGTCCCGGATAGGGGCTTGGGGGTTGAGAATAAGAGGGGGACTCATGGGGAGCGCAGCACCCAGATCCTGCCAGAAATGCTGGAGCTAGAGGCAGGACAGGGCCAGAAGTTCCTGCAAGAAAATTGGGGTTGGACGTCCTGAAAACCAGTGTAAGAGCCAATAGTAGGCGGAAAATGGCCTGATGGAGGAGGGGCTTAAGAACACAGTGGAGAAGGGAGGGGCCCCTGGCCAACAGGGGAGGAGAAAGAGAGACTGGTAGTGGTGAATAAGAGACAGGATTTTGCAAAGGGGCTCTCAGAGGGAAGAGACCAGAGCGAAAGATGTCTGCAGAGGGACCAGAGAAGAGTCCTGAGAGAGGGGTGCCCCCGGGGGTCAGGCAGGAGGAGGAGAGAGTTGGGAGTTCATGGAGAAGGCAAGATCAGGAGTGGAGGTTTTAGGTGAGGTTTCTCTGGCCAGAAAAAGGGCCTGCACGGTGGAACAGGTGGCACAGAGATTAAGGATGAGCGCACAAATAATTAGAAGCCATGAATGTAAGAGAACTTCAATCAGCTCCCAGCTTTTTTGGCGATAGTTAAATTGGTGAGGGTGTTAAAATGGAAAGTCCCCTCAGGAGGCTTATTCAATGGGTTCTGTGGCCTGGCCACAGCGGAGAAGAAGAACAGTTTCTTCTTCTTTAGGGAGGGAGATTCCTGTGCCCCCATGGCCGCTCTCAGTCCTCAAAGTGCTCAGATTTGAGTATTAGCGTCCCAAAACTAAAGCTCTGGCCATGGACAGATAAGGTAAAATGGATGTGCTCGGGACGTCTCCATGAGCACACACTCACTCGAAATGGAAAAGACTTCCCTGACGTAGCTACGGTTTCCGGACAGGGAGTCTCGGGGGAAAGAACTCAAGGGTGGCTAGAGGCAGGGGACTTACCGCACTGTGCGCTGAAGTGGGTGGAAGGTCAGAGATCTTGGTTCTTTCTCAAAGGGGAAGGGAAGAGGAGCGGTCCTTGCGGACTTCAACTCCTCCCGGGTTTTCGGCACCAAAATGTAAGGTATTTTTCCCCACCGAGAAGGAAGAAAGGGGCCGTAGCCACAAAGTGTGGAATAATAGCCTGACCAGGCGGTGGCGCAGTGGATAGAGCATCAGACTGGGATGCGGAAGGACCAAGGTTCGAGACCCCGAGGTTGCCAGCTTGAGTGTGGGCTCATCTGGTTTGAGCAAAAGCTCACCAGCTTGGACTCAAGGTCGCTGGCTTGAGCAAGGGGTTACTCAGTCTGCTGAAGGCCCGTGGTCAAGGCACATATGAGAAAGCAATCAGTGAACAAAGGTGTTGCAACGGAAAACTGATGATTGATGCTTCTCATCTCTCTCTGTTCCTGTCTGTCTGTCTGTCCCTATCTATCCCTCTCTCTGACTCTTTCTCTCTCTGTCCCTGTAAAAAAACAAAAAAACAAAATGTGGAATAATAAAAGGCTTTATTGGGTACAGAGCGCTTTCCACCACACGAGGTTCTCTGTTCCCAGGGGGAAGGGCTCAGAGAAGTCACAAGGAGTGACCCGTGTGGGAGATATTTAAAGGGTCCCTAGGGTGGTCGAGCTAGTATGATGTAGTAAAATCTCACTGGCTGACGGAGGTGTCGCTCTTTTCCAAAGGGCTCCTGGGAAGTTTCTTTTGGCGTGCTTGGTTTTGGGTGGTCCTAACCAAAGTTTCTGGGCCTGACCTTTCCCCATTATCCGCTGATCTTACAATGGGTTTCTCCTTCATTTGCCTGGCCAGCAGACAGGCACCTGAGGTCATCCTGGACTTCTCATCGCCACATCTCATTCCCCAAACAAGTTCTATATTGTCTGAATATCTCCCAAATCTGCTACTTCTGTCTGTCTGCACTATCACAGTCATCCTCTCTCCCAGACTACTGCTAACAACCCAGCCTGGGTGCCCTCATTGTTCTCCACACTGCAGTTATTTGGGGGTTTTTTTCTTCCTTTTTCCAAGTTGAGAAGAGGAGAGATAGAAAGACTCCCACATATTCCCCAACCAGGATCCACCCAGTGACCCCTGTCTGGGGCCAATGCTCTGCCTATCTTGGGTCATGCTCTCAATCAAGCTATTTTTAGCACCTGAGGCAGAGGATCCACAAGGCATACTCAGAGCCAGGGCCAATATGCTCAAACCAATGGAGTTAGGCCTTGACAGGGCATTGAACCTGGGACATCCACACACCAGCCAACGCTCTACTACTGAGCCAGCTGGCCAGGGCTCTAATGGTTTTTCTAAAACAAAAATTTGATCTTAAATTTTTCTTAATTAAATTTGGTCTTAAAAATCTTTCAGTGGGCTCCCTACTGCCCTTGGGGCCAAGCCTTAGCTCCCACAAGCCTTCTGTGCTTGTGGGCTGACCTCCCTCTCTAAATTCATCACTTGCCACTCAGCTTATAGGCCCCCAAAACACAGGATTCCCTCACACCTGGGGCCTCTGCTCAGGACCCAAAAGAAGGAATTCCTCTTGGAGGAAGGCTTTCCTACTACCTGCACTGCCTCCTCTGTTCCCCCTAAACTTAGCCTCCTGCACACTCACTAGCGACACTGTTTGGTGGTGTGATAAGGTGCCGAGGAACTGTATTAAAGAGGAAAAGTCAGGCTTCTTGCCCCCTCCTTTCTTTAGAAAATGGAGGGAGAAGAATATGAGAGCTTCCTGGCTTATAAGGACAACTGGGTCATCTAGTCATAGTTTAATTATAGTTCTCTGAAAGAATAAAGGTTATCTAAAGAACTTCCTTTCCCTTTCAATAAGAGACAATATTTACATATCCTACACTGATTTTAACTCTTCCTCCCCTCCTGGAGTTTTTTTTTTAAATTATTTTTATTTATTTATTCAGTTTTGAGAAGAGAGAGAGATAGAGAGAAGGGGGGAGGAGCAGGAAGTGTCAAATCCCATATGTGCCTTAACCGGGCAAGCCCAGGGTTGGTTTCTTTTTGTTTTGTTTTGTTTTGGCTTTTTTTTTTTTTCCTGAAGTTGGAAACAGGGAGGCACGTGCACCCAATCGGGATCCACCCAGCATGCCCACCAGGAGGCAATGCTCTGCCCATGTGGGGCGTTGCTCTGTTGCAACCAGAGCCATTCTAGTGCCTGAGGCAGAGGCCACAGAGCCATCCTCAGCGCCCAGAGAGGAAGGAGAGGGGGAGGGGTGGAGAAGCAGATGGACGCTTCTCCTGTGTGCCCTGGCTGGGAATCAAACCCAGGACTCCTGCATGCCAGGCTGATGCTCTACCACTGAGCCAACCTGCCAGGGCCTTTTTTTTTTTTTTTTTTTTTTACAGAGACAGAGTGAGACAAGGACAGACAGAAACGGAGAGATGAGAAGCATCAATCATTAGTTTTTCATTGCACATTGTGACACCTTAGTTGTTCATTGATTGCTTTCTCATATGTGCCTTGACAGTGCCTTCAGCAGACCAAATAACCCTTTGCTGGATCCAGTGACCTTGGGTCCAAGCTGGTGAGCTCAAGCTGGCGACCTCGGGGTCTCGAACCTGGGTCCTCAACAGTCGATGCTCTATCCACTGCACCACCGCCTGGTTAGGCCCTCCTGGAGTCTTGAGAGTAACAAACTTCTAAACAAAGGGATGGAGGGTAGACACTAAAAGATTTGTGGATGTCTTTGATATGTAAAATGACATTTATGCTACTGTGTTGATACGTACAACATTTGCTACTGTGTTGATATGTAAAACATCACTATTGTGTTACCTTGTAAGTTTTCATATGTAAGAATGTTTTTTATAAATCCTATAGACTAATGTTGTAAGCTGGTTAATGAATTATTGTATCATACTCCTCCTCCTTTTTCCCCAACCTATCTGTGATTAAGTCTATATAACTAGCTTCAGGGCTATTTTGGACACACATAATTTGGGTTAGCTATACCCCGTGTAATTCATATGTAGCTGACTTATTAATAAATCACCTTCTAAAAATTCTTCTGTATCCTGCCTTGGTGTTTCTAAGTAACTCGCGGAATTAAGGTACGCTACTTTATAACAGCGGCCTGTCACCTGCATGTCTGGGCACGCCTGAAAGAAGCACTGTTATTGTAAGTTATCTGCGTGGGTCACTGCTGCGTCAGGGAGAAGGGACAGCGAGGTCGCCTCAGGTAAGTAGAAAGGGAGCCAGGAACTAGTCCTAGAAGGCAATGAATGAGTGTGAAGGGTGTTCCGCTGCGTCAGCGAGGGCCGAACCGTCCTTGGGAGGAGGAGCCTGGGGTCCCGAGCGGTGCCTGCTGTCCTCGCTTTCTACCAAGGGGCGCTGAGCACTCAGCACCCGGGCGGGGGTGGCAGGGCTGGGTACCACCCAGCTGCCCTTCCCGGTAGAGCTTCCTGTCTAGCCTACCGCTGTCAAACGGAAGAGGCTGGGACGCCCACCACGCAAAGGAGCCCGTGGTCCTGGGTTCGTAGCCAGCAGGGAGAGCCGGCATCCTTTCTACGCAAGCGCGGCTCTCAGGCCTGGAGGGCGGGGCCTAGGTGGTAGGGGGCGGGGTCATATTCTAGGCCCGCCTCCACAGCGCCAGTGATCCTCCGAGTCCCCGGCACCCCGACTATTCTAGGGGCTTCAGGTGAGCGGGGGGGCGCAGAGGGGCAAGGAAACCTCACTCGAGGTCGGGCCGTCGCGGGTTCATTTGTTTTGCCAGATGCCAACGGCTGCCTCCGCAGAGATGGGAGAACAAAGGGAGGGGGCGGTTCTGGAAACCCCAGAGGGAATCCAGGGTCCTAGGTACCCTGCCCCGCCCACTGACACTTTCGTTTTCTCCCCGAGTCAGAGGCGCCGCCTAAGAGACCCTGGGCCCGCGCTGGGCGCAGCTGCCTCTCTGCGTTTGCCTCTCCGTTTCTGTCTGTCTCTGTGTCTGTCTGGCTGTCTCCGAGCTTGCTGCCACTTCTAGAACTAAGCTTCCGGGACACAGATAACCCACGAACCCTCATCCCTTTCCCATGGCAGGTAAGTGGGCTCAAAGCCGAGGGTCTCAGTTATCTCCCCACGGATCTGGGAGCTGGGAGTCGAACGCATCCTCCGGGAATGTGCTCGGACTGGCTGGCTAGGGCCCCTCCCTTCCTTCCAGGCAGCCGACGCCCAGCTCCCCCGCCCCATATTTTCCAATCTCTTTTCACCACATTTCCCCTGGCAGCCTCGCGGTCCCCTACAGGCTAAGAGTAAAGGGATAAGGCCACAGGTCCCTTTCTAATCTACCCGTCCCCCCACAGGATACTTGTCCCCCAAAGGCTACGCCCCTTCGCCCCCTCCTCCCTACCCTGTGACCGCTGGGTACCCAGAGCCGGCGCAGCATTCTGGGCCCGGGCAGGCGCCAGTGCTCGCCCACGTGCCTGCCCCTGCGCCTGGCTTCGCTGTCTTCCCTTCGCCCGGCCCCAGTGCCCCGGGGCCTGCTGCCCCCTTCTTGCCACTGCCCGGGGTGCCTGCTGGCCTCGAATTCTTGGTGCAGGTGAGTGCGAGGTAGGGAGGGAGGAGCGACAGGGAGGGGACCAAAGCTCGTAGATTTGCCATCTGAGGTGGGTGCGGTCCCTACTCTCTTTTCAGATTGATCAGATCTTGATTCATCAGAGGGTTGAGCGAGTGGAAAGTGAGTGGAAAGAGGAGTAGGTTGGGCCTCGGGCAGAGATAGGGGGTTCAGGCCAGCGCTGGTGCCTGATCCTCCGTGTCACCCTTTGGCAGCGCTTCTAGGCTGGGAGACAGGCAACCGGTATGAGCTGCGCTCAGCTGCGGGGCAGCCCCTGGGTCAGGCGGCTGAAGAGAGCAGCTGCTGCGCCCGTCTGTGCTGTGGCGCCCGCCGGCCCCTTCGTGTCCGTCTGGTAGACCCTGGGGACAGAGAGGTGCTGCGCCTGCTCCGCCCCCTCCACTGTGGCTGTGGCTGCTGCCCATGTGGCCTCCAGGAGGTGGGTGGAAAGGGATGTCAGGGCGAGGTTCCGGTTAGGGGGACAGGAGGTAATGAGGAAGAACAATGTTGAGCATCACCAGCTGGAGGCATGGGAGTGAACAGGGGCGCCAGAAGGTCTAGTGAGGGGGATGACAGGTGATAGAGCTGGAATGCTGAGAGCTTTGTGCCAGGGTGCCCTGGCTCTGCACTGACCCTGTCTGCCTCCCACTCCAGATGGAAGTACAGTCTCCACCAGGCACCACCATTGGCCATGTGCTACAGACCTGGCATCCCTTCCTCCCCAAGTTCTCCATTCAGGATGCCGATCGCCATACGGTCCTGCGAGTGGTAGGGCCCTGCTCCACCTGTGGCTGTGGCACAGACACCAACTTTGAGGTATCGGGAATAAGTGGAGATTTCTGGGTCTTTTCCTAATCCAAGATGGCACCGTCTACGAGGCAGGATGGCCAATACTAAGGCCAAGACACCGAGCTCATCAATCCAAATTCACTGGCTCTTTAACACATTTCCAGTGTTCCTCCATTCAGAAATAGGGTGGCTCCTTGGTCTTACAGAAGCATGACACAAAGAGGGTTTCACCTTGAGAGCCAAAGCTAATTGTTATCTGCAGCCCTTTGTTGCGGGGGTGGGATTTAAGGCCAGGCTGAATTCAGGGTGAAGGATGATTATTGGGTCTGCTGTGGGCTGGAACCATTTGACTTCTGTGTCTGGGTTTGTGAGCTCAGGCCCTGGAGCAAGCACTAATTTAACTTAAGATCCTGTGGTTTGCCCTGGCTAGACAGCGCACTTGGTTGTTAGAGCATTGTCCCAAAGCACAGAAGTGACTAGTTCAATCCCTGATCGGGGCACATACAGAAACAGATCAATATTCTTTTTTTTTTATTTTTAATTTTTTTACAGGGACAGAGAGAGAGTCAGAGAGAGGGATAGATATAGACAGACAGACAGGAACGGAGAGAGATGAGAAGCATCAATCATCAGTTCTTTGTTGCAACATCGTAGTTGTTCATTGATTGCTTTCTCATATGTGCCATGACCGCGGGCCTTCAGCAGACTGAGTAACCCCCTGCTCGAGCCAGTGACCTTGGGTCCATGCTAGTGAGCTTTTTGCTCAAACCAGATGAGCCCGCCCTCAAGCTGGCAACCCCGGGGTCTCGAACCTGGGTCTTCCGCATCCCAGTCAGACGCTCTATCCACTGCGCCACCGCCTGGTCAGGCCAGATCAATATTCTTGTCTCTCTGTCTCTCCCCTTCTCTCCCACTAAAATCAATACATTAAAAAAATAATAATAATGTAAGAGAACCCATTAGAAAGAAAAAAGAGCCTGACCAGGTGGTGGCGCAGTAAATAGAGCATCGGACTGGGGTGCGGAGAACCTAGATTCGAGACCCCCGAGGTCGCCAGCTTGAGCACGGGCTCATCTCGTTTGAGCAAGGCTCACCAGCTGGAGCCCAAGGTTGCTGGCTCGAGCAAGGGGTCACTCACTCTGCTGGAGCCCCCCAGTCAAGGCACATATGAGAAATCAATCAATGAACAACTAAGGAACTGCAACAAAGAATTGATGTTTTTCATCTCTCTCCCTTTCTGTCTGTCTGTCCCTATCTGTCCCTCTCTGTGACTCTCTATGTCTCTGCCACACAAAAAAAAAAAAAGGAAAGAAAGAAAAAAAAGAAAAAAGATCCTGTGGCTTGTCTTGCCAACTTAGAAGTCCGAATGGCCCCTCCAACCGGGAATGTAGGTGATATCCTTCTCACCATGCATTCCTATTTCTAACTGGAGCCTGGAGAACCCAAGTGGTGACAGTGTCCGGTGAGGTCTGAGAAGCACCATTGCTTCTAGAAGACAAAGCACTTAACAGAACTTTGAATTCTTTAAGGGCTAATTACCTGTGCAGATAAAGGAGAAACAACAGGTATATCCAGTAGACTTTCTAAGGCAACAGATGAGGTGTCCTTCCTAAGGTTACTTTTCTTTTTTTTTTTTTTACAGAGACAGAGAGTCAGAGAGAGGGATAGACAGGGACAGACAGACAGGAATGGAGAGATGAGAAGCATCAATCATTAGTTTTTCGTTGCTCATTGCAACACCTTAATTGTTCATTGATTGCCTTCTCATATGTACCTTGACCGCGGGCCTTCAGCAGACCGAGTAACCCCTTGCTCGAGCCAGCGACCTTGGGCTCAAGCTGGTGAGCTTTTGCTCAAACCAGATGAGCCCTCGCTCAAGCTGGCGACCTCGGGGTCTTGAACCAGGGTCTTCTGCATCCCAGTCCGATGCTCCATCCACTGTGCCACCGCCCGGTCAGGCCCTAAGGTTACTTTTAAAAATTGAGTCACCTTAGCAGCTGAGGGGAGATACTTTGATAGGAACTGGTTGGGGAAAAGATAACTTGGTGACTTCTGGATGGGAATGTGAAGACTGGGATCCTCATAGGGCCAGTCTCCCTTTTACATAATTATGTATGGTCTATATTTGGGCCTGTACTCTTGGGACCACAAGGTTGGCTGGCAAACACCCTGCCCAGCTTGGGATTGGTCTGCAGTAAGTGTTCCAGAGGTATAAGACAGTGAGGAAAGAAGATGGGAAGAACATAGAAACCACACTAGTTCTAGTCACTGGAGAATGAGCATAGGAAAAGGACCAGGGAGTCTCTATGGATTGCCATCTCCATCAGCAAGGGCCTATTGCTGCTGGGCCCAGACAGTCCAGTGGACAGCATGGCCCCAAGAGGCTACTTACTGCTGACCACTCCCCTCAGTAGATGGGCTTGGATCCCCTCTAGCTTAGGCAGGGGTCCCCAAACTATGGCCCCGTGGGCCGCATGCGGCCCCCTGAGGCCATTTATCCGGCCCCCGCCGCACTTCCAGAAGGGGCACCTCTTTCATTGGTGGTCAGCGAGAGGAGCATAGTTCCCATTGAAATACCGGTCAGTTTGTTGATTTAAATTTACTTGTTCTTTATTTTAAATATTATATTTGCTCCCTTTTTGTTTTTTTACTTTAAAATAAGATATGTGCAGTGTGCACAGGGATTTGTTCATAGTTTTTTTTTATAGTCCGGCCCTCCAACGGTCTGAGGGACAGTGAATTGGCCCCCTGTGTAAAAAGTTTGGAGACCCCTGAGCTTAGGCTTGCATGCAGCGCTGGACAAGGCCCTCCCTACTTCGCAGAGGAAGGGCACCCCTTTGGGCAGATGGCCTTCTAGGAGCCTGGTCAGCTGATAGGGTACAGCCAGAATTTTAGCAGCCTCCCTTGCCCTCTTGGCCAAGCTACTTTGTGCAGGGCGTAAAGTGCACCATATGTGGGTCACAGGGACTCTGGTAATAAAAACAAACCTAGCAACCAGCCACACACTAAGCAGATTAGACTCTATGATGCTTCCATTTCTCTCACCACTGATGTTCAGTTTTATGCATGGCCCTTCAAGAGGAACAGATCTAAGTCTGAATCCTGGTTTTTGCTATATACGCATAGTGTGACATAAGGTGACTTAGTTTTCCGCAGAAGTCACATGGAGATGCAAGGCTGTTGGGAGGATTTACTAAGCTGGCAGACTTCATACAGGGCAACTGTGGGAGTGAGCTTGGAGACAGGTGAGAGCAGCTGCATCCACCTTAGCTGGGCCCTTTCTTCCGCCTCTCCCTCCTGACAGGTGAAGACCCCGGATGAGTCGCGCAGTGTGGGCCGCATCAGCAAGCAGTGGGGAGGCCTGCTCCAAGAAGCCCTCACGGATGCAGACGACTTTGGCTTGCAGTTCCCGCTGGATCTGGATGTGAGAGTGAAGGCTATTCTGCTGGGCGCCACGTTCCTCATTGTGAGTTGGCTGCCCCTCCTTTGCTCCGGCTGGAGGCCTTGTGAACTTCCTGGCCTCCTGCTAGGAGAGGGTTAGGAACAGACTTCATGCGGGTTGCAGTTCCAGACCTGGGTTGTGGTAGCTGAGCCAAGCCAGCTCAGCCACATCTCCTGGTGACGGTACCCTCCCTCCAGGACTACATGTTCTTCGAGAAGCGTGGAGGCATTGGGCCCTCTGCTATCACCAGTTAGATGGCGCTTCAGGGTGAAGAGACCACCACCTCCACCAGAATCCAAGATGATCACCCGCCTTGGCCTGGCCCCTCCTCAGAGGCAGCCCCTCCTCCATGTACACCGCAGGGGACAGACAGGGATGCGTAAGGGGCTAGGGGCCATGATGCCCCATCCCGACCCTTCTCCCCCAGCCTCCTTTACCTGTGGCCCCACAGAAGGGTATGTATGAGAGCCCGTCCCCCGCTACCTCTCACCACCGTCTCGGCAGTCCCGCAGCACACAGGCATATCGGCTTTTACACTTTCCTGACTCGCTTCCTCCCACGCCCTTCCAGGGCCTCTGCTCTGGGCGAAGGCTCTGGGACCCAGGACTCGGGTTTTACAGTAGAGCTGGGGTGGGGAAGGGTAAGCAGCACCAAAGATGGCTGATACAGCCACCCTTCCCTGCCTCAGCTTGACCAATTAGTTCAGCCTCAGAACATGGCACTCAGAGGGGATCTCCACTTCCCCAGCAACCACCACAGGGCCTAGGGCCCAATGCCAACCTCCTCTTCCCTTGGGTCCTGCCCACAGCTGGTGCTTCCTGCAGCTTCCTATGCCTTACGTAACCAACCACCCCTCCCTTCCCTGTTGCTACAAAAGAGGCTGCATCTTTGTATGTTATATTCATATAAACTTTGTAAGTTTTTGGACATTGGAAGATACATGTAACGGGAGAGGGTAAAAAAAAAAGAGTTGGGATGGAAAGAAAACAAAGGGAAATATGGCAGCTGGTCTGAGTGGGGGCTGGCTTGTCTCGTAATCCATGCTGCCAGGATCAAGTGTCCTTATGTCCAAAAGAGCAACGTTCATTATCCATGATGAACCCAGCCCAAGCCAAGGCAGTTTGGGCCCTGTGCACCAAGTCAGTATGGCTGCAGTCATCACCCAAGATGGCTGCTCCCACAGGGCCCAGTGTGGTTGCTGAAGGCAGTTTGATATGGCTGTTCCTATGGTTTAGTGTGTCCACTTGATCATTCTCTGGAGTGAGTAGAAGCTTCTTGTGGGTATGATGTGTAGTAACTTTGTTCCTCCAAGTCCTCTTTTTGGTTGGAAATATGGTAGGCAGAGTGGATTAGATCTTTCTAGGACCCAGCAAGGGAGCTTGAGCCCCCAGAGGCCAAGGGGCAGGGCGGAAGGAGACACTCATAGTGCCCGAGCCTGGGCTCCTCCTGAACTTGCCTGTAGAGCAGGCTCTCTTCGGGTGGGAAAGTATGCCCTTTCAGGACCTTGTTCTAGTTCTGTTTGGCCCCACTTGGTCAGGCCCTTGGTGCATGCTGCTGTCCGTGTCTAAGGGAACAGAGCTCAGGGCCGAGCCAGGACATAGCGACTGGCTGCTGAGAGGTCCCACTGGTAATGCTCCAAGATGCGCCGACAGTCAGCTCTGGACCGGCTACCCAGGTGGAAGAGCTGGTCTACCTGTGAAAGCAGAAGGGCAGCTGACTGCCAGAGGACAGGGGCAGGAGAGGTGGGAACCCAAAAGAAGGACCTGGTTTTACCTTAAGGTTCCGGATGGCAGAAACCACATCTCCCCCCGTGGCTCTTAGTGCTACCTGGCACTCCCTGTGGGTCACTCCATGGACATTCAGCTCCATCTGCAGGGGACGAAGCCTCACTTAGGCTTCTACCCCACCCTGTAGTGCCTTCTGGACACCAGGCCACTTCAGGGAGACCTCACCTCCATAATCTTTTTCTGCAACTCGGGGTCCAGCAAGAGCCCTCCGGAGGGAACAGTGGCTTTGCCGGCTCCAGGCACTCCCAAGGGAAGGTGGTGCAGGGGTTCTCTTTTGGGCCTGGAAGCTTGCTCTCGGGGAGGCTGGCTGGGCTGAGAAGAGCTGGAGGCAAAGGGAGGGCGGGGTGGCAGGCCTGGGTGTCCCTGGGGCACATCTCTGGCATTTCGAAGTTCCGGGGGGCTTGAACCACCCCCGGTAGGGCAGGGCCCCAGGGACAGAACAGATTCCAGACTCTTGGAAATGCCTGCACAGTTGGAAAAAAAAACAACTTGAGAGAAACTCTAGGTGCTGGGCTTGGCATTCTTCCTATTCTGTCTATTCGGACTGTCCTGAGGAGGTACTGGTAGGTGGGGACAATAAGGTGTGCAGAATAGACACCCA
The DNA here is from genome assembly GCF_036850995.1 of Saccopteryx leptura. Taxonomy (NCBI): domain Eukaryota; kingdom Metazoa; phylum Chordata; class Mammalia; order Chiroptera; family Emballonuridae; genus Saccopteryx; species Saccopteryx leptura. The sequence goes on along the minus strand of NC_089504.1, from coordinate 357,800,786 downwards.
GTCCCGGACAGCTGAGGACCCAAAGAATTGAGAGAGCAGGGGCTGCGTGGGGAGGTGCTGTTCAGTGGAGAAGGCAGATCTTCGAGTACAGCTGGGATGTCAGGGGGCAGAGTGAAATGGGAGAAGGAAGTCAGATGTGGGGAAATCATCTGTGCAAAGAGCAGGGGGCAGAACTGGAGGGTTGTTCATGATCTCAGAGACCCTAGGGCCCTGTCCCCCACCACACTCACCTTTGATCCTCTGCAAGGGCATCTGCCTCCTCTGAGCCTGTGCTGGAGGTAGATCCCGATGCTTTGCCTTCTCTCTGTGACCATGTTGGAAAGTGATCCAGTCCATTCTCCATCCCAGCCCCCGATCACAAAGCAATGCCCCCTACCAAAGAATCTGGGCTCCCTGGCTGATGGAGACCAAGTGGAAGCTCCACCTGGAAGGCAAGTCCAGCCTCTCCGCCTCCCCCTAGCCCCTCCCCAAGCTTCCCTTCCAGAGCAGTTGCTGAACTTGGTGGGTTTCCCAGCCCAGTTCTGCCCCCCACTCTTTCAGGTCCTCACCCATCTGTGCTCCCCCGGCTTTGCTCTCCCCAGGCCAGGGAGCCTCTGTGGACCGGACAGGTGGCTGGTGAGCTCCTCGAGTCTGCCAGCGTCACTGCTGAGGCTGGGAAGCTGCCCGTTTTGAATGTGCGACCGTTCTGGCCCTTCCAGGTTGTGTAGCTGGGGCTGGGGAGAGAGGTGCTGGTGAAGGGGCAAGAGCAATGGGGGCATGCAGCAGTCCCCAGCTGTGTGCCATGGAGCTGAGTCTGCCCCAAGGAAGGAAGGAAGGCCTTTTTTTTCTCTAACACAGAGGGCTCTCTGGACCCCCAGTAGCTGCAGCTGGGAGGCCAGGACTGGGGTGGAGTGCTTGGCCCGGGGGGGAGAGGAGGAAGTAAAGCAGAGGATCAGGGCTGAAAGCTGGGGGAGAAGCAGAGAAGGAACCAGTGTCAGGCAGGGTGGGAGGGGGTCTTCCTGGGGCTTCACAGGAAACACGAGGCCCTCACCTGCCCTCGATGATAGTGATGGGATCACCAGGCTCCATCCTCAGGGCACCTGGCTCTGTGACATCCCTCACACAACGCCCCTCAGGAGGCCAGGCCTGTAGAGACAGGAAGAAAGGGTGGCTATGCTTGTGGCCTGAGTCGGAAGGGTATCATGGAGCAGGGAAGAAAGGAGACTCTGTTTATGTAACCCACCAATCAAGCCCATACCAGGTGTGTCCTCTGACCTGGGCTCAGGATGGGGCTGTCCCTGTCCCCCAATTGTAGTCCAGTGGGAGAGGCAGACCTGGATTCTGTGCCAAGCTGGACAGAGCCCAAGGGGAGCGTCGTCCTGTGAAGTGCTTTCACTCCATACCAGGCTCCACCTCCCAAGCACCTCTGGAAAGTTCCCATTTCTTTCCATCTCCACTGTCTCAACCCTCATCCAGACATCTTCATATCATTTCTGCTTCACAGCCATTGTCTCCTATCTGGTCTTTACATCTTCAGAATCATTCCTCTAATCCATACCTGCACCAAGCCAGGGTGATACAAGATGTCAAGTTATTACTTCCCTGCCCAAATCTCTTCCATGGCTTCCAAGTGCCGTCAGAGTAAAGATTAATTTCCTTTAATGGTAGAGTATAAGTTTCCTGTCAAGATGGTGGTGTATCTAAATGTGGTACTCACGTCATCTCACAACCACATCAAAGATACAACTAAATTACAGAACAATCATTCAAAACAGACTAGCTGAATGGAAAGTCCAACAATGGAAGAATATAAAGAAGCCACATTGAGACTGGTAGGAGGGGCAGAGATGCAGAATGGGCAGGTCCCACACCCATGCATGACAAATAAATTTGGAGGGGTATTGACAGTGGGGGTCCCCCTGAGGACTGAGGGGTCCCAGCCCCACAGCAAGCCTCCCACCGTAGGGTTTTAGTGCCAGGAAGAGAAGTCCCCATAACTTCTGTCTGTGAAAACCAGTGGGGAGTATGGCTAAGTGAGATGGAGAACTGTTGAAGTCCATCTCCCAGGCATTTTCTCTTAAAGGGCCAGAGCACAGACTTACTCAGACTCACCCACTCTGAGCTCCAGTGCTGGAGCAGCAGCTTGAAAAGCACCAGGGACATATGGGGAGGAACTGAAGTGTCTGGCATCAGCATGAGAGCTGGAGGGGCAGATTTCTCCCAGACAGAAGTGTTGACAAAGGCCATTGTTCCTTTTCTAGTCCTTTCACCCACAGAGCCAGCAGGAAGGCGCCATATCTGAGTCTCCATCAAGTTGGCTATCACTGTTCTACCCTAGTGATTCCCCAGACCCACCCTTCCAACTTTGTAGCGCATCCAAGCTGTTTCCAGTGGCTTTTCCATACAAATGGCCCTGTCTTGGCTTGTGTTCAGACTTTCCTAAAATTTCTCAAACTAGCAGCATCTGGTCTTGGCATGCCCCATACCTCTTGCTAAGTGATTCCAAGGCCGTGCACTAGTGGCAGCTGGCCTTAGTTCACAATTTGGCCTCTCCTGGGCACCTCTAATCCCAGCACAAGTAACAGCCATCTGCAGATTACTTTGTAGCTCATGCTAGGTTGTCCTGGGCAGAACACGGGCAGTAGCTGACCTTCACTTGTACCTCCTAGGAGGTGCAGCACACCCAGTGGACAGCTCCAGACCACACTGAAGCACCACCCAACCACCTCCACAAGTGATATACTCAAGGGGTGGACTCATTGGGCAACAGAGCCCTATGAAGTAAGTCCTGCTCTATGGGGTGGGCCCCTGGGGTGGGTCTTCCATGGTGGGTGCAGCCAGTCCTTACAGCTGATTGGCCTGGGGGTAAATCCCTCCAATAGCAATCAAGGCTCAGCTACAATAGGAGGCTGTATACCACCCACAGAAAAGGTGGGTGCACCTGAAGTGCCCAGAACAGATGGGTGGGAAGTCTGTGCCACTGAACCCTACAGGACATTTACTATGTTAGACCACTCTACCAAGCCTGGGAGACAAAGCAGCTCTACTTAATAGAAACAAACACAGGGAGGCTGCCAAAATGAAGAGGCAAAGAAACATGTCCCAGATGAAAGAACAGAACAAAACTCCATAAAAAGAACTAAACAGCCTGGCCTGGGGTGGCGCAGTGGATAAAGCGTCGACCTGGAAATGCTGAGGTCACTGGTTCGAAACCCTGGGCTTGCCTGGTCAAGGCACATATGGGAGTTGATGCTTCCAGCTCCTCCCCACCTTCTCTCTCTGTCTCTCCTCTCTTTTTCCCTCTCTGTCTCTCTATCCTCTCTAAAATTAAAAAAAAAAAAAGAACTAAACAAAATGGAGACAAGCAATCTACTAGATGCAGAGTTCAAAACAGTGGTTATAAGGATGCTCAATGAACTAAGGGGAAGAGTAGATGAACTCAGAACTTCAACATCATAAAAAAAAGAATATGGAAACCATAAGAAAGAATCAGTCAGAAATGAAGGCTACACTAAATGAAGAATAATTTACAGAAAAAGCAATAGAAAAGTAGATGAAGATGAAAATCAAAATTGATATAAGGAAGCAAAAAACACCCAATCAGAACAGCAAAAAGTAAATAGAATCCAAAAAAATATGATGGTGCAAGAGCCCCTGGGACAGCTTCAAATGTATCAACATTCACATCATAGGGGTGCCAGAAGGAGAGCAAGAAATTGAAAGCATATTTAAAAAAAAAAAATGGCCTGACCAGGCGGTGGCACAGTGGATAGAGCGTCAGACTGGGATGTGGAAGACCCAGGTTCGAGACCCCGAGGTCTCCAGCTTGAGCGCGGGCTCATCTGGTTTGAACAAAGCTCACCAGCTTGGACCCAAGGTCACTGGCTCGAGCAAGGGGTTACTCCGTCTGCTGAAGGCCCACGGTCAAGGCACATATGAGAAAGCAATCAATGAACAACTAAGGTGTCGCAATGCACAACTAATGATTGATGCTTCTCATCTCTCCGTTCCTATCTGTCTGTCCTTGTCTATCCCTCACTCTGACTCTCTCTCTGTCTCTGTAAAAAAAAAAAAAAATTAAATTAAAAAAAAAATGATAGAAAATTTCCCTAACCTGGTGATGGAAATAGATATACAAGTCCAGGAAGTGCAAAGAGTCCCAGACAAGATGGATCCAAGGGGGCCCACACCAAGACACATCATAATTAAAATGCAAAAGGTTAAAAACAAATAATTTTTTTTGTGTGTGTGAAAGACAGATACAGGAAGGGAGAGAGATGAGAAGCATCAACTCATAGTTGCATCACTTCAGTTGTTCATTGATTGCTTCTCATACGTGCCTTGACTGGTGGGCTCCAGCCAAGCCAGTCACCCCTTGCTCAAGCCAGAGACCTTGGGCTCAAGTCAGCAACCATGGAATCATGTTGATGATCTCAAGCTCAAGCCAGTGACCCCGCACTGAAGCTGATGAGCCTGTGCTCAAGCCTGCGATTTCGGGGTTTTGAACCTGGGATCTCAGCATCCCAGGTCGATGATCTATCCACTTTGTCACCACTTGTCAAGCAAAGAGAAAATCTTAAAAGCAGCAAGAGAAAAAACAGTTAATTACCTACAAGAGTACTATTCCCATAAGATTGTCAGCTGATTTCTCAACAGAAACTTTGCAAGCCAGAAGAAACTGGCAAAAAAATATTCAAAGTGATGAAAAACAAGGACCTCCAACCAAAATTATTCCACTCAGTAAAGCTATCACTTAGAATCAAAGCCATATCAAAAGCTACCCAGACAAGAAAAAGCTAAAGGAGTTCATCACCACCAAACCAGTATTACATGACACGTTAAAGGGTCTTCTTTAAGAAGAAGAAAGAGAAGAAAAGATTTTAAGTATGAACAATAAAATGGCAATAACTACATATCTATCAATAATTGAATCTAAAAGACAAAATAAATGAACAAGCAGAACGGAAACAGACTCATGGATAATACAGAGAACATTTTGATGGCTGCCAGATGGGAGGGAGGTTGGGAGATTGGGTGAAAAAGGTGACGGGATTAAGAAGTACAAATTGGTAGTAACAGAACAATCATTGGGGTGTAAAGATGAGCATAGGGAACACAATAATATTCTATTAACTATGTATGGGTGTCAGATGGGTATGAAATTTATTGGAATGGTCATTTAATAAATTATATAATATCTAATCACTGGGCTGTACACCTGAAACTAATTTAATATTGTATGTCAACTGAAATTGAAAAATTAAAAATGATTTTTAAAAAGTTTCCCCAAAAATAGTAATAGTCATTTAGGGAATAGCTCCGAAGTCAGATAGACTGATTCACATCCCAATTCCTCCAGTTACGTGTGCCTTTAGGCAAGTCACCTAAATGGTCTGTGTCTTAACTGCCCAGTCTGTCAAACCAAGATAACATTGACCTGTTGGGTTGTTGTGAGGATTAAAGGAGTGAATATGCTTGCTACATGTAAGGCACTTGGTACAGTATCTTACACAGATCAAGTTCTCCATATGTTAGCTCTGATTATTCATTACCCCTTACAGATCCCTCCGTGGGCAGCGCCTGAGTACCTCCACTGACTTCCTTACCTGTCCTTGCCCCTCCTATGCTGAAACCTTCCTCTGCCTGTCAAACACCCACTGCAACCTGCTCTGCTCTGTTTCTCCCTTCTGTGGCCTAGCTTCATTCAGCCCTCGGCTGTGCAGCCTGCACCCATGCACCCCAAACTACTCCCCAGGTAGGGACCGCTCTGTTCAGAGCAGAGCAAGGGTTCCAGACTCCAGTCTAGGAGTCAGTATTGTTAGTCTCGTGCATGGAACCCCGGGAGACAGAAGGGAGGGAAGAGACTGAGTGTATCTAGGGAGACAAGGTTCCCACCTCTTGGATCAGCCCCTCCAGGTGGGAGAAGCTGGGCCGATCAGCAGGGTTGGGGGCCCAGCAGCGCAAGGCGAGGGCGTAGAGGGCCCTGGAGCAGAGAGGAGGCTTAGGCAGCCGGGCTTGGTCCTTCTCCAGCCGCTGCAGGATGAGGTAGGGCGGGACCCAGGCCCAGGGCTCCTTGCCCCCGGAGAACATCTCCCACAGCGTCACCCCAAACATCCACACATCTGAGGCAGAAGAGAAGGCCCCCTGGCGCAGGCTCTCGGGAGCACACCTGCGGAAGTGGAGCTGAAAGGGGCCGGATCTGTGCCCCTCGGAGCTCCCACCCGCCACTGAGCAGGGCCCTTATGCTCCCATTATCCTCAGAAGTCCTCTTTTCCAAGCCCTTCCAGACCCACGGACTTCCCTAGGCCCAGCCTCCCTCCGAGGACGAGGCCCCTGTACACTCGGCTTTAGGTAGCTACTGCCCGCCGGGCCCTCACCCGCCGGACCAGCCTCCGAGCCCGACTCCCGCGGGCCCAGCACTCACCAGGCATAGGGGATGGGGCGGGGCCCGCCCATGACGTATCGGCCCCGGGCGCCGCCCAGCGGCCGCACCAGCCCGAAGTCCGCCACCTTGATGGTGCGTGGTGAAGTCAGCAGCAAGTTGCGCGTAGCGAGGTCCCGGTGCACCAGCCCGCGGGCTCCCAGGTACGCCATGGCCCCCGCCAACTGCTGCAGGAAGAGGCAGAGCAGGACCACGGGCAGCGGGGGTGTCGGGGCCGGCGCAGTCAGGCGCGCGTGCAAGGAGCCCAGCGGCGCCAGCTCCATCACCTGCGGGGCACAGCGCCTCCTGAGCGGCGGTCCAGCCTGGCGGGACTCTGGCCGCCCACCCTCCTGTCTCACTTCAGCCTCGGGGCTGTCCCGGGAGCCAGCCTCGGGTCTGCTCACCATCTGCAGAGGCTGGCCCAGTACGAGCCCGTGCAGACGCAGCAAGTGTGGGTGCTCCAAGTTCATCATGACGGACACCTCTCGTAGAAAGTCCCGCAGCTCTGTGCCCACGGGGCCTTCAGGAGCCATCCGAAGGGACTTGACAGCCACTGGGACCTGGGGGCGGAGAGAGGCACCATCAGGCACCCTAGGCTAGGGAACAGCTATACTGTACCGGGGATAGGACAGAGAGGACAGCTGGCCCAGTTGCCCAGAATGAAGTAGGTAGGTTCTCCGAGTACCCACATTCTGACCGCTGGGCAGTGTCCACAGCCCTCGGTGCACCACGCCAAAGCAGCCAGCGCCCAGCAGCTTTCCTCTGCACACAGCACCATCTGGGATCAGACACTTGAGTCCCCCCTCTGGCTCAGGGAGGGACAGAGGGCTGTCTGAGGGTGCGGTAATCTCCTTCTGCTCAGGGGCAAACGTCCCAAGGATCTGAAACAGGGGTGGGAGATCAGGTGTGTGGAACCCTGTGTACCCCTACCACTAAGCACAGCCCATTTCCCAGCGGAAGCTGGTTCTTTAAACCGCTCACCCCCCACCCCAAAACACACACCTTGTAAACCCAGTTCTTAGGCTTGTGCCCCAAATGGTGCCTCTTCAGAGCTTCAGCTAGTCTGCGCTGGGCTGGGGGAGGCCAGAATTAGAGGGCTGGGTAGTATGGGGGGGCACGATGCAAAGGTTTTAAAGGCAAGAAGAGGGCTGGTATGTATGGGGCGTGGGGAGGTGTAGCAACTAACAGGTTCAGGAAGGAGAGACCGGGACCTCAGGACAGGGGCTCCTCACCTGGCCGGCCCATGCCAATGTTGTCCAGGTCCTCAGGTCTTACGAAGTCGAAGTGCTCTGGCCGGGTGACATTCAGCTCCTCGAGTATGGATCGGTAGAACTGGGCCAGCTGGATGTCTCGGAGCAGCCTCAGCAGCCAAGGTGAGCTCGCCTCCGGCAGCATGTCTGGAGAAAGAACTCCTAAGATTGGTACACTCTCCTCGGACACAGAGCCTAGACACCCAGGACCAGAGTCGTTGTCCCCAGCTCCACCCTCCACCATCAGAAACACTCAGGGGTAGAAGGAGGGACACGTCAGAGATAGCCAGGTACCCTGCCACTCACACACACAAACCTCAGGAAGAGTGCTTGCTCCTGACACCCAAGACCTGGGTCCTCTGCCCCCTTCACCACTGAGCAGCCTGCCTTCTCCGCACCAGAAGTGCTAGCGCTGCCGACTCCAGCTGTGTTGCCCTGCTCACTCTTAAGATATGGCTCAGTGCCCCTGGACCCCCACAACACCAGACACTGCCCTTTCAGACCTGAGGTATACCACTCCACACTCTTATACAACTGAGATACCTCGTATACACATGAGACATTTTGAGCCACCACATATACAACAGGGATGCTTACCACACCATGCTTCAGACATGCAGGTACACACACACGTGTGTGCACACACACACTGCCTCCCACACCCAGATACACTACTACATACAAGCACACACACAGACCTACAGCTATGTTACAACAGATGCCCGAGACATCCAGCTATGTGTCCTCTCACATCTGAGATGGTCTAGTATGCTGCCACACACCCTCACATTCATAGACTTGAGACAGGGCAGGGCACTGCCCCTAGGTACACTGCCCCACAGCGCTGAGACACCAGGTCCACGTAAACACACAGCACACAAGACATCAAGGGATGTGTCCACATACACCTGAGTCCTGCAGGTACGCTGTCCCTCAGCCCAGAGACATTCCGGTCACAGCCTCTTCTACATGGGAGGCAGCAACATTTGAAATCAAATCAGGCATTTGTGATTTAAGTCCGTTACTGCCTACAGCCACCTCAGCTCCAGGTATGGAGCCCTGTCTGCACCTCAGTCACTCGGTCTAACTTCAAGGCAACTCCAACAACTAACTTAATGAAATGAGGCTCTAGGTAGTCAGAGTGCTGGCCGCCCCTCCTTCCTTACACAAACGTGGATTCTACACACACACACACACACACACACACACACACACACACACACACACACACACACAGCGGAGGACCACAGCTAGGGTGCATGTGGGAAGCCAGGGGTAGGCTCGGAACGGCACGAGCAGGGGCGGAGGAGGAGAGAGCCCTGGGAGGTCGGAGGCTTGCCAGGTAAGGAGAAGAAAGCACCAGATGGGGGACAAGAGGAAACGCTCCCGCAGAAGGAGCCATATCACTCTTAAGAAGAGGAGAGGGAGAAGAGGGGGCCGCTCAGCCCCAGCGGACGCACTCCCGCGCCGGCGGCTCCGCCAGCTGCCGCAGCCCCAGCCCAGGACCCTTACCTGGCAAAGGCGGAAACGGCGGCTACCGGGCCACCCGAGCTGCCAGAGCTAAATCCAGAGAAGGGCGGGACCGAGGCCGCGAGGGCGGGACCTGGCAGCTGGCCGGGTTAGTGGCACCTGGCGAGTGCTGCGAGGGCGGCTGGCGGCCCTTCCCTCCGCCAGATCAGACCCTGAGCCATTTCCCTTCTCCCGTCCTTCGCTCTCCTTCCTTCACACTCTCAACCTGCTCACCTTCTTTCCGGCCTTCTCCGAAGAACTTTTCACCTCTCCGCAGACTTTCTCTTCTGTCCTGTCCCCCACCCCCCCTCTCGCCAAATCCTTCACCCCTTTCGACCAGAGCCGCACCCCTTAAATGAGTAAGGACCTGTCCATGCACCCGGAAGATAAGGCTGAACAGGACGTTGTCCCTGCTCTCCAGTAGGGAGAGAGCTTCCTTGCACTCGAATGGAGGAAGGCTGGCCGCACAGGGTGTTTTGAAATGAAGCCAGGGCAGGCAAGTGCTGATGATAGTGTAGAAAGTCGGCTCCCTGTCCAGACAGAACCCAAGATTGAAGCCATTGTCCTCTTCCCAGCTCTGAAGTTCAAGGATATTTTGGAGAGCTCCCCAGAGTGAAACATGTGGGAGGTCTTGTCTGTGTGTGTATTAAGGTGGGGACAGAGGTTCAGAGTGGCTCTTCTGTCCCATCCCAGCTTGGTATGTGGTCTTGGTGATCAAAGGCAGCACTCCATATTTCAGACCACCCCTCCCCAGCACTGGCATCTCCTGGCCTCATTCTGGCATAACCTTCCTCTCCTCCCTGTAGCCTCTACTGACCCTAGAGCTCTGTATGCTGCTACTTGGCCTGTGGCTGCAGAGACACAGCTCAGGACCTTGATGAAGGCTCCGAAGAGGAGCATGCTCTCTTTCTTTTCCTCAGGCATCCTAGGGAAGCCACCAGTCTTAGGACATCTTTTCTGTCTCCTAAACCAATGCAGTATTTGTAAGCATAGCAACTACTATCCTCAGAATCTCTTGGACGGAAAAGTTTACCCCATCTTGGTAAACACAAGGGACCTTCCAGCATCAATAGAAAAATATTAATAGCTCACAGTTCTACCTGTATGGTTTTCTCGCCAATTCTCAACAAGACCACTTTCTCACATTGTCATTGTTCCCTCCATGTCTGTCGTCCCTGATATACTATGGGCTTCACAGGGTAGGGGCCAAGTCTGTTTTGTTCATCTTGTGTTCTTAGTGGCTAAGATAGTGTAGGCATATAATAGGTGCAAGGCATATATTTTTTTTTTTGTATTTTTTGAAGCTGGAAACGGGGAGACAGTCAGACAGACTCCCGCATGTGCCCGACCGGGATCCACCCGGCACGCCCACCAGGGGGCGATGCTCTGCCCCTCCGGGGCGCTGCTCTGTTGCGACCAGAGCCACTCTAGCGCCTGGGGCAGAGGCCAAGGAGCCATCCCCAGCGCCCGGGCCATCTTTGCTCCAATGGAGCCTCGCTGCGGGAGGGGAAGAGAGAAACAAAGAGGAAGGAGAGGGGGAGGGGTGGAGAAGCAGATGGGCGCTTCTCCTATGTGCCCTGGCCGGGAATCGAACCCAGGACTTCTGCACGCCAGGCCGACGCTCTACCACTGAGCCAACCGGCCAGGGCCGCAAGGCATATTTTGAAGAAGTATGCTTAGTCTAATTGTCATTTCTTTGTAGGTGATCTGTCTTTTCTTCCTGCTTTTAGGATATTATTGGTGTTTTGTAGTTCTATTACAAAGTATCTTGTTATGGATTCTTTTCTATTTATTCTTCTCAGTATGTTGTATTTCCTGTATCTATAAATTTGCATCTTTCAAAATTCTCAGCCAGTATCTCTTCAACTGTTCTTTTTCTCCATCCTTTGTGTTTTCTCCTTTGGGGACTCTGATTGGAAGTATGCTAGACCTTTCATTCTGTCCTCTATGTTTTCTAACCTCTCCCATGTTTTCCATTCCTTTTGTCTCCATGATGCAAGCCAGGTAACCCTTCAGATCTATCTTCTAGGTCACCAATTCTCTTTTTGATTATGTTTGATGTGCTGTTTAATCCATACACCGAGAAGGTTTTTTGGTCATTGTTATCATATGAACATTGATTGCTTTCTATGCTGACAGTATTTTACTGAGGTATAACTTACATTCAGTAACACATACAAATTAACTGTACAGATCAAAGCATTTCAAGAAATGTACACATCCATGAATGCAGATAAAGACCTAGAACATTTCTACAATCTGGAAAAATTACTTTGTGTCTATTTGCAGTCAATCCCATTTCTCAGAGGCAACTACTATTCTTCTGATTTCTCAAACCCATAGATCACTTTTGCCTGCTCTTGACCTTTTTATCAGTGCAGTTACATGGTGTTTATTATTTGCATTAAGCTTCTTTCACTCAACACATCTTTGAGATTCATCTTGGGTTATACAGTTTCTTGGTGGGAAACACAATGGCTCCATAAGCTTCTTCAAAGAAGAGCATGTAAAACCCGATTTTCCTCTGGATGTCTAGTGTCCTCACAGATCTGGGTGCATTTAGAGGTCCTTTGGGAGTTGAATGAACACACGAGTATAGAGCACATGGGGAATGTAGAGCATATGGGCAGATGCCTCTAAAAGGTTGGCATTAGCCAGACTAGGCATCAGTTTATCTTTCCAGCAATTTTTACAGTGCCGGGTTCTGGAGACTCAGGTGAACAGGCAGAGAGAATAACTGTCCTGGTGAGATTCATTTGACAGGGTCTTGCAGAACACTATTAAGAGCCTGGGCCTTGCCCAATGGCTCTGGGAACCACTGAAGGGTTTTAAACAAGGAGACTGAGAAGAGCCTGACCTGTGGTGGCACAGTGGATAAAGCATCAACCTGGAATGCTGAGGTCACCAGTTCAAAACCCCGGGCTTGCCTGGTCAAGGCACACATAGGAGTTGATCCTTCCTGCTTCTACCCCCCTTCTCTTTATTTCTCTTTCTCTCTCCCCCCTCTTCTCTAAAAATGAATAAAAATTTAAAAAAAAGAGAGAGACTGGTAAAAGGTGAGAGAGAAGCAGGACACTGAGGAATGAGACTCATCATTCTTTTGGGTTTTTTTGAGATGATTATTTTATTATTTTTTATTTTATTTTATTTTATTTTGACAGAGACAGAGAGTCAGAGAGAGGGATAGATAAGGACAGACAGGAAGGGAGAGAGATGAGAAGCATCAATTTTTCATTGTGGCACTTTATTTATTTATTTATTTTTATTTATTTATTTATTTATTTATTTATTTATTTATTTATTTTGTATTTTTCTGAAGCTGGAAACGGGGAGGCAGTAGACAGACTTCTGCATGAGCCCGACGGGGATCCACCCGGCACGCCCACCAGGGGGCGATGCTCTGCCCCTCCGGGGCATCGCTCTGTCGCGACCAGAGCCACTCTAGCACCTGGGGCAGAGGCCAAGGAGCCATCCCCAGCGCCCAGGCCATCTTTTGCTCCAGTGGAGCCTCAGCTGCAGGAGGGGAAGAGAGAGACAGAGAGGAAGGAGAGGGGGAGGGGTGGAGAAGCAGATGGGTGCCTCTCCTGTGTGCCCTGGCCTGGAATCGAACCCAGGACTTCCGCACGCCAGGCCAACGCTCTACCACTGAGCCAACTGGCCAGGGCCCCCTATTTATTTCTTACTTTTGGAGTTAATCACCTTTCATTCCCACCTTGCCCATAAAGGTGGTAGGGTGTGGGGGAACACAGGCTGACCATCCTCACCACTCTCGGGGAGCATCTCCTTCAGGCTGAGATGGACACTTAGACCTGGAGGCCCAGATCAGGCAATGCCCCCTCCATCTGCCTTTCCCCAACCTCATCCCTGCCCTGCCCTGTAGGCTCTACATCCGAGAAGGATGAGCACATTAACACCACTGGGGCCAAGTCTTTCCTCACAGGGCAGAGATCCAGAGCATAAACAGATAGGGCGCTCCGGGGGCCTTCCCTACCTCTGTCTTGGGTTTGGCTTGGGGATGGAACGCATCCTTCGGTAGAAATCTCTCTGCTTCTTTCGGGAAGCGCATTACTGCCCCCTTCGCATTTTTGTGCTCTGATCTCTGAAATCTGGGTTTCCCCCTTCTTCTTCACCCAGGAACCTCTCAACAGGGAAAGTACCGTAGTGTTCTGGATATTTCTCTTTCCTGAGCCTTTGCATGGCTGTTCCCTCTGCTTGGAAGAGCGTTTCTACCTTTACTCCAGTCTGACCTTGCGAAGTGCAGGAACCCTTCCCCTATCTGATCAAGTCCCTTCCCCTGCACCTTAAGATCCTTGTGCTTCCCCGTCATTGCACTCATTGCTCTGGTAGAATTTGCCAGTAGCTTATCCATTTACCTTCCTAGTCTCCAAGTTCCAGGTAGAAAAGGATTTTGTTTTGCCTGGGTATTGCTGTGCCTCCCATGCGCAATCTAGTGTCTGGCTCAGATGATAAGTACTCAGTAACCTTTGTTGAACAAATAGATGAGATCGTCATTTGGTAGGATGAGGCAAAGATGAAAAAATTTTTCATGAGTTTTCTTTACTTTCTTTTTTTAAGTGAGAGAAGGGGAGATAATGAAACAGCTCCCACATGTGCTCTAACCAGGCTCTACCTGGCAACCCTGTAGGGGGCTGATGCTAGAATCAACCCAGCTATTTTTAGTGCCTGAGGCTGACATGCTCAAACCAACCAAGCTATCCTCAGAGCCCAGGGCCAACTCTTGAACCAATCAAACCACTGGCTGCAGGAGGGGAAGAAGAAGAGAAAGAGGAGAGAAACAGATGGTCACTTTTATTCATTCCCTGACTGGGAATGAAACCTGGAACATCCATATGCTGGACTGATGCTCTATCCACTGAACCAACCATCCAGAGCCTAAAATATTTATTGATTGATTTTAGAGGGAGGTAGGTGAGAGAGAGAGGTTTGTTGTTCAACTCATTTTATGCACTCCTGGGTTGTTTTTTGTATGTGCCCTGACAGGGAACAAACCTGCAACCTTGGTGTATTTGGACGATGCTCTAACCAACTGAGTTACCTGGCCAGGGCCTGAAGCAAAGATTTTTTTTTTTAATTTTATTTATTTATTTATTTTTTTACAGAGACAGAGCGTGAGTCAGAGAGAGGGATAGACAGGGACAGACAGACTGGAACGGAGAGAGATGAGAAGCATCAATCATCAGTTTTTCATTGTGCATTGCAACACCTTAGTTGTTCATTGATTGCTTTCTCATACGTGCCTTGACCGCGGGCCTTCAGCAGACTGAGTAACCCCTTGCTGGAGCCAGCGACCTTGGGTTCAAGCTGGTGGACTTTTGCTCAAACCAGATGAGCCCGCGCTCAAGCTGGCGACCTCGGGGTCTCAAACCTGGGTCCTCTGCATCCCAGTCCAACGCTCTATCCACTGCGCCTGAAGCAAAGATTTTTTCTTCTTCTTTTTTTAAATTTATTCATTTTAGAGAGGAGAGAGAGAGAGAGAAAGGGGGGAGAAGCAGAAAGCATCAACTCCCATATGTGCCTTGACCAGACAAGTGCAGGTTTCGAACTGGCGACCTCAGCATTCCAGGTCGACATTTTTTTCCACTGCGCCACCACAGGTCAGGCTGAAGCAAAGATTTTTGACATTAAGAGTTCCTTTGCATCTGATCCGTGGTGGCGCAGTGGATGGGGCATTGACCTGGAATGCTGAGGTCATTGGTTTGAAACCCTGGTCTTGCCTGATCAAGGCACATACAAGAAGCAACTGCCATGAGTTGATGCTTCCCGCTCTCCTTTTCTCTACATACCCTCTCTCTAAAATCAACAGATAAAATCTTACGAATAAAAGTGGGTTCCTTTGCTGGGAGTAATAGGGATGAGAGTTTCTAAACCTAAACCATAAGCGTTTTCCTGGTGAAACCATCCTTGCCTCCCTCCCCGTTTGGTACTCCCTGGCCCCACACCAAGATCCTTGGGTAAAACTTCCCATGCCATCACCCCGTCTCCATTTTCCAGGACCCTGAGGACCCATCCTTTCCAAATTTGCATCTGCCTCGCTGGTTTTCAGTTACCAGCCCACCCCCGTGTATGTATCTGTTGGTTTGCTTTTCCAAATGGAAGCATTCTTATTTCTACCATATCCTTTCAGGCTTACAATGGAGCTGAGGGCATTTATAGCAGGTAGATTAGGCTTCCTCTCTGCGGCCTGACTACCTGAGTTTGAATCCCAGCTTTACCATTTACCATCCTGTGAATCTGAGCAAATTACTTCACGTTTCTGTGTCTCTGTTCCCTCATCTTTAAGGTAAGCCTATAAGGAGTATCTACCTTCTGGGTTATCGGAGGGTTAACTGCCTGCATGTGTGTGGAAGCCAGTCTCCAAAATGGCGGCCAGTGAACCTCCCTTCCTGGTATTCACCCAGTTAAATAGTGCTAATTTGTGTAATCAATAGGATATTATGGAAAGGATAGTGTGTGACTTCTGCGCTGGGTCGTAATAGACAGTGTGGCTTTTGCCTCCCTCTCTTGAATCACTCACTGGGGAAAGCCAGTCACCACACCATAAGAACACTCAAGCACTCTACGGAAAGGCTCCATATGATGAGGGGCTTCTGTGCCAAGTTCTTGGCTCCTTTTTTTGCCCCACTCTTCCAGCTGAGTAATAATACCTAGCGGCAAAAAAATATCGATTATGCTCCTGGGCTTTGAGACCCGAAATTCCAGCAGGACACTACGGAATGGTTTATCTCTGCGCCACTATATCTGGGGCATTAGTTGGAAAACTGGAAGTCGGGGGTGACTTGACACCTGGGAGCTGTATTATCACTGCTATGTCTGGCAGTTGATGTTAGATTTTGATTGAACTCTTCTATGTAGACTCTTCATCTAGGCTGGGTTCTCATAGCATGGGGACTGAGTTCTAGGCTGAGCATGCCAAGGAGCAGACGGCAGAAGGCCCGAGACCAGGAGGTGGCACAGTATCACTTTTGCCACATTCAATTGGTCAGTCAGTCAAAAAGCCCAGGTTTAGGAAAAGGATACATACATCCTACCTCTGGATGCGAGGCATGTCAGAGAATGTGGAGGCCGTTTTTAAAAACTGCTATCCCTACAGCACCCTCCTCTGTTTGGTGAGGGGCTCAGAAAATCCGGCCCTGCCCTGGCAGGCCACATCTGGTGAGTTGGCCTTATGTGCACAGAAAAGCAACGCAAACTCTACCAGCCTCCTGGGCCATGTGCTCAGTCAGAGCTCCCATGGGGAGGGCCCATCACAGTGGTTCAGAGAAGTGGCTGGAGTTGTCAGGATGCTTCCCGACATCCACCATGTGCAGGAACTGGAGAAACAAACACAAAACATTTTAAAGTCGTGGCTTTATAAGGTGGTTCGTGGTGCAAAAAGCAGGTGTGTAAAGAAACACTACCACTGCTTGGTTGGTTAGAGCTTCGTCTTGAAGCGCAGAGGTTGCAGGTTTGATCCTGGGTCAGGGCACATACAGGAACAGATCTATATTCCTGTCTATCTGTCTGTCTGTCTTTCTCTCTTTCTAAAGTCAATAAGTTAAAACAAAACTACCACCTGATGTAACAGGTGCCACATGAGAGATGCCCAGAGAAGGGGCCATCTACCCTGCTTCAGGGGCTCAGAGAAGGTTTCCCAGGAGAAGTGATGTCTGAACCAAAGGAGAAGGGCGCGCCAGGTATAGGAACAAGCCTGGGCGAAGACAAAGAGACATGAGAAAACAGTGTTTGGCCAACTATGAGTGATTCTGAGTGGCTATGGGGTGGGCAGAGCTGAGAGATAAGGCTCCTGGGGCACATTGGGGTCAGGTTCCAAGAAGCATTACAAAAGCAGATTCCTTACTGGTAAGAAGTAGGCAAGTGGTGTGATAGGATGTCCATGACATGTTGGCACTGCCATTAAGCCTGGGAGAGATCACAAGAGTGGGGTGGGGTCGGGAAAGAACGTGGGTTTGGACATGTGGAGTCTGAGATGCCTATGAGGCAATCCAGTGGAGATTCCAGTTTGATCTGTTTGGACAGGTCTGCCTCGATGACCAAATAAGACAGCGGAACTGCCTGCTGATGGAGAGCCTTGAATGTCAGGGTCAAGGGCCAAGTCTGCATTCTGTATCAAGGAAAAGCTATGGAAGGTCTTATTTCTTTATTGATTGATTGGTTGATTGATTTTACAGAGAGAGAGAACAAGAAGTATCGACTCAGTTGCTTCACTTTCACTTGTTCATTGATTGCTTGGCATATGTGCCTTGACTAAGCAAGCCCAGGGGGTTTTTTTGTTTGTTTTTTTTACATTTTTTTCATTTTAGAGAGGAGAGAAGGGGGGGGGGAGAGAGAGAGAGAGAGAGAGAGAGAAGGGGGAGGAGCAGGAAGCATCAACTCCCATATATGCCTTGACCAGGCAAGCCAGGGTTTTGAACCGGCAACCTCAGTGTTTCCAGGTTGACACTTTATCAACCTCAGTGTTTCCAGGTTGATGCTTTATCCACTGTGTCACCACAGGTCAGGCAAGCCCAGGGTTTTGAACCAGCAACTTCAGCATTCCAGGTCGATGATCTATCCACTACACCACCACAGGTCAGGTGCTAGGGAAGATTTTAAGTTAAGAGATTATAATGGCTAATAATTAATAGGGTCTCATTACACGTTGGACATAGTCCCAAATATTTAATATGAACTTATTTGGACTTTACAATCATTCTTTAAGGTGGGTACCTTAATTAAATTTAAGATATGAATTGTAATATATACCATTATGCCATGACATATCTTCAATTTAAGATGGCGTCTTTAAAAAAATTTATATATTGATTTTAGAGAAAGAAAAAGCAAGAGAGAGAGAAATATTGATTTGTTGTTCCACTTATTTACGCATTCATTACTTCTTGCATGTGCCTTTACTGGCAATTAAACCTACAACCTTGGTATATAGGGACAGTGCTCTCTAACCAACTGAGTGACCTAGCCAGGGCTAAGATGGATTCTTCAGAGATGTTAAAATGTAAACAGAAAAAATAAGGCCATAGAACCAATGAATTATATGATCTGCATTTAAAATATGAAGAAACAGGGACTGAGAAGTTAAATAACTTGCCCAAAGTCCACTAAGAGACAGAACCAGGATTTAAAGCTCAACCCCAAAGCCCAAGTTCTTTTTTTTTTTTTAATGTTTATTTTATTGACTTTTAGAGAGAGGAAGGGAGAGAGGGAGAGATAGGAACGTCAAGCTGTTCCTGTATGTGCCCTGACCAAGGGATCAAACCGGCAACCTCAGCGCTTTAGGTCCTGCTTTAACCAACTAAGCTACCCAGCCAGGGCCCAAAGCCCAAGTTCTTAACCATCACTTGATGCTGGACAGGAGGTTTTGAGCATGTGGAGTTTTAAGACCAGTGTGGTCACTGAGGGTACAATAAATTTGAGGGGAGTCGGCAAAGCCAGATGGGGTATCTGGGAGACAAGTCCACAGTAAGAGGGTTCTAGAGTGGGCTGGGTATCATGGGGCCGGAGGCGGGGATAAATCGAGAAGGTCCTTCATAAATGAGCAGAAGTGGTTGACCCACTACATGATGGGTGTGAAAACAAGGACAATTCCAAAATGTTGAGCCTGGTACCTGATCAGGTGGTGGCACAGTGGATAGAGCATTGGCCTGGGATGCTGAGGACCCAGGTTTGAAACCCCGATAATGCCAGCTTGAGTGTGGGCTCACCAGCTTGACTGTGGGGTTGCCAGCTTGAACATGGGATCATAGACTTGACCCCATGGTCACTGGCTTGAGCCCAAAGTCACTGGCTTGAACAAGGGGTCACTCTGCTGGAGTCCCCCGGTCAAAACACATGAGAAAGCAATCAATGAACAACTAAGGTGCCACAAGGAAGAATTGATGCTTCTCATCTCTCTCTCTTCCCGTCTGTCCTATTTGTCTCTCTCTCTCTCTCTCACTAAAAAAAAAAAAGAAAAGAAAAAAGAAATGTTGTGCCTGGGTAAAAGGTACAGCATAGGAGGGTATGAGGCAGCTACTGCAGACAAAAGAGCTGTGGTATCTGGACGGTCAGGACGTGTGGCCTCTCATCCCAGCTTGGGCAGTGACACTGCCTGGTGCCTGAGGCCTGGTGGGCACTCACTATGCATTTGTCAAATGAATGGATGAATGAGTTGTATGATCTTGGGCAAGTTGTATAATCTTGCTGTATGATCTGCGGGTCTCATTTTGTGTGTGTAAAATGATGGGATTGAACGAGGACATGTAAAACCACATGGAATGTACTCTCCTGAAAGGGGTAGGCATTCTTCTCCCCATGCCAGGACCTTTAAAAGTGGTTCCAACTCTGGCTGTTGATTAACCATATCAGACCACTAAATTCAAAATCTGTGAAGATGTGGTCCAGGTATGGGTAATTTTTTTTTACTCTCTCCCAAATTTTTCCATTAATTTGGGAGGGGGGAAGGGGAAGAGAGGGGGCCAATGAAGGGGGAGGGAGAGAGAGAGAGATAAAGAGAGAGAGAAAGGGTGGGAGAAGGGGGCCAGGGAAGGGAGAGAGAGAAGCATCAACTATTCATTCCACTTAGTTGTTTCATTTAGTTATACACTCATTAATGATTGCTTCTCCTTTGTGCTCTGGCCAAGGATTGAACCTGCAACCTCAGTGCACTAGGAGGACTGTCTACTCACTGAGCAACTCGGCCAAGGCCCAGGTCTGGTTAATTAATTAATTTATTTATTTATTTTGGTATGGTTAATTTTTAAAGCTTCCCAGGTGATTCTGATGTGCAGCTGGTTGAGAACCTTGACCCTGGAGCCTCAAAGTACCCAGTTTGAAAAGCACTGAGCTAGGTGAGGGCTAGGGTCCCTTCCAGGCCTAGGCCCTGTGGTCGATAACAGGTCTGTCTCTTCGTGTCCCATCTCCCACTTCCCAAACCAAACCCTCTGATAGCTGGGGGGTACCAAACACCAGGGTTTCTCAACCACGGACTACTGACAGTTCGAAATGGATAGTCTCTTGTTGTGGCGGACTCTCCTGTGCTTTTTAGGATGTTAAACAGCACCCCTGGTCTCTACCCACTGGATGCCAGTAACATATCCCCCCAGTCAAAGCAATAAAAAAAAAATGTCTCCAGACATTGCCAACTGTTTCGTGGGGAACAAACTCCCCCATGCTGAGAAGCAGGGTGGTTCACAGAGTCCGTCCCCCACCCCCACACACAACTGCGAAGAGGCAGGCAGGGCTGGAGGGAGTTGCAGCAAGTTTAGTTGGGCCTGGTGGGTGGGAAGCCTCTGCGGGGGGCCGAGGCTGCACAATGTGAAGTGGAGGGAGAGAATGCCAGCAGACTGACTGGTGCGATCCCACTCAAGAGGGAGGGAGTTTTCCAGCACACTCACTCATTCCAGGATTCCCAATCAGCCACGGGAGGGCCAAGAGTAGCTTCTGGGGCGCTTTCCGGGAACAGGAAGAAAGGAGTGTGGGCGTGGGGGGTGCAAGTAGAGGGGATTCTTTCCTTCTGTAGATATTTTCCTGGCATTGGTGACTGCCCGATCTGATTGGTTGAGGGATGACAGGGAGGAACTTTCCAGCTTCGGGTGCCTGGATCTCCGGAGGCCCGTTGACAGTGGGATTAAGGGGACATCTGAGTTTCAGAATCTGGAAGACTAAACCTTTGGGGCTGGAATTAAGGGGCTAGCTGCCCCCCTCCCAAGTGAAGTAGAAGTTGTGGGTATGCTCTCCTTACAGCAGAAGGCTGGGATTTGTCAGAATCTTCTTAGGCCACTTTGTGCTTCAAGGAGGTGAGACCTGGGGGAAGATGGAGGTGGGCGGTCTGGGAAGGGAAGGGAAGGGAAGAAAGGGAGGACAGAGCGGCTGGGCGGGAAGGAGGAAGGATGGGGGGTGGAAAGTCCTGGGTGGGTTGGAGGCGGTGAGGCTGTTTTCTGCCCTTATCCCTCAACTCACTCCACCACAAGGCTCAGGACACCCAGTAACAAGACAGCTCCAAAGACAGAGAGGAGCAGAATCCTGGCTTCCCAAAGATCGTGTCTTCCTGCAGGGAACCCAGGAAACAGTGAAAGAGCTTGGGGACCATGCCTTCTGAGACTGGGGTAGCTTCCAAGCTCAGAGGTAGGAGTGAGGAGAGGCAGGGGTGGGAGTGAGGACCTGGGAAGCAGCGCTTCAGGGGCCAGCAGCGCACCTCGAAGCTCTCACAGGTGGAACAGTTGTACAGGACAGTGCTGCCCCCTGCAGGAGACAGCGGGGCCAGAGCTGGGGAGGGAAACCCCACTCCAGCCTCCCTGTGTACCCCACTTCCTCCGCTAACTGCCAGGCTCTCCTCAGGTGCCCCAAAGCCCCTCGTCTTGTCCTCGTTACCCCTTTATTCTCTACTCACAACAGGTGGGAGTGCAGAGAGCTGAAAAGAAAGACAAGGAGGGGTGGGCATAGAATGAGTAATTCCACTACACACCCCCTTACCTCAGATGCAACCCCTCCTCACACCAGTACCTTCCTTGTTGTACTCAGGGAGCCTGGTCTTTTGAAGCCATCGCCAGTATAAAGGGAATGAGGAGAAAGACTTTTTGATCTCTGGGGAGGTAGAGAGCAGCCATTTTGCCCAGGACTCCACAGTGCTGGTCAACTTGCGCCCCCTCACCCAGCACCTCCCCAATCACGCCCTCCTGTCTATACCTGCCCTCCACCCTTCCCTGCCTCCCCGGCCCCCTCCTCGGTGCCCATCCAAGCCCGAGTGAGTTATGCCTTCCCCAGTCACCTCACCCATGACCCTCAGGACTCTATGGGTCTTCTCTGTGACTCTGTTCATGGACACCTCATCTGTGAAGATGGGAAAGGACCAGGAATTTCCTCATCAGTGAAGATTCTGGGGTCTTTCCTGACTTTCCCAAGGTCCGAAGAAGCTCTCCCAGAGGGAGAGCCCAGTGAGGCCAGGAAGGATTGTGGGCTGAAGTGACAGCTGAGGGGCACGGCTGGGGAGCCGCATGTGGCCCTGCTTGTGGTATGGGGGTGGCTGTTGCTGGGCCCGTGCCCGGATGTCGAGACCTACCTAAGGCAAAGGCCGAGAAGTGCCAGGAGGCCTCACAGTTCTTCCACTGGACCTCCATCTGGCTGCAGAGCCGAGCCAGGCGGCCAGATAAGTCGTGGGCTGGGAGGCGGCAGAAGACACAGGCCTGGGCAGCTGCCAGGAAAGCCCCACCTAGTGCCAGCACCCACATGAGGCACAATGGTAGGTTCTGGGGGCAGCTGGCCCCACCTGGGCTAGGAAGGTCCTGTGATCCTGGTTCCAGCCCTTTGCCTGGAAGTTGTAGAGTGTTCCACAACAGTTGGAGGTTCTAGAACATTCCAGAATGGTTCCACTGCTCCATTCCTGACTGGGGTAAACCTGGGGCTCCAGGAACTGGGGATTACAAGACATGTCTACTAGGAAATGGGCAGAGAAAACAAGACTCCTGCTGCAAGGCGGACAGCACCCCCAACCTGGCCCTCAGCAGCCTTTACAAGTTTGTGGTTCCAAAAGCAGCTTTATTTTTTTTTCTTGTAAGTGATAAATAATGTGACTCCCCAGAAAAGTTGTTTGTGAGTATCCCTTCCCCTCAGGGATGCAGAAATCCCATTCCTTCCCATATCCTCCCCGACTCTCCCAAACTCTTCTGTTCAGCTCCTTTCTGCCTTGGGCAGCCTTGGGTCTGCCCTAGCTATCTCCTAGCAACAGGCCCATGGTTGCCTTAGCAACCAAGAATTCTATAAAGGCCTCCAAGTCCCAGCTAAGCCCAGTGACTTCTCTTACTTCTCTCACCTAGTAAGATCTTAGTGACTCAAACCTCAACAGGCCTCTCCTGCATACGTGGTGATATGAATACACATGTGTGCATACACACACACACACACCTTGTGGTTAAACTATTAATACTCAGTCTACTCACACCCACAGACACACCTGGTGCCCAGTTTCTGGGCAACCCAAACAGGCCTAGACATGAGGAGACTACAGAAAGGCCAGCACACAGACATCATCACCAGCAACAGATAGGAGCCTGGATGTCAGGGACCCATACATCAGTCAGACACACACTGACGTGGGCACACACCTGAAGGAACTAAGGTCAAGGCCCAAGAAGATGCCACCTTTCTCCCCATGGCCAGCACCACCATCAATATCAGATGCTTTAAAACACTTGGATCTCTAGAGGGATGCTCCACCCCATAGTTAATGGGGATTCTCCTAGCTCCCTTATGCCAGCCTAGGGTGGGATATAGCTTTTCTTTCTCTCAGTAGGTGGGTTGGGACACAGCAAAGAATCTCCCTTCCTATGTTCCAGAGTGTTCTGGCCTGTCATTAGGCAACTCAGCTCCAGGAGGAGAAGCCAGTGTTCAGGAGACCACATTAAAGCAATCCAAAGTCCCTCTTCCTGCCAGACCTCAGGGTCCCTAGAGGTTTCTGGTAGGCCTAGTCTGGGCAGAGAAGTGTCCCCACTTTTCTAGACCCCTGAATGCTGAGCTCCAACCAAGAAAACTGAAGGTCCCAGCCTCAGGTGAAAACAAGCCAGGGGAACCTTCCCCATGCCTCCCGGGATTAGCACCAGTCCAGATCCTCCATTCCACTTATGAGCCCTCTGTGGACTTGGGTTTGGGGAGTCCTGCCCCCATCTCGGCTCCAGTCAGGTGCAGTGGGACCTCTGATTCTCATAGGTCAAAGCAGAGCTAGGAAAAAGTTTCAGGGGAGCCTTCATCCCTTCTGCCGCCCCCCTTTTTCCTCCCCCCACCCCCCTACAGTCAAACTGAGGGCAGTATTCCCAGTTCTCAGTTCTCAGTGCCGGACAAAGCGCAGAGATCTGGAGTTGAGCAGGTCTTCAGGGTCAGGGAAAACAGAGTCCAGACGGAACCCGTGCTCCAGAGCCACCCGCAGCACCTCCTCCAGGAAGCCTGGTGTGCCCACCACTTCCCGTCGCTCTCCTGGCCCCCCAGTCCACAACGGCTGCAGCCCCAGTCTTCTGTACTCCACTTCCGGAAGTTCCATGGGGCAGGGGGCCCACTCCAGATGAAAGTGTGGTCCTCCCTCTGCTCTCTCCTCATTGGCAACACCAAATCGGGCCCTCATGGCGCCCAGACACTCTGGGTCGGTGCAGAAGATGTTGGCTCGGAAGGTGTCCACCTGGGCAGAGCTCAGTTCATAGTGGTGTGGACCCTGGCGAGCAGAGAAGTGCACTAGGCGGGGGCTGGCATCTACGTCTGCATGGAGCAGGGCAGCTGTGGGCGCAGGGGTCCCCTGAGAGGCCTCCAGTTCCCGCAGGGCATCGAGGAGGGGCCGGATCTGGTAGAAGTCAGCCTCTGCCCTGAGAAGGGCTGTCTCCCCATATCCAAGGGGCAGGTCCAGGCGGCCCAGCCGAAGAAAATTGAGAATGTGCCGGAAGGCCTTGCCATCTCTGTCGATGAAGTAGTGGCTGCTTCCCTGGGAGTTGAGGCTAGGGGGGATGGGGGTGCCAGCCCTGAACATGGCCCCCAGCATGGAGTCTGGGAAGCGAGTCAGGGTCTCCAAAGTAGTAGAATATAACGTCCCCCCCACATTCAGGGTCACGGGGCCCCCAAAGGAGGGGGGTGAAGAGGGCACAGGAGGAGGGGAAATTTTGGGGAGTACTAGAGACACTGAAAGAGAAGAAAAGGCAGAACTTTCTGGAGGTGTGTAGAACTGGGTGGCAGGGTTCAGACTCTAAGTTGGAGGCACCGGTTGGAGTACAAGGCAGAGCTTGGTGGTGGGGGATGGCTTCAGGGCACAGAAAAGCCCGAAAGGTTTACAGAACAGTTGAAAGAGCACAGGGTAGCCCAAGAGGAAAAGTTTAGGTCCAGACCTATCCAATTCTGGTAGTCAGCATTCCTTTCTGTGGTCTTTAGATGGTGGGTTTCCGGAATCCAACCAGTAGATGACGGTCAAGCACAAGGCCGACTTTTTGAAGGGTCCAGCTTCCAAGTTCTTGGGCAGATCGCTGTCACCCTGGGCGAGTCCACGCAGGGTTCCGAGGACCAGTCACAGGCCTTGGCCTGGCTCCGGAGCGGGTGCCAGGAGATGGAGGCGGGGCTCCCTGGAGCTGATGGCGGAAGTGGCTCCGTATCGGCTGGGGAGTGAGGGTGCACCTTAAGTCCAAGCCTCGATTGTCCGAAGACAGTGATGGAAGCGGCCGGGAGTCTCGGGATCCGGGCACCACCGCCTCACCGGGGTGTCTCAACAGCCGCTGAAATCCTTTCCACCCCAAGGAAGTGGCCTGAACCCAGGGTTCTTTAAGGGACAGCCCCGCCCCCTTGGCGCCCCGCCCCCCGCCCCCGCGGGACTCGCGGGGCTCGGGTGGAGGTGGGAGCTGATGGTGGTGAACTGGAGACACTGGGAGGACAGGCTGGACTGGCGTACGCAAGCTGGGGTGGGGTCCGGAGGATGACTCCGGTGCGTCGCTCCGGATGTGGCCGCGACGGCCCGGCCTGGCTGGTCCTAGATGTGCCCAGCCTCACGTCTGCAGTTGGGCGGGGGCAGAAGTTCCCAATCCTGCCACTCCGTGAAAACAGGCGTGGCCCTCCAGGGTTTGGGGACTAGAAGGTCCCTTCTCGCTCCCGTCGGGAATTCCCGAGGGGGCGGGTGCTGAGCCACAGCATTCTGGGGATGCCTCCAGGCCGGGGTGGCCGAGTCCGCCTCTCCATCCCGGCCCGAGTCTCCAGCTTCCCCTTGAAGGAAAGCCGGGTGCAGCCCACACGAGCAGCTTCTCTGCCCGACGGGTCTAAGTGGCCTAAATCCAAGAGCCCCACCCTAGGGTAGCCTGGCGCTAGGGCTGAGGCTGCAGCTTACACTTCACTCCCTGGGTGTCGCCCTTTGTGTGGTTCGAACTCGCAAACTCCAATTCTTTGCACATCCCAGGAGCCACAGCGCTCAATACCCTGCAGGCCCGGAGCGGGAGCGCAATAAATGAACTATGAAGGGAAGAGCAAAGCACGAAGACTTTAATAGCCGTGAGGCCCGGTGAGGTTAGGAAGGGCGGCGGTCGCAGCCCTCGAAGGCCTGGAATCAGAGCGTGTGGAGGTCATGAGAACGCCGGCTCAGTTTCTCTGGGTCATCCGATGCCATGAGAGAGAAGTCCCGGAAGATGTCCAGATATGTCTCATCTCCTGAGGAGAGGAAGGAAGGGCTGGGACCCGCATGACTGGGCCCCTAGCTGAGAAGAGTATGCCTTTTAAGAGCATGGGTGGAAGAAACCCCTGAGCTAACAGGGTACAGCCCTTGCCTTTTCTCTGTTTTGAGGCCCTGGCATGTCAAATATGCCCAATACATATTTGTTGAATAAGTAATAGACTTAATCAATGAAGCCGGACATGAAGGGCACAAGTCACCAGAGGCCAGAAGCCCACAGTTACAATGATGGGCCTGGTGGGGGTGGAGGAGGTGGTACTTTACCTGCCTGACCCTGGGCTACTTCGGCCTCTCTCATCTTTGCCAATCTTAGCCTAAAGGGGAGGAATTAAGGAATGAATGACGATTTCCTCACCACCACCCCACTCCCTCCCCAGCTTCCCATCCTTTGAGCTGGATTGTTTTATTAACCTGTTTGCCCAGGTTCTAGTGCTTAAAAGATGCCTGACAACAATGTTGATGAATGATGACTCAAGATGAGCTCACCATCCTCAGATCCTGCCCGCCTCTTTCCTACTCCACACCCAATCAACATTTGGAGCATCCTGTCTGTTGCCTGGTCCAGAAGCTGACCCCTCCCTCCCCAGTCCTCTCTGGCATGTAGTCTTGGCGTTAGCTGCACCCGTGTGGAAGGTGCAAGCACTAGCTCAGCCCCTTCAGGCAGTCTCACAAGGTGACGATGTCAGCATTGGCTGTTTCCATGGCGATGGTCAGAGGGTCCCTGCCTTCGGAATCCTGAGCTCCCAGGTCAGCACCCCTTTTCAGGAACAGGCAGGCCAGTCTAGGGGGAATAGCCAGGTTCAGCCAGCAGCTCGTCCTGTCTGGAACCTTCCTCCCCAAGGCCATCATTGCTGCCATTGCTACCCAGTGTGGCCGAGGATGGTTGCATGGTGGAGTGGGCCCCGGCCATGGCTGTCTGCTTGGTTCACATTTGCCCCATTCTGGAGGAGAAACTCACAGGCCAGAAGAGAATTCTGCATCGAGAAGTGGAGAATGGGGAGAGAGGGTGACATCTTTAGAGGCAGGTTTAAAGATTTTTGGAGTGGGGTCAGTTCAGAGGGCAGGGTATGGGATCAAGAGTTTAGGGGTACAGCTAGGTGTCAGGCTGTGCTCTAGCTTTTTACATGTATCCATACGTTACATTCACAGTGCAATCTAATGAGGTATGGGATCCCTGTTTTACAGATGAGGAAACTGAGGCACAGAGAGGTTCATAACTATAAGTGGTGAGAGCCTAGATTCAATCCCAGGTTCACTCCAAATCACACACTCTTAGCAAACAGTCTCTATTGAGGCACTTACTGGTTATCACTGCCTATGGGGTGGATGGAAGAGTAAGGAAGTCAGGAGTAGGGAAGAAGAGAAAGCCTTAGGGTGGCTGAGGAGATGAGTAAGGCCCTCACAGCAGCTGTGGCCTGGATCAGTGGTGTGGCATTCTCCTGACCAGCGTTGACCCAGTTGACATCAGCTCCGTGGGCAAGGGCGTCAGCCATGGTGGGGAGGGATGGAGGATGCCCAGCAGCTCTAAACAGCAGGGCCCCAGGGTGCAGGCTGCCCAGATCATCAGAGAGCGGCTCTGTCAGGGTGAATCAGCTCTGAGTCTGGGAAGAAAACCCTCAGCAAAGCCCCCTGATGCTGTAACAGGACAGGGCACTTCTCAATTGTGGGGAGGTCTTCAAGATTCTGGGGGCTGTGGTGGGAAGTGGAGGTGTGTGTGCGTGTGTGTGTGTGTGTGGGGGGGGTGGTGTGCAGGGCCCCTAGGGCAAGAAACATTCACCTCTTCCTGTCTAACCACCCTGACTGGCTAGGTTATTGCGGGTGAGCTGACTCTTTGAATGTCCCTCAGCACTCTTTGCTCCCTCTGCTCTAGCCAAACTTGCCCCCACCTTCACAGACCTTTGGAGACCCTAGAGCATTCTCACTCCTGACTTTTCTCATGCTGTTGACACCCTTACATAGCCCTCCCTGCCTCCTCCCAGCCCCACATTCCTTCCCACTCTTCACTGTAACCCTCAGAACTCTTGCCTTCTAAAACTAGTGCTGTTATTGCCCGGCTCCTCTAACATTTTCAAAGGGAATCTCTGGGCCTCATACGCTGAACCTCCCACCAGGTCTGGCAATAGTGCTGAGCACATGGCAGGTGCTCAATGAATACCCAACTAACCCTATACCTGGCTTGGATCTGAAGCTCCCTGGTCGGCGCTTAATGGGAGGCTTTGGGGGCACAGGAGGCTGTCCCCTTGGGGGCCACCGGCCACCTCTTCGCCCTCGAATCTCAGGAAGCTTGGTCAGGAACTTCTTCTCCACATATTTGGCGTAAATCCAGGCCTCCTTCTCCTGCCTGAAGGGATGGGGGAAAGAAGGGGACAGTCTTCCCTCCTCCCAGGCTAGGCCCTCCGCCCTCGCTGTGAAGAGGACAGCCCCAGCCCCTGCCCCCAGCCTCACCGGGAGCAGCTGGGCCCCGGCTTCTTCACTGCCATCGCCTCCACGCGGGCCTCATAGATCTGGTTGATGACGACATTTCCGAGCTCGCACATAAGCTTCAGGCGCCAAGGCAGAGGCAGACAGTCAGATACAGTGGGGGGTGCATCTGAGCCCTCAGGGCTCTGCAGCCCTGTCCTCACCCCACCCTATACCCCATACTCTTTATAACACCCCCAAGTCACCTTCACTAGTTCCGGCTCCCACGAGTCTAGTGTCAGAGACCGAACTTTGGAAAAATGAACTCCAAGGCTCCTGGAAGGCCAGAGTGGAAGTCGGGCCCTATGTGAGGCAGCAGCAGGCGGAGCCACTGCTGCTCCGGAAAGACTGGAACACAAGGCCATGCAGGGGCCATGCAGAAGCACTGGGCCAGGAGGCCGGAGGGCAGCTGGGGCTGTGTAGCTTGGACCTGCGTCTGGCAAGATCCTGCCTGTTCCCCATCCTCTCTTCTCCCTTCTCTTACATTTGTTTCCTTTTTTTTTTTTTAAGTGAGAGGAGGGGAGATGGAGAGACAGACCCCTGCATGTGCCTCAACTGGGATCCACTGGAAACCCCAGTCTGGGGCTGATGCTCAAATCAACTGAGCTATCCTCAGTGCCCAGGGCCAACGCTCGAACCAATCGAGCCATGGCTGTGGGAGGAGAAGAGAGAAAGAATGGGGAGAGGGGGAGGGGAAGAGAAGCAGATGGTTGCTTCTCATGTGTGCCCTGACCAAGGATTGAACCCGAGACACCCACATGCCGGGCAGATGCTCTATCCACTGAGCAAACCAGCCAGGGCCTTCTCTTACATTTCATTTTAAGGACCTCATCCTCTCCATCCACCTCCCTTCTCTTTTGGCACTTTGGCCTAGACAATTCTTTCCTGCCATTCCCCTTCCCTCCTACCAGACTGACTCTGGATAAGGGTTGTGTGGACGTGGTAAAGCCCCCCAACCTCCTCTCTTTGCTCTTCGTTGGCTCACTCATCCTCAGCAGCACTGACCCCACACCTCCTCCAATCAAGCCAACAAACTGTTCTGGGTGTCCCCCAACCCTGGCCAGACCAGGACACTGAGAGGCTGGGCCCACCTGAATCTACCTTGTGCCCCACAGGCT
Source organism: Saccopteryx leptura (assembly GCF_036850995.1). Lineage (NCBI taxonomy): Eukaryota > Metazoa > Chordata > Mammalia > Chiroptera > Emballonuridae > Saccopteryx > Saccopteryx leptura. The sequence goes on along the minus strand of NC_089504.1, from coordinate 357,770,873 downwards.
CAGTTCAGGTCTGTGCCTGTGACAGCCAAATTTAAGAGAGGAATCTAGAGCAGAGGGAGAAAGGAGGAGCCTGCATCATGGGCTCCATCTTGGTTCCCCCCTAGCAATGCAGCCGGAAGGAATAGGGCCCACGCCTGGGGCCCTGGGGAGTGACCTGTGGATGCCGGAGCACTGGATGCAGAGGGTGACACCAAGGTTGATGCTAGCCCACTCAGGGGCTGGTTCCCGGCAGTCGCAACACTGGGCATTGCCATCCACACTCTGCACCTGGGCTGCCACATGCCCCACTCCGCCAGACTCCCTTCCCTTTGTCACTCCGCCAGAGCCCAGGGTGGCAGCAGAGCCCATGAGCAGGTGTCCTGAGCCCTGTGGCAGACAAGGGAAGAAAGAGTGGACATGGGGCCTAGGGGAAGGAATGTCCCATCTCCCTGGGCAGCCCAACCCTGAACCCCCATGTTAAAGTACCTGGCCAGGACCCCGGGGACCGTCATCAAGGCGAGCCTGGCTGAAGGCCGTGGCTATGCTGCTCTGCACAGCACTGATCCACAGCTGCAGGAGGCGCTCTGAGTCAGCCTGCAGGAGGCAGGACCTGGAGAAGAGGAGACAGAGAGAGGGAAGGGACTGAGGCCTGGGGAGCGTGTGGTGGGATGGGCAGCTGGTATTCAACTGGTACCAGTCACACTGAAAGATTTCTGCACCAATAGATAATATCCTGAGTTGGGGACCGAAAAGCCAACAGGATTTCTGTATTTAGATTTTGGGGGGACAAAGGTGTGGGGAACTGGCAGTAAGCTGACAGTCTGCCCAACCCCCCACCTCACTTGTTCTGTGAAGTTGCAAAAGGCTGTTAAGCTGTGGTGCTGGATTGTTTATACTCATCCTACCCCCCATGTCCCCCAGAAAGACTGGAGGCAAGTTTCTTCTATCCTTTGTTTTGTGTAAAGTTAAGATGTTATGAATGGTGGGGGTTTTCTGCACTTGGTAAAATTCTTGGATTGCCTTGGAAATATGATCAGAGATCTCATTGATTTGCTAATGGCCTCACTTTGCCCTATAAATAAAGCAAGAAGTGGGTGTGGAACATGCTCTGTTCTTGCCATCAGCAATTGCAGAGCTCTCCTGACCCCATCCTTTATTTATTTATTTGTTTGTTTATTTGTTTGTTTATTTATTTTACAGAGACAGAGAGAGAGAGTCAGAGAGAGGGATAGACAGGCAGGAACGGAGAGAGATGAGAAGCATCAATCATCAGTTTTTCGTTGCGACACCTTAGTTGTTCATTGATTGCTTTCTCATATGTGCCTTGACCGTGGGCCTTCAGCAGACCGAGTAACCCCTTGCTCAAGCCAGCGACCTTGGGTCCAAGCTGGTGAGCTTTGCTCAAACTAGGTCAACTCGTACTCAAACTGGCGACCTTGGGGTCTCGAACCTGGGTCTTCTGCATCCCAGTCCAATGCTCTATCCACTGCACCACCGCCTGGTCAAGCCCTTTATTTCTTTAAGCCTATTTTCTTAATTCTGCACCGTTCCCACTCAGTACCTGGAATTACTAGCCATGCTGGTTCGCAGCAAGCCTTCTAAATATTTCCCATTACCCTGACCAGGCGGTGGCGCAGTGGATAGAGCATCAGACTGGAATGTGGAAAACCCAGGTTCGAGACCCTGAGGTCACCAGCTTGAGCGAGGGCTCATCTGGTTTGAGCAAAAAGCTCACCAGCTTGAGCCCAAGCTTGCTGGCTCGAGCAAGGAGTTACTCGGTCTGCTGAAGGCATGTATGAGAAAGCAATCAATGAACAATTAAGGTGTTGCAATGTGCAATGAAAAACTAATGATTGATGCTTCTCATCTCTCCGTTCCTGTCTGTCTGTCCCTGTCTATCCCTCTCTCTGACTCTCTCTCTGTAAAAAAGAAAAAAAAAATTCCCATTACCTTTCACCTGCCCCACGCTGCCACACAATCCTGCCACCAAAGGGTTAATGCTGCCCGGGGGGAGGGGGAGGTTGGGGGGGGCTCCAAGCCCCTGCTCCAGGGGTGCCTTTGGGACTGGCCCTACCTTTCCAGCTGGTAAAGATTTAAAGATATCAGAGGTCACCTCTGGGGATTGTACTCACTTGCTGGGGGATACCACCTCAAAGCAGAACCGCCTTTCTGAATCTGGGCAGAGCTTCACTGTGCAGAGACGAAGGTCATCTACCACCACAGTCACAGGGTCCTGGCAGGGGAAGGTGGTAATGGACAGATGTCCAGCCAGGCAAAGCAAAGGCTGAGTCTCGCCAGGCCCAGGCCTCCAGCACCCGGGCTACCCACCTTGTACTTCTTCTTATAAACCAGTTGGTTGCTCTGAATAGTAAACCAGCGTCTGGAGAGGGTGAAAGCAGAGTTTGGACATGGGCAGCATCAGGACGGGGCTGGGACAGGGACAGCAGAGTCTGTGTCCTTTGCCCCATAAAGATCTTGCTGAAAGGAGAGAGACCTGGGCTGACTGTCTCATGAGATGTTCCAGAGAAGGGTGGACAGTTGTACAGACTGTCTAAAGGGCACTATTCACATTTTAGACAACCCAAATTTGATAGATTTATGAAGATAACTTTCCAGCAGATGACAGTAAAAACTTTGTTTTTTAATTGATTTTAGAGAGAGGAAGGGAGAGACCGAGAGAGAGACAGGAACAGCAATCTGTTCCTGCCTGACCAAGTGGTGGCACAGTGGATATAGCGTCAGACTGGGATGGAGAAGACTCAGGTTCGAGACCCCAAGGTTGCCAGCTTGAGCGAGGGCTCATCTGGTTTGAGCAAAAGCTCACCAGCTTGAGCCCAAGGTCACTGGCTCGGGCAAGGGGTTACTCGGTCTGCTGAAGGCCCGCGGTCAAGGCACATATGAGAAAGCAATCAATGAACAACTAAGGTGTTGCAACGCGCAACGAAAAACTAATGATTGATGCTTCTTATCTCTCCCCTTCCTGTCTGTCTGTCTCTGTCTATCCCTCTCTCTGACTCTCTCTTTCTCTGTAAAAAACAAAAAACAAAAACAAACAAACAAAAAAAATCAATCTGTTCTTGTATGTGCCCTGACCGGGGATCAAACCAGCAACCTCTGTGCTTCAGGACAATGCTCTAATCAACTGAGCTATCCAGCCAGGACGTAAAATGATTTTTCTAATAAAATAAGTATATTGCTAAAATTTTTTTGACAGATGGCAGTATCGTGAAGAAGGGCCTACGTATCTTGGGGGAGGAGCACATATGGGAACTAATTTGCACAGAGATCCCGCATGGGCTGGTAGTGGCCCTCAAAGGGGAAGGAGTCAAGTCAGAGCATGTCACCAGCCTGTTCCACACCCTGCAGCAGCTCCCATTTCTCCTTGGAGTCAAGTCCAAGTCCCCAGAAAAGCCGACAAGGCCCTATCATAATTCACACCCCAATGAGTTCCAACTTCGTCTCCTACTACTTCCTCCTCCCTTCCTCTGTCCACACCCATAGCCTCCTCTCTGTTCCTCCCAACTCTCTGGGTTTATCAGGCCCTTGTCGCTGGCTCCTCCTTCTGCCTGGAACATTCTTCCCCCAGAAGTCCTTTAAATCTTCACCTTCTCATGAGGCATACCCTGACCACTCTGTTTAAAATCGCAACCCCTCTTCAGCTATCCACATTCCTTTATTAGTTTTCTCCTCTGGCACTCTTACTTCTAACATAATGTATACTAACATATCATTTTCTTAATCATTATATTACTGTCTGTCTTTGCTGATGGAATGGAAACTTTCTGAAGGCAGGGGATTTTCTTTTTTCTTGCTGTACTTAGCATACTATATATAACCATTCAAAAAATATTTAATTGGATGGGTTTGACTGTTGGGATGGTCTCTTCTCACCTGCTCCAGGTCTTAAATGCATTGCTAGCCCGTTTGAAGAGATGTCCTTCCATGACCAGGCCACCAGGCCCCTCCTTTAGGCTTGGTTCTGGCTCTTCCCCGCCCAGCTCCTGAGGGCACGGAAAGGTCAAAGGGCAACTTTGTGGGCAGAAAGGCCCCATGCCCACCTGCCTCCCTCCAGCAGTCCCAGCCTTACCTTTTGTTTCAGCATCACGTGCTTTTGCTCCATGTCCCTCCTCTCTCGAGCTGAATTCAAGACCAACTGGTGCAACTGGGCATAGGAGGGACATCTCAGATGGCCCAAGCCTCCCCCAACTAGGCCAGGAAAGTCATCTTAGAGCTCACTACTGTTTACCACCTGCTTGTTCCTTGGGGCCCTACCTGGGCGCCCAGATCCTTCCGGTACTGGGCCAGCTGGCTCAGCTCGTTGTGACCCTGCTGGAAATGTGTAGCCTGGGCCTCCACCAAATGCAGCACCTGGGGTCAAGGTGGGCAGGCAGCAGAGCTGAGGAAGGACCCCTCAGCATTGCCCTCTTCCCTCCTGTTCTCCACCAGCAGGCTCCTGGCCACCTTGTCCTTGCTACCACTGCAACTCACAAATTCCATGATGTCAAACTTCCTCTTGTCCTCAAGCACATTGATCTGAGGGCCCCAAAAAATATTTCAGGTCAGTCTTGAAAACATAGTGTCCCCTCCCAAGGCAAACCGGGACTCTCTGCCCTTGAGGTGACTAAGACCCTGGTACTCCAAGAGGACGGGTGGGGGTAGACACCTGCAGTGCATAATCCAGTGCCCGTCCCTGGTACCCGGCTCGAGCAGCCTTCAAAGCAGCGCCTGCCTCTTCTGCGTCCTGGACCCGGCGCCTGGGGACCTCGGCGTTGTGGGTGAGAGCAGTCTCCAGACCCTCCGCGCCTCGCCAGAAGTCCCGGCGAGCCTCTCGGAAATCCCGGAGACCTCTGGGAGTGGAGGGACACAAAGAATCACAGGTACACCCACCTGCCCCTCGCGGAGAAGTCCCAGGTGCAGGCTCACTCTTAGCCATTCAGTTATAGCCTCTGTACAGTCAGAACTCTAAGGCAGTTCTTGAGATGGGGGAAAGCAACCAGGCCACCAGAAACCCCTCCTCTCACAGTTACATTCAGGGAGGTCCCTGTGGTCAGAGGCAGAGGGCTGGAGGGCAGGTTTCCCTCCCAACACTCACTCCTTGACCAGGGTTTGGATTTGCTGTTGCAGCGTATGCTGGGTGGCATCGAGAAGCTCCTGAAATGAAGCAGAAATTAAAATTGGAAGTTGGGGTGAGGACCACAGACAACCTCGCTCTCCCCCTCTGCCCTGCCTACCCCCACTCACCGCGTGGCTGTCCAGCTTGTGGCTCAGGCTCGCAGTAAATTTATCCAGACACTCCTAGGCAACAGGAGGCAGAGAGAGAGCGTAGCAAGCATTGGCGGGGGCAGGGGGTTCTCCCATCTTTAGACCCAGCCTGCTATGGCTGTCTGGGGAGGCAGCACCAGCCCTGCTCTGGTCTGGCACCTGCAAACCCCAGATCGACCCTTCCCCAGCTTCCACAGGCTCTCTCCTCAGCTCGGGCCCCAGCCCACCTGGGTTCGTGCCCTACACATACCACCATCATGGGCTCCGGTGGGCCCAGGCGGGCCACATCACAAATGCCGACTATGAAGGCGCGGCCGGCAGCAAGGTAATGACGCCCACTTTCCAAGAGGCCATTACCCAACTTGAGGAGCTAGGAAGCAACAAGGCAACAGGGAGTCATGCCATGTGCCACCCTAGTGGGTGGCAACCCCCACTCCTGTCCCCTTGCCTGGGCTGTGCCCTTCTTTCACAACCTGGCCTGTACTTCTCTGCAGTCCAGTTCAGCTCTTGCAGTTTCTTTCTTTTTTTACATTTATTTATGCATTTTAGAGAGAGGAGAGAGAGAGGATGGGTAGGAGCAGGAAGCTCCAACTCCCGTATGTGCCTTGACCAGGCAAGCCCAGGGTTTTGAACCGAGGACCTCAGCGTTCCAGGTTGACGCTTTATCCCCTGAGCCACCAAAGGCCAGGTGCTTTTGCAGTTTCTAACACAGACCTGGCACTTTCCCATCTCTAGGGCTTTACTCTCACTGTCTGTGCCTGGAACAAAATTCCTCCCAGCCTGTCACCAAGGCCAGTGTCAGCCTCATCTCTAAGACACCTTTCGCTGTCCATCCTCCTGCCTCGTGTCTCCCCTTGCCCTGTCCTGACAGCTCGGACCCCGAGCTCCCCAGAAACGCCACCCTCAGGCACTGCCTGGCTCACAGGATGAACGGTCTACCTAGATGGGGCAAATTCGACAGTATTTACTGTCTGGACTTGTCCCATTCTGTGCTCATTGAACATGCCCTCATAAATATAAATCGATCAGTAGGCCACAGAGTCAGGGTGAAGATGGCATGTTAGGGGGCTCATAAGGCCCATTCTGTCTGGTCCCAATTGACAAGGCAGCTTGACAAACAAGGGACCAATGACGAGCCCAAGAAGGATCTTTCTGGGAGAGCCAGAAACCAAAGTGAGGTCTCCTGACCCCTGGCCCTTGTCACCTACAGAAACTGCCCTGCCTCTGAGGTGATGCCACCTGGCTCTGGCCTGAGTCACTTTATCTAGGATGGAGCAAGTGACTGTGGAGCTTGTCAGCTCAGCCTAGTGAACTTTCGTTTAACTGGAAAACACCTTTTTTTTTTTTAGAGCTAGTGAAGGTTTCAGGGAAATGTAGCTTGAGGTGGTTAGAAGAGTCAGTAATGGTCAGGAAACTGGTCATGATCAAGTCTTATTAGATGTCCCCATGGGGTATCTGTGACAAGGGAGGACAAAGACCCCAATACTCAAAATTCCATTGTGTGGAGCTGGGGGACTGAGTTTCCAGTTCTTTTTCTTTATCCACCCCACCCCCATCTAGCTGAGTAAGAAATTTTCATGAGACTGAACTAGTGACAAACTGGTCCATCCATACAATAGGATGGTACACAGCAATGCAAAGGGATGAATTATTCATACATGAACTATTGATAATAAACTACTGATACTATTGATACACAACAACTTGAATAAACTTCAGGGGCATTATTTAGAGTGGCGGGAAAAGCCAATCTTGAAAGGTCATATACTGTATGATTCCACTTCTATAACGCTCTAGAAATGACAAAAGTCTAGAGATGAAGAGATGAGTGGTTATCAAGGATTAAGAGGGGAGGGGGGACCATTACAAAGGGCAGTACCAAAGTGTTCCTTTGTGGTGACAGAGTTTTGTATTTTGAGTGTGATGCTGGTTATAAGAATCTATACACATGACAGTGTCATTGAATTAACACAATGATTTTTTAAGAGTATATACAGAACAGGTAGAATCCACATAAGGTCTATAGACATTTCATTGCCTCATGCCACTACCATTTCCCTGTCCTGGTAGTACAGCAAAGTTATGTAACATGCTGCCACTGGGGGCAGCTGGATGATGAGTATGTGGGGCCTCCTCCCTGTCTTGTTTTTACAATTTCTTGTGAATCTATAATTAATTTAAAATAGCAAGTTTAATTTAAAAATATATGTACAGTCCTGCCCAGATAGGTCAGTTGGTTGGAGCATTGTCCAGAAGTGCAGAGGCTGCTGGTTCCATCCCCAGTCAGGGCACATACAGAAACATCTCGATGTTCCTGTGTCTCTCAGTCTCTCAAATAAATAAATAAATAAATAAATAAATAAATAAATAAATAAATAAATAATAAAAATTAAAAATATATGTATAGCCTGTGGATAGAGCGTTGACCTGAGATCCTGAAGTCCCAGGTTCAAAACCCAAGGTCACTGGCTCAAGCGCGGGCTCATCTGGATTGAGCACGGGCTCACCAACTTGAGCATGGGGTCACCGACTTGAATGTGGGATTTTGGGCATGTTTCCATGGTCACTGGTTTGAGCCTACGGTTGCTGGCTTGAGCAAGGAGTCACTGGCTCGGCTTGAGCTGCTCCCCCCACCCCGCCCTCATCAAGGCATGTAGGAGAAGCAATTAATGACTGACTAAAGTGATGCAACTACGAGTTATGCTTCTCATCATCTTTTCCTTCATGTCTGTCTCTCTTTTGCAATATATATATGTTGGTCATTCACTAACTTTCAGGCCATGGTAGAGGCGCTGGTGACTGAGCAAAAACAAAACATAAATGTCCCTCATGACACTTACATTCTAGTGAGGAAAAGTAGATTTTAAAAATTGGCAAAAATAGCATGACAAACACACACTTAGATGACCCCTGATGATTCCCACCCTCGCGTACTCCCTACTGCTTGAGTGTGAGTCAGACCTTTGACTTGCTTCTAACTGGCAAAGACTGGCAAAGGCCATGGGATGGTACTTCCATGATTAGGTTACAGCGCATGGCAACGGTGGTGGATTCGCTTCTGTGACTCCATTCCAATACAAATTGACACCATATTGCTAGCACACATGAGGGAGACTGTCCTGTTGGCCTTGAGGAAGTAAGCTGCTATGGACAGGGCCAAATGTCAGGGGACTTGGTGGCTTCTCAGAGATGAGGGCCCCTGTCCTGGAATACGTAAGCTTGTAGTTGGAAAAGCCTGAGCCTCAGATGAGACTGCAGCCTCAATCAACACCTTGACTGTAGTTTGTGAGACTCTGAGCAGAGAACCAGTTAAGCTGTCCCCAAATCTTAACCCCCCCAAAACTATAATAAAAATATGTATTAAGTCATTAAATTTGTAATAATTATACAGCAATAGAAAACTAATATGGCAAGTAAATATATAATGTCAGACTGAGATAAACGCTATAGAGAAAAATAAAGCCAGTAAAGGGACGGGAGTGTGTGTGTATTTGATGTGCACAGGCACGTGCTCTAATTTTTATTTTTTTTACATGCCCTTTTATAAAGAATGACTAAGGAAGGCCTTACTGTCTTGTGTTTAAGTGTTTTCCTGGTTTGTCCTCTATAGTCAATCTGTGGGCTCCCTGGGGAGAAAGTCTTGCTTTACCCAACAGCCCAGGGTTGGCATAATGCAGGGCTCATGAATTGACAGGGTAGCCTGACCTGTGGTGGTTCAGTGGATAAAGCATTGACCTGGATGCTGAGGTCGTTGTTTCAAAACCCTGGGCTTGCCTGGTCAAGGCATGTGACAAGCAACTATGAGTTGATGCTTTCTGCTCCTTCCAGCACCCCCTGTACATTTCTTTCTCTTTCTAAAATCAATAAATAAAATCTTAAAAAAAAAAAAAGAGTTGATAGGCTAAATCCACAAGGGAGACTTGCTTTCCAAGAGCCCGAGCTCCTTGAGGATACAGACCACCCTTTTGTTTTTCTGTAGCCCCCAAATATCTACTCCACATGATTAGCACTCAGTAATCCCTGGGACTCATTCTCTGCCTCCAACTTTCTTCCTGGTTCTGCCCTTCTCATTTTAATCCAATCCTGAGTCACCTTTTCCAGTCGGGTCTCCAATTCTGACACTTCGGCTTCCACCAGCTCAATAGAGGCTCTGGAAAGGAATGATGGTATCAAGGGAACAGAGCTTGGGTCCATCTGGTCTGTCCACCTTGGCAGGTTAGGTCAGTGGTTTGGGTTAGGGAGTAGAGGGTATAGACAGAAAAAGCTGGTGGGCTAAGAAGCCCTCTTTTTGATCACTCACTCCACAGTCTGGGAGTTACTATGGCCCAGGCCAGAGCAGGAAGGTTAGGGAGGATGTGGTGAGGGCAGGAAGTTGCTAACCGCCCAAAGCAGGTGCTGGGGGGAGGGGGAGGGGTCCCAGTGAGAGAAAGGATGGAATGCCAGATGGAGGTGAGAGACTGGAGGTCCCTTCTGGATTTGATTACAGAGGTACTACTTTGGCCCACAAGCCTGATCTTGTCCCTTGAAGACTGATTCCCTGCTAGGACATCTGGTCTGGGGAAGGGTGTTTGTGTGTGCGTGCACGTGCATGCATGTGTGTATGTTGGGGTATCAGGCCACCCTCCTCCACCCCCCCCCAGACCCGCTCACACTTACCGGAAGCGGGGTGAGTCCTTAAGGCACTCCTCAAAATCCAGCTTGATTGTCATCTCAGCTCCTGAGCCCTTCAGGCTAGTGGGCCCTGGGGCCAGGCGGGCGGGGATGCAGGTGGGGGGCACTCCCTGCTCCAGAGGGGTAGCAGGATGTTGATGGGGAAGGAGAAAAGGGTTCTCTCCTGGGTAGAGCCTGGGGGGGTGTCAAGATTCTATCCCCAAGGGGAAGGGGTGTCCTAGGAGGAGCACTCACCCCACACTTCCAGGCTGTGCTGGGAGGGGCAGAGGCGGGGCCTGAGATCAGAGAAGCCACAGCCCCGCCCTCAGAGACTATCTGCTGTCACCTTCCTACTAGGGGCCAAGTCTCTCTCTGCTTCTTCCTCCTTTAGTCGCTGAGTTTTGGGAACCTGATAGATATAGGTTCAAATTCTGGTTTGGTCACTTAAAGGTTGCATGACTCTGGACAAACTCTCTGATTCCTCAGTTTTCTCATCTGGAAGATGAGAATGACAACCCATCTCCAGGGTTGTTGTAAGAATTAAAGACGATACTGGTGGCCCTGGCTAGATAGCTCAGTTGGTTAGAGTGTCATCCCAATATGCATAGGTTGAAGGTTCTATCCCTGGTCACATACAGGATCAGACAGATGTTTTTGTCTCTCTCTCTCTCTCTCTCAGATTAATAAATAAAATTAAAGATGATACTAGTTGTAAAGCCAGTTGCCATGGCCACCATTACAGCCACCTGGCCCATGCAGGTTCACAGTGGATTTGGACAGATGGTAATGAAACAACGGAGCTGTAAAGCCAGCAGCCAAGGCCAGGGCTATCAGGGCTACTATCACAGCAGCCCTCTGGCCTATGCAGGTTCGCATTGGATTCGGACAGTCGGTAAAGAAACCATGGAGCCAAAAACTGGTGGGCCATAACCTTTAATCCTACCTTGCACCCGGCGGGCAAGTAAAAATACACACTGGGCTCCAAAACCCAGTCATACTCAGTGCTCACAAAGCCACTGACTTATCCGAGTTTCCTAGAATCAAAGGTTTCTAGCTCACCAACCTTATTCTCCTCAGTTCCCTATTTCCTTCCTTATCCCAGATACAAACTCTACACAAACTGGCATCTCACTCAGCACTCTGCCATCTTGGCTGCTTTTCCTGGCCTCCTCCACGTGGCCTCCTTTAGCTGCTGGCTCTACTCTCTCCACTCTCTCATGCTAACCTCAGGAACCAAGAGCCGAGTCCCGTTCTGCCTCCCTTTTATAGTGTAGAAATCCAAACCCTTAATCCAATATACATAATAGGGAAGTCTCTAATACAAAGTCACTTCTCTGAGGCATGATAGGATTGTACCGCCCTACAGCAAAAAGGGTGGGAAAGGCTTAATCCCAAAACCAAGCCCCAGGTTACAACGATCTCCAACACACATTAATATCACCTGGGCGACTGCCTCCTCGTGTTATCTTTAACAAAGTGAGCATAATACATTTTACCCGCCCAACAGGAGCCAAGAACTGGTGTGCCATCACCTTTAATCCTAGCTTGCACCCGGCAGGCAAGTAAAAACACACACTGCGCTCCAAAACCCACTCATTCAGTGCTCATAAAGCCACTGACTTATCCGAATTACCTAGAATCAAAGGTTTCTAGCTCACCAGACTTATTCATCTCTGTTCCCCATCTCCTTCCTCCTCCCTGCACAAACTCTGCACAAACTGGCTTCTCCCTCAGCACTCCGCCATCTTGGCTGCTTCTCCTGGCCTCCTCCACGTGGCCTTACTGTGCTCTCCAACCTGCTCTCTGCTCTAATGCTAATCTCAGGAACCTAGAGAGCAAGCTCCCGGTCTGCCCCACTTTATAGTGCAGAAATCAAAACCTTTAATCCAATATACAAAATAGGGAAGTATCTAATACAAAGTCACTTATCTGAGGCATGATGGGATTGCACCACCCCACATCAAAAAGGGTGGGAAAGGCCTAGTACTAAAACCAAGCCCCAGGCTACAAGGATCCTGCCTGCCCATAGCATGGCCCCAACATACATTAATATCACCTGAGCGACGGGCTTTCACGTGGGCAGAGCCATCTTTAACAAAGTGAGATAATATATTTTATCTGCCCAACACTAGTGAATTTATGGTTGACTGGATCACACCAGTCATTGTCAACCTTCTGCAGCTGGGCCTCCTCAGACACCAAGAATCTTCTGGACTCCAGTTCTCCAGACTACTCCGAGCTTTCTTCTCTGCTCTGACAACTCACGGTTTTCTGTGTGTGAACTTCCCTCTGACCTCCCCTCTCTTCAGTGACTGGGCAGGTCCAGCCTGGGCCCCCAATTCACAGCACCCAAATTCCTGCTCATCTTTTATTTTCCTCCCTAGGGTGGTGAGGGCAGGGGAAGGTTGGCCCCACCCCATCTCCAGCTGAGTACATTTTCTGTTGTATGGCTTCCTCCTCCTGAGTCCATAGAAGTTGCACAGATTCATCTGGAGAGAGAAGGGACCAGTAATGTGTTGGAATCCATGGGAGTCCGGAAGACCAGAGTAACAGGTTTTATTGAAAGGAAGAAAGGAACCCTGCCGGGCACTCCTCCTGGGGGAGAAGAGCACCAGTTACAGACTAGGGGCGAGTTATATAGTGTTTGGGAGAGCCTGAGGGGATACTGAGGCAAAAGTCCTGGTATGTATGTCCAGAATGCTCCTCCTTGGGGGGCTTCGAGCATTGGGTGTTGAATCAAAAGTCCTGGTATGTCCAGAGCCCCTCCTTGGGGCGGGTTGTCAACTTTTTGGAATTCCTCTGTCTCAGGGGCGATAGTCCAGTAAGGGTGAGGTCTGACAGATAAGCGGAACAGCAAGAGGGCAGTTTGGAATTCACGTATCTATCATTTCTCGACTCTGTGGTTACATATAAAAGAAAGGCAGTTATTAATTTTATAATATATGGTGAGGGGTGATGAGGAGAAAGAGGAGAAACAATTGGAAAATTATTTCTTCTTCTGGAGAGAACTCAAGAAGGGAATCTTGCCAAGCCAAGTCCCTCATCCAGTTAAGGAGGTCATCAATTTCCATGCTGTGAGGTCTGAACCAGGCGATGTTTCTGAAAACCTGAGTGAGGAAGTAAACAAAATTTTGCGAGGTAATAATTGTTAGTTGCTTGCTGCTAGTGCCAAGTGGACAGAGTGACATGGTGATACATGGTCTCCTGGATGAGCCTCATGAGACATGCTGGTCTGGTTCCTCTCGAATGAGAGGACATGTGGAGATTTTAAGAGACAGGGAACCTGTTGGTGTAAATTTTTAGAAGAACTGAATATGTGTGGTTAAAAAGGAAGAGGGTTTGGAGAACATTCAGGAGGGAAATTCTCGGGCTGAGGGGCGGCTTCTTCCTGATGTCATCCCTACCTATTTGATATTTCCCTCGTGAAGTTCTCCTTGGGGTACTGGGGAATAGGAGTGTAGGAGCATTTGATTGTTGGTAATCCTAGAGATTTCTCTCATCCCGGCCTGTATGAACTTAATAAAGAAAGAGGCAAGTATTTGGAGATTAGCAATGCAGAGATAAGGAGGGTTGTATAGGGGGGTGTGTGTGAAAGTTCTTCCATGGTAAAGTTAGAGATATTTTTTCCTGGCAGACCTGGAGAGAGCAGTTAGCTTGAGTTAAAAGAAATGTTTCATGTCCGTTTGTAGGCTCTTCTTCAGCCAAGAAGACCCAGTGATCTTGTCCCCTTACTATGAGAAGGGTAAAAAGATTGAGAAGCATTAAGAGGTGAATGTTATTTATTCTCCTAGTTCTTCAAGGATACGGGAGAGCTTTAGGGTTAGGGGACCTGTAGAGGTTGAAAGATAGAATTTAGGAGGTCTGCTGATACAAGGTTTCAGATATTTCTGTTTCGTGAGGGCAGGTTTCAGGGTTGATATGTAGGGTTAGGTAGATTTTCCAGTTTTCTGATTGGCAAAGGTCTGCATGCAGTTCTGTAAGAAACTAGTAAACAAATGTAAGAGGCAGGGTTTAAAAGTTAGAAAAGTAAATAGGAGAGTGAGTGAACTAATGAAAGGCAATAGTAAGACGCCCAGTTTGTGTGAAACCACTGATTCCATGTTTACGAATTCGCTGGGCTTCAGAGAGAGAGAGAGAATAAATAGGAATAAGACAGGGCAGTGTGGCTAGTCCCCTTGTCCCTAGATCTACTTTTGTAGAGATTTCTAAAGCAATAAGAAGAGAAATTACCTGTATAGCTTGTTTGGTCCTTACATTGATGGATAGTGTATTAGGAACTGGAAGAGGCTCATGGGGTGGGATTAGGTTGATATTTAGGGTGAGATAGATTAGGGTACAGGTTTTTGTCTAATTAGTATGGAGACGCAGATAGGTGTTGGTCCCACACGAGTAGAAAGTTCCTGATTTGGTGAGGCAGGCTGAGAGGTGAATAGAGAATAGAAGGACAAGGGGTCGGTTTTGTTTCTCTGTTTCTGAGCTTCAGATGGTCAGGGTGGAGGAAAAAGTCATCCTAATAAGTGGGGAGGGTAGAGGATTGTTAGCTAGGGTGACTGATTAAACATTCTTTGAAAACCAGTTTTCTGACTGTACAAATTCTTTTTTCTCAGTACAAATCTCCTACAACCTGCACAAACCTTCTACAACTTACATAAACCTTCAACTTTCATGCACTTTCTTATCCAGAAATAACTTGCCTTCATAACAACTTGCTTTTCCTTTTTCTTTCAAAAGTATTTCCATACCTTATACCTTCTATTATCAAAACCATACAATTCCTTTCTAGTCAGAACTCTTGATTTAAAAATCTTTAACCCCCAGTGACAATTAAGTTGACTTTCTTTTTATTCTAGTTTCCCTTTTCCCAAAGCCTGACTAAAAGAGTCCTTAGTTTTTTCATATATTTGCCATACGTAGACCAACCAGCTTCAGGTTTGTGATTGGAGTAAGGCATTCCATTTTTCTATTTTAGCAGCAGTGGGAGTTGTCAGGATCATGGTGTGTGGACCTGTCCATGTGAAAGTCAGTCCTTGGGTGATGTAATGCTGGAAGTGCCTCTTGGACAGTGTTTGAACAGTTTGCTGAGTGACCTATAAAACCTGCAAGTACTTAGGGAAAGGGTGTTACATTTCTACACTTTGCAGTTAGAGTTTAAGTCCTAGTGACCACTGCTTCTAGCTGGAATTACCAGCAGGTCCCAGCCTATAATAGGCATGGGGCATTGAGATAGGAGGAACAAAGGAGATACTAAACATTAAATAAAGCAATAAAATCAGACTGTCAATACCCACAGTAGAGATCTTTGAGGGATAAATAGAACTTAAATATTCAGGCAAGACATAGTAGGCAATTCCCAGCACGCTGGGCAAGGTCAGGTCACAGGTAGCTGGAGCAGGGCTAGAAGAGACTGAACCCTCCCTCCATGGAGAAAGGGGGCAGCTTACCTTCTCATGTCCCTCTTTCCACAGCACAGGTGTGTCACCGGTGGGGCCGGGAAGCCTGGCAGGCTTCAGTTCAATGACCTTTCTTTCCACTCTGGAGTAGGGCGCTGATGGAATGCTATGAAGCCCCTTAGGGCGCTGGAGCTAAAAGCTGGTATTTCCTGACTTCTTTTGGGCCTTATTTGCCTTTTCTGTTACTTCTTTGGTCATTATAGACCTTAAAAGCCATGCTCAGAAGATCTCACTGAGGGGCTTGACTAAGAGAAAAATTGGGAATTCAGTGTTTAAAGAAGACTATTAGACTGAGGAAAAAAAAGATTTGATTTGTTGTGGTAGGTGGTTGGAGACTGTGGAGGGTCTGAGTTTGATCTAGGGTGAGACTTCAGGTGGTGGGGATTAAAGTAATGCCTAGATAGACTAGGGACTGAGAATAAAGTTGAGCCTTAGCAGAGAAGACAGGATAACACTTCATAGAGAGGAAGTTAAGAAGGGTGGCAGTGTGTCTCCTTGAGGCAGGCAGGGAGGGGCTGCAGAGGAGTAAATTATCTACATATTGTAAGAGAGTACTAGTTTTGAGATTGTATGCTGCTAAATCCTAAACTAGTGCCTGCCAAAACAGGTATGGGCTGTTTCTGATCCCCTGGGGTAAGACAATCCAGGTAAACTGCTGGGCTGCATTAGTGTCTGGGTAAAGGCAAACAGAAAGTAAGAGTCAGGGTGAATGGTAAAGAAGGCATTCTTGAGGGCTAGGATTGTGAATGAGTGGTGTTTGAGAAAATGTGTGACAGTAATTTACAGAGATTAGGGACTACTGGATGGAGGGGAATTACTGCCTCATTGATTAGGTATAAGGCTTGTACGAGGTGATAAGCTCCTGAAGGTTTTCGACCAGGAAAGATGGGGGTATTGCAGGGAGATTTCATGGGGATGAGTAAACCTGGTTTATCAGGTGGGTAATTACTGGTTTAAGGCCTTAGAAACAGACACAGTTACACAATAAACAAAGACTTCACATATTATGAATAAAGGAATTTAAATGAGCACGCTTTACTTGTTTCAATTCATTAGAAATATTTTTTGACAAACAATGAGACAAGACAGATTACTTACTCACATAGCTTAATATACAATTCTGTTTTTTAAGTTTTTCGAGATGGCAGAGAGTTGCCAGCAAAGAGGGGAGGAAGAGAGAAAGCAGACAGATGGACAGTGTGAGCAGCTGGATGGAAAGAAGGAGAGTCAGATTCTGCAGGAGGAGAGAAGGAGGTTAAAGTATTGGTGTGGCGCCACATGGTCAGAGGAGTCAAAAGGATTTAGAGCTCTGAGGAGAGAGGAGAGGGTGAGGAGGAAAGAGGCACGTCACAGTTTGTAAGGAAGGAGGAGGGGTTGGAGAGGAGACAGACAGAACTACAGTTTGCAAGGAGGGCAGAGAGGTCAGAGATGAGACAGGTACTGCAGCCAGAGCCACAGCTTCTAAGGAGGGGGGGAGGGGATGAAGAACACAGTGGAGAAGGGAGAGGCCCCTGGCCAGCAGGGGAGGAGAAAGAGAGACTGGTGAAATGAGAAAACGGGATTTCGTGAAGGAAAGAGGCTTTCTGGAGGGAAGAGACTCCAGCAAAAAAGATTTGCTGAGAGACTAGAGAGGGGTCCCGAGAGAGGGATGCCCTGGGGGTCAGGCAGGAGAAGGAGAGAGTTTGGGAGTCCGCAGAGAAGGAAAGATTAGGAGCAGAGGTTTTAGGTGAGGTTTCTTTGGCCAAAACCGGCCTGCGTGTAGAACAGAAAGTACAGAAATTAAGGACAGGAGAGAAGGGAGAAGAAAGCCTGTACGTAAGGAACTTCTGATGCCCTCCAGTCCGGTGGCAGAAATTGTCAAGATCTCTTAGGATATTATAATCGAATGTCCTGTTTCCAGCCAACGGGAGTCATTGTCTAGTCTGTACTGAGGCCATGCCATGTTATAGAAGAAGGTTAATTTCTTTGGTTTGAGGTCTGAGAGACCGAATTTGGCGAGGATTTTTATGAGACATCCTAGAGGGGTCTGGTCGGAAGGCTTAGACTCTGAAGAGCCCAAAGTGGAGACAGGTGAGCAAGAGGGGGCGTCCCCGCCTTTTGTCACTGTCCCAAGAGGAGAGAATCTCCGTGTGGGGGAGTCGTCCCTGATAGAGGTCATCACCACCTGTCAGGGAGTTCTGAGGACGAGAAGTCCGAGAGAGTGGAGAGGTTTGGCTAGGCGCCTAGTCTTCCGTGCAGTCCACTGAGACTGAAAGTCAAACCCCTCAAAACGTGAGGCGTATCAGAGAAAACCGTCCGACCAGAAAGGGGTGTTTTTAGAGAGAAATTTAGAGGCCAACCGGGGAAGGGGAAGGGAGAAACTCCTTACCTTCTGGTCCAGCAGGGGTTCAGGACAGGGTTAGACTGCCGGCCAATCAACCCACAATTACACGTCCAAACAGAATCAGGGAGTAAGCCCAGGACGAGCTGCTGCTGCCCATTGCTTCCCTGGTTGTAAGTTTGAACGGCAAAGAGGGATCGTCCAGGCAGTTAGTACCCTGTCCCGGGTTTCGGCACCAAATGTTGGAATCCATGGGAGTCCGAAAGACCAGAGTAACAGGCTTTATTGAAAGGAAGAAAGGAACCCTGCCGGGCACTCCTCCTGGGGGAGAAGAGCACCAGTTACAGACTAGGGGTGAGTTATATAGTGTTTGGGAGAGCCTGAGGGGATACTGAGGCAAAAGTCCTGGTATGTCCAGAATGCTCCTCCTTGGGGGGCTTCGAGCATGTGGGTGTTGAATCAAAAGTCCTGGTATGTCCGGAGCCCCTCCTTGGGGCCGGTTGTCAACTTTTTGGAATTCCTTTGTCTCAGGGGCGATAGTCCAGTAAGGGTGAGGTCTGACAGATAAGCGGAACAGCAAGAGGGCAGTTTGGAATTCACATATCTATCATAATGGTGTCAAACTGGAGGGAGTCCCAACCACTTCTGATCCTCCCTGCTTCCTCTCTGTACAATGTGGACCTTGCACACTAGGATGGTTAGGTCCTTAGCACCTTGTAGGTCAAATAAATTTGTAAATATGATTTATATGTTTGCTCGCTTATAGTTTGCATGGGGTGTGGGAGACAGGCTGTAAGCTGGCAAAGTCATTATAGCCTAAGGCTTAGTTTTAAGACTAAGCCTTTCCCACCCTTTTAATACTAAGATCTTTTCAACACTCTTCTAATACTAAGATCTTCTCAAAACTAAGCTTTTCCCCACACCCTTGACTGTTGCATGATGTGGGGTGGTGCACTGTTATGAGAAATCCCATTTATGCCTCAGATAAGTGGCTTTGTATCAGAGACTTCCTTATTTGTATATTGACTAAAAGGCTTTAATTTCTACACTATAAAATGAGGCAGACCGAGGGCTCTCTTGCTCAGATCCTGCCATCAGCATTGCAGGGGAGAGGAAGCCAAGATGGTGGAGTGCTGAAGGAGTAGCCAGTTTGTGCAGAGTTTGTGCAGAGAGAAAGAAATGGGGAACAGAGGTAAAAAAGGCTGATGAGGCCTTTGACTCTAGGAATACTTGGATGAGTCAGTGGCTTTGGGAGCCCTGAATGGAAAAGGAAGTGTTTTCCCACTGTGTGTATTTCTCGCCCGCTGGGTGTAAGCTAGGATTAAAGGTAATGGTCCACCAGTTCTTCGCTCCATTGTTTCATTACCGTCTGTCCGAATCTAATGCGAACCTGCACGGGCCAGGCAGCTGTGATGGTGGCCGCGGCTACTGGCCTTACACACCTGTTGCTGATCTACTGGCCTGAAAAGAGTGGGGGTGGGGGGATGGGAGCTTGCCCAGAGCCAGGCCCAGTGATAGGGTATCCTGGTGCCCTCACCAGGCTGCAATGGTGTCCCTGTTATTGTCAGGGAGTTCTTGATGGCCTATGATCCTGAAGGGGGCTTCCCATGTGGTCCAGCAAACGAACCTCCGTTCTTATGGAATACTCATTCACCCAGATCAAGCTTGTAGAGCCTGGAAGCAGCACGGAAGCAGGGTTGGGGCACCCATCAGCGTGTTGGTTCTCAGCCCTCCCACCCCCAGGCTGACGCGGCCCAGCTCTCACTGTCCTGCTCATCCTCCGTGTCCTCTTCAAGCTCTGGGTGAGGACAGGACTTCAGGTATCTCCCTTTACTATAATACTCCTTCCGTTGCCAATCAACCTCCTCATCCGACCCGACAAAGGCTGAAGTTGGGGACTGACTTCGGAAGGTAGAGGAATCTGAGGAGTCACCCAAATTAATCTGAGTCTTAGGGCCACCTAGGGTATCCAGGCCCCCCGAATGTCCATTATGACCCTCCCCACCAGCACGACAGAGGAGAAGCTAAAGCCCAGGTTCTCATCTCACTTCATTACCACCTCCCATTTTAGAAAACAGTAACCTCTCAATCCCCTACAGGTCTCTTGAGTTTTCTGTTCCTCCTCACCAGCCAGACTTCCCTGGGGGCTATCCCGATGGGGAACTCACCCCACTGCCCCTCTGTCTTCCCTGGGGACACCTCTCAGTATTATCTCCCCCTCAGGCAGCAGGGCCCTTAACCAATTGATGCCCACTGATGAAGACAAGCTGTGGTGTAGAAGGCTCAGGATTACAATTCCCTTGAGTCCCTGGGGGCCCCACCATAGCTACTAACCCTTGGCTTCTAGGATGTGACTCCTGGTTGCCTGGCCAATGTCATCTTTGACTTCTCTGGCCAGTCCTCCTGCCCAGCCTCTCTTCACAGGCCTGGACTCTGGGCCTAGCATTACACTTTGACTGCCACTGCCCAAACTTTCATTACTCCCATTGCTGTTCTTGCTATTACCTAAGGGCAGGTTCCTCTGAGCCTTGAGGAACTTGTTGTAGTGTGCTTTGTGGTGCTTCTCAAAATCACTGGAGTCTGTGGGCCAGTTCAAGAGCTTCACTCTCCTGCCATGCTCTTGCTGAAGGTTCACTCCACCTCCCCCTTTCGATTCATTCCCCACCCCTTATCTCACGTGTTTTGGGAAAGTTGTCTGAAGACCCTGAGCTGCTGTTCTCACTGTACTGGAGGACCTTGGGGCTGAAATTGTCCATTGTTGCAAACCTGAAGGGGAGGGAGTCTAGTTGGGGACACCCAAGGGAGAAAACAATAGGGGCCCGTGGTAGATGGGGCCAAGCTGGCTGACTCCCCCATCTTGGCCTTGGCCTGATGGGAAATGTAGTACCTCCCATTTAGGAGGCCAAAGCAGAGCTGGCTCAGAACCCAGAGTTCAAGAATGGAGAGAGGAAGAAGCTCCATACCCCTACTGATCTTTGTCAGGACTCTCACCTCTCTGCTAGTGCCTCAGGAGTCACGGAGTGGGAGGGCCCACTGTCGGGCAGCCTGTAGAGGGAGGAACAAGCAGGGTTGGAGGGTGGGGGTGTCAGGTAGTATCCAGTTCCGGAGGTCTCTCTGCCTCCTCCCTCCTGTCCCTTCCTTTGTACAGAGGAGAGCCTGGGCGGAAGGGGTCGGGCTAAAGCAGGGGTCCCCAAACTTTTTACACAGGGGGCCAGTTCACTGTCCCTCAGACTGTTGTAGGGCCAGACTATAAAAAAAATATGAACAAATCCCTGTGCACATTGCACATATCTTATTTTAAAGTAAAAAAACAAAACGGGAACAAATACAATATTTAAAATAAAGAACGAGTAAATTTAAATCAACAAACTGACCAGTATTTCAATGGGAACTATGCTCCTCTCACTGACCACCAATGAAAGAGGTGCCCCTTCTGGAAGTGCGGTGGGGGCCGGATAAATGGCCTCAGGGGGCCGTAGTTTGGGGACCCCTGGGCTAACGGCTCAGCACCTGGCGTAGGGAGTGCTGGGCTCATCCACTTTCATAAATCTGTAGTCCTTGTTAGCAGGGTGGTGAGTAGCCATGATATTCATCTCATCCCAGTGCTGAGACTTTTTACTGTGGTGGGGGAAGGACACAAAAAAAGGGGGAGGAAACTTTCTAGGGACCTCCTCCTCACAATCCTCCCTACTTCTTTGTCATTCAAAAACTTTTTTCTTGTAATCCCTTGGAGTTTCAGAAGTGTAGGAGGCTGGCATAAGGTCACACCTAATGATAATCACATACTATATAAAGTTTATCCAGTACCTACTGCTCTCCCAAATACTTGGAACCTCACAACTCAATTGCCCTCACCTCTCATTTCTAGTTTTCAGGACTCCGCCCCTTCCCTCCTGTCTCCGCCCTCTTCAGTGTCCCACACTCCACCCTCGGGGCTCCTCTGCTTGCGAGCTGAGCTGGGATCCTTACTTTTCCGTGATGGGGGATTTATGCATCAAGGTGGAGCTGCTGTTCTTTAGGATGCTACGGGCCGATCTTCATAGGTTTGTGGGGGTGCAAGGAAGTTGACCCGGGGCGCGGACTGCATCCCGAGTTGTGCTCCCCAGGCCCCTCGGACCCAAAGCCGGACGTCCAGGATACACAGTTTCCAGAAAAGGGGGCATTAAATCCGCCAGGGTATGTGTTGGACGCAAAGCTGCTGCCCACAACCTCCCCAGGTTGCTGGCTGGGCCCGGAACCGCGAACCGCTACCACCTTGGGGGGCCGGCTAGAACCAGGGCTTCTAATTATGATTTCCCCGGAGTGTAGAGGGCGCCCAGAACTATGAGACAAGACTTCTTCAGAGGGCAGCCCGGAGCCTGCCTCGACTTCTCTGATGCCTCTTGGTACTCCCATGGTTGCCCCTCCGGGAGATTCCCCGTAGAAGCTGCCAGCAGCGCCCAGAGATTCCTGCCTCTCCATTGCCCCACTAGGGAGCCACTCTCAGCTACCCCGCTCCGCCTCCTTGCTCCACATAGCCCCGCCCCCGAAGCCCCCGCCGTAACCGCGGCTGCTGTTTGTGGACGCTAGAGCCAAGACACTGGCCCCCTATCCCTCCCTACGCTCCTTGGGGTCGTGGTGGTCAGAATCGAGGTTATACAGAGACTTTAGGCTGGGAATCCAGCTACCCGGTTGCCCCTCCCTTTTTGTCCCCCTCTCCAAAAAATCTGTCTCTTGGATTTGTTCCCGTCCTTCTCCAGGGTCAAGAAGCCTTGTGACATCACAGCCATCCGACCTTAGCTTGAGCGTCGCAGTTGGGCTGGAGGCTTGTTTAAGGTGACCAATAGTCCTCTTTTAGGGAGGACGGTCCTTCTTTTGTAAGTTCCATCCTCCCTCCAAAAGTGTCTTCCTCCATGTCCTCCTTTTTGATATTAGAAGACTGATCTGTAAATGTCCGTATTCAATCGATGCAGAGTCGATCTACTGCGTGTGATGTGACATATTTGTATCTAAATGAGTACTTTTTTCTCACAATTATTATTAAAAATTAATAGGCATGTAAGCATAATTACAATATAAAATATTACAAATGTTTTTGCTATGCGTTTATCATATTATTGCAATGAATAAAATGTTTCGGCCCTGGCCGGTTGGCTCAGCGGTAGAGCGTCTGCCTGGCGTGTTGGGGACCCGGGTTCGATTCCCAGCCAGGGCACATAGGAGAAGCGCCCATTAGCTTCTCCACCCCCCCTTCCTTCCTCTCTGTCTCTCTCTTCCCCTCCCGCAGCCGAGGCTCCTTTGGAGCAAAGATGGCCCGGGCGCTGGGGATGGCTCCTTGGCCTCTGCCCCAGGCGCTAGAGTGGCTCTGGTCGCGGCAGAGCGACGCCCCGGAGGGGCAGAGCATCGCCCCCTGGATGGGCAGAGCGTAGCCCCTGGTGGGCGTGCCGGGTGGATCCCGGTCGGGCGCATGCGGGAGTCTGTCTGTCTCTTCCCGTTTCCAGCTTCAGAAAAATACAAAAAAAAAAAAGTTTCTTTTATTTACAATACTATTTTCTTCTATTTATTTTTCTCCTTTTCATTGTCAAAAACTTGGTCACCTTATGTTTATAGCTCTTTTGGAATCTTTTGGGACTTCAGCACCGTTGCTTGAAACTGCCTGCGGAGTGTCTTTAGACCTTTTATTCATGATTTTAAAATCTAAGTTTGGAGTTCAAGGTGGGCTTGCCTGGAAACATCCGCGAGCCCTTCCCCCGCCCCACTCAAATGGTTCCGCTGTAATTCTGAAGGGAGGTGTGATACACAGTGGAGGAATTGCGACACTGTCGCAAGAAATCCGGTCTCTGAAGTGGAGGGCAGAGGTTTCCATTTATAAAGCTACCGGTTCCCGCCCATACAGCTTTGAAACTGGTAGCGTGAAGAGAAGACACCTCCTACTCTTGCCCTAAACTGAACACTTCAAGGTACCGCCTGCCTCGACAAGGGTGGGGTCATCGGTGCCGCTGTCGCAAAACTGAAAGTGTGTTAGGCGCCAGCACCCCACTTTCAGTCGTAAAGATGGCTGCAGCAGTCGGCCCGTTCACTGTCGCAAAAACTCCCTGCCCAAGTCTTCACCGCTCTCGGAGCCACTCCGTCACCTCGTCGTGCCGTAAAGTAAACCTTCCCGACCCCGTCGTCCTTTCTGTTCCCATCGTGGTAGTCCTTAATGCCTTAGCCCGGAATGCCTCAGTGCCCGGCAGTGCCGTAAAGCATATCTGGCCCCAGCCCCGGGTCCTAATTCCCTCAGGGTGTTTGTGCACGGCTGTTGCTACGGCGCCGCCAAACGCGGCAGTCGCGCGGCCCCGGCGTCAGCGGCGATGGCGGCGGGGTCGGGTGGGAGTGGGGGGTCTGGTGGAGACCCCGGGCTGGGGCCTGGTGGGGCTGGAGGCCCCGGCGGAAGCTGCCCAGGGCCGGGGTCTGGCGCGGGTTTGAGCAGCGGCGGGGAGCTGCACCCGCGCACTGGGCGCTTGGTGAGCCTTTCGGCCTGTGGGCGTACAGCGCGGCGGCAGCAGCCAGGCCAGGAATTTAACCACGGGCTGGTGTTGAGCCGGGAACCCTTGTGCGATGGACGCGTCTTCACCGTCCGCATCGATCGCAAGGTGCGGAGCTGGGACCGCAGAACCGAGATGTAAAGGATGGTGGGAGGGGACCAGAGGGAGACGGGGTAGGACAGCCAGTGTAGCCCGCATCACTGGGTACCGAAGGGAAACCGACAGACTTAGGACCCCAGGTGACGGGCAGGAAGGGAGCATGAAGCAGAAACATGAGCGTGAAGGAGAAGGAGACAAGGAGAGTTTGAATTTCCTCAAGACCCAAGAGCAGAGAAGGCATGGGACATCACCCACTAGAACGACTAGGGAACAGACCTGGAACAATTTCTGGGAGGTGGAGGATGGAGAGATGTCAAAGATAGGATGGTCGCCGAAGATAACCTAGGAAAGAACAAACCACTGAAGGACAAACGGGATGGGGTGGGAAAGATGAGTAAGGAAAGCTACTCAGGGAGCGGGAGGCGTGTCTGCTTGTGTGTGCACAGAGATTGAATTTGGGAAAAGTGAATCTGAATGGAGTGAGAGCCTAGGAGAGAATTAGGCGGCGGTGGGGGGAGATTTACAAGAACAAGGAGTATGGGCATGGAGAGCTGTGAATTTGGGTGGTTGAGGAGTTGAGACACCGTGAAGTTAGAAGAGCCAGGGAGCTGGAGCCAGTGAATGTAGCCAGCATGATAGGGAAAGGACTGATGTTAAAGAAGACACTGAGCACTCAGAGTACGGAGTAGAGTTACTAGGGAAAGCGGATGAAACAATCCTGAGACAGAATGCAGAAAGTTATTTGTGGCACCGCATCTTTGGATTAGCAACTTATGTCTCAGGAGAGAAAAGTCAGTTAAGTTGTCTGAGAGATGGGGAGAGGAGGGTGCAGTGGCCTGTGAATTGTGATTTCCTAGTGATGGGAGACCCATTGGTGGCCCATCCTGAACCTCTCTGTCCACCACCCCATCACAGGTCAACTCCTGGAGTGGCTCCATTGAGATTGGGGTGACGGCACTGGACCCCAGTGTGCTGGACTTCCCAAGCAGCGCCACAGGGCTGAAGGGGGGCTCGTGGGTAGTGTCGGGCTGCTCAGTGCTGAGGGATGGACATTCTGTGCTGGAGGAGTATGGTCAGGACCTGGACCAGCTTGGCGAAGGGGATCGCGTGGGCGTGGAACGCACAGTTGCCGGGGAGCTGCGGCTCTGGGTGAATGGGCGGGATTGTGGTGTGGCTGCCACAGGCCTGCCTGCTCGTGTCTGGGCCGTAGTGGACCTTTATGGCAAATGCACCCAAATCACTGTGTTACCCCCTGAGCCAGGCTTCAGCCCCTCTACTCCCATCCCTACACCTCCCCTCGAGCCCTCTGCTCCCTGTGAAGATTCTGTTTTGGCTGAACCCGGGATCTCTAGGGATGAAGGTGAGAGAACACAGCTAGGGCCATGGTGGAGGGATGGGGCAGAGGGGATGGCTGGAGAGAAATGTGGTGACAGGTAAGGCCGGGTGTGGGCGGGGCCACTCAGAGCCCTGAATCTGTTGAAGGGGAGAGCAGGGGCTAGGGGGTGGGGTCTCCTGGCTGTGGGCCCTGCAGCAGCAGCTGAACCCTTGTTCCCCTCCCATCCTGCCTGGTCCCCAGCCTTCATGGTGTCCCCAGCACAGGCCCGGCCGGAGACGTTTCCTAACAGCCTTGAGTCGCATAATGGTGAGGGCTTCTGGGAGGCTTTGGGAAGGGGAGTGGGAAGTGAGGCGGACAAGGGAGGGACCTCAGGAGAGGGGTAGGGAGAGAACTGCAAACCTGAGAGTGGAGCCTCATTTAAGCTTCCTTCCTTTGGCCTGCTGCTGTAGACTTTGCCAGCATGGAGCTCTCTGAGGTGGTGAGCAGTGCCCTCCTGTCTACCTACAGTGGGGGGCTGCTGAGTGTGAACCTGAGCTCCCCACCAGCAGGGGAAGGACTGGGGTCTAGCTGTGCTGCCACCTCGCCCATCCTAACTTCCAATGACGCCCTGCTCTTTCATGAGAAATGCGGAACTCTCATCAAACTTAGCAACAATAATAAGACGGCTGAGCGTCGCCGGCCCCTGGATGAATTCAACAATGGGGTTGTCATGACCAACCGCCCACTCCGGGACAATGAGATGTTTGAGGTGTGCAGGATCCCGGGGTCTGGCTGGCACCTCACCCTCTAGGAGCTAAAGATGGGGCTTGTTCCTTGCTACTGGAAGGGTGGGGACTGGGGCTGGGCCAAGGGCTGAGGGTCTTTTCTCTGCATTTACATGCCCCACCTCTCTCTTTTGCTATTCCACCCGAGATCCGCATTGACAAGCTCGTAGATAAGTGGTCTGGCTCCATTGAGATCGGTGTCACTACCCACAACCCCAACAACTTGGAATACCCAGCCACCATGACCAATCTGCAGTCAGGTACAGCCATTGGCAGGGTGTGGGCATGGCCCTGGGCTCACGAAGATAAAGGAAGCCCGTACCCTAACCGGGGTGCGCTTTCCCCTAGGCACCATCATGATGAGCGGCTGTGGGATCCTGACCAATGGCAAGGGCACCCGCCGGGAGTACTGTGAATTCAGTCTGGATGAGCTGCAGGTGAGGGTGGGACACAGCCATGGCCTCTCTCCAGGGGAGCTCCAGCCAGTATGCTGCATCCCTGCCTGGCCACCGCGGGCTAGAGCAAGCCGCTTTACCTTTTGCCTGAAGATTTTTTTCTAAGAAGGCACAGTTGCCCAATAGGCACTCATTTTTTGGAGTCAGATGGCTTCAATTCCTCTTGCTGGTTGGCCATTTGTGGTAGTGACCTGAGGCAAGAAGCTTACCCTCTTTGGTGTTTTTTTTCTTCTTTCCCACAGATGTATAAAATGAGCCTGTTCGTAGTGTTTTATAGAATGTTGTGAGGGTTAAACAAGGTAAAGGTTAGAAGGTGACTTAATGACACTGGCTAGTTGGCATATGGAGTCCCGGGTTTGATTCCCAGTCAGGGCACACAGGAGAATCGACCATCTGCTTCTCCTGCCTCCCTCTACCCCTTCTCTCCCTCTTCCCCTCCTGCACCCGGTGCCTCTATTGGTTCAAGGGTGGCCCTGGGTGCTGAGGATAGCTCCCTTGGAGCGCTTAGCCTCAGGTGCTAAAAATAGCTCAGTACTTGCCAGGTGAATCCTGGTCAGGGTACAGTCAGGAGTCTGCCTCACTATCTCCCCTCCTCCACCTTAAAAAATAAGAAAGAATGCTGGTTCGAAACCCTGGGCTTGCCTGGTCAAGGCACATATGGGAGTTGATGCTTCCAGCTCCTCCCCTCTTCTCTCTCTGTCTCTCCTCTCTCTCTCTCTCTCTCTCTCTCTCTCTCTTTCTCTCTCTCTCTTTCTCTCCCTCTCTAAAATGAATAAATAAAAAATTTAAAAATAAAAATAAGAAAGAAGAAGGTGACTTAATGCAGTGCCTCACTTGACTGACTTGCATTATGCATTCAGGGTGATCTGAGACTTGTGAGAACTTTTCGGAGTTGTGATGTGGGGTGGTGGGAAGGCTCTAGGATTGTTCTGTTCTCACGGCTCCCACAGCTCTGGAGCCTGATTGTGGATGAATGCCAGATTTTGATTTTTATTTTGTTTGAATAGGAGGGTGACCACATTGGTCTCACGAGGAAGTCCAGTTCTGCCCTCCACTTCTTCATTAACGGCATTGATCAGGGTAAAGGGGTACTTGAGGGGGCTGGGAGACCAGGGCTTTCAGTGGGTGGTTTGTACCTCATCCTCTAGCCTCTTTGATACTCATTCTCCTTATAGTTGACTCTTTTCCCCTCACTCCTCCATCCCTGTGCCTTATACCCCCACAGGCGTGGCTACCCCATTGACACCCCCAGTGGTGTATGGTGTGGTGGACTTGTATGGGATGGCAGTGAAGGTGACCATCGTCCACAATAACAACCACAGTGACCGTCTGCGCCGGAACAATGCCATCCTGCGGGCGCTGTCCCCTGAGGGTGCTCTCCGCCGTGCTGCTCCTGCTACCCAGGCAGAGCCTGAGCGCTTGGTCTTCCACCCCAACTGTGGACAGAAGGCAGCTATCACCCACGAGGGACGCACTGCTCTGAGGCCCCAGTATGGTCCATGGGGCTCTAATGGAATTGAGGGAAGGGTGAGGGAGTGGAAGGTAAAGGGAGTCTGGTCTGGGGTGTCCTGGACAGAAAAGGAGGGAGCCGCTGAGTGTGACATTTATCTGGTTGACCTGGGCTAAGATCTGGCACACTGGGCGTTGATGTTGGGGGTCTGAGTCCCCGCCTGCTGTGCCCTCAGTGCCACCGATGACTTCAATCATGGCGTGGTGCTGAGCAGCAGAGCCCTGCGGGATGGAGAGGTATTCCAGGTGCGCATCGACAAGATGGTGGACAAGTGGGCTGGCTCCATTGAGATTGGTGTCACCACCCACAATCCTGCCTACCTCCAATTGCCCTCCACCATGACCAACTTGCGTTCGGGTGAGCTCCTAAAAAGGGCAGGGCCAGGTCGGGTCCTAGGGAGGAAGTGGTCCTCACAGCCCTGACGCTTGTTCTCCAGCCCCTTTTTCACTTGTCACACTTGTGACAACTGATTCAGTGCCTGAGGAGTGCTCCATGGACAGGGCCTGTGGCTGGCTTGGGAACAGCAGTTTTCTTGTCCTCTGGGAAGAAAGCCGACTGTCAGAGAAAAGGCAGGCTGGGCTAAAGGCTTTGGGGAATAACGGGGACTGCTGGGTAAAGGAGAGCAATCCTGGCTCCTCCTTCATGTCTTCTGCCACTCCCTGTCCCCCTAGGGACCTGGATGATGACTGGGAATGGGGTGATGCACAATGGGACAACCATCTTGGATGAATATGGGCACAACCTGGACCGCCTCAAGGTGGGAGAGTGGGTGTACTGCCAGGTTTCGGCAGTGGGGAGCAGGCCGGGTGGGGATGCTGCAGGACCAGCCCGGGCAGGAGCTCTGCCTGACTTCTCACTCCAGCGCCCCCTTCTTCCAAGGCAGGGGACACGGTGGGCGTGGTCCGACGGGAGGATGGGACCCTCCACTTCTTTGTCAATGGGATGACTCAGGGCCCCGCTGCCTGGAACGTGCCTCCGGGCGTCTACGCAGTTGTGGATCTCTATGGCCAGGCGGCCCAGGCCACCATTGTGGACGACGTGGGTGAGGGCCGGGCTGGGCAGGGGTTGGCGGGGAAGGGAGGCCTCTGGAGGCCTTAGAGAAAACTATGCCTAATGAGTGATGTCCCTCTTGCAGAGGTGACCCCAGTCCCCGAGCCACTCCCGGAGGGGAACAACCAGGTGTCTCCAAGTTCCCCGTCATCGGGGGCCGGGGGCTCCGACCTGCGCTTCCACCAGCTGCATGGCAGTAACGCAGTCATCACTAATGGGGGCCGCACTGCACTCCGGCACAACTGCCGCAGCGAATTTAATGACGCCATTGTTATCTCCAACCGGTTAGAGTCTGGATTTGCCTATCCCCACCTTCCCACTGATCGGGCTCAGCTGCCCTGTGGGGCCTGTCTGATTGCCATTCTCCGGTAGGGCCCTGCGGGATGGAGAGCTGTTTGAAATTGTCATTCAGAAGATGGTGGACCGCTGGTCAGGCTCCATCGAGGCTGGTGAGGGGCGCGCGCGCGTGTGTGTGTGTGTGTGTGTGTGTGTGTGTGTGTACGCGTGCATGCACATGTGTGCCAGGAGAGGTGCTACCTACCCACGCTGGGGCTTGGCTCTGACCTAACCTCACCTCCTCTAGGAGTGACCGCTATTCGACCAGAGGACCTGGAATTCCCCAACACTATGACAGACATTGACTATGATACTTGGATGCTAAGGTGGGGCTGCTTGCTTTGGGGGCCAGCTGGGGGGAGTAGATGGAGCTGGCTGGGGCGCGGGAAGCAGGATTTCAGGCCTGTGGTAACCACGGACAATGAACAGACCTTGGGGGATCTGGCGGCCTCTTCTCTTTAATTCTGGAAACCCTCCCTCCCCTTCCACAAGGCTCAACCCTCCTTTATAGGGTATTTACTACTTTTTTTATAAGAGGGATCCCAGGGATTGTAGAAGACAGGATTGGGTCTCAGATCCCAGATTGTGATCCCAATCCAAGGCACAGGAAGATTCCGCCAGGCAGAGACTAGGCAGAGACCCAAGTAGAGAGGAAGTTGGGAGGTTGACCTGCCCTTTTTTTTTTTTTTGTATTTTTCTGAAGCTGGAAACGGGGAGAGACAGTCAGACTCCCGCATGCGCCCGACCGGGATGCACCCGGCACGCCCACCAGGGGCAACGCTCTGCCCACCAGGGGGCGATGCTCTGCCCCTCTGGGGCGTCGCTCTGCCGTGACCAGAGCCACTCTAGCGCCTGGGGCAGAGACCAAGGAGCCATCCCCAGCGCCCGGGCCATCTTTGCTCCAATGGAGCCTTGGCTGCGGGAGGGGAAGAGACAGAGAGGAAGGAGGGGAGGGTGGAGAAGCAAATGGGCGCTTGTCCTATGTGCCCTGGCCGGAAATCAAACCTGGGTCCCCCGCATGCCAGGCCGACGTTCTACCGCTGAGCCAACCGGCCAGGGCCTGACCTGCCCTTTTTGTCATTCCCCCCAGCGGCACAGCTATCATGCAAGATGGTAACACGATGCGCAACAACTATGGGTGTGACCTTGACGCATTAGGCACAGGTGCACGCATTGGCATGATGCGAACTTCCAAGGGCGATCTACACTACTTCATCAATGGCCAGGACCAAGGCGCTGCCTGCTCGGGCTTGCCTCCGGGTAAAGGTGACTACTCTGGCTTTCGACCTGCCGCCCTCAGCGTGGCCCGCCCTGGGCTATCAAGGTTCTGACTCCTTCCTTTTGTATCCAGAGGTGTACGCGGTAGTGGATCTCTATGGCCAGTGTGTCCAAGTGTCCATCACCAGCGCTACCGGCCCTATGGACAACAGCCTGGCCACCAGCAACACCGCTACTGAGAAGTCATTCCCCCTGCACTCCCCAGGTTCAGCCAGCAGGGGGGGAGGGTGGGCTCTGCTTCTCTTGCTATGGGCTTGAAAGAGAAAGCTTCTAGGTTAGGGAAGCTGTTCAAAAACAGGCTGGTGGCAGTAACTATAGGCAAAGGGGAAGGAACAACCCATGGCACAAAGCAGCCAGGAAGAGGGCAGCAGGTTACTCCTGGAACACAGGGCCTGAATGCTTCCTGGACACCATGAGCTGGGCATTCTGGGTTTGGGGGCGAGTCTTGGCTGTGGTGAAAAGAGGCATCAGAGGTTCTTGAAGGAGTGATGGCCAATGGGACCTTTATCTCAACTTCCTATTCCTCCTGAAAGCTTTGCTCTGTGTCCTATCTGAAGCTTGCTACCCCAATTCTACCCTTTCCTTCAATGCCATCTCTTCTCAGTGGCTGGTGTGGCTCACCGGTTCCACAGTATCTGCGGCAAAAACATCACTCTGGAGGAGGATGGCACGAGGGCAGTGCGAGCAGCTGGCTATGCTCATGGCCTTGTCTTCAGCACCAAAGAGCTCAAGACTGAGGAAGTCTTTGAGGTAGGCTGTGGCAATGTGACAGTGGAGGCTTCCGGGTCCTTCACAGCAGGGCCAGACCGCGTCCTACCCCCTAGTGCCAGCTAGTGCCCCAGCTAGCGCTCGCCCTTTTCTACACAGGTCAAAGTGGAGGAGCTGGATGAGAAGTGGGCAGGTTCTCTCCGGGTCGGGCTGACCACACTAGCACCCGGGGAGATGGGGCCTGGGTCAGGTGGTGGCCCCGGGCTGCCTCCCTCCCTGCTAGAGCTCCGGATGAAGACCACCTGGATGGTGTCCAGCTGTGAAGTGCGGCGTGACGGGCTGCTTCAGAGGATGAACTATGGCCGGAACCTAGAGAGACTGGGGGTGATGCTGCTGGATCCAGAGACAAGGGTGGTTGGTGTTGGGAGGGGAATGGCAGAGAGAGGTGAGCTGAGCATCTGTCTTTGTCTTGGCTCTAGGTGGGGAGCCGTGTGGGCATTCGGCGGGGAGCCGATGACTCGATGCACGTCATGGTAGATGGAGAGGATATGGGGCCTGCAGCCACTGGCATTGCCAAGGTAGACCTGAGACTTGCCTTGGATCCTGGGAGAGGGGTTGAGGTCTTTAACTCATCATCAACTTCCTGGGTCTTGTGTGCCCCCAGAACGTGTGGGCTGTGTTGGACCTGTACGGGCCAGTGCGGAGTGTGTCTATTGTCAGCTCCACAAGGCTGGATGAGCCAGAAGGCACCCAGCCTCCTTCTCCCAGCTTGGATACCGGAAGTGAGGGCGATGAGGATGAGGAGGACGAGGAGCATGGCCTGGGAGTAAGAGGCTGCAGCAGGGCCATCTGGGCATATGGATTAGCATTGGTGGGCCATTGGCTACTAGGTCATTTTGAGTTCTCCAGTTATGTCCTGGGTGGGTGGAAGTTTATACATAAGCTCTGTGTGAACTCCACTGGGATGCCTTGGGTCTCACATCAGCAACAGCAGCAGCTTAGTTTCTTCCATACCAGGGCCAGGATCCAGTGGCCATTATGCCTCCAGCCCTCAAGTTCCTGGAGAACCATGGGAAGAATATCCTCTTGTCCAATGGGAACCGTACAGCTTCACGGGTAGCCAGCTACAATCAGGGCATTGTGGTCATCAGTCAGCCCCTGGTGCCACAGCTGCTGGTCCAGGTGGGCCTCCCTTCCTTATCCCCTCTATGTCCCCAGCAACGCTTGCTCAGGGTGACCCAGGGCCCACTCTCCTGGAGCAAGACCTTCCCAGATAGAGAACAAAGTGGAAGGCAAGTCCCTTGAATGAGCTTCCCAGGCTGTTGCTCAAATCCTGTGGTGGGAGTTGCAGGTCAGTTACCAGAAAGCGCCCACCTGGTGACTGGTGAGGGAAGCAGTAGGGAGGAGCTGGGGGTTCCAGGGGAGATGCCTCATCCTGTACGTGGAAGCAGGGAGGGCTTCCCAGAAGAGTGGCCCTTCTGCTGCAAACTAAAAGATGTCACTGTCAGCCAGGAAAAGGGAGCCTCTAGGAACAAGAATCCTTGCAGAGCCAACAGGAAGACTAAGGCTGAGAGAGGACAGGAAATAACTGAATTTGCAGTCTCCAGTCCCTCCAAGATTAGAAGGGGCGTCACCCCAGGCCACTTTCTGGGAGGTGTCATCTTCCCTCCCTGGCTGGTGTGAGATGCATGGGTATGCTGGGTTGGTAGCCTCTTCCCAGAAGGCCATGACTGGGGAATAGTCACCTTCTCCCCCAGGTACGGATAGACTTCCTGAACCGGCATTGGACATCTTCCCTTGTCCTGGGAGTCATCACCTGCCCACCTGAGAGGCTCAACTTCCCTGCTTCTGCATGTGCCCTTAAACGGGCAGCCTGGCTGTTGCGGGGCCGTGGAGTCTTCCACAATGGCCTCAAGGTGGGTAGGGAGCAGAGAGAAGTGAGTAAGGAGTATTTAGCCAAAAAGGAGGAGAGGGGCCCCAAGCTTAGAAGTATGAAGGGCACTATAGTGGGTAGATTCACACAGGGTATAAGTATCATTACCTGGACAGTCACAGGCTTGCTGCCTCCTATGTCCATACCATTGAGAATGTTGCAGTAGGGAAAAAACGAGGTGGAGTCTAGGTTATTGAAGCAGGTGGTAGAGCTCAGATAGCGGACAAGTGTGGAGACGGAGCCCAGAGACTGGTGACCTCAAGTAGAGTGAAGAGTGGGGGTGGCACCTGACCAGGCAGTGGCGCAGTGGATAGAGCATCGGTGTGGGGTGCTGAGGACCCAAGTTCAAAACCCCAAAGTTGCCAGCTTGAGCACAGGGTCACCAGCTTGAGTGTGGGATCACAGACATGACCTTGTGGTCACTGGCTTGAGCAAGGGATCACTGGCTCAGCTGGGGCCCCCTGGTCAAGGCACATAGGCAAAAGCAATCAATGAAAAAGTAAAGTGCCACAACTATGAGTTGATGCTTCTCATCTCTCTGCCTTCCTGTCTGTGTGCCCCCCACCCCCCACCCACTGTCTCACTACAAAACAAGAAAGAAAGACGGGGTGGCTGCTGCTGGTGGGGAAGACAGTAAGTAGGTCTTTCCTCCCAGATCTGTGAGAAGTTTGGGCCAAATCTGGACACGTGCCCTGAAGGCACCATCCTGGGACTGCGGCTAGACAGCTCTGGAGGTCTGCATCTCCATGTCAATGGGATGGACCAGGGGGTGGCTGTGCCAGACGTCCCCCAGCCCTGCCATGCGCTCGTGGACCTCTATGGGCAGTGTGAGCAGGTTAGTGACCATGGAGCCAGGAGAAGGGAGTGCCTGGGAGATGGTTGTCCAAGTGAAGAGGAAGTCTGTGGTCCAAGGACAGGATCAGCAGGCCCTGGAGGCTGGTCACACTGGCTGACCACCCCTCTGTTCTGCAGGTGACGATTGTGAGCCCTGAACCGGGAGCTGCCAGTTTAAAGAGTGCTGGAAACCAGGGGGACATGGAGAAAGCTGATGTGGTGGATGGTGAGCTGGCCTGAAGGGTCCAGGATCCTCCCCTACCTAACCCTGTCTTGTAGCCCCATCTCCTGTGACCTGTGCCCCCTCTGCTCCCTCAGGGATCAAGGAGAGCGTATGCTGGGGTCCACCGCCTGCTGCCAGCCCCCTCAAGAGCTGCGAGTACCATGCCCTTTGCTCCCGTTTCCAAGAACTACTGCTGCTTCCAGGTGAGGCCCCAATCCCCTACAATCTGCCTCATTCGTGGATCTGTGCAGGGCCATGCCCAGAGCCCCGAGGCCAGTGAAAGGGAGGCCATGTGGTTGAGACCCTGGCCAGAAGCCAGAGCACCGAGTCTGCCGCTTCCTCTCCTGCAGAGGATTATTTCATGCCTCCACCGAAGCGTAGCCTGTGCTACTGTGAGTCTTGTCGGAAGATACGAGGGGATGAGGCCCACAGACGCCGTGGGGAACCCCCCCGGGAATATGCCCTACCCTTTGGCTGGTGCAGGTTCAACCTCAGGTACATATGGGGCAGGGTCATGTGTCTCCCTTATTGTCCTTTGCCCCGTTAAGAAGGATATTCCTAAGAGGGTGCTTGGAAGTGACAGGATTGCATGTCCAGGGGGACGATTTTGGGGAACCAGTGACCTTTGTCCCACCTGCCCCATCTACTTTCTTCCTAGGATGAATCCCCACCTGGAGGCTGGGACACTAATGAAGAAGTGGCACATGGCATATCACGGGAGCAACGTGGCAGCCGTCCGGAGGGTGCTAGACCGAGGGGAGTTGGGAGCAGGTACTGTAGCTCCGGCCGAATCAGAGCAGGCTGGGCCCGTGGGCTGCAGCAAGGCTACCCTGACCCAGTTCTCCTCACAGGCACTGCCTCCATCCTGAGCTGCCGACCCTTGAAAGGAGAGCCCAGGGGAGGGTTTGAGGAGCCGAGTGAGAACTGCGCGCCTCCTCGGGAGGAGCAGCCCCCGCCAGTGCTGCTTTCTCCCTCCCTCCAGTATGCTGGGGCTGAGACCCTGGCGTCCAAAGTGCCGTAAGTACACAGGAGGTGGCCGCTTGGGTCTCCGTGATATGCCCTCCCCTTTCCCACCTTGTTCTGCTAGTTCCTCAGTCTCCACCACAGCTTTTTCTTCACACATTTTTTAAACAAATGCCACATGTTTAGTGCTATCTCAGCAAACATAAAAGGGAATCTTGCTCTTGTGGAACCTAAATTTTCTCTAGAATGCTAATGCACAATTAATATTTAGTATTTTTAAAGGTGACAAGTAGTACTATGGAACAAAAAGTAGACTGGAGAAAGGAAGTGCGGTTGGAGCAAGCATTAAATAGAGTAGTCAGGGTATATACTATTAAGATGAGATTTGAGCAAAAGTTGGAAGAGGTGATGTAGTTAGCTGAGCAGCCAAGCATTAGGAGGAAGACCATTGATTGATTGATTGATTGATTGATTGATTGAGACTGGAAGGAAGAAAGATGAGAAGTATCAACTCATTGTGTCACCTTAATTGTTCATTGATTGCTTCTCATATGTTCCTTTACCTGGGGGCTCCAGCTGCGCCAGTGACCTCTTACTCAAGCCAGTTTCCTTGGGCTTCAAGTCAGTGACCATGGGGTCGTGTTGATGGTCTCACACTCAAACCGGAGCCCCTGTGCTCAAGCTGGTGGGCCTGTGCATAAGCTGATGACCTCTGGGTTTTGAACCTGGGTTCTCAGCATCCTAGGTTGATGCTCTATCCACTGTGCTACTGCCAGTCAGGCAAGAGGAAGACCATTTAGAGTAGAGAGAACAGCTAGAGCCAAATCCCTATGAAGTAGGAGTGATTCTTAGGGACAGTAAGGGAAGTGTAGTGATTGTAGTTAGCAAGGGGAAGAGGTGAGAAGGCCCAGAAGCTTCACTACCCTATTTCTGTTTTTTGCCTGACAGATTCCGGGACCCCAAATTCCAGCGGACACACCAGGCCCAGGTGGCGTTCCAGGTGTGTGTGCGCCCTGGCTCTTACACGCCTGGCCCTCCTTCTGCTGTCCTCAGAGAACCTCTTGACCCTCACTTCAGCCCAGCCGAACTTGAGTGGGTAACCAAGGAGAAGGGTGCCACACTCCTCTATGCCCTGCTGGTACGAGTTGAATGAGGGGGTGAGACCTCACTACTATAAGCACAGTTGGGCCTTGGGCCTGTGGACTCTTGAGTGATGACTGCCTCCACCTCATTCCAGTGATCCGCAGCATGCATGGTGCTCAGACTGGCAGATGCACAGGAGCATGTAGGCAGTCTCTCCAAGTTAGATGGGAAGTGGAGGATATCTCCGTGTCCAGGGCCCCGGAACACTCCCTCTGGGGCGAGGGAGCTTGCGGGGAGCCCAGCTCCAGGCCCTGGGTAACCCCTTTTCATGCACTGATTTGGGGAACACGACTCCCTATGATTCCCTCCCCTGTATCACTTAATTTATTTCCGTTTTTGTTCTTGGTTACTGTGAATCCCAGGGGAGTCTCTCTGTGCCCCACATGAAGCTGCTTTTTCCTGTGGCCACCGGGCAGGAACGGGGAAGGGCGGGTACAGTGGAGGGGTTGGGTTGTCTGTACAGTTGTCCTGACTCTGACTTCGAAGGAGCCAATAAACACCGTCTCTGAGCACCTGCCTCGCTTCTCTTGCATGCCCTATCCCCAGCCCGCCCACTCGGGGGCCCCACCACAGGACCGGAGCCGACTCCGGGAGCCTGGCGGCTAGCATGCGGCCAGGGGCGGTCGGCGTAAGAGGACGCAGTGGAGGCGTTTGGACACCAGAGGCACCCGTCCCTGGCACTTCCGCCTCCCCCAACCCGTGAAGCCATTTATACTCTGACCCCGGAAGGATTAAGCGAATTACCGGATGTAACAGTGGCCAAGGTGTGCAGGCGGCCGCGGAGAAAGCGAAGAGAAAGTGGGTAGGGAGGGGTGGACGCCTGATTTGGCGGGGAAGGGGCTGGGAGCCCGTAGACTAGACACCCCCGAGCGCGTGCGCGCTGCAGCGGAGGCGGGCGGCAGGGCCGGGCTGCGGGCCCCGGACACGTGACCGGGCGGCGGCGGCGGCGGCCTCCTGTCTCAGGCGGCCGGAGTGATCGTCCCTGAGTGCCTGCCTTCCCGCAGGCCCAGTCCGAGGTCTGGCAGTTAGCAACAGAGCCGGACGCCCACACCCCAAGCGCCCCCGGCAGCACCATGCCTGCGCTCCTGGAGCGCCCCAAGCTTTCCAACGCCATGGCCAGGGCGTTGCACCGGCACATCATGATGGAGCGGGAGCGCAAGCGGCAAGGTGAGCTGGGGCTGGAGCGGGAGGGCTCACTCTCATGGCGGCACCGCTGTCCCAGACTGACCCCCACCCAGGGGCAGACTAATGCCCCGGCGGCCCAAACTAGTGAAGGGATGAAACAGCTCGGTTGTGGTGGGATTTTAAAGCGCTAGGTATGAACTCCAGAAACGAGTTGGGAAGGACCTTGGAGAGCACCTAATGAAACCTACCTCTCCCGGTCCCCTATCGCAGTGATGAGAAGCGTCTCATCAAGAGCATAAAGCATTGGGATAACCAGTTTTTGCTGATCTTCAGTTCCTAACATTGTAATCATTTTAACCACTCTGCCACTTTTCCTTTCTGTTTGAATCTTCCAATAGAGGAAGAAGAGGTAGACAAGATGATGGAACAGAAGATGAAGGAAGAGCAGGAGAGAAGAAAGAAAAAGGAGATGGAAGAGAGAATGTCATTAGAGGAGACCAAGGAACAAGTATGTGTAATGCCTTGATATCTCCCAGCTTTTTCTTCCCTTGACTCTTCTATCTTCATTTTCCCTCCCTCCTTTCCCAGATACTGAAGTTGCAAGAGAAGCTTTTAGCCCTACAGGAAGAGAAGCACCAGCTTTTTCTGCAGCTCAAAAAAGTTTTACATGAGGAAGAAAAACGTAGGCGAAAGGAGCAGAGGTAGGATTGGAGAGCTAAAATTAAAACTGGGGGCAGGTAACAAAAAAATAAGCGTTTATGGCCAAAGAGGGGCACTTGTTCTTAATATTTGACACTTGCTTTCATTTTAGTGACCTAACCACTCTGACATCAGCTGCATACCCACAGAGCCTGACTGTTCACACAGGAACTCATCTCCTCAGCATGCAGGGTGAGGATTAAAGAAACTACTTGTCAGAACAGCCCCCTTTGGTCTTGTAGACCACCATTTCAGCATCATGAAGCCCCTCTCCATCTCTAGGGAGCCCTGGAGGACACAACCGCCCAGGCACCCTTATGGCAGCTGACAGAGCCAAACAGATGTTTGGACCTCAAGTGCTTACAGTAAGAGGAGCAGGGTTGGGTATCTAACCCACTGTTCTTCCCTATTTCCACACGTTACTAAACCAATAGTCAAGTCCTAAGTGTAACACTGAACTGTATAGGGGAAAATGGGGAATACACTTGAGATCTTTCAAATAGATTATAATGAATTATCCTCCTTAGACCCGCCATTATGTGGGCTCAGCAGCTTTCGCAGGGACCCCAGAGCACGGGCAATTCCAAGGTAGCCCAGGTGGTGCTTATGGGACTGCTCAGCCTCCACCTCATTATGGACCCACTCAACCAGCCTATAGTCCGAGTCAGCAGCTCAGAGGTGAGTGGTGGGAAAAGGATGAGGGGCTTTCTTCACAGCCCAGAGGAATAAGTGTTGTTACCAGACTAAGGTGGTTCTAATGGCTGGGCCTCTTTCTTGCCTTTCTCAGCACCTTCAGCATTTCCTGCAGTGCAGTACTTGTCTCAGCCGCAGCCACAGCCTTACGCCGTGCACAGCCACTTCCAGCCCACCCAGACAGGTGACAGACACCGCGTTCAGGGTCCCTACTTCCATGAGTTCTCCCTTTCCCATTCTCACTTCACACCCGCCCTTCCCCCACAGGGTTCCTACAGCCTGGTGGGGCCCTGTCCCTGCAGAAACAGTTGGAACATGCTAACCCGCAGACCGGCTTCTCTGACTCGGTGAGTATGGAGCCTTGGGAGGCCAGGGGAAGGGCTATGCTAAGGGGAAACCCAGGCTGCCACAGGCCCGAACTCTCTTCTCTGCAGTCTTCCTTGCGCCCCATGCACCCCCAAGCACTGCATCCAGCCCCTGGACTCCTTGCCTCCCCCCAGCTCCCTGTACAGATGCAACCAGCAGGGAAGGTAAGGATGGTAATCATACCTGTCATAACCCCTACACTATCAGGGAAAACGGGGTTGGGTAGGACATGTGGCCCACAACCCTGGTTTTCCTTTGTTTGGGGGCGGTTTTATGTGTGGAGTAGAAGGGAGAGCGTGCATACTGACAAAACTTACCTTTTATCACCCCTGCCAGTCGAGCTTTGCAGCTACCAGCCAGCCTGGCCCCCGGCTCCCTTTCCTGCAGCACAGCCAGAACCCACGCTTCTACCACAAGTGACCATCCAATTTTAACTTCAACCTCTCCCCACCATTACCATGGGTGAGGTTACCTGGTGTGTCCTAGTCCTAAGCCAATAAACTCTACCTGCCACTGTCCCTGGCTGCTACTATTTGTGTTGCCTCCCACCTGGACTAGGCCAGAACTGCTTAGCGGGTGGGGAATAGCTGGTGGGACTGTGGCGAGTCAAAGTGGGATACTGTATTGGCTGTAATGAACTCAGTGCACAGTCCAACCTATAATCTATTTTTGGTTCCCAAATTTCCCTTATTTGTCAGCAAACATCCATTTATTTA
This sequence comes from Saccopteryx leptura, assembly GCF_036850995.1. NCBI lineage: Eukaryota > Metazoa > Chordata > Mammalia > Chiroptera > Emballonuridae > Saccopteryx > Saccopteryx leptura. The sequence goes on along the minus strand of NC_089504.1, from coordinate 357,730,475 downwards.
AAGTAGCCAAGTTGGGGCTTCATATTAAACTTGTAGTTTTATTCAGGTTTATTTTAACAAATGTGTCGGGGAGAGAGCCCACAGGAAAGGGTGAAGCCCATGGGGGGGCAGGGCCCTCCCAGATGCCTGAGGAGGGGGCAGGTCCCCTTCCCTTCTCCTTCTCCTTCTCTTCCTTCTCCCGCTAAAGGGATTTGGTGAGAGATTCAGGCATAGGGAGGAGGCTGGTCCCCAGTCTGTGGGGGTGGTGTTTGGGGTAAAGGGCTATGTGGAACAGGGACCAGACCAGGGATCAGTAGGGGGAGGGCACAAGGACCATTTGTCAGAACCACAGCTTTCTGATTCCAGAATGAATAAAAAAAAACAAAAAACACACTAAACCACAAGCAGCACCCACCCCCTTTCCCCCACCAGGGCTGTAGTGAGAGGGGAAAAGAGGAGGGCAGCTTCACCAAGGCCATGGATCACTCACTCCTGGCCAAGAGAAGAGGGGCAGGGGCTCCCCGACAGATTGAAGGGGTAGGGGAAACCAAAATAAAACGTCAAATAAATTGTGTAGGACTCCAGCCAACGGCCGGGCCAGAGCTGGGCCAGGCTGGGGGAGGGGGCCTCTGCAGGCTTGAGGATCACTGCTGCCACCACCGCCACCTTGAGTAAGAGAGAAACCAGGTAAGAGACGATGACCTCTTCAACATGAAGAAGGGTGAGGGCAGTGCTGGGGCCAGAAGGTCTGGAACAATTAGGACTAAAGGAACCACAAAGTATGTAAAGGGGTTTGGGGAGTCTGTCTCACTTACCTGGAAGCCAGTTATTTTGCCATGGCCTTGATTGCAACAGCTGCCTCCTCTGTCATGGCAGACAGCACTGTAATCTGGGAAACAGGGAGAGGCAGAAGTTTGAGCTCAGAGACAAAGCACAGAGACCAAAGCTGGGGAAAGGGGGTGGGGCACCATACCAGGATCTCCTCTCCACAGTCGTACTTCTGCTCGATCTCCTTGCCGAGGTCTCCCTCAGGCAGACGAAGGTCCTCTCGCACCTCCCCGCTGTCCTGGAGCAGTGATAGATAGCCATCCTGGATGCCAATCAGCTGGGGGCAGACAGGGAAGGAAGCTGAAGGTTGAGGATAAAGGATAGACAAACTGGGGTGGCATACTGCTAATACCAAATACCCTCCTCCTGCCCTTTCCCTCCACTCTTCTAGCATAGCTCTCTGGTCAGTCTATAACCCCCTAACACCTCCAACTACTAACCCATCTGCATACCTGGAAATCATTCCTTTTGATGTTGGGGACATCCATATTATGAGTTGACGGGCAGATATCTTCATACTTCTTCCCAGTAAAGATGTCAATACCAACCAGGTGGACCTGCATGTATGCATCATATCAAAAAGAAACCCAACCAAACTCTAGGATAGAGAAGATAAAAGCTCAAGTTGTCCCTGGCTGGTGAGGGAAGTCAAACTAGACTGTTTAGGCACAGATTTGGGGAGTTAAGAATGAACCCTAGCCTGACCTAAGGTGGCGCAGTGGATAAAGTGTCGACCTGGAAACGCTGAGGTCGCCGGTTTGAAACCCTGGGCTTGCCTGGTCCAGGCACATATGGGAGTTGATGCTTCCTGCTCCTCCCCCCTTCTCTCTCTATCTCTCCTCTCTCTCTCTCTCCTTTCTAAAATGAATAAATGAAATAAAAATTTTAAAAAAGAAAGAACCATAAAGTCAAGAAACACTAAAACCTCTGAAACCTGAGGAGACAAGACCACCATCGAGACTGGGCTGACAGCACAAGGTAGGCAGTTACCTTGAGCTATCAGATCACTGATAAGTAAAAGGCTAAGAGCCTAGAAAAGAAAAAATTATTTGGGGAAGACCAGAAAGAACTAAGAAAGCCAGAAAGAGCACAGAAAGAATCTAGGACATTAGGGGGTAACCCAAGATGAATGCCAAGTCAACAGAAGATAGCAAAAGTGATTAAGAAACAAAATCACAAGAAATACAAAGATGAACCAGGTTGAACTTCTGAGGAACAAGGAAAGCCTCAAGTATCAAAGCACTAGGCAAGAATATTAGGACCCAAGAAAGCAAACAGGCTCTAGGAACTTAAGAAGGGGCAGCTCGGTGATTTGGAAGTTCAGAGCTACACTGGCCCCTTCAGGAAAAGCTGCATTCCGTGTCAGGATTGGAGGAACCCTGGGCAAACTGATGGAAACAAAAAGCACCTACAAAGATTCAAGGGAAGAGAAACAGGGAAATTGAAAGCCAGGAAGAAAGAAGGAGCAGCTGAATAGTCACAGCATAAAGAACCACCAAGAGAAGTCAAAGACACAAATTTAGAGAGAGGATCAGAGAATGATGGTAGAAGAGGCTCAAGTCTAGGAGCAAGTATAGTAGCAAAGGTACCTAGGGCTGAGTGCTGAACACAAGGAATTGGATGGTAGGTTTAAGAAAAGAATTAAAGAGAGGGTTAGCACTGATGACAGCCTGCAACCAGAAGTCCCATGGACATAGGAGGTGTGGAAAGAGGTGAGATTCTAACCTTGGCATGGCCGTGCTTGCCAGTCTTGGAGGTGGACATCTCCACAATCTTACATGGCCGTCCTTTGAGCACCACAAAGCCATTCTTACGTAATGCTGAGCACTGCATTGGGAAGGTGGCTGAGGCCCCTGCATCTCCCGTCTCGAAGTCCAAATCATCTGCCATTTTAAGGGGCTTCAATTCCAACTGGAGTTTAAAAAAAAAAAATACACTGGGGTCAGTAAGGATGGAGGCTAACAGTGTCTCTAGTTTGTCCCACTCCTCTGGAAACACAGCTTCATTTTTATTCCATTACCTACCTAAAATAATGTCAAAATTACTAGAGTAAACACTGATTGGGATCACAAATACTTGAAAACTAATGTGTGTGGTGGGGGGATAAGCTGGACTCCTATCCCAACTGAAAGTTCGAAGAGGCTTGGGAAAGGAAGCCTGAAGCATTAGGATGCCAAATCTCTGAGATGGGCAAAGGCCTAATCCCTAGGAAGGGGAGGACTCAGGTGTTACTTGCCACTGAAACCAACCACCCCTTTAGCCCACACATAACCGGGGCTATAATTAGGTGAGCAGCTATGAGCCAGCAAAAGGGCGGGGTTAATGTGGAGGGGAGAAGGGAGGGTGGATACCAGAGGGCAGGGCCCCACCCTCTCTGTTATAGCCCCCCCCCCCCCAATCCACACACAAGCCAGTCATTGGTACAGGAAACCACAAGGCCTCTTTGGGGGATTCCCGCCTCTCCAACATGCATTTGCAGATGCAGCCCAGGGAGAGAAAGTGAAGTTGTTTTCTAACTGATCCCCCTGCCAAACACCTCGATCTCGTTTCCCAAAGGGAACCCAGGAACCCAGCCTCTCCTTGAGGGCCCTCCCACTTTTCCCAAGATGCATCGGTCCTGTCGGCTTTTCAGATCAGGCCTATATCTAAGTCAGTAGAAAGTGGGGAAGTGGGGAGTGGTGTGAACGGTAATAAAATGGAAGCAAAAGACTTATAGTAGTGAGTAGTATAATTCGTACTAGGATAATATAATTAAAATCTCGAAAACCAGGAACTCCCAAAACGTAAAACGTACATCGAAGACAGTAACAAGATGTAGAGCACCTATAACAGCGGGGAACCCATTTGCCGGGACTTCAATGTGCTGTCAACACCACTGAGTTAGGCTCCCGTCCAATCGCCCTCGGTTTTCACATTTCTCTGGCCTCCCATCAAAGAACAGTGCTATTTACAACTGACTGGCCTCCTCATTTCACCTGAAGTTTTGGGGGAAAAGCTCCAGGGGTCCATGAGGTGGACGACGGCTAACATATGCCCGCAGCAAGCTCTCCCGGGTGATCGGGATTCGGGCTTCTTCCACTCTTCAAATTTCCAAGTTCCCTTAGGCGCCCGCAAGAACCTGCTTTCGCCACGCTGAGGGTTGCCGGCTCCCGCCCAACATGTGGCTGCCCGGGGCTTCCGGTGGCCCGGACCTGGGGGGAGGGGTCCCCGCGCTGCCATGCGCACCCAGTCCACGTTCGACCATGCGGCCTCCGACCCCGAGGGCAGCTTCCCGTGGGGGGCACTTCCGGTGCCGCGGCCCCCTCCCCTCCCCCCAGCCGCGGCCAGCCCCCCCAAAAAACGCCCTCTCACCGAATACCCCCTCCCCCACCTCACGTGGCTGTGCGCTGCCGGGTTCTCAACGGCCAGGGTACCCTTGTCCCGGTTGCCCGATCTGGCTCCTGGCCCTCGCCCCAGCGTGGCCGCCCGGCGGCCTCTCCCGCGTGGCGGCCTCGCGGCTCGCCGTCCCCCCCCCCCTGCGTCGCTTCAACGTCACCAGACAGGCACCAACCGTCATCCCGCGCGCTAACGGGGACTCGCACCCGAGCCTTTCCTCACCTCGCGCCTCTCGCCGAGCGGACCCCGTGCGGTGGCCACCGCCGCTCCCTTCTGTTCCCTCCCGGACCCCCGCTCAATTCCATCTCTACTCCCAGGCCCAAGCCAAGGTTCCGCGCACGCGCGCCCTTTCCGCTCTCACCTCGCGCGAACGCAATGACTCGACCCCGTTCGCTCGCCGGGAGCCCAACCGCTGCCTGAGCCCGCTCCCGCTGCTACCGCTGCCGCCGCCGCCGCCGCCGCCGCCGCACACGGGTCTTAGTACGCAGGCGCTGACTCCCCACTGACCAACCAAGCAGCCCTGTGACAGCCGCGCAAGCGTGTTGTTTAGCTTCTCCGCCCTCCACCTCCGCACTGCGCAAGCGCACAGATCCTCCCCGAGCTCCACCCTCCCTCCCACCTACCCAGCCAACGACGCGTATACGTGACCCCGCCCCTCACAAATCCTGTGTTCTGCCCACCAGTAGGCAACGCGCAGGCGCACCCGGTTTTTTAAGCCCTTTAACCTCCTCTTCTCTCCCGGTAATAGACCACTAGTCCTACCGTACAGTCCTTGCGCCTGCGCAATAGGGGCCCTGGACTCCGCACCCTCTGAAGGAAACGCCTCGACCTCAAAGCGCATGCGTGTTGGGCATCTTGACCACCCCTTCCACCTCGAACGTCGTCTGTACGCCACACGCTGAAAAGACCACGCCACTGTGTCGCCTGTCTCGTAGAACGCATGCGTTGTAAGGAAACGCCCCACCTCGGCTTTAACTGGACTTAAACCACTCACACGTTTCAGAAAACTTGCACTATGGGGTGTACCCCTTGTCTCAAAACCTTTTCCCCTCCTCTTCCCCCGCCTTCCCTGGCTCCTGTTACACACATGCGCAAGAGAGCTCTTTCCGCTCCAGTCTTCCTAAGCGCTACTGTGGTGGTGGGGTTATCACCTATCTCAGTTTCAGTTCTCAAGCTCTACGGCTCTGCTCTGCCATAGAGTTTCACCCGGAAATATAGAGCGGTCTTGTCCCAGCCACCATGTTGGTCTACATTGGTCTCTATGGCTCCAGTGGAGGTTGTTTCTACCTCACAATCCTGAATAAAGGATTGTCATTATGTCATTTCATTTCTCTTTTGTTTTTTAACTCAGTTGTCCTCTAGAGCCTCCAAACAATTGTTTGTGAGCACCCTTAGAAAACAATTAAAAATAGTCGTATGTTAAATTCCACTGACGTTCTCTTAAATCATAGAAGATGACGATGAAGCTGGAAACAAGCTATCTCTTGGAATGTATTTCCCTGGTCCTCGGTCTAGGGAAGAAAGTTGCTGCTTTTCCTGAGACTTTTAGTCTCCCTCCAGTTCCTAGGTTTCCAGCATTACTTCCACAGCTACCTTTTTTTTCCCTCCAGTAAGCTAGGTAACAATGGTACTGTGGTACAAGATGAGCAACCAAATATCTGGACTTAGAATCCCAAACCCTGAATTTGCTTCTTGTTTTAAGAATCTTGTGACATGCCTGACCAGTGGTGATGCAGATAGGGCGTTGACCTGGGACACTGAGGTCCTAATCTCGAAACCCCCGAGGTTGCAGGCTTGAGCGCAGGATCATCAACATGATCCCAAGGTCACTGGCTTGAAGCTCAAGGTGGCTGGCTTGAGCCTAAGGTGGCTGGCCCATATGAGAAGCAATCAATGAACAACTAAAGGGACACAACTGCAAGTTGATGTTTCTCATCTTTCTCTTCCTGTCTATCTGCTCCCATCTCCTCTCTCTCTCTCTCTCTTAAAAAAAAAATTGATAATGGTGTGTGCATGTGTGGGCCAGGAAGTATATGGGGAATATATAAGTCTTTTGTTGTGAACCTAAAACTGCCCTAAAAAGTAATTATATCGGGGTTGGGGGGAACTGGAGCTGGACTGGACATAGAGACCAGTGAAGAGCGTCTGACAGTAGTCCAACTGAGCAAAAATGAAGACCTAGATCAAGGCAGTGGTAATGGGGCTGGGAGTAACAGATGAGTATCAGAGACATTTTAGAGATCTAACTGATGGGACTTGTTAGTTTATTGAATGAGGAAGATTAAGTCAAATGGCTGGAAGATATAACATACTGATTAAGCCGTTCTTTTTTCTTTTTTCTTTTTTTTACAAAGACAGAGAGTCAGATAGGGACAGACAGACAGGAACGGAGAGAGATAAGAAGCATCAAGCATTAGTTTTTCGTTGCAACACCTTAGTTGTTCATTGATTGCTTTCTCATATGTACCTTGAGCGTGGGGCTACAGCAGACCGAGTAACCCCTTGCTTGAGCCAGCAACCTTGGGTTTAAGCTGGTGAGCTTTGCTCAAACCAGATGAGCCTGTGCTCAAGCTGGCGACCTCAGGGTCTTGAACCTGGATCCTCCGCATCCCAGTCCAATGCTCTATCCACTGCGCCACTGCCTGGTCAGGCCTGATGAAGCCATTCTTGAAGATAAATGCAGTCATACAGGAACAGGGAAATTCTCTTAAGGTTCTGGGATTCTGAGATTCAAGCTTAAAGTTGCATGGAGCAAGCATGGAGTTTCACAGCAAAGCTGGGCTCAGGAAGGTGGGTAAGAATGGGTTGAGGACAAACCAGCTGTTTTTTTATTTGTCCCTCACCTGGAAGGGAAAGGGCTTCAGTTGGACTGAGAATAGTTTTACATGATTAAAAAGATTCTGTCAATTTTTCTTTATTGTGAAAATAAAGAGTCCATTATAGAAAATTTTTGAAAAACAAAAAAATTTTAAAAATTAACCGTACACCCAACACCCAGAGGCAACTGCTATTAATGTGCTACCATATTTTTCTTCAAACTTTTTCTATGCCTTTTTTTTTTTTTTTTTTTGTATTTTTCTGAAGCTGGAAATGGGGAGGCAGTCAGACAGACTCCCGCATGCGTCCAACCGGGATCCACCCAACACGCCCACCAGGGGGCGATGCTCTGCCCATCCGGGCATCGCTCTATCGAGACCAGAGCCACTCTAGCGCCTGGGGCAGAGGCCAAGGAACCATCCCCAGCGCCTGGGCCATCTTTTGCTCCAATGGAGCCTTGGCTGCGGGAGGGGAAGAGAGAGAAAGAGAGGAAGGATAGGGGGAGGGGTGGAGAAGCAGATGGGCGTCTCTCCTGTGTGCCCTGGCTGGGAATTGAACCCGGGACTTACGCACGCCAAGCCAATGCTCTACCACTGAGCCAACCTTTTTCTTTTTTTTAGTGAGAGAGAGGGACAGATAGGGACAGATGGACAGGAAGGGAGAGAGATGAGAAGCATCAACTCGTAGTTGCGGCACCTTAGTTGTTCATTGATTGCTTTCTCATAAGTGCCTTGACCTGGGGGTTCCAGCCGAGCCAGTGACCCCTTGCTCAAACCAGCAACCTTGGACTCAAGCCAGCTACTGTGGGCTCAAGCCAGCAAACTTGGGGTCATGTCTATGATCCCACACTCAAGCCAGCAACCTGTGCTGAAGCTGGTGAGCCCATGCTCAAGCCAGCGACCTTGGGGTTTCGCACCTGGGTCCTCTGTATCCCAGGCCAATGCTCTATCCACTGCACCACCACCTGGTGTCTGTCTAAGTGGCAGCTTCCTCTTATAAGGACACCAGTCAAATTGGATTAGGGCCCACCCTAATGACTTCATCTTAACTTGATCACATCTGCAAAGATCCCATTTCCAAATAAGATCAAATTCACAGGTACCAGGGGTTAGGACTTCAACATATTATCATTAGGGACCCCAATTTTACCTTTAACATGCCATATCCGAAGCAGTAGGAGTGGATGAGGTCTCCATAGGAGAGGTTACAGAGTCAGCAAAAGAGAATTGGAGACTCTGACCTTTAGGAAGAAGCAAGTAAAAGACTTAGGAGCCCACAAAGAAGTCTGAGAAAGAAGTGGTCTCCAGTTGCATCCATCACATAGAAAAACAAGAGCAAAAAAGCGTCCACTGAACTAAGTAATATGACAAATGTCAGTGTCTTTCCTGAATGCTAGCCTAAGCGAAGGAGCAGAGCCTGGGTGATGCAGACAGCCTGGGAAGAGCCTGACACATGGAAAGAACTAGAGGGGACAAGAGGCCAAGGGATTGTTGAGGAGGATGGAATAGTGTAGTCTCAGCACAGTGGAAAGAGGCTGGTGACTTAGAAGTTGGGCTCTGGAGTTAAGCTGATCTGCATTTGAATCCCAGCTTAGTGTGTTCCACAGTGGTATGAGTTTAGCATTGTTGCTTCACTTTACTACACCTCAGTTTTCTTATTTGAAAAATGAGAATAATTATCATAGTATCCACTTACCAGCATTGTTGTAAGGACTGAATGACTGAAGGCATGTAATGTGCTCAGAACAGTATAGGGCAGTGGTCCCCAACCTTTTTGGGGCCACGGACCGGTTTAATGTCAGAAAATATTTTCATGGACCGGCCTTTAGGGTGGGACGGATAAATGTATCACGTGACCAAGACAAGTGTCAAGAGTGAGTCTTAGACGGATGTAACAGAGGGAATCTGGTCATTTTTTAAAAATAAAACATCATTCAGACTTAAATATAAATAAAATGGAAATAATGTAAGTTATTTATTCTTTCTCTGAGGACCGGTACCGGTCCATGGCCTGGAGGTTGGGGATCACTGGTGTAGGGCACATAGTAAATACTCAACAAATATTAGCTGCTATTGCTATTAAGTTAAAAAAAAAAAAAAGAAGGCGGTTTCAAAAAGGAGAGGTAAGTAATATCAGATATGGTAACTAGGGCAAGGAGATAGAGGGTGGAGAAAAGATCAAGGATTTGGCAGAGTGTTAGGAGAACCTGGAAAGAGGAGACGAGATGTAACAGCAGTTAAAGAATAGATGGAAAGCCCTGTCTTGCTAGTTCAGTTGGTTAGAGTGGTGTCTCGATATGTGGGCTTGTCAAGTTTCAGAAACCTGCAAAGCAATTGGCTAGAGAGTGCCTGGTTCAGAGTCTGGTAGAAGGTAGAAAGGATTCAGGTCTGGAGACACAGGTTTAAGAGCCATCAGTATCAAGTAGTCACCCAAAGCAGAGGAATGGATAAAATGACCTACAAATGGCAGGTGGCAGCAAAAGTCAGCTCAGGAAAGATGGAGGCTGGTGGGGAGGACAAGCCACAAAAGGAGAGGTATAAGGAAGGGCTTTGGGAAAGGCTGGGCAATGGAAGCTACTGCAAGAACACTTCTCTGGATGGAGTTGAAAGAGAAACAAAAAACCATCCACTGAATGTCTCAGTTAAGAAGGAATTGATGGCCCTAACGATGTAGCTCAGTTGGTTAGAGTGTCGTCCAGACCTGCTGAGGTTGAGGGTTCAATCCCCAGTTAGGGCACACACAAGAACCAACCAGTGATGGCATGAATGAGTGGAACCATGAAAGTTGATCTCTCTCTCTCTCTCTCTCTCTAAATCAATAAATTAAAAAGAAACCAAAAGAAAGAGAGAATGCCAAGGGAGCTAGTTAGGGCATGGGTATTGTTCTGAGTGTTTTCATATTTGTTTTCACCAACACAACCAAAAAATAACCTGTGTGGAGTTAAACAAAGATCGTCCACGCAGAAACGAAAAAGAGGGGCAGGTTGTTGCCCAGGCAGCAAAGCTCAGTGAATTAGAGCGTCATCCCAACATACCTGGATTGCGAGTTGGATCCCCAGTCAGGGCACATAGGGAGAAACCAATGAATGCATAAATAAGTGGAACAAATCTATCCTCTCTCTCAAATGCAAAAAAATAATAAAATAAAATAAAGAAGAAGGGAGTGTTGACCACTGCTGAAGCCATCTCAGTGGAGTGGTGGGGCAGAAACTGGGTTTGGGTTGGTGGGTGTGAAAGAAAGGTGACAGAGTAGAGACAGTAAAGACTGCTTTCCGGAAGTCTGGGGTTAAATGAACAGAGGTGTGTGGAGGCAGGCTGGCTTTGTTTTTGTAACAGTGAACAAGATAGGCGAGATAATTTCAGGTGGGCAGAACAAATGAAAAGAGAGTGACAGAGAAAGAAGGAAGCCTCTTCCCTAAAATGCCTGGAGTCCTTGTTATCTATAGCACATAAAAATACTTTTAGCCTGACCTGCAGTGGTGCAGTGGATAAAAGCATCGACCTGGAACACTGAGGTCACCGGTTCGAAACCCTGGACTTTCTTGGTCAAGGCACATATGGGAGTTGATGCTTTCTGCTCCTCCCTCCCTTCTCTCTCTCTCTCTCTCTCTCTCTCTCTCTCTCTCTCTCTGTCTCCTCTCTCTAAAATTAATAAACAAAATCTAAAAATAATAAAATCCTTAAAAAAAAAACTTTTATATAGACCTATGGTGACCCAGTGGATAAAGCAACAACCTGGAACGCGGAGGTCACTGGTTTGAATCCCTGGGCTTGCTCGGTCAAAGCACATTCAGAAAGCAATCTCTATGAGTAGATGCTTCCCGCTTCTCCCCCCACCTCCAAAAAATCAATAAATAAAATCGTGTGTGTGTGTGTGTGTGTGTGTATTTAAATAACCAGAAAATTACAGGCACAACTCTTTAAACAGGAAAATGAATTGCATCTCTCTCTGGCATCTGCTAATTCTTATCCACAGCATGTAACTGTTGTATGTAGATAGATATGTGCTGTTTCATGGCTTGGAGGCCTGGGTGGTAGTACTTTACCCTGTAGCACCCCCACCCCTGGTCTCCAGACCAATTTTTTAAAAATTACTTTTATTTATTCATTTTTAGAGAGGTGAGAGAGAGAGAGAGAGAGAGGAGAGAGAGAGACAGAGAGAGAGAAGGGGGGAGGAGCTGGAAGCATCAACTCCCATATGTGCCTTGACCAGCAAGCCCAGGGTTTCGAACCAGCGACCTCAGCATTTCCAGGTCGACATTTTATCCACTGCGCCACCACAGGTCAGGCCTCTCCAGACCAATTTTTAATCTTACCACAAATAGGGTTTACCCTTCCCATGAGCTTCCTCTCGTCTCACCAACTAACCTTATAGATAACCAGTACACACCTGAGCTCTTTCTGTACCTTCCATGAGATTCTTTTGTAGCAGGGGACACACTATGAACTATCTTGCTTTCCTTCAATTAGTCTTAGTCTCCTGCTTATGGCATCCTTTGACTCAAGGATGGGCACAAGTAAATCGGTCCTTAACAGGCTAAGGGAGAGTGGTCATTTCTGTATCCTTCACTGCCTCTCTTGTGATTTCATTGTTTTCTCATCTTTTCTCTTTTTCCGTCATTGTGCCCTAGGAAACAGAATCCTCAACTCCGATGGGGTGAGCGGTGCACTGGATTGAAGAACCGCAAGGAAGCCGGTGCGGCGGCCCCCTGAGAACCGCCGGGAGAGGGCGCTCCAGGACCGAGATTGGTGGTGGCGACCACGGCTAGAGAGCGGAGGCCGGTCTGGCGGGGGACACCTGGACTGGAGAAGCGCATGTAGGACTGAGCGGTGCGCGGGGGCACGTGGGCTGCCCCGGACGCTCTGTCCCGGCTAAAAATACGCGCTGCCCAGCGCGGGCCACGTCCTCTCCGGGTCGCGGAGGCGGCCCTCGGGAGAAACGACTTCTGGAGCCACATTAATCTGGAAGGGAGATTAGGGCTCCCGGGATGGACCTCCCGAGCTCCCGTGAAACCGGGCAAGCTTCCCGCCCGGCCCCAGTCTTCTCATCTGTGAAATAGAGACCATTTATTTATTCAAGAAACATGGAGAGCTAATATTGTGCCTGGCATCGTTCCAGGTGTCAGGCATAACTGCAGTACTCTTATTGCTCTGAAGTTCAGTCTAGTGTTGCGGAGAAGACGGGGATGGGGAAAGAATAAAGAAGCAGATGAACAAGTAGGATCCTCTCATATTTTCAAAAATGTAATGATAAAAATAAAGGATGATGTAATAGGAGTGATATGTAAGCAATGTTATTTGAAGAAGTCACCTTGAGAGACACAGGACACGTCTAGGCAGAGGAAGCTGCCCTATGCAAAGGTCTTGAGTCTGGCCAGTTGGAGAAAGAAAAAAAAGAGAAGGGAGCTGGAGAGGGAGGCCCCGCCTCGCTGGAGACCACGGCGCCCAGCACGACGGACCTCGAAACTAAACTAGAGTGCTAGACATCAGAACAGCGGTGGTCTGCGGAGAGGCTAAGATTGCCTGCAAGGAGCTCGAGGGAACTTCTGACGGCGAGGGGAAAATACTTTGATTAGGACATTGACTACTTGGATTAACATGTTTATCAAAACTCAGCGAAAAGCTGTGCACTTTGTTATATGTAAATTTTACCTTAAAAGCAAAGGTGAGAGTCTCTGGCTTGTGAAAGCAACCGTGAGCTGGGAAAGTCGTTCTGCTGCACCTCCCAATTTGCTCCGCGGACAAATACCGCAGCTCAGGCTGTGCAGGCATCTTCTAGACAGAGAAAGGGCTGGAAGAAGGTGTTCACACCCCAGCAGCAGGCGGGCCAGGGCAGTCTCGAGGGTGGAAGTGAGCGATGCCACGCAGGGCCAGAACGGAGACTGCGGAGTCTGGACCCCCGCCCAGGTCGTTAGGGGCAACCTTGGAGCTGGCCTCTTTGCCCCGCCCTTCGCGCAGGGGCCAGGTGGCAGTTGGGGTCCACCAAGCCGGTTTGATTTCCCGCGGCCGGTGGAAAGGGGAGCAGGGGGGAGGGGAAAGGGGCCGTCGACCAATGGGCGGGGCTTTATAAGTCACGTGATAACATTGGGGCGGGGCCCAGGTGTACTTACGGGGCAGCGGGCGCGGGCCTCAGCCGCGACGTGAAGTCCAGGAGGCGGGGCGGGCGTGCGGGTCGCGGGGCTGCTCCGCTAGGATTGGCCTGTGGCCGGGAGGCGGTACCTGCGCGCTCCGTGGCTGCTGGCTGCGATTGGCCTGGGTTCAGGGCGGGCTGCCGGCGTGCGGGCGAGGCTCGGGGCGCGAGGACCGAGCGGGGTGGTGGGTTCGCGAGCCGGGGGAGAGGGGCCGGGGTGGCGGCGGGGGCCGGTACTGGACCCGGTGGGATGAGCGAGGTGGAGGCGGCAGCGGTGGCGTCAGCGGCCCCCGCAGCGACGGTGCCCGCGACGGCAGCAGGGGTGGTCGCGGTGGTGGTACCGGTGCCGGCAGGGGAGCCACAGAAAGCAGGCGGTGGGGTGGGCGGCGGCGGGGTCGGAGCCTCCCCCGACCCTGCTGCTGGGACCCCGTCGGCGCCGGGCCCCCACACCCCTGGCAACCCGGCGACGGCAGCCTCAGGGACCCCCGCGCCCACAGCCCGGAGTCAGGCGGACAAGCCGGTGCTGGGTGAGGGGGGTGGGGAACGCGTGCCAGGGCGGTTCTAAGGTGGTGGGCGGGTTGGGCGACGGGCTTCGTGTAGCCCCGCGAGGTCCGCGGAAAGCCGAAGGCGGCCCAGAGGCTCAGAGGACTATCTGGGCTAGGGGCAATGGACCAAAGTGGGTTCCCCAGGTGGGAAATCCTGCCATGTCTTCTGGCGCAGGAGGGCGTGGTAAGCAGGTCCAGTTGGGCCTCGGGGTCGAGAATAAACCTTAGCGTCTGGCTATGTGCCGGCGCTGGAGACTTGGCCTAGTTAACTCAGGTTAGTACCAGATAAATCTCTAAGCCTGGGAAGCAGGTGCCATCGGGACCAGTATATTAAGAGAACTAGAGAAGCTCTCAGGTATGACCTCAGGGCCGGACTTTTCGGACGAGGTGAGTACAGGATTCTAGGTGAAGGACCTGGATTTGTAGGCTATGAGGAACATGAGAGTTGAAAGGGTTTTGAAAGCCTCAGTCTCACTGTGTGGGCGCTTCCACTTGAAGTTAAGCTTACTAGGCCATAGGGAGGGAGGTTAGACTTTAAAGTGTCTCAAAACTGAACCCAACTCCATCTCTTCCCCCATCTTACTACCCCTACTGCATCTCTGCCTGGCAGCAATCCAAGTCCTGGGCACTGTCAAATGGTTCAACGTCCGGAATGGTTACGGATTCATCAACAGGTATTTGAGGAACTCAGGGAGGGGGTGTAATGGGTGTCTTCCAAACTGGCCTTTGGGACCGGACACCTTCCCAACCTCATCTCTACCTCTGCCAAGGCACATGGTTGCAATGTCCAGCTGATGCTGATTGAAAGTTTAATCGTAGCACAAATGTGGGCAAGTTATAAAGCTTTTCATCTTCAAGGGCAGCAGAGAATTAATGATCTAAGAAGTTGGCAAACCTGGTGCTGACCCTCCCAGCTTGTCTGTCTCATCTGGTTTAGTTTGCCTCGCCTTTGGGGCAGAATGTACCTGCTCTCTGGGCCCTAGGGCTCTGGGCCTCACTCATTTCCTGTTATGGGTGGCACACCGCATTTTCATAACTCATCTTCCTTAGAGAACTGTTGGCTCATTTGAACCCCCCACCTGATGGGACTGAGGCTGGTGGAGGAAAGCCCAGCCAATGACTGCTGCTTCTCTTCTGTTTGGCAACCTCACTCCCTCCCAGCACTAGGAGGGCCCCTTGTGGCAGATTCGGAGCAAAGCCAGGTCTGCCCCTGCGGGCCCTTTCCCGGCCTGGGCACCCTGCCCAGCTCAGCCCTCCAGGGAGGCCCTAGTTCCCTCTTAGCAGGCTGACCTTTGTGCACAGCCAGTTGCTTTATAGCTGGAATATTTGTTCTAGGGAAGAGCTCTTCTTTAATTCTGGAAACTGAGGACTCCTGGGAGGTTCTCAAGGAAAACTTCCCCTCCCCCACACTGGGGTGCTAGGATAAACTGGGGTAGTAGACAAATAGTAGTAGAGAATGATCAAATAGTATCTCTCACCCTTGGTCCCTTGGTGTGTTGAACAGTGGCCTGACCCTGGGGTTCACCTCCTGGTTGAGGCTGAGAATAAAGTTTGGGGGCTGTTTAGAGCAAGTTCTTGACACATTGTCCCCATCTCAAACTTGTTCTGCACCTCTCCCCCACCCCCCATTTTCTTGCTCCTTCTTAACTATAGAAGGAAGAGGACAGGAGTGGAATTTTCCAATTATGATGGGGGTTGGGGGTGTTGACCAGGGACAGTTACACCCAGCGCTACCAAGTTCTAAGTGATAGAGGGTGGTGTCCTCAGTACCTGCAAGGTGACTGCCTTTCCCTTCCACTCTTGCATGAAGCCCAGGTCTACATCTCTTCACACCAGCTTCTGGGGCCCTACCACCTCCAAGCAGCCATGGAAGGCTGGAGTGGATGGGCCTACCTATTTAGGAATGGGCAACTAGGGAGCCCTTAGGGGAGGAAAGCACCCCACGAAAGCTGCCCTCTTAACAACCCATCCTGTCCTGCAGGAACGACACCAAGGAGGATGTGTTTGTTCACCAGGTAAGAGCTAGGTTGTCTTTCAGAGGCGAGGAACCTGCCCCCTCTTCGAAAGCCTTTGCCATAGCCCTTAGCAGCACAGATCATGTTTCTCCAGCTTTCACCTCACAACAGCATGCCCACCAGGCAGTACTTTCCCTCTCCATCCACATCAGGTGCCTGAATTACTGCCATTGGCCCCACTTGGGTTGTCTCTGTAACTGATATAAGTGCTGCCCTCTGGGCATGGCATGCTCAGTACCTACTGGGACCTGTTAACGCCGCAGGAATGAATTGCAGGCAATGTTCAGAGAGAAAGGACACAGGCTAGAGATACTTGGGTGTAGTGGTTCTCAAAGTGTGGTGGTCCCTGCACCAGCTGCGTCACCTGACACCCAGATATTCTCAGGCCCTACCCCAGACCTACTGAATCAATCAGGCTCGGGGCAGGGTGGGCAGTCTGTTTTAACAAGCTCTCCAGGTGATTGTGATGCAAGCCACAGTTTGAGAACCACTGCTTTGGTGGAAAGAGCTCTCAGTGGGATTGAGGTAAGAAGCATAGTACATTTTACCCACTTTGCAACTCAGGCAGTCTCTGCTTTTTGTTTTGATTCTGAGTTCATGTTTCTTGCCTCCCTTTTTGAAATCCCTGAGGGGTGAAGGGGGAAGTCCTGGGAACAGCGGCAACTGCATAATCGTTCCTGAGGCCCCTAGTTCATAGCTTTTCCCCTACTAAACTATCTCCTCCAGCCCCAGCCTACAAATAAAACTGTGAAAAGAAGAAAATTGGGTGGTGGGCCCAGCAGGAGTGAGAGAGTTACTAGTGCTTACCTTTCTCATGGCCTTTCCCCTAACCAGACAGCTATTAAAAGGAACAACCCCAGGAAGTTTCTGCGCAGCGTTGGAGATGGGGAGACTGTGGAGTTTGATGTCGTGGAAGGAGAGAAGGTTTGGGAGCTGTGGTGGGATATGGAGTGGGAGGGTTGCCTGGCTGTCCCCGCAGGCTTGCCCCTCCTCAGGTCAGCTCCTCCTCTGGCCTGTTAGTTCAGACTGTGTTCTCATGCAGACATCATCTTCAGTGCTTTGGCTGCCCTAAGGGACATCCTAAAGAACATGTCCTGTTATTGCTCAGTAATTTCTATCTGGGTTTCTTTGTGGCTCAAGCACTGCTCCATCTGTTCTCCACGTCGGGCTGTGTCCCCAGGCTCTCAGAGTCCACCCTCCAGTAAGACAGACAGTTGCTACCTTTCTCCATCTCACACCCTCACCTCCAGTCTTAACCTCAAGAGGGTCCAGTAGCAACTATCACCAAGGCCAAGTTACAGAGATAGCCCCTCCTAGAAGGGTCCTTCTGTGCTGTAGGCCCTGGGGGAGGTTGGAAAGAAGTTAGAGGGGCTGTAGGAAGCTGGAGAAAGGGTTCATCTGGAAGAAGGGGGAGACTAATGATTCGAGCCACTTTTGGAATGTTGTACATTTGTTGGAGCAAGTTCTCCCACCTCTCTTCCAGGGAGCAGAAGCTGCTAACGTAACTGGGCCTGGGGGGGTGCCAGTGAAGGGCAGCCGCTATGCCCCCAATCGACGTAGGTTCCGCAGATTCATCCCCCGGCCTCGCCCGGCTGCCCCACCACCCATGGTGGCAGAGGCTCCGTCAGGCGGGACAGAACCAGGCATCGAAGGGGAGCGAGCTGAAGACCCTGGGCAGAGGCCCAGACGACGGCGCCCACCACCCTTCTTCTATCGACGTCGCTTTGTGCGAGGCCCAAGGCCCCTCAATCAGCAGCAGCCTATAGAGGTGAAGGGAACTTAAAATGGGGAACCAGCTTTCCAAGTCCTGGGAAAGGAGTGGGAGTTGGTGAAGCGATAGAGTGCAGAGTCCCCAGAGGAAGTGGAACCTGGGGTTAGGAAGAGCTGTGACACCTGAGTCTGGGCGGCTGCTGTCACCTCAGCTTACCAGGGCCTCTGTATGGTCACAGGGCACGGATGGGCTAGAACCTAAAGAGACAGCTGCGTTGGAGGGGGACCAACAGCAAGGAGATGAGCGGATCCCCCCACCCAGATTCCGGCCCAGATACCGAAGGTACGACGCCCTTTCAGGCCCCATCTTCCCCTTCACTGCCCCGCATCGGATGAGGGGGTGCGGGTAGAGGTAGAAGGGCTCAGGAGATGGGGAAGGGGAAGGGGAGGAGCTAAGGTCTCAGACAAGCCTCACACTAGTGCAGCAAGGGAGCTGATGACTGCCTAGTTGTCCTGGGGCTGAAAGCCTGGCTTCTGGAGGTGGAGGCGGGGTGCTGTCGGCCCGCCTCTCCTGGGGGGTCCTGGGAGGGAGGGAGGCCCTCTGCACTGCGCTCCCTACACCTCTCAGCACCCCCACTTCTCTTTGCAGGCCTTTCCGCCCCAGGCCACCCCAGCAGCCTACCACAGAAGGTGGGGATGGCAAGACCAAGCCCAGCCAAGGTCCCACTGATGGTTCCCGGCCTGAGCCCCAGCGACCACGAAACCGCCCCTACTTTCAGCGGCGACGGCAGCAGCCCCCTGGACCCAGGCAGCCCACAGCTCAGGAGGTGAGGACCTTGGACTGTCCATCTCCCGCGGCCCACTTCCCCTCCTTCCTCCCCCCTGCCCCTTCTCTCCCTCTCCTTTTTACCCTTTCCTTTTCCCGTGTCACTCTAACTTTCTGTTCCCCCATTTCCTAGCCCTGCCCCCACCCACTCCTCTTCATGCAGCCCAACACCACAGCCAGTACTGCTGGGTCCACCTCTGGCAGGCAGCCCCACCCACCAGGAAACCCCAGCAGAGCCCATGTCAGCCCCTGCAGACTCCCCTCTCAGCTCTGCTTGAAGCCACAGCTCCAGCTGTGGATGTAACTTGGGGAAAGAATGGGAAGGGGCTATAGGAACGGGAAGAGAAAAGATGGGAGAAGGTTGAAGTTGGGGGGCTCTAAAGAACAAGGTCTCAACTGACCACCCCTGGTCTGTCTAGACCTCAGCCCCCATCAACAATGGGGACCCCCCCACCACCATACTGGAGTGATTCCAACTCAAGGATACCCAGAACTACCATCTGGTGAGTGGCTGCTCTGGGTGAGGGCCCTGGGTGAGGAGCCAAGAGAGTGGGAGACTGTGTTCTAATAAGTCACTGGTCATGACTTTTTCATTTTTTTTTCTCTTTCAGGTATCTGCCAGTTTTTCCAACTGACCTGCACCCTACCCAACACCCCTCCCCCCTTTTCCATAATTCATGACATCAAAACACTGGCTTTTCCCAGGAGACTCAGGAGGGCCAAAGGAACAGCCTTTTGCTTTTTTTTCTCTCCCCTACCAAGGGTTGAAGGAAGGGATCCATCGTTTTTGTTCAGAGGCATCAGTTCCCTCCTGTAAATCAGGCTAAGAAGGAACCAGCCAGCTCTTTACCTCCTCCTGGTTGTTTTTCTTTCCCACCCCAGTTTATTTTTTGTTTCCCTCCACCCCTACCTCTGAAGCCATTTTATGAACTGTCATGTGCCACCTGAGCCTCCAGTAAAAACAAAAACAGGCTTTCTTGTTGTCTTGGTCTCTGCCTCTTTTCTGTTCGGAGAATCTTTGGTAACTTGCTGGTGAAAGTGGGGAGGAGGAGAACGTGGGGCAGTGGGCAGGGCCTGGTAGTGAATCGTTGTTCCTATGTTTCTAGCTGTGGAGTTCTGAACAAGTGCTTTCATCCCGGCGAGAGTCACTCTTCCCATCTGTAAAATGAGGATGCTATTTCCTTTGCAGAATGAGTGTTTTGTAAAGTGCCAAGAGCACAGTCTGGCACTTGTAGCTATAACTTATTAGCATTTACTATTAATAAGAGCAATGACTAGAAATATAAGTGGGGCATGAGTGACAGCATCCAGAGGATTCTTCGCCTGGAACTGAGGCAGGATGGGGAGGAAGCAGAGGTTATGGTCTCTGTCTGAGCTCATCCTTCAGTGCCTCCACGACAGGACGCTTGTCTCGTACAGTGAGTGACTTTATATACGTATCTATGTATTTACATTTAGTACAACAGACTTGGTTTCTTCTCCCTACCCCTTTTTCAAACATATACAAAAATATCTGAAGATTTCTCCCAGCCTAGTGTTTATAGGCAGCCTTTCAAATCTCTTTCCCTTAGTTGGTCAAGGGCCTGTGGGTACAGTGCCCTTCCCGAATAGGAGAGGAGGAAAGAGCCCAGCCTTGGAGAGCAGTTGGGGTACAGCCCAGAGCTCTAAGTTTAGAGGTGGGAGCTTGTCCCTTCCTCTCACCACATGGGCAGGTGTCTCCTCTCACCCTGGAAGGTGAAGCAAGAGGACCGAGCCTGCAGTGAGGTGAGGTTAGGCCTTGGAGGGGTCAATACAGAGCCCTTTTCACCCAGAGTCTATGTGCAAGAAGTCAGCGAAAGTTCCAGAGAGTGGGAGGAGTCAAAGATGGTAGGAAACTCGATTTCCCTTGTCCATTCCTGCTCTGTGCTTCAGGTCACCCCCATTAAAGTCAGTCCTAAAGCCTCTCCTTAAATCCCTCTTCTCTAGCGGAGGAGCAGAAGTATCCTGGAGCTGAGGTGGGTGGGGGTGAACTATAGAGGAAGGAGGAGGGGGACAAGGGGGGAGAATGACTCACCGTGATGGCCACAACCTAACCATAACACATAAATAATCCAAGAGAGTCACACGAGGGCAATGAGGCGGTGCTCAAACCACCCTTCCCTCCAGCTTCCCAATTCTACCAGGCTGCAGGGGCCTTCTCTGCCCTGGAAGTGATGGGAAAGAGAGGGTTAAAGTGCCACAGAGGAAAGGAGGGGGTCTCTGGGGACACAGAGAGAACTGGCTCTCTCACCCCTGCCTGGCCCCTCAGTCATTTTCATCTGGCCCTAAGTACTCAAGTTCCGTGCTGGGCTTCACCTCCTGCTCTAAGAGAGAGGGTGTCCGATGGAAGGCAGCTGAGATCTGGTCAAACGTCCGGCCTCGGGTTTCAGGTACTTTTAAAAAGGTGAAGATGAAGAAGCCGAGCAGGAGGACCGCAAATAGAAGGAAGACGTAGGGACCCATAGCATCCTGGGACAGGCAGAGAAAGAGGTGTTGACAGGGGAGGGGAAGGGCAGTCTCAGGCAAGCCAGGAACTAGTCTCATAGGGAGCTGGGATACTGCAAAAAGCAGGTGGCTCCTTTGCAGGGCAGTGGAAATTACCAGGAAAGAGCATTTAGTGAACAAAAGGATCCTCTGAACCCCAACTCTCCTAGTTTTTCTCCTTCTTACCATCCTGAGTTACTGCACTCAGAGTGGAGTCCCAGACATTCACAGTGTTCATATGAGGTTTATAATTTTATTCCTAGCCTAAATAAGGTAGGCCACTAGTTTTGTCGGAACCAGTGTCTGGTCCTCATGCCCTCACCAAGGTGGCCCCAGCCGCCCCCCTGGGCCCCCATCACTAGTTTGTTTGGAAGACACTTTTGTTCTATGTGATCTAGTTCAGCTCCCTTCTTTCCTTTGATTCTGGTGGAGCAGGTGGTCTTCAGGGCCCATGTGGTTCACCAAAGTATCCTCAAGACCAGTTGTCTATGGGTTGGGGGAGTGCCTCCCTGGAAAGCCAATGGCTAGCTGTGCATCCCCCCCTCTGGCTCGTGTGTGGGAGACTGGACAGGGTCAGGCCACCTACCGCAACATACTGGAAACCCATGCCAATGAGGAAATTGCACGTCCAGTTGGAGAACCCAGCCACAGCCATAGCTGCTGGGCGGGGTCCTTGGCTGAAGAGCTCGGCCACAATGAACCAGGGGATGGGGCCAGGGCCAATCTCAAAAAAAGCCACAAATCCGAAGATGGCCACGATGGAGACATAGCTCATGGCTGGAACCCGCTCCTGGAGACCAGGCAGGGAGGGTGAGAATTCAAGTCAGTCTTTCTGGATCTTCCTTTGCTCCCAACCCAGAGAACTGAAGTCACCCCTGCCAGCGGCTGATGGAGCAGTGGGGATCCTGCCACCCTAGGTTAAAACAGGCCCTTGAGCATTTCTGTACACTGACATTCAGCTGCTTGCCCTATGCTGATTCAAGGCAGAGGTAGTGTTATGGACTCTCAGCTATTAAGATTATCAAGTTCCCAAAGCAGAAAAAAGAAAGAGGGAACAACAGGAAAAAGAAAATTATCAATTCCCCTTTGGTTCTAAAGCTGGATCCTCAGGAATTGTTGTTCCCAGGGTTGGACAGTGGCTCTCCAGCCTGTGTCCCTCAGGAGCACAGAGTGTGGTCCTGGCACATGGGCTGGCTCCAGGGTCAAAAGCACACATGTTGAGGAGTGGCCTCGGCTGCACGCAGAGCCTCCTGGGGCAGTCCCCACAGGGTGGGCGCGGCCCCTCCCCACTCCCCGTTCCCCAGGCCTCACCAGCAAAAGCAGAGCCACAGTCATCAAGATGGCACAGCCACACATTCCCGCCAGGCCCAGAAGATGGAGTGTCCGGCGCCCAGCCCGCTCCACCAAGAGCACCTGCAGGGGAGTCCGGGCTTAGCAGGGCGGCTTTAGGGCATGGGAAGTGGAAGGGGTGGGTGGGTGGAGACAACCAGGGGTGTGAAGCCAGTGGTGGTGGCCATTGCAGAGGCCGGCAGTTACCGAGACCAAGGTGAAGACTGTGTTGACCACACCGGCTCCTATGGTGGCATATGCTGGCTGCCTTACCCCAGCTGTCTCAAAAATGCTGGTTGAATAATAGAAAACCTAGAAGTGGGGGAGAAAAAAGGGGATAGCAGGGATGTCCCTTCCTCCTCTGCAGCCACACCAAGCTGGACTGACCCTGAGTTTTAAGGGAGAAGACTCGTTCCCGCGTTCCCTCCTCTCAAGCTATTCCCTAATGCAGCCCTCCCCAGAGGCTGCTGCATACGTACAGCATTGATGCCCGAGAGCTGCTGGCTCAGCTGCAGCACTACCGCGATGACCAGGGGCTGCCGGTGGGAGCGGCTGCCCAGGAGCTGCGGCAGGGACAGCGGCCGCTCACGCTCCAGCTTCCGCTTCTCCTCCTTCAGCTCCGCCAGCGCTCCAGACACGTCAGCCCAGCCCGTCAGGCGCTTCAGACCTGGAGGGGAGGACAGTCAGGCCTGAGAGGACCAGGGGAGGGTCCAGGAGGACACAATAGCAAAATGAGGTGGAAGCTTACTCTTTTTGGCAGACCCCTCCAGGTTCCGGATGATGTAGAGGTAGCGGGGGCTTTCTGGGCAGAACGGCAGGAGGACCAGCTGCAGGAAGGCAGGCAGCACTGTGATGCCCAGAAGTAGTGGCCACAGGGTGGCAGTGCCCAGCATGGACTCCAAGCCCAGCACCTACGGGAGAAGGTGGACAGGCCATTCAGCCTACTTCCCAGCGGCTCTCCCTAACCCCCTCCCTATCCTCCCATGAGGCCAGGCCTAGTCACCTGGGCAATCAGAATGCCAATGACGATAGCCAATTGGTTGAGTGTCCCCAAGGCGCCCCGCAGGTGAGTGGGGGCAATCTCCCCCACATACATGGGCACCAGCCCTGATGTCAGCCCTGGGCAGAGGGAAGAAGAGAGGGCTGAGGCAGCTGCCCACTCCATCCCGCCAAACCCAAGGATGGTGAAGGAGAACAGGGCACTGGGCAGGGCCATGGTGCCCGTGGGTACCTGAGTAGGCACCAATGAGGAACCGTCCAAGGATGAGCATCTCATAGGAGGCAGCAGCGTTGGCCAGGCCCATGAGGGTGCCCCCCAGCACTGCCAGGGTGTTGTTGACCAGCATTGCCCTCTTCCTGGCAGGCAGAGAGTGGGGGCTATGAGAGTTAGGGTGCCTGTGCTGCGACTCCCTTCCTGTTCCCTCCCTTATCCTTTAGCCCGTACCTTCCCAGCCACTGAGAGATGGTGCCAAGGAGAAAGGAGGAGAGCATGCCGCCCACAGAAAAGATGGCCACGGAGAGAGCCCAGAGGGTGGTGAGCGTGCCTGGGGGGATGGAGCCAGGCCCCTCAGGGCCTTGCCTCCCCAACCAGGTCTCATTGTAGCTTTGTTCAATCACCTGGGGAGACAGCAGAGGAGTGAGTTCCTGTAGACTTCCCTCTCTGCTCATCCCTGCTGTTTCCTGCTTTCCTTTTTTTTGGTACCCTCCTCGGCCAGCCACAGGACCCTCACCTTCTGTGGTGCATTGATGACCCCAATGTTGTAGCCAAACTGCAAGGAGCCAAGCACAGCAGAGAATACGGCGAGGACAAGGGTCCCAGTGACTCGCTGTTGAGGGGGTTCTCCTTCCTGGGCAGGCAGAAGTAGAGAGGAGGCATGTCACATGGAAACATGGTTTCTTTCCCTCCTCCAGGGGCCTGGGCCTACGCCCAGACAGAGCCTTATGTTACTGGGTTCCATCCAACATGTTGAGTGAGGGAAACTGGGCCATATTAGGACTTGCAGGAAGATCTCAGTATAAACAGGAGCAAGAAAGAACCCCACAGTAACCAGGACATGGAGAAAAAAGTGGATGTTTGAGTCCAGCCAGCATAAAAATATTTGAGGACCTAGGTCTCACAATTCCTCTTTGACACTGGAACTGGCTGGGCTTTAAAAGACTTGAGTTCCAATTTGTGTGACCTTGGGCAAGTCACTTCTCCACTCTGAACATAAGTTTTCTCTAGGTTAGGAAAGATAGGGGAAATATTGCTTGTTTTGCCCACCTGTCAATGAAAGTGTAAAAATCAAAATAAAATGTTAACAGTGTCCAACAGTGCTGGTTTTATAAACTGACAGTGAATTATCAGCAGCAGCCTCTGTCCTCTTCCTTGCCCTCTTGGGGTTCTCTCAGCCTGCTCCTGGAGGCCCCCAACAGGTTCAACAGGTTCAAGAAGAGCAATTCCCAAAAGGACATCGAGGTCATTCCTCCCGGCCTATAGCCCTTGTGGTGGCCTTCTCTATCTCCGCCCCGGGCTCCCCTCCTCCTCTAAGCCCCAACAAAGGGCAGGGGGCTGTGCCCGGCTTTTGCCTGGAAGAGCCATGCCCAGGGGATGGGGGCGGAAAAGTGGTGTGAGGGGCGGTGGTGGCCGCTCACTGGCGGCACAGACTGTCTCCAAGCAGAAACCTGAGCTGGGGGAGGGGGGGGGCTGCCACTCCTCTCTGCCCCTCCACCAACCGTGGGGCCAAGGGAAAGTTCAGCGTTCTGGACAATCTCCAGGAATGGGGGTGGGGGCCAACAGAGGGCCCTGGTCCTCGAAAAACTTCCTTGGAGCCGGCACAGATGGACAGCTCCTAGAGTTCAAGACCCGCCTGGATCTGCTTTTCTCAAGTTGGATCGTGGATAGGGTGTCCCTGATTCTGGAGCAATGCGCCCTGGACTAGAGAAGGGGGCGAGTCCTGGCCTCACAAAATCCAACTGTGGCCCGTGCCCCTGGACGGTCCCCCAGACCCACTCAGTCTCTTGGATGGTGCCTGGAATCCGACTGTCACGAGTTGTCCAGTCCGAGTATAAATAGCCAGCCTCCCACCCCACCCCCTGCGCCTGCGCCGGGACCGCCCCTTAGCTGACCCCAACTGCGACCCCAGCCCGAGGAAAGCGAGACCCGTGCCCCCGTCCCACAACCGCATGCTGAACCCTACTTCTGAGCCGATCTGTTGGAAGCCCGACGGCATCTTGTCTTAGGAGCTGGAAGCAAAGGAGCTGCAGGTAACGAGAGGGAGGAGACTGGGGGTCTGCGGCCCAGCCTGGCGGGTAGAGGGTGCGGGGGTGACGGGGTCCCGGAGCGAAGTGCGGAGGGTGGGCCTATCGGGACCCACCGCCACAAGCCAAGTAGCCCTAGAGCGGCAAGGCTCCCGGGGATCTGGCCGAGCTGGACTTGAGGCAATAGACCGCACGAGCCCCTCGTCCCCACGGGCCCCGCCCTTCATAACACCCATTGGCCAGGAGCCCGCACACCCCAGAAGGCCACGCCCATCCCTAACCAGAGGTTTAGTTTGGCACCTGATAGCGGGTTGGCCAGTGAGGCCACACCCCTCAGCGTGCCAGGCGAGACACGCCCCTCGGGTTCCCGCCAGCTCCTCGATGGGAGATTTTGAGAAAAATTACTTGGGGGGCAAAGGCCCGGTCTCCTTTGTATGAAGACTCCTCCCACCAGCGAAGATTTGGGGGCTCAAGAAGCGAGTTAAAAGTCCTGCGCCGCGGGTTGGGACATCGGTGTCCGAGAGAAGGAAATGGGCCCAGGTATACTCGCCCAGGAGAGAACTCAGGCCTCTGGCTAGACAGCGTGCCTGGTGCGTAAGGAGCACTGGCCTAAAGTAACCCACTGCGGTTATTTTTAGATCCCACGTTGGGAGAAGCCAAATGTCAGGTCCCGGGTGTCCTGGCCTGTCCCAGGCTGGGGAGGGCAGGGAGATGGAGCCTTAAAGGGTCCACGACATGTTTTCCACGCGGGGGTGGCCCTGGAGGACAGGAAATTCTGTTCCTAGCGGGTCGGGTGGCCCTCTTTCTGTTCATCCCTGCCCTGGGCACTGCCTAACTGGCCCTTCCCCTACCCCCGTTCCACACGTTGGTTTCTGGAGGCAGCCGAAGGGACAGGTGATCTCACCAACCACGCCACCAGCCCTGAGCCCCCACGCATGTGCTGGTCGCATGGGCAACTTGGACACGTTCTCTGGAGACTGCTCCTGGTTTGAATTACCAGCTAAATCCTGCCATGAGAAAAGGACGCGACCTCGAGTGGGCTTGTCCAGAGAAAAGCGGAGCGCAGAATACAGAACGCGCCCGGCTCAAGAAACAGGGCTCAGAAGCGCGGGGCTGTAGTGCCACCTGGAGGGAAAGCGAGGACCCGCCTGAGGACTGGGCCAGGGTAGTCTCTGGCCTGTAGACCTTGGCCATTCATTCCACCTCTCTCAGGCTTTGTTTACAACCAATCCAGGTCGGTTTCTGGATCTCCAGATCCGAATGTTCAGCTACCGCCTGGGTGGAGTCCAAAGTTACTCCTCCTAACTTTCTCATCCCAGTGAAAGACCTCAGTAGCCACCTTGTCACTCCTATCGGAATCTTAAGTCATGCTTAATTTCTGCTCTCCTGCAGCCCCCTTTATCCAGGTAGTTCCCAACCTTGGTGTTTTGACCTCCTAAACACAGAATCATATTATTTTCTTCACTATCCCCCTGACTGGTATTCTTACTCCTCCTTTTCCCTTACACGAAAAGCAGAGTATAATACAAAAAAAAAGTTCAACCTCATCACTCCCACCCCAAAGGTCACTGGCTCTTTGTTGCCCCCAATGTCAAGTTCAACCCCCTTTTCAGAGTGAACAAAACCTGCCTCTCCTATCTCTTCCTTGCCTTCTATCTTCCCCACTCAATACCTAACTACTTCCTGTGCCCAGAACACACAGTGCTGTTTCATTCCTTGGTGTCTCTATCTTATTAATGATCCTTCAGTCTGGAATACCAGAGGATTACTATTCATCCTCCAAAAACAGCTCACCCCCTATGTGAAACCTTCCTCGGCTTTTCTCCAGAACACCCTGTATCCCCAACATAGTACCTTATTTACCCCTATCTCTAGCACCCAGCTTAGGGGCGGGCACTCAATAAACGTTTGTTGAGCCCTGGCTGGTTAGCTCGGTTGGTTAGAGCATTGTCCCCATATGCAGAGGTTGCCAGGTTTAATCCTGGGACAGAGCACATACAGAAACAGAATAGCTCCTTTCCTCTTCTGAAATAAAAAAAATTCTTTTTTGTGTGTGACAGAGATAGAGAGAGAGGGACAGATAGGGACAAACACGAGGGAGAGAGATGAGAAGCATCAATTCTTTAGGGCATCTTAGTTGTTCAGTGATTGCTTTTTCATATGTGCCTTGACCGTGGGGCTACAGCAGACCGAGTGACCTCTTGCTCAAGCCAGCAACCTAGGGCCTCAAGCTGGTGAGCCTTGCTCAAACCAGATGAGTCCATGCTCAAGCCGGCGACCTCGGGGTTTTGAACCTGGGTCCTCCACATCCCAGTCCAATGCTGTATCCTCTGCGCCACTCAGGCACCTTAGTTGCTTATTGGTTGCTTTCTCGTATGTGCCTTGACTAGGGGGCTCCAACAGAGCTAGTGACCCCTTGCTCAAGTCAGCAACCTTGGGCTCAAGCCAGTAACCTCGGGTTTCAAACCTGAATCCTCTGCCCCTCAGTCCGATGCTCTTTCCACTGCACCTGGTTAGGCAAAAAAAAAATTAAATTAAAAAAAAATCTTTGGCCTAACCTATGGTGGAGCAGTGTATAAAGCATTGACCTGCAATACCGAGGCTGTTGGTTCAAAATCCCAGGCTTGCCTGGTCGAGGCACATACAAGAAGCAACTACTATGAGTTGATGCTTCCCACTCCTCCCCCACTTCTCTCTTTAAAATCAATAAATACAATCTTTTAAAAAAATAAAATAAGCCCTGGCCGGTTGGCTCAGTGGTAGAGCGTCGGCCTAGCGTGCGGGGGACCCGGGGTTCGATTCCCGGCCAGGGCACATAGGAGAAGCACCCATTTGCTTCTCCACCCCCCCCCCTCCTTCCTCTCTGTCTCTCTCTTCCCCTCCCGCAGCCAAGGCTCCATTGGAGCAAAGATGTCCCAGGCGCTGGGGATGGCTCCTTGGCTGCTGCCCCAGGCGCTAGAGTGGCTCTGGTCACGGCAGAGTGACACCCCGGAGGGGCAGAGCATCGCCCCCTGGTGGGCAGAGTGTTGCCCCTGGTGGGCGTGCCGGGTGGAACCCGGTCGGGCGCATGCGGGAGTCTGTCTGACTGTTTCTCCCCGTTTCCAGCTTCAGAAAAATACAAAATAAATAAACAAACAAATAAATAAATAAATAAAACAAAACAAATGTTTGCTGAGAGAATGAAATGGGAGTCTGCCCCCAATGGCTAAGAACACAGGTTGGGAAGCATTTACCAAGGAGGGAACCGTTTGGTAAATGGCTCCACCTATCTAAGGGGGTGTAGGTGAAGAAGTAAGGTCTGAACATGAAGTATAAGCATCATTTATGAGCAGAAAGGAGCAGAAGCAATTGACAGAAGCAAAGAGGACAACTGAGGAAGGTAAAAGGAGAACCAGGTATGGGGTCAGAGAAAAGGGAGGAGGTCAAGGAGAGGGGGAAGCAGAGAATGGTGCCGAGCAGGGCGGAAGAAGTAGGAGGGAGGCACAAGTTGAGGGCAGATAAAAAGTCAGTGTAGATGAAGGAAGGGCTGGGGTTCAGCACCCTGAGGTCTCTTCTGACGCTCGGATAAAGTGCATTCTTGCTCTCATTCAGAAGCTTTGTTTTTGATGCTTCTCAGGGACCAGTCTAGAAGTATAAACCCCAGGAAAAGCAGGATTAAGGAAAGCAAGTCAGAGTTAGATATAGGAGACAGAATGTGGAGAAATTGCCCAGAGCGCAGTGGATACAGCATCGACCTGGGACGCTGAGACCCAGGTTTGAAACCCCAAGGTTGCCAGCTTGAGCGAAGGTTCACCGGCTTGAGCGTGGGGTCGCAGGCTTCAGTGTGGGGTCATAGCCATGACCCCATGGTCGCTGGCTTGAACTCAAGGTCGCTGACTTGGCTGGAGTCCCCCTCACACCCATCAAAGCACATATTAGAAAACAATCCATGAACAACTAAGGTGTCACAACTCTAATTTGATACTTTTCTCTCCCTTCCTGTCTGTCCCTCTCTTGCGCGCTAAAAAAAAAAGAGAGAAAGAGAGAGAAAAGAAGAAGAATGTGGAGAGGTGATGAGGAAATAGAAGAGGAGACAAAAGACAAATAGGAGAGGAGTTGGGAGAGAAAAAGAAAAATGGCATGGAAGGTGAGGGAAAGATGTTGACTGATAGAGGATTGAAAATGAAGGCGACATATGACACAGTGGGCACTTTGAATTGGACCTCATGCGCTTGCGCGTGCGTGTGTGTGTGTGTGTGTGTGTGTGTGTGTTGATTTTGCATAGTAATCTTTGGCCGTGTAATTTCAGAACTAATTGTAGCCCTTTCTAAATTCTGACCTATATCATGGGGAGCGAAATCCTGCAGGCTTTTGTTTTCCAAGCTCCAAACTCCTGTGTTCACTGCTTTCTGGTTGGGCTCATTCCATATCTCTTCACACGACATCCTCCTACCCCGCCCCCAGCTCCTACCAAACAGGTCCTCTTTGCTCCCAGCTTCTGGAGGGAAACCTTGACTCCTGAATTCCAGCCCTGTTTTCTCCTCCCTTTGTTCTCTCCCTGCGCTTTGTCTGTGTATCAGAATTTCAGGTGGAAAGGATTGAATTTGGCCCTGGCCGGTTGGCTCAGCGGTAGAGCGTCGGCCTGGCGTGCGGGGGACCCGGGTTCGATTCCCGGCCAGGGCACACAGGAGAAGCGCCCATTTGCTTCTCCACCCCACCCCCTCCTTCCTCTCTGTCTCTCTCTTCCCCTCCCGCAGCCAAGGCTCCATTGGAGCAAAGATGGCCCGGGTGCTGGGGATGGCTCCTTGGCCTCTGCCCCAGGCGCTAGAGTGGCTCTGGTCATGGCAGAGCGACGCCCCGCCCCGGAGGGGCAGAGCATCGCCCCCTGATGGGCAGAGCGTAGCCCCATGGTGGGCGTGCCGTGTGGATCCCGGTCGGGCGCATGCGGGAGTCTGTCTGACTGTCTCTCCCCGTTTCCAGCTTCAGTTAAAAAAAAAATAAAAGAAAGGATTGAATTTACAACAGTTTTTGGTAATTGTCTTCATTGATCTATGCCTTATTTTATTTTTATGTTTAAAATTATTCTCTTTTAGATCCTGGCTGAGTGGCTTAGTGAATAGAGCATCCTACTGGCATGAGTTTGATCCCCAGTCAGGGCACATACGAGAAGCACTCAGTGAGTGCACAACTAAGTGAAACAACAAGTTGAACTTCTCTCTCTCTCTCTCAAATCAGTGACAAATTAAATAAACAACGGTTTTCTTTTATCTCCATACCCATTTCTTGTTTGTCCTTCCTGCAAGGCAACCATTACAGTGATTTTAATGATCGTTTTTTGTTTGTGCTCCTGAAAAATATGAATTGTTTTGTGTGTAAACACTTTAAATTGATTTAAATAGCATCTTATTATATTTCTTGTTTTTTCTTTTCCTTTTTTTTTCTGGAGAAAGAGAGAGAGAGAGAGAAGAGAGGCAAAGAGACAGGGAAAAAGAGATGAGATGCATCAGCTCGTAGTTGCGTCGCTTTAGTTGTTCATTGATTGCTTCTCATATATGCCCTGACTAGGAGGCTCCAAACAAGATAGTGACTGCTTGCTCAAGCCAGCAACCTTGGGATCATGTTGACGATCCCATGCTCAGGGTGATGACCCTGCCTTCACGCTGGCAACCTCAGGGTTTCAAACCAGGGACCTCAGTATCTTGGGTTGATGATGCTCTATCCACTGTACCACCACCAGTCAGGCGAGATCTTTCATTCTGCTCTTACTTTTTTTCTTTTTTTTTTTTTTTTTTTTTTTTTTTTTTTTTCATTTTTCTGAAGCTGGAAACAGGGAGAGACAGTCAGACAGACTCCCGCATGCGCCCGACCGGGATCCACCCGGCACGCCCACCATGGGGCGACGCTCTGCCCACCAGGGGGCGATGCTCTGCCCATCCTGGGCGTCGCCATATTGCGACCAGAGCCACTCTAGCGCCTGGGGCAGAGGCCACAGAGCCATCCCCAGCGCCCGGGCCATCTTTGCTCCCATGGAGCCTTGGCTGCGGGAGGGGAAGAGAGAGACAGAGAGGAAAGTGCGGCGGAGGGGTGGAGAAGCAAATGGGCGCTTCTCCTGTGTGCCCTGGCCGGGAATCGAACCCGGGTCCTCCGCACGCTAGGCCGACGCTCTACCGCTGAGCCAACCGGCCAGGGCCTGCTCTTACTTATTTTCAATAAGCACTTTTTAAAAACTCATTCATGTTCTGTGATGATCAAATTTATTGTTACATAGTACCCCATGGGACCAGTCACACCACATGTTATAATCCCATTGATGGGCACCCATGCCACCTTCAGTTCCCAACCACACAAATAATGTGGCAAGGAACGTTTTCAGACAAGGTTCGTTATGAACTTCTGTGAGAACTTCTAAGAGAAATTTATCTCTGCCTCTGCCTATGTCTTTATTTATATCTATCTCCATAAGTGGAATTGCTGAGTCATAGAGTATACTTACACCAAATATGACTAAGTACTACCAGCTTGCTGTTAAGAATGACTGTCCCAGGCACCACTTCCTCAGCAGTGTGGAAAGGTTCTGCTACCACCACACCCTCTCAGTCACTTTCCACCCAGAGGCAGCGTAGTTAAGAGTGTGGACCCTGGGCCCAAAGTGCCTGACTTTGAGCCCGAGCTCTGATACTTACTAACTTTGTGTCCTTGGAAAAGTTACCTAAGCTCTTTGTGCCTTACTTACCTCATTTATAAAATGAGAAAGGAGATAACAGTATCTATATTTTAGGGTTTTAATGAAGGTGAGTAATGAATAATGTAATCCTTATATAGTGGTTAGACTAGATTAAACTGAATAAGGTTTTTTGTTTCTTTTCTTTAAAAAGAAAAGAAAAGCTTTAATGAGGCCCTAGCCAGTTAGCTCAGTTGGTTAAGAGTGTCGTCTGGAAACAAGGTTGCAGGTTTGATCCCTGGTCAGGGCACACACAGGAAGCAACCAATAAATGCACAAGTAAGTGGAACAATAAGTAGATGCTTCCCTTCCCTTTTCTCCTCCCCTCTCTCTCCCTCCCTCTCTCTCCCTTCCTCTCTTTTGTCTCTATCAATGAATAAAAATATTAAGCCCTGGCCAGATGACTCAGTTGGTTGGAGCATCGTCCTAGCATGAAGATTGCTAGTTTAATTCCCCAGTCAGGATACATGTGAGAGCAGCTCGATGTTCCTGTCCCTCTCTCTGAAAAAATAAAATAAAAAAGCTTTATTAGGCATAATTGCCAAAAAATAAACTGCACATATTTAAAGTGTACAATTTAAGTGTTGACATATGTATACACCCAAGAAACTGTCTGAATAATCAAGATAATGAACATATTCATCATCTCCCAATTTTTCCTTGTTCCTCTTCGTGATCTTCCCCTTTAGCCTTTTCCCCACCCCCTAGGGAACCACTGTTCGGTCTGCTTTGTTATTAGAGACTTACTTTGCATTTTCTAGAGTTTTATGTAAATGGATCATACAGAATGTATCCTTTTTTTTTTTTTTTTTTTTTTACAGAGACAGAGAGTGAGTCAGAGAGAGGGATAGACAGGGACAGACAGACAGGAATGGAGATAGATGAGAAGCATCAATCATTAGTTTTTCATTGCGCATTGCAACACCTTAGTTGTTCATTGATTGCTTTCTCATATGTGCCTTGACTGCGGGCCTTCAGCAGACCAAGTAGCCCCTTGCTGGAGTCAGCGACCTTGGGTCCAAGCTGGTGAGCTTTTGCTCAAACCAGATGAGTCCGCGCTCAAGCTGGAGACCTCGGGGTCCTGAACCTGGGTCCTCTGCATTCCAGTCCGACGCTCTATCCATTGCGCCACCGCCTGGTCAGGCCAGAAGGTATCCTTTTTAAAAAACATTTATTGACTGATTTGAGAGAGAGCGAGAAGGGGATGGAGAAGTGGGAATCATCAACTTGTAGTAGCTGCTTCTTGTATGTGCCTTGACTGGGCAAGCCCAGGGTTTCAAACCAGTGACCTCAGCATTCCAGGTCAATGTTTCATCCACTGTGCCACCACAGGTCAGGCAGAATGTACCCTTTTTGTCTGGCTTCTTTCACTTAACAACTCTCTTAGGATTTTGTTGGCTCAGTGGATAGAACGTTGCTCTCCCCACCACCACCACCATGTATAGACATCTTGGGTTTGATTCCCTGTCATGGCACACAGGAGAAGTGACCATCTGCTTCTCTCTCACCTCTCCCTTCTCTCCTTCTTCCCCTCCCATAGCTAGTGGCTTGATTGGTTTGAGCATTGGCTCCAGGTGCTGAGGATAGCTTGGTTGATTCAAGCATTGGCCCCAAAATGGGGTTGCCAGGTGGATCCCAGTCAGGGCTCATGCCGGAGTCTGCCTCACTATCTCCCCTTCTCTTACCTAAAAAAAAAAAAAAAAAAAAAGGTGTTCAGTCTTTTTTTTTTTTTTTTTGGTAATTTTAATTAAATTAATTAGGGTAACATTGGGTTATAACATCATTTAAATTTCAGATGTACGACTTAAAATTTTTTTTTCTTTTATTGATTTTTGAGAGAAAGAGACATTGATTTTTTTGTCCCACCCATTTATGTGCTCCTTGGTTGTTTCTTGTATGAGCCCTGACCAGGGATTGGACGTATTGGGACAATGCTTTAACCAACAGAACTACTCAGTCAGGGCAGGTATGCAACTTTATAAAATCACATCTGTAGCCTGACCTGTGGTGGCGCAGTGGATAAAGCGTCGACCTGGAAATGCTGAGGTCGCCGGTTCAAAACCCTGGGCCTGCCTGGTCAAGGCACATATGGGAGTTGATGCTTCCAGCTCCTCCCCCCTTCTCTCTCTCTGTCTCTCTCTCCTCTGTCTCTCTCCTCTCTAAAAATGAATAAATAAAATAAAATTTAAAAAAAAAATCACATCTGTATACTCCATTGTGTGTTCACTACCCAAAGTCTAGGGTTCTCTGTCACCATACATCTATCCCTTTACCCTCTTTTTTTATTTTATTTATTTTTATTTTTATTTTTTACAAAGAGAGAGAGTCAGAGAGAGGGATAGACAGGGACAGACAGACAGGAACGGAGAGAGATGAGAAGCATCAATCATTAGTTTTTCGTTGCGACACCTTAGTTGTTCATTGATTGCTTTCTCATATGTGCCTTGACCACGGGCCTTGCTAGACTGACGGCAGGCCCATGCCAGGCCAACGCTCTACCGCTGAGCCAACTGGCCAGGGCGGTTTGGACTTCTAATATTTGTCAGTTCAATGGGTAAAAGGTTATATCTTACTGAAGTTCTGATTAGTCATGCTTGAAGCATCCCTTTAAACACTTGTTAGTTTGGCTTTTTTTTTTTTTTTTTTTTTTTTTTATTTTTCCGAAGCTGGAAACGGGGAGAGACAGTCAGACAGACTCCCACATGCGCCCGACCGGAATCCACCCGGCACGCCCACCAGGGGGCGACGCTCTGCCCACCAGGGGGCGATGCTCTGCCCCTCCGGGGCGTCGCTCTGTTGCGACCAGAGCCACTCTAGCACCTGGGGCAGAGGCCAAGGAGCCATCCCCAGTGCCCAGGCCAACTTTGCTCCAATGGAGGCTCGGCTGCAGGAGGGGAAGAGAGAGACAGAGAGGAAGGAGAGGGGGAGGGGTGGAGAAGCAGATGGGAGCTTCTCCTGTGTGCCCTGGCCGGGAATCGAACCCGGGACTTCTGCACGCCAGGCCGACGCTCTACCACTGAGCCATCCGGCCAGGGCAGTTTGGCTTTTTTTTGTATTCTGTCCTTATAGTCTCTGCCTGTTTTCTCTTGTTGACTGGCAACATTTAAAATATTATATCGGTTCTTTGTTGGTTTTAAACGTTGCAAATATTACCTCTCATTTTATCATCTGTCTATTCAATTTTCTTTGATGAACTTCATTAGTAGACATCGTAATTTTGGTATAATCAAAACTGACAGTTTTTTTCCTGTTATGTTT
Source organism: Saccopteryx leptura (assembly GCF_036850995.1). Lineage (NCBI taxonomy): Eukaryota > Metazoa > Chordata > Mammalia > Chiroptera > Emballonuridae > Saccopteryx > Saccopteryx leptura. The sequence continues at coordinate 357,695,222 of NC_089504.1, read as the reverse complement.
AGAATTTTGAACATTTGCATATATTCTTTTCCCTCTCTGCACCACAATGATTTTTTTTTTTACAGAGACAGAGTCAGAGAGAGAGATAGACAGGGACAGACAGACAGGAACGGAGAGATGAGAAGCATCAATCATTAGTTTTTCATTGCGACACCTTAGTTGTTCATTGATTGCCTTTTTTTTTTTTTTTTTTTTTTTTTTTTTTTACAGAGGCAGAGATAGACAGAGACAGACAGGAACGGAGAGAGATGAGAAGCATCAATCATCAGTTTCTCGTTGCGCGTTACGACTTCTTAGTTGTTCATTGATTGCTTTCTCACATGTGCCTTGACTGTGGGCCTTCAGCAGACCGGGTAACCCCCTGCTGGGGCCAGCGACCTAGGGTCCAAGCTGGTGAGCTCTTTGCTCAAGCCAGATGAGCCCGCGCTCAAGCTGGTGAGCTCGGGGTCTCAAACCTGGGTCCTTCCGCATCCCAGTCCGACGCTCTATCCACTGCGCCACCACCTGGTCAGGCTATTGATTGCTTTTTCATATGTGCCTTGACCATGGGCCTTCAGCAGACCGAGTAACCTCTTGCTCAAACCAGCGACCTTGGGTCCAAGCTGGTGAGCTTTGCTCAAACCAGATGAGCCCGCGCTCAAGCTAGCAACCTCAGGATCTCGAACCTGGGTTCTCTGCATCCTAGTCCGACGCTCCATCCACTGCGCTGCCGCCTGGTCAGGTGCACCACAATGATTTTTAAAAATACTTTCTTCCAGCCTGACCTGTGGTGGCGCGGTGGACCAGGAGCCAAGCTGGAGTGCTGGGGTCGCCGCTTCAGCCTGCCCAGTTAAGGCACAAGTGAGAGGCAACTGGGGATTGATGCTTCCCACTCCTCTTCCCCACTCCCCCGCCGCCTTTTTCTCTCTTCTCCTAAAGTCAAGTCAATGAATAATACATATATATATATATTACTGTATATATATATATATATATATATTTTTTTTTTTTTTAAGCAAGAGAGAGAGAGAGACGAGAAGCATTAACTCCTAGTTGCTTCACTTTAGTTGTTCATTGATTGCTTCTCATAGGTGCCTTGACCAGGGGACTCCAGCCAAGCCAGTGACCCCTTGCTCAAGCTAGCGATCTTGGGCTTAAGCCAGTGACCTTGAGATCATGTTGATCCCACACTCAATCTGGTGGCCCCAAGCTCAAGCTGGCAAGCCTGTGCTTAAGCTGGCTTGGGGTTCTGAACCTGGGACCTCAGCATACCACGTCGACACTCTATCCACTCTGCCACCACCGGTTAGGCATCATTGGTTAATTTTTTTTTAATTTATTCATTTTTTTTAGAGAGGAGAGGGAGAGACAGAGAGAGGAGAGACAGAGAGAGAGAAGGGGGAGGAGCTTGAAGCATCAACTCCCATATGTGCCTTGACCAGGCAAGCCCAGGGTTTCAAACCAGCAACCTCAGCATTTCCAGGTCAACGCTTTATCCACTGTGCCACCACAGGTCAGGCTCATTGGTAATTTTGTGTGTGCCCTGACCAGTATCAAAGCTGCAACCTTGGCATATTGGGAAGATGCTTTAACTATGCTTTAACTAAGTGAGCTATCCAGCCAGAGCTATTTATTAATTTTTAGAGAGAGAGGAAGGGAGAGAGAAACACTGATTTGTTGTTCCACTTATTTATGCATTTATTGGTTGATTCTTGTGTGTGCCATGACCAGGAATCGAACCTGCAACCTTGGTGTATCCAATCAACTGAGCTTCCTGGCCAGGGATAGACCATTATTCTTCCTTTATTCTTCTGCAAGTGTATCGCTCACTCCCTCTAATTGTTGCTAGGTTCTTAGGCTGCTCATTCACTCACATTCACTGATACCTTTATCTTTTTTTTTTTTTTTTTTTTTTTTTTTGTATTTTTCTTAAGTTGGAAACGGGGAGGCAGTCAGACAGACTCCTGCATGCGCCCAACGGGGATCCACCTGGCACGCCCACCAGGGGGCGATGCTCTGCCCATCTTCGGGGCCGGGGAAACTTTGCTCCAATGGAGCCTCGGCTGCGGGAGGGGAAGAGAGAGACAGAGAAGAAGGAGAGGGGAAGGGGTGGAGAAGCAGATGGGCGCTTCTCCTGTGTGCCCTGGCCAGGAATCGAACCCGGGACTCCCGCACACCAGGCCAACGCTCTACCACTGAGCCAACCAGCCAGGGCTTCACTGATAACTTGAGCACCTGACTCATCATCTCCTTCTTTCCATCTATGTCCTACTTATCATTGTTGTTGACTTCAAAATCCATCAGGGTACTCCATCAGTTGTAGCCTCAGCCCTCATCTCATCTCATGATTTTTCTCTTTAACCTGTCACAAAGCTTTGTCATCTCCAAAAACAACCTCCCCCAATCTATTGAACTTGAGCCTCCTACCTCTGATGGTCACCTCCTAGCTTTCCAGCTCATTTACTCATGTATTCCTTTCACTTCTTGGAGACCTCAAAACCATTGACTTTATCAGTTTTTTAGCACCCACCAACCCTTTCCTTTTCTATGTCTACTCTCCTTCTTACCCAATTTATATCAATAATCTAATACATAAAACACTCTCATGCAAATACCTTAAAATTCCTTCTCTCTGGGCCCTGGCCGGTTGGCTCAGTGGTAGAGCATCGGCCTGGCGTGCAGGAGTCCCAGGTTCGATTCCCAGCTAGGGCACACAGGAGAAGCGCCCATCTGCTTCTCCACCCCTCCCCCTCTCCTTCCTCTCTGTCTCTCTCTTCTCCTCCCTCAGCCAAGGCTCCATTGGAGCAAAGTTGGCCTGGGCGCTGAGGATGGCTCTGTGGCCTCTGCCTCAGGTGCTAGAATGGCTCTGGTTGCAACAGAGCGACGCCCCAGATGGGCAGAGCATCGCCCCCTGGTGGGCGTGCCGGGTGGATCCCGGTCAGGCGCATGCGGGAGTCTGTCTGACTGCCTCCCCGTTTCCAACTTCAGGAAAAAAAAATTCCTTCTTTCTGGACAGTCTTTGTGTCTGAGTGATTCTCAAGGCCCAGCAAAGGGACCAAGTAGCCAGAGCCCTGAATACAAGGGGTAACACCCCAAAATATGGACTCATTTTCCACTCCACCTTCATTGGCTGAGCAACTATTAAAAACAAAGGTCGCATCTCCCAATATGTGACGAACAAATGCAATATTACCTAACAAATTGATTGCTTCTCTGAGGTACTGTAAAGCCAGTGGCCAGGGCTGCCACTATCAAAGCAGCCCAGCCCATGCAGGTTCACATTGGATTCGGACAGTCGGTAAAGAAACAACAGAGCCAAGAACTGGTGGGCCATCATCTTTTATGGTCACAATCTATTTATTTTATTTTATTTTATTTATTTACAGAGACAGAGAGAGAGTCAGAGATAGGGACAGACAGACAGGAACAGAGAGAGATGAGAAGCATCAATCATCAGTTTTTTGTTGTGACACCTTAGTTGTTCATTGATTGCTTTCTCATATGTGCCTTGACCGTGGGCCTTCAGCAGACCGAGTAACACCTTGCTCAAGCCAGCGATCTTGGGTCCAAGCTGGTGAGCTTTGCTCAAATTGGCGACCTCGGGGTCTCGAACCTGGGTCTTCTGCATCCCAATCCAACGCTCTATCCACTGCGCCACCGCCTGGTCAGGCAGTCATCTTTTAATTCTAGCTTGCACCCGGCGGGCAAGTAAAAACACACACTGGGCTCCAAAACCCACTCACATTCAGTGCTCACAAAGCTACTGACTTATCCGAGTTTTCTAGAATCAAAGGTTTCTAGCTCACCAGACTTACTCACCTCTGTTCCCCATCTCCTTCCTTCTCCCTGCACAAACTGGCCTCTCACTCAACACTCCGCCATCTTGGCTACTTCTCCTGGCCTACTCCACGTGGCCTTTCTTTGCTCTCTGCTCTGCTCTCTCCTGTAATATTAATCTCAGGAACCAAGAGAGCAAGCTCCTATTCTGCCCCTATTTTATAGTGTAGAAATCCAAACCTTTAATCCAATACACACAATAGGAAAGTCTCTAATACAAAGTCACCTATCTGAGTCAAGATGGGATTGTACCACCCCACATCAAAAAGGGTGGGAAAGGCTTAATCCCAAAACCAAGCCCCAGGCTACAAGGATTCTGCCTGCCTTTAGCCTACCCCCAACAAACATTAATATCACCTGGGCATTGGCCTCCTCGTGGGTAGCGCCATCTTTAACAAAGTGAGCATAATATATTTTATCTGCCCAATAGGTACCCACAAGTGTATTTGGGAGAAGCTCCAAGAACAAGTGCAGGAGTGGCTATCCTTCTAGGAGACCGGAGAGATTCCATGAAAAAGTCTGGAAGCTATGGTCCAGGCAGAGAAAGTGGCTGCTAAGATGAGTAGAAAGCTGGAGAACAGAAGAAACACTTGAAGAAAGAAAAGAAACAGCTGGCTACAACTGCCCTACACCTTCAGAAAACAGCAGCGGTATGCTGGAGGATTCTGAGAAGACAAGTGAAAAGCCCAAAAAGAAGGAAAAACAAAAGCTCCAGAAGGCTCCTCGGGAGAATAGAATGAATGGAAGACCCACTATCTCTACCCAAACCTAAGAAAAAGAAATCTTTTTCCCAGGAGGAGCTGCTTAGTAGTGATCGTGAGGAGACAACTGGCAGTGGAAATCTTCCCAAGAGGAAGAAATCTTTTCCCGAAGAGGAACCGGTTAGTGATCCTGAAGAGGCAAGAGATAGTGTCTCCAAGAAAGAGGAAATTGTCTTTGAAGGAGGAGCCACTCAGCCTCCTGATGAGGCTGCTGCCCCAAGGAAAAAGCTCCAAAAGCCATCCCAGGAAGGTCAGAATGAAGAGCACCTCACTGGGGTATAAGCACTCAGTGACCCACCCCCAATATCCCCAAAAAGCAAATTCACAAGAGCTGAAATAAAAATCCCTTCTCTCTGTTTTAAGCAACCAACCTTGATTAATTCTAGTCATCCATCATCCATCTACTTGCTTCTTGAACTGGTGTTTTGTTTTATTTTGTTTTTTAATTTTTTTGGTTGTCACATTAAAGTTCGGGGGAAGGTTCTACTGGCATCTAATCAGTAAAAGTTAAAGATGCTAAATATGCTATAGTGCACAGATCCATATGAAAGAGTTTTCTGGCCCCAAATGTCAACAGTGTGAGGTTAAGAGATCTCGCTGTAAATTAATACCATAATTTTCAAAGGGGCAACTGACACAAGGTCTTAGCACTTGCTGTTTCCTCTGGTTATAATATGGTTCTGTCATGGCTGGCTCGTTATTTGCACTCCCTACAAAGGTTTCCCTGACCTCACTCTGGAGTGAATGCAACCTCATCACATTAATCTGTTTTATTGCCTTCAAACATGTACCATTTTGTTTATGTTTTTATTGTCTACTTTCTCTCTCTAGAATCTAAGTTACATGAGCACAGTGTCCTAATCTGTCTTGTTTACAGCTAGATCCTCAGTGTCAAACCAGGTGCCTGATACATTATAAAGACACTCAGAAAATATTTGTTGCACAAGTGAATGAAAATACTGTTAATTTTGCCTGACCGTGGTGGTGCAATGGATAGAGCATAGACCTGGGATGCTGAGGTCCCAGGTTCAAAACCCCAAGGTCGCCGGCTTGAGTGTGGGATTATAGACATGATCCCATGGTCTCTGGCTTAAGCCCAAAGGTCACTGGCTTCAAGCCCAAGGTCACTGGCTTGAGCAAGGCGTCAAAACACGTGTGAGAAACAATCAATGAACAACTAAAGTGATACAACTACGAGTTGATGCTTCTCATCTCTCTCCCTTCCTATCTGTTTGTCTCCCTCTCTTGATTTCTCACTAAAATATACATATATATATATATGTAGTTTTCAAATTTGTACACTTATTCATCAAATATTTATTGGTGATAAAACCCAGACACATCTCTGCCCTCTGGAACTTATTACAGTGGGAGACTGACATTGAATAAATAACCACACAAAGTAAATAGTTTCAAACTGATAAGAGCTTTGAAAGTAAAGTACAAGTAGCGGTGAGAGCATTCAACAGGTGATCTGACTCAGTCTGGGGTGGAGTAGTAAGGCCAGGCTTTCTAGGAGGCTAGTTGAGCTGATAGCTGAAGGATTAGTTGGCTAGCTGGGTTGAGGAAGGTAGGTGGGGGTAGATGGACAGCATCAGGCATAGAGAGCAGAGTGTACAAAGGCACTTCGGTAGGAAGTAGGTTTCTGAAACAGAGAGATGCCAGTGTGGCTGAAGTGGATCTGGTAAGCCATGGTAAGGCATCGGCCAAATCTAGTGGAGCAACAGGAGCAAGGGAGTGCCATTGGAAGACATTAAGGATGTTCAACAGGAGGTGACAACATCTAAGTTTGTTTTAAAAAAAAAGTTACTTTTAGAGACTAGATTTTAGAATAAGAAAGGAAACACACCTGACCTGTGGTGGCGCAGTGGATAAACTGTTGACCTTGAATGCTGAGGTCGCCAGTTCAAAACCCTGGGCTTGCCAAGTCAAGGCACATATGACAAGCAACCAGTGAACAACTAAAGGAAGCAACTCTGAATTGATACTTCTTGTTCTTTGCTCCCCTCCTCTCTCTGTAACATCGGTAAATAGAGTTGTTGTGGGTTGTTTTTTTTTATAGAGACAGAGACAGAGAGAGGGATAGACAGGAATGGAGAGAGATGAGAAGCATCAATCATCAGTTTTTCGTTGTGACACCTTAGTTGTTCATTGATTGCTTTCTCATATGTGCCTTGACCACGGGCCTTCAGCAGACCGAGTAACCCCTTGCTCAAGCCAGCGACCTTGGGTCCAAGCTGGTGAGCTTTGCTCAAACCAGAAGAGCCCACGCTCAAGCTGGCAACCTCAGGGTCTCAAACCTGGGTCCTCCGCATCCTAGTCCAACGCTCTATCCACTGCGCCACCGCCACCGCCTGGTCAGGCTAAATGAAGTCTTAAAAAAAAAAAAGAGGGAGGGGGGTGTAGGGTGATCCGTTTGGAGGAAGTTGCAGTGTCCAGGCAAGAGGTGATGGTGGCTTGGCCTGAGGTGGTGGCAGTGAGCTTGGATATATATACTTAAGTAATGAGAAATAACAAGGAGTTTTAAAGCAGGAAAGCACTTTATTTATTTATTTCCTTATTTTCCAAGTTGAGAGGAAGGGAGATAGAGAGACGGTCTCCTACATGTGCTGAAACTGGGTTCCACCTGGCAACCCCCATCTGGGGCGGACGCTCTGCCCATCAGGGCCATGCTTGCAACCGAGTCCTTTTTGGTGCCAGAGGCTTCATAATGCCATCCTCAGCACCCGAGGCCAATGTGCTCACACCCCAGCCATGGCTGTGGGAGAAGAGACAGAGAGAAGCACAGACAGGAAGAGAGAGAGATGAAAAGCATCACTTCTTCACTGCAGTACCTTAGTTGTTCATTGATTGCTTTCTCACATGTGCCTTGACTGGGGGGCTCCAGCTGAGCCAGTGACCTTGGGATCGTGTCAATGATCCTGTGCTCTAGGCAGCAACCTTGGGGTTTCTTTTCTTTTTTTAAATTTTATTTAATGATTTTTAGATGGGGGGAGAGAGAAAAAGAGAGGAGAAGCAGGAAGCATCAACTTGTACTAGTTGCTTCCTGTATGTGCTTTGACAGGTCAAGCCCAAGGTTTCGAAGCCACAACCTCAGCATTCCAGGTCAATGCTTTTTATCCATGGTACCACCACAGGTCAGACTCTCTCTCTCTTTTTCTTTAAGTGAGATGAGGGGAGATAGTGAAACAGACTCCCACATGCACCCCCACCGGGATCCACCCAGCAAACCCTCCAATCAGCATAGCTATTTTTTGCGCCTGAGACTGACTGGCTCAGACAGAGAGCCATCCTCAGCATCGGGAACCATGCACTCAAACCAATGGAGCCACTGGCTGCGGGAGTGGAAGAGGGAGAGAAGGGGCAGAAGAAGGAGGAGAGAGGCAGATGGTCACTTCTCTTATGTGCCCTGATGAGGAATGGAACCTGGGATGTCCATTCACTGGGCAACACTATCCACTGAGCCCCCACAAGTCAGGTGCCTTTAATATGTTTATTGGATACAAGAAGGAAAGACCTACTGAGAAATGTTTGAGAGGGAAGAACAAAAATTGGAAATGCTAGAGAGTTGAGGGCGTAAAGAAAAGAGAAAAATGAAACAAGAGAAAGAATGGTGTGTGAACCTGAGAGATGTGACAAGGTGGGAGGAAAGAAAGATTGGGAGAAAACTGAGTAAGAAGATGCAAAGAAAATTGGTGATGCTGGACTCCAAGGGGGCTGGAGGCAGGTAGGGTACAAAGGTAGACCCAGAGGCGAATGAAATAGGAAGTGGGAGAGGCAGGGAAGGGGAGACGGTAAACGAAGAAGTGAGTGAATGGGGGATGCTGGGAAAAGATATCCAGAGGAAAGATGGGGTAATAGTTTGCGGAGAGTGAGAGAAGAAACCTGGGGGTGAGGTGGGAGTATGAGGGCTGAAGCGAAGGTCACATTAGAGCCAGATGTTAGGGAGGACAGAGAAGGTGGGAGAGCGCCGGGAAATAGGTAGGTCCAAGCTCAGAGGGAAAGTGTGTATTGACTGGGGAGAGGGCAGAAGAGAAAAAGTGGGACGGCAAGTTTGGAAAGACTCCAAGGGAGGGAATGAGGGGTGTGGCCAAGGCTGCAATGGAGTTCTAGCCCCGTCCTCTCTGATGGCTTCTAGTCTCAATGGTTTCTTCCGTTACAAGGACCTGTGATGGGGGACGGGACAGCGACAGCCAGGTGTAGGGTGCTGAGGGCTTAGGCATTAAGTCATGCCAGGGATTTGAACGGAGGGGGCCAAGAAGATGGAGGGTCACGCCTGAAAGCCAGGAACCTGCTGGAGGGCAGGGTAGGAGGGCAACGGACAGCAGAGGGGGCGGTGGCTCCAACACGGCTGCTGCAGGGAGAGATCTGAGGAATGGAGCCAGGACACCTGAAGGTGGGGTCGGCTAGAATAGGAGACAGAAGAAAAAGGAGTAGAGCAGAAGATGGGGGGAGAGAAGGGAGCAAAAAAGAGCGCTTAGAGTGGAAGCTGAGTCCCTGCAGGGAAGGGCGGAGGAGGGCGGAGCGAAGGCTGGCCAGGGGCGTACCTGGCGCACCTGTTGGGGAGAGAGGAAGGGGCATCGTGGCGCCCGAGCGAAGTCCAGTGCGGAGGGGCTGACTTCCGAGAAGCCTCCGCCCGCTCCTCGCCTGCGGTCAAAGACCCACAAGCGAAGGGGCGTGACCCTGGTGCTCAGGTTTCTTCCTCCACACCTGGGAGAGGAGGGGTGGGGGCCAGGACTTCCGGCCCAGGTGAGTGTCCCTTTGGTGACGTCAGGTCACCCTTGGCCGCCCCTCCGGTTCCGCTCCTCCTTGGGCTCCCAGTGCCCGCCGGGGCGCGCCCCTGACGCCCTACATATACTCAGGTGCGCGGCACCTGTCCGCCCGCATCTGCCTGCTCACTGCTGCTCTCATCTCCGCTTCGGGCCGACAGCTCAGGGTGCTTTGGGGACTTCCAGCCCCCAGGATCGCGCCCATAGCGCCCCTCCACCTTTTGTTAGGGTAGCGTCGCCGGGAGCGCCGGAGGGAGCGGCCTGGCCTTCGGGGACCGCCTTTGTCGGCCACCAGTCTTCCGGGCGTAGCCAGTCCCCTCTGCTGGGAGACCCTCGCCCCGCCGGAGGGGCGATTTGTATTTACTTCAGGTGATAAGAAATTTGCAGTCACTCGACCAAAAACTTTTTTCTCTCATTGGGCTACTTAGAACTTCACCCCAAGTTGTCTTGTGGGGTCGCCCCTCGAAGTTTGTTTTACTGCAGAAGCGCCCAGTCTTTTTCTGAGGGCAGAATGGCCAACTCGGGCCTGCAGCTGCTGGGCTTCTCCATGGCCCTGCTGGGCTGGGTGGGCCTGGTGGCGTGCACCGCCATTCCGCAGTGGCAGATGAGCTCGTACGCGGGCGACAACATCATCACGGCCCAGGCCATGTACAAGGGGCTGTGGATGGACTGCATCACTCAGAGCACGGGAGTGATGAGCTGCAAAATGTACGACTCCGTGCTCGCCCTGCCGGGTAAGGCCGCGAGATCGACGGGGCGGACGCGCCCAGGGCCGAGGTCACCGGGTGGGGTGTGAGGCAGGGCCGGGGCCGCGCGGCCTGACGTCTTGGGTTGCCCGGGAGCCGGCGAGGAGAGGAGGGCGAGGGCCCGGGAGCGGTCGGGGCCGGACAGTGCGGCTGGCCCTAGCGCACCGGGGTTCTGGCGACTGCACGTAGGCCCGCACGCGGCCGGCTGCACCCCTCTCCCACCCCCAGCTCCTCAGGGGTGACCGGGTCCTGGGCCGGGGTCTCTTCTCCCCTACCGTCCTAGGCTGGCAGTGGCTTCCCCCACTCCCGCCCTTTTCTCTGGGACAAAGGGTGGCGCGGGTAGGAGGCCGCGGGGTAGGCGGAGGAGCAGTGCGCTCTTGTCAGATGTGGGCAGACGCCTGCGGCCTCTAATCTTATCGGCCGATTAGACGAAGCCACAACCACTATGTCCTCGATAGATAGCAGGGTCAGAACCGGGACGGGGGCCGTTGTCTGCGGCCTGAGTGGAGCCTCCAGCCGCGGCCTCCGCTGCTCCCTTTCACCCTTCCCCCTACCCCGGGCAGTTTCATCGAAACCTGGGCGCCCCGGGCGGGTCCGAGAGCAGAGATTGGGCGGGGCGGAGCTGGGATCCACCCAAAACCGGCCAGGGACTTGGACGTCGAGGACATCTCAGGCCGGCGGTGGGCGGCTGGAAGGCTGGAGCCGTCTGAGGGCTGCCTGCACTTCCTGCAATGAAAGTGCTATTCCCATCCCCCCAGCGGCCATTCAGGCCACTCGAGCCCTAATGGTGGTATCCCTGGTGCTGGGCTTACTAGCCATGTTCGTGGCAACGATGGGCATGAAGTGCACACGCTGTGGGGGAGATGACAAAGCGAAGAAGGCCCGTATAGCCATGACTGGAGGCATCATTTTTATTGTGGCAGGTGAGTCACAGGTTCAAGGTGGCCCCAAGAGCTCTGAGGAATGATACTGGGCAAGGTGCGGGTTTGGGGGGCCCACGCTATCTGAATCCTCATTCTCTCTCCAGGTCTTGCTGCTTTGATAGCTTGCTCCTGGTATGGCCACATGATTATCACAGACTTCTATAACCCTTTGGTCCCCATGAATGTTAAGTAAGTATGGGAATCCTGCTTCCTAAGGGGAAAGGTTTGGAGGTCGGGAGAGGCAGGCCAGCTTCTGAACCCAATCAATCTCATCTCTCCACAGGTATGAGTTTGGCCCTGCCATCTTCATTGGCTGGGCAGGATCTGCTCTGGCCCTCTTGGGAGGTGCACTGCTCTCTTGTTCCTGTCCTGGGAATGAGAGCAAAGCTGGGTACCGTGCACCCCGCTCCTATTCTCAGCCCAACTCTGCCAAGGAGTATGTGTGACCTGGGGCTCCCTTGCCCCAGCCTGGCAGCCTATGAGTGTGCCCAGACTCTTGAAAGGACCTGGGGCAGAGAGCTCAGCCCATGGGCAGGATGTGCAAAAGCCATAGGTCACTCCAGCCCTGCACACCATGTGCAGTTCCCTGGGGGCTGGGTGGGGGAGACCAAAGAGGGGTGTTTTTTGTACAGTAATAAAAAGTATGTTTTGGAAAGTAGGCTCTTTTTTCCCCCTTCAGGGCTTTGCTTTCTTCCTACTAGGATCCTCGCAGGGAGCCTGGAACCTAAAGTACACCTATGTCAGCTAAAGACAAAACCATTGAGCACCAATGGCGTACCAAGCCATCCCTGTTCTACCATTTCACTGGTATCCAAGCCACAAGGACTGCTGACTCTAGAAGACCTAGGTGTTTGGTTTTTCTCATTCATTCCCAACCTTGAGTCCCTCCCACTCCCAACTCTTGCTTAAATAGCTGCTTTAGACTTTCTTTTTTCATTAAAAACAAAAACTTTTATTAGGATTGGTGGGTGGATTTCCTAGTCTCTCGTCTCCTCTGCTCCCATTCTACTTTTTATCCTGACTGGATGCTGCTCCCTGGCTCATGGGTTATAAGGCAGGGTCTCTAGAAACATAGGAAACAAAACAAGGCAGGATTAGGTAAGGTCAACTCGAACAAGAGGAGGATGGTTATGGGCCCAAGGTCTCCCGACCTCTCCTCAATTACAATCGTCAAATATCTAGGTCATCATCTGGGTCTTCCTGGTCCAGGTCATCATAAGCATCTGGCTCATAGAAGATGTGGCTGGTAGCCTGGCTCAGACCACGGCGCAATAGAGCATGCTGTCTGAGAGACAAGAGAAGAGTTGGTGTTAGTGAAGGTGGGTAGTAGGGGTCCTGTCTGAATACCCTGAACCTGGCGACTTTGACTCTTTGTTCTCCGTGTTTTGGTCCAAGTCTCTTCCTCTGATTTCCTGATTTAGTTAGTACTGAGGCACCATTTGGTACTGGAATACTCTTATACTGCTCTCTTAATAAAACTGAGTCTTATTCTTAGAAGCTTGAGAGCAAGGCTCCTGCCATTGTCTTGCTTCATCCACCCACACACTGGGCACAGTAACAGGCATCTACTAAGCCTCCATTAACCTTCCCCATGTAGCTTCCTGTCCTAGTACTGTTACCTGGATAGAAGGCCACTTCCCCAGGGTCTGGTCTGGCTCAGCCTAAACTCAAGATTGCTCTGGGGACAACTATGGAGCTAGGACCCAAGGCTGTAATGAAAAGAAAAGAGACAAAGGCTCTTTGCCTTTGTTGAGGTATGGATGGGTAGAGAACCACTCCCAGACTTGGCTCTAGAGACGGACTTCAACCCCTATAAAGTCTGAGAGGTTAATCAATAACTTGTTGCCCCACCTCTCAGGCCCAGATGCTGGGCTCTACTCAGCGACCCAGGCACAGAGGGCACAAACTTACTTTTCAGAGCTGAACTGAAAGGGAAGGGTCAGGCTATCTTTGGCTTCCTTCTCTTTCTTGGACAGGTGCAGGTTAAAGGTCAAGTGAGTACTGAGATCCACCTGTAGGTACAAGGGATGCTGCCACTCTGCCCAATCCCTGTAATTTCTGACCCCACCCCCACCCCCTGCAATTTTTATTTTTTGCCAGGCCTGGGCACTTAGATACCGGGGATGTGTAAGCATCTGCATGGGGCTGAGACTTTAGGGGAGACACCCCTTGGAGATCCAGGCTAAAGTCAGGCAGGATGGAGAACCATTGAGTCTGGGAAAAGAAAGAACAGTATTAAGAGTATCAAAGTTGCCTGACCAGGAAGTGGAGCAGTGGATAGGGTGTCAGATTGGGATGTGGAGGACCCAGGTTCGAGACCCCAAGGTCGCTAGCTTGAGCGTGGGCTCATCTCGTTTGAGCAAAGCTCACCAGCTAGAACCCAAGGTTGATGGCTTGAGCAAGGGGTCACTTGGTCTGCTGTAGCCCCCCAGTCAAGGCACATATGAGAAAGCAATCAATGAACAACTAAGGAACCAAAAGGAGAACTGTTGTTTCTCATCTCTCTCCCTTCCTGTCTGTCCCTCTCTCTAACTCTCCCTGTCTCTGCCCCCCCCCCCCAACACACACACAAAGTATCAAAGTTTTTTTCTCTCTCACTGGAGAAATCAGAACTAAAGACCTAATACCTCCAGCCCCAATCAGCTATATAACTGGCTTTCACGTCTTACTCTCCACCTCACCTCTCCTTCAAACCTCTCCATATGGACTTGTTCCTTCTCCCATATAGTAACCATTCCCAGTCTTTTCTCTTTTCCATTTCCCAGGAGGCAGTATCTCACTGGGCAAGCTCACAGGATCTGAGTTTCCCAGATTGCAAAACGGGAATAATAAACCTATCACAGGGTAGCTGTGAAGATTAAATGAGGGAAATAATAAATGAAATGATGAAAGCACAGAGAAATGCTCCATCACATCAGCTTTTTTTTTTTTTTTTTTTTTTTTTCATTTTTCTGAAGCTGGAAACAGGGAGAGACAGTCAGACAGACTCCCGCATGCGCCCGACCGGGATTCACCCGGCTCGCCCACCAGGGGCGATGCTCTGCCCATCCTGGGCGTCGCCATGTTGCGACCAGAGCCACTCTAGCGCCTGGGGCAGAGGCCACAGAGCCATCCCCAGCACCCGGGCCATCTTTGCTCCAATGGAGCCTTGGCTGCGGGAGGGGAAGAGAGACAGAGAGGAAAGTGCGGCGGAGGGGTGGAGAAGCAAATGGGCGCTTCTCCTGTGTGCCCTGGCCGGGAATCGAACCCGGGTCCTCCGCACGCTAGGCTGACGCTCTACCGCTGAGCCAACCGGCCAGGGCCCATCACATCAGCTTTTTTATTGCTCTTCCCGTCTGGCCCCTCGGTGTTTCTCCTGACCTTATGTATTGGGCGCTGTTGGGGTCTCCTATAGAGAATGCAAGCCGAGGCCTGGTCCCCTGTACCGCTCAGTGTCACCTCAGTCTGAGCAAGGGTGCTCAATGCTGCCAAGGGGCCTGGGCCATGAAGCTCTTCATGTAGTAGGCCCAGCACATGCACGTGTTCGGATGGGAAGCTGTCACCTGGAGAGGTGCAAGAAACGTAGATATAAAGGGCAGTAGGAAGCTTTCACGGCAGAGGCCAGTAATCAAATAGTGAAGACAAAAGAGAGGCAGGCCCAAATTTCATCACAGCTCTGCCACAGTCCTGACTTGCTCTGGCCAGTCTCATGGCCCCGCTTTGAGCCCATTTCAGCTCTCACTTATCACGTCCTTTCTTACTCCAATGTAAATCTGACAAAGGCATCATTCTGACTCAGTCCTCAGGAGCCACTCATGACCTGTATACAGGATGAACTGACACTTTCATCATCTGGTCCCTGCCTCATCTCTTACACACTTAATTACTTTCAGTTTTTTGAACTTGCCAAGATCCCAGCCAGTGCCTTAGATTCCCTCTCTTTTGGGGAGCAGTCACAAAGTGTTAGGCACTGCACTTTTCTATCTTTACAAAGGTCAGCATTTTTAAGTTGAACCATGTGAAATTGCCCATGTTTGACATTTGACCATATATGATCTACAAAAATGACAATTCCACACTTTATAGAAAAAATCAAAGCACTGAGAGATCAAGTCCCTGAATACAAAGCTAGAAATCTGATTCCAAAGGCCATGCTAGTACCCAGTGTACAGGGTGGGGCAAAAGTAGGTTTATAGTTGTTTGTATAAAAAATAATAATAAATAATATTACAAGAATAAAACTTTTCCCTGGCCAGATAGTACAGATGGTTAGAATATTGTCCCAATACTCCAAGGTTACCAGTTTGATCCCCAGTCAGGGCATGTATAAGAATCAATCAGCCTGACCAGGCGGTGGCGCAGTGGATAGAGCGTCGGACTGGGATGCAGAAGGACCCAGGTTCGAGACCCTGAGGTTGCCAGCTTGAGCGCAGGCTCATCTGGTTTGAGCAAAAGCTCACCAGCTTGGACCCAAGGTCGCTGGCTTGAGCAAGGGGTTACTTGGTCTGCTGAAGGCCCGCGGTCAAAGCACATATGAGAAAGCAATCAATGAACAACTAAGGTGTCGCAACGAAAAACTAATGATTGATGCTTCTCATCTCTCCGTTCCTGTCTGTCTGTCCCTGTCTATCCCTCTCTCTGACTCTCTCTCTGTAAAGAAAAAGAAAATAAAAAAAAAGCAACCAAGGACCGCATAAATAAGTGGAACAGAATAGATTTTTCTCCTCCCTAAAATAAATCAGTCAGCCAATATTAAAAAAATAATAAACTCTTGTTTCATGTATCAGAACTGTAAATCTACTTTTGTCCCTGTACTTCAATGCTAGTTCTAGTGCCATGGGCCAGGCCATATTTGCCAGGCTGATGCCTTGCTCTTTAAGACAGTTCCTTCCTTATGGTGGTACTCTGTTTATGTTCCTTCATCATCATGGCTCTTATCAGAACATCTTTTAACTGCTTGTTTACCTGTTTGTATCTTTGATGAAACTTTGAGCTCCTGGAAGACAAGGACCTGGCTACAGCTAGTCTTTATTTTCCCGTTTTCTGAAGTTGTATCTGAAACACTGTATGTATTTAAAGTTTGTTGAATAAGTAAGTAACGTAAGTAAAAAATAACTTGGAAAAGAAGAAAGTGATTGGTAGGTGGCATTACAGAGAAGTCAAGAACTAGTATACATTTCTTTAACTAGTATAAAGAGAAGGAATAAGATCCACTTGGCGACCCCTGTTATGTTTCTCCTTAGGGTGGAAAGGGGCATGTTCCTTGGCAGGGGAGATGCATGAGGGGAAGTAATGAAGGAGGGGGGTCTCACCAGGGCAGGAGTCTTTATGGCTCAGAGCATTCAGGGTCTGGCAGAGTGTGGTACAGGGAAGGTGAAGCAGCAGCCAGCTAAGTGAATCAAGAGCAATGGTGACAGGACCAGGACCTGTCCTCGTGCACATGGCTCTCAAGACTCCCAGGGGCCCCCCAGGAAGGGCATCCCCAGTCTTTGACCAGTTGAGAGGGTCTCTGAAGAAGTCATGGTAAACCAGCCTACAAAGGGAAAATAGGAGACAACATAATACTGCCCTTTTCCCCTAGTCTTTTTTTTTAATATTTATTTTTTACAGAGACAGAGAGCGAGTCAGAGAGAGGGATAGACAGGGACAGACAGACAGGAACGGAGAGAGATGAGAAGCATCAATCATTAGTTTTTCATTGCGCATTGCAACACCTTAGTTGTTCATCGATTGCTCTCATACGTGCCTTAACCGCGGGCCTTCAGCAGACCGTGTAGCCCCTTGCTGGAGTCAGCGACCTTGGGTCCAAGCTGGTGAGCTTTTGCTCAAACCAGATGAGTCCGCGCTCAAGCTGGTGACCTCAGGGTCTCGAACCTGGGTCCTCTGCATCCCAGTCCGACGCTCTATCCACTGTGCCACCGCCTGGTCAGGCCTTTTCTCCTAGTCTTGAAATTCATCCTCTGATCTCTGTGGCTCTCTCTTCTCCATTTTCACTAATATCCCATATACCAGTGAAAGGTAGTAACTTAGAAGTAGCATACAGTGATTGATTGCACAGACTCTGGCATTAGGCAGCTCTGAGCTTCAAGCTTGGGTTTTCTAATTACTAAAGGTCACTGAATTGATAAATGACTTAATCTTAGGCTTAGCTTCTTAATTTGTAAAAGAGGGAGACAAACCTCTTGACACTTAGTGCAGTGCTTGAGACATACTAAATACGTGATAAATGTTAGCCACCACCACTGTCAAATACAGTGTGTCCGTTAAGTCATGGTGCACTTTTGACCAGTCACAGGAAAGCAACAAAAGACAATGGAAAGCAACTTCCCTGGCCTCCATCTTACCTCGGGGCCAGGGAACCCTGCCGGGCGGGATGCGCTCTACTCAATAAAGCTTTTTATTTTTCCACCAAAAAAAAAAAAAAAAAAAGAAGATGATGGAAATGTGAAATCTGCACCAAATAAAAGGAAAACCCTCCCAGTTTCTGTAGGATGATGTGGCAGCATGTGCGCATGCTCAGATGATGACGTAACACCGTGTATACAGCGGAGCAGCCCACAGCCATGCCAGTCGAGATGTGGACGGTACAGAGGAACGTTCACTGTGTTCTGTGGCTCGCTAAATTCAAATCCGTGACCAAAGTGCAACATGAATATTGGTGCGTTTATAACGAAGCACCACCACATAGGAATAACGTTACTCGGTGGGATAAGCAGTTGAAGGAAACCGGCAGTTTGGTGGAGAAACCCCGTTCTGGTAGGCCATCAGTCAGTGACAAGTCTGTAGAGGCTATACGGGATAGCTACCTAAGGAGCCCTAAAAAATCTGTGCATGAGCCCACATCGAACCGCACTGAATAGGTATGAAACTGGGAGAGTTTTCCTTTTATTTGGTACAGATTTCACATTTCTATCGTCTTTTGTTGCTTTCCTGTGACCCGTCAAAAGTACACCATGACTTTACGGAAACACTGTATATCCTGAGTGGTGTCTAAAGTGTGTTATTCTCTGGATGAATAAACAGAAAGGAAAGAACATGAGACATGGTTCCAGCCTGTAGAACACCTTAGCAAAGGTCAAGAATTAAGTTATGGCCTGATCAGTGGTGGTGCAGTGGATAGTGTTGACCTGGGACGCTGAGGACCCATGTTCAAAACCCCAAGATCATCAGCTTGAGTATGGACTCATCTAGCTTGAGCATAGAATCATAGACATGACCCCATGGTCACTGGCTTGACCTCAAAGGTTGCTGGCCTGAGTATGGAGTCACTGGTTTGGTGGGAATACCCCCGCTCCCATCAAGGTGCATATGAAAAAGCAATCAATGAACAATTAAAGTGGTGCAACTATGAGTTGGTGCTTCTCATCTCTCTCTCTTCCAGTCTCTCACTATAAAAAAAAAAAAAAGAAAATTAAAAAAGAATTTTTAGCCTGACCAGATGGTGGCGCAGTGGATAGAGCATCGGACTGGGATGCGGAAGGACCCAGGTTCGAGACCCCGAGGTCACCAGTTTGAGCGCAGGCTCATCTGGTTTGAGCAAAAGCCTACAGCTTGAACCCAAGGTTGCTGGCTCCAGCAAGGGGTTACTTAGTCTGCTGAAGGCCCATAGTCAAGGCACATATGAGAAAGCAATCAATGAACAACTAAGGTGTTGCAACACGCAATGGAAAACTAATGATTGATGCTTCTCATCTCTCTCCGTTCCTGTCTGTCTGTCTCTGTCTATCCCTCTCTCTGACTCACTCCCTGTCTCTGTAAAAAAAAAAAAAAAAAAAAAGGTTTTAGCCTGACCAGGTGGTGGCGCAGTGGATAGAGTGTCGGACTGGGATTCAGAGGACCCAGGTTCGAGACCCCGAGGTCGCCAGCTTGAGCACGGGCTCATCTGGTTTGAGCAAAAACCCATCAGCTTGCCCTGGCCGGTTGGCTCAGTGGTAGAGCGTCAGCTTGGTGTGTGGGAGTCACGGGTTCAATTCCCAGCCAGGGCACACAGGAGAAGCGCCCATCTGCTTCTCCACCCTTCCCCCTCTCCTTCCTCTCTGTCTCACTCTTCCCCTCCCACAGGTGAGGCTCCATTGGAGCAAAGTTGGCCTGGGCGGGGAGGATGGCTCTGTGGCCTCTGCCTCAGGCGCTAAAATGGCTCTGATTGCGGCAGAGCATCGCCCCCTGGTGGGCAAGCCGGGTGGTCCCGGTCAGGCGCATGCAGGAGTTCGTCTGCCTCCCGGTTTACAACTTAAGAAAAATACAAAACAAACAAACAAACAAAAAAAAACCCACCAGCTTGAACCCAAGGTCGCTGGCTCGAGCAAGGGGTTACTCAGTCTCCTAAAGGCCCGTGGTCAAGGCACGTATGAGAAAGCAATCAATGAACAACTAAGGTGTTGCAACGTGCAATGAAAAAGTAATGATGGATGTTTCTCATCTCTCTCCGTTCCTGTCTGTCTGTCCCTGTCTAGCCCGCTCTCTGACTCATTCTCTGTCTCTGTAAAAAATAAATAAATAAAATTTTTTTTTAAAAAAAGAATTTTTATATATTGGTTTTACAGGCGAGTGGGGAGGGAAGAGTAAGTACCGACACATAGTTGCTTCACTTTAGTTGTTCATTGTTTGCTTGTTGCTTGTCGTATTCGCCTTAAACAGGCAAGCCCAGGATTTCCAACCAGCAACCTCAGCATCCCAGGTCCATGCTCTATCCACTGCACAACCACAGGACAGGATGAAGTAATCCTTTTTTTTAGCATGTGCAGGAGAGAGCAAGAGAGAGATGGACAAGACAGGGACAGACAGGAAGGGAGAGGGATGAGGAGCATCAACTTGTAGTTACAGAATTTTAGTTGTTCATTGATTGCTTTCTCACATGTGCCTTCATGGGGAGGGGCGCTTCAGCTGAGCCAGTGACCATGAGGTCATGTCTATGATCTCACATTCGAGCTGGTGACCTGGTGACCTCAGGGTTTCGAACCTGGGTTCTCCACGTCCCAGTACGACACTCTATCCACTGCGCCACTGCCTGGTCAGGCTCTCATTCTAGTTAAAAAAAAAATTTTTTTTATTGATTTAAAAAAGAGAGAGACAGGAATATATAGAGAGAGGAGATGAGAAGCATCAACTCCTACTGCATCACTTTAGTTGTTCATAGATTGCTTCTCATATGTGCCTTGACCAAGGGGGCTCTGCTCAAGCCAGCGATACTGGCGTCATGTGGGTGATCCTGCACTCGAGCTGGTGACCAGGGACCTCAGCGTCCCAGGCCAATGCTCTATCCACTGTGCCAACACCAGCCAGGCTGTCTCATTTTATAATCTCTACATTGGAGTCTCCAAATACCACTTACTCTTACTAATTCTCACTTCCTGAAAAACCCATATCCATTCATTCAATAAATAAGTAGCTGCTACTCAGAACATACCAGGTTCTGAGCTTGTTGCTGTAAAGGGAATTCCTTAGCAATAGAGGTTCCACATTCAATTAAGTCTCTTCCCTTCGTACTTACTGGCTGTTGATACTGGAGTCAAAACCTTCTCGAAACTCTTCCTCGCTCACTTCACAGCCCAGGATGTGAACCTGCTCTCCACTGAGGAATATAGGAGGCAGAATGTCAAAGAGTGGGGCCCAGGCTTCCTTCCCGGGGAGGACAGGAAGCAGCTGGGGGTTACTCACGACAGCGCTGATTTCTTGATAAGCGCCTTCAAGAGACTGCGCCCCTCCCACTCCACAGAGTCTGGGGAGAGTGAGGGACGGATAAACAGCATGAGATCGGAGGTTCCCGCCTTCACAAACCCGTTTCAATCTCCACCCCTACCCTGTCACCCTCACCACGAAGAAGTACCAGGCCGCCAAGAGCCAACAGAGACTCCATCTCCAAATGCGGTCCCCACCCTATTCCGACGCCCTCTGATGGCGTCACGACTGGCTGTCCGCCCCCCCCCCAGGGGAGGGGAGGGGCATCCACGGTTCCTCCCACCACTAAAACCTGGCATAATCTAGAATGAGAATTGATTATGTTCAATCTTCTCAGGGCAGGTCACGCAAAGGGGCTCCTCCCGTGCACTGGCGCACATACGTACGGAGGACGCTCCTCTCCGCATTTTTACCGCGGCTAGGACGGGAGGGGCGGTTAGGGGAATTGTCGATGGGAGGGGGAAACGGACGCACGATCCCATCCCGCCGAACTCGGGGTCAATAACGTCACCCCGCCCCTTTCACCCCGTTAGAGGCGGGGCCTACTTCGCTCCGGGTCCTGCCTCATCGCCGCCTTCCGCGCGTGCGCCGTACTACGGCCTTGTTCGGGGCACACACCACTTTCCTTATCTCCACCCCCGTAGGCCGAGTGGGGAGCATTAGTCTCGGTGAAGTGAATACACGTCACCACCGGAAGTCGTGTCAGAAGGGAAGAGGAGGGTGGGAGAAAGGAGGAGGGAGGCCTTTGGGTGGTAAAATGGCGCCTGTCAGAGTGGGAAATCCAGCTGTAGAAACTGCAGCCCCGGTTCCCAGCGGCTAAGGCGCCTCCGACCTCGGGGAGGGGGAGGCCGCTCCGGTTCAGCCATCCGCGCCCTTCGGCTCCCCCTCCCCCTCCTCGCATCTTCGCTCGGCCGGCCCGATCTCCACCGGCGCGGCCCTTTGCGCGCCGCTGTCCCCTCCCGCCCCTTTGCCGCGAGCAGCCCCCTAGCGCGCCTGCGCAGCGGGCCACCCTCTGCTTCCTCCTTCCCCTCCCCCTTCTTTCTCCCTAGCCCCCTCCCCCACCACCCCCTCCCCCAATTCTCCAGCCCCTTCCCTCCTAGTCTCGGAGGACCCCGTCCTAGCCCGATCTATCTCGGCCTGCAATCTCCGTTAAGCCGTCGGTGCCAGTCCCTGCCCATGTGGGCCCCTGCGGGCTGCCCACGCCTGTCCCCCAGATCCTGGTTCCGCTGGGCTTTCCCCTCGCCGGGGGTGGCTTTCTGAGCCGCCCTCTCCGTGCCGCTCTCTGCAGCCTCTCCTGCCATTCGGGGCCCCCGTTCCCCCTCCCGGCGGCGGGGGGCTGCCCCCGGGGGGCTGGCGGAGTTGGGCCGCGGGGGCCCCGGGGCCGGCGGTGCCGGGGTCATCGGGATGATGCGGACACAGTGTCTGCTGGGGCTGCGCACGTTCGTGGCCTTCGCCGCCAAGCTGTGGAGCTTCTTCATTTACCTTTTGCGGAGGCAGATCCGCACGGTGAGCTTGGGTGGGCGCTGGTCGTGATGGGGACCTCTGTCAGCGGTGCTCACGGGTTTCTGGGACAGTGTCGGGCCTCTGGTCCTGGCGACGGCTTCTCCCGTTAGAGAATAAGGGCACCTTTAGCAGGGCATGGGGTGTGGTGGGGAGGAGGGAGACCCTTGTAGTAGAACCTAGATGGGGGGGCTCTGACGGGGACTGGATTTGGCAATTCTTGGGGACCAGGGTGGTGGGTGGGGCGCCCAAAGGAAAGCTGGAGTTGTTGCTGAAGAAACTGAGAGGCAGGGAACACCTGTTTGATGGCAACAGAACTGTTGATGCGGGCTTGTGAGAGACCCTCCTGCTGTTAGTAAACTCCGTGTGCGTTTGGTCTTATAACAAGGGGGAGACAGGCTTATGTGTCAAGAGTCGACGTGGGTGGGAGGGCATATGTGACAAACAAGGATGGGAACTTGGGAAAAGCCCTGGGTGTGTGAAGGAGAAACCCCTGCGGTTTGCAATTAGGGAACTCCTCCAAAAAGGCCCAGAAAACTTCATAGTGTGTGTGGGTACCAGAATTATTCAGATCCTGAGATTAAGATGCTTTTTTATGTTGGGTTTTGTGTTGGAAGGGAGCACGTTAAAGTTTGGCTGTCCCTAACTAAAGACTGTTTGTCTATTATAGGCTTGAATCCCACCCAGGGCAAGGCACCCTTGTTTCTTCCAAAGGCCCCTAGCATTGGAGGGATACCATGGGCAGTGAAGACTGCGCGTGAATCCAAGTATCTCAGGGTTCCCTCCCCCTTGGCTTTTATCAAAGTCAAAACTCCTTAGGCCAACACCATTTAATGAATGGGCTCTTGTATTCTCATCACCACTGGTGAGAATCCTCTGAAGGAGTCTGGGGAGAAAGCTCAGGTGCAGAGGTTTCCTGGTCTGTACTCTTTGGCATACCTCAGTAAAACTTGAAAGAATAAAACCGGGTAAGGGCTGCTTAAGTCAAAGAATTTCCAGAAAACCTAGGGTGGTGGTGGTGGTGATTTGAGGGAATGGGCCTAGCCTTGCATTTAGCGTCTCCTTTACCATTCCACTCCTTCCACTTCCTGATGTAGACTGAGGATTGTTCAGGGTGGTCGTGGTTGGTTGTAGGCCACAAAGAATTCGGGGTGAGATATGCTGAGATTTGTGTGGGGCTAGCGCCTGGGGTTTTCTTTATGTTAGCTGCCATCCTTCTTTGCCTGGCCTTGCTCTGAGCATCCCCCCTTCTTTCCCTAACACCAGTTTTTGTTGCGGGTGCAGAGTAGTGCTTCAGCATATCTAGTAGTTGCTTTCCTTTGAGTGGCACTAACCCCACAGCCTTTTGTCTTGCCTTCCCTTCCAATCTGGTCTCTTCCCCCACCCCCTTTCTGGCAGATGCTTGGAGCAGTCCCTACATGCCCAGCATGTGCAACCCGAGATAGCAGGGCAGGACACCTGAGCTGTTGAGCTGTTGCGGCCCTCGTCATGGCCCAGGGAGAAAAGAAGGGCAGATGCCTTGGGATTAGGGGTGAGGGCCCTTTGGTTTGCAAGGGGGAGCCTGGTTCTGGTGAGGCTCAGGGCCTATGGGTGGACTGAAGAGTGTTCGTGCCTTAGAATAAAAGAGCAGAGGAAGGAATTGTTGGACTTTTCGTGGGGGAGATCTGAGAGTTAAAAAAGGAGCCTCTGGAGAAGGCCTGGAGAAGCTGGAAGGCTGAAGTGGTGATACCCTTGTCCTATCTTCACCTCTCACAGCCTTTACGTCTCTCTGGCCTTCTCCACCCCCTACCAGTGGATCTGGCGGGTGGGGCTTTCCAGTGTCCTTTGCCTTGTCCTGGGTACCAGGAAAAGGAGGCCGTTCAGAGGGCTGAGGTTCTCTGCAGCTTGTGACTTGGCTCACAGAGACAGAAACGGACAGGTGGCTGGTTAAAATAGGCCTGGTGGCCCCTAGCCAGAGGAACTTAGGTGACCTGACAACCCCTGGATTCCCTCATGCTCTATTCTGCCTAGGGACCCTTCTTGACTCCTGTTATGTGTCCCCTAAGAAGTCTTAAGGCTGATGGAAGTCACAACAAATTTTGGGGTGGACATGGAGAGAGCTGTGCATTTCTTTATTCAATGTAGCAAGATAATATCTTGGTTAAGAGAGCAGGTTCTTGGCCCTGGCCAGGTAGCTCAGTTGGTTAGAGTATCTTCCCAATACTGATCCCCGGTCAGGGCACAACTGGAATCAACCAGTGAATGTATGGGTGAGTGAAACAACAAATCTCTCTCCCTCTCTTTCTTTCCGTCTGCCCCTCTCCCTCCCTTTCTTTCTCTGAAAAAGTATCTTAATGAGCAGGTCTTTGTATCAGACTGCATGGGCACAATCCTGGCTCCAACACTTTACCTATTTTAATATTAATTAATCACCCCTGTTCCAGTATTCTAGGAATACAACCATGATGGTGACAAAATCCATGCTCTCACAGAATTTTCATTCTAATTAGGACAAACAACCCTTTGAGTAGTGAGTTTTTTCATGCTCGCTGACCCCTGGTGGGTGAGTTTGTTTGTTTTTTTTTCAAAAAATAAAATTAGTTCTAGTTACAGTTTTATTAACTTAAAATCATGTTTGTTTGATAACCAATTTATGGAAACAAGAAGAACATACATTTGCCTTTTTTTCATGTTGCCTTACACATGTACGATCGTACTCTGGATGGTCAGGAGGCACGAGGACGTCCATGAACGTTTGTACTGCTCAAAGGGTTAAAGAACTCCTAGCTATGTGGCTTAGGCAAAGTTGTTTTGAGAAATAACCCTAAATCACTTAGATGGTGCCCAACATATGGTGAATGTTCAACATGTGCTGCCTATTGTTAGTTACTGGGGAAGATTTCCTTGCCAAGGGTACTAATTTTTTCTTTTGTTTTCAGGTAATTCAGTACCAAACTGTTCGATATGATATCCTTCCCTTATCTCCTGTGTCCCGGAATCGGCTAGGTGAATATGCTGGCTGGGAAGATCCTTTAAGGTGAGAGAGGGTTCAAGGTCTGGGCTGGAGGTTGGTTGGCGTTAATTCCTTCCTGTTGTGGCTCAGGTCAGGTGAAGAGGAAGATCCTGGTGCTGGATCTGGATGAGACACTTATTCACTCCCATCATGATGGGGTTCTGAGACCCACAGTCCGACCTGGAACACCTCCTGACTTCATCCTCAAGGTGTGTGGGGGTGGGAAGTGACAGAATAGTTATGTCTGTTACTCTACCTAGACCTTTCTCAGTCCCAGAATATGTTCTCCCTGTCTCCATCCCCTGGCACCAGAGTCAGCCGGAAGGAGGGAAACAGGCAATGGAAGGGTGGGCGGAGTGTCCTCAGGCCAAGCTGTGTTGCTCAGGACTTCCTCCTGCCCTTCCCTGTTCCTCTACAGGTGGTAATAGACAAACATCCTGTCCGGTTTTTTGTACATAAGAGGCCCCATGTGGATTTCTTCTTAGAAGTGGTGAGTTCGCAAAAGCCAAAGGGAGCTCTGTGATGAAAAAAGGGTTTTAGGGCTCTGGGAATTTAGAGGATTTGGAGGAAGTAAGGGGTGAGTAGAAACAGATAAAGGCAATTTTGTGGAAGGGATGTTGTAGGATGGTTGGAGAATGGCTTTTAGTAATTTGGGTTCATTTATTTTGCTGATATAATTCTGTTCTTCCACAGGCTTCCTGCTATTCCGTTCTTGCATCTCTGAATCTTAAGGGTATATGGTGCCTAAGACTCTGGGGGCACTCAGAATTTTGTGTCTTCAGAGACATTTGATACTGTTGCAAATCCTGAAGGACAAGGCTGGAGTCATAGTGGAAGGGAACTGTGTGTCTAGATTACCTCTTCTGACACCTGGTTTTCCCCGTCTCTTTCAGGTGAGCCAGTGGTACGAGCTGGTCGTGTTCACAGCAAGCATGGAGATCTATGGCTCTGCTGTGGCTGACAAACTGGACAATAGCAGAAGCATTCTCAAGAGGAGATACTACAGACAGGTGAGGGCCTGGAATCCAGGGCTACGAGTCGAGCTCCAGAGGCAGGTCACTAGGGAGGGATCTGAGTTTGAAGGAATGGGAGGACCTTCTGGGGACTTGAGGGAGGCCTACTGCCTGATCCCTTTTATGGGGATTTGGCTGCCCATAGTGTTGTTGGGATTGGGTACAATCACAGAGGGTGAGTCCCCTTCTGATCCCGAGCCCCCCCTGCCTTTCAGCACTGCACTTTGGAATTGGGCAGCTACATCAAGGACCTCTCAGTGGTCCACAGTGACCTCTCCAGCATTGTGATCCTGGATAACTCCCCAGGGGCTTACAGGAGCCACCCAGGTATGGAGCAGTGTGTTGAGGCTGTCAGGATCCGGAGCGGGTTCTGAGGAGGTATTTCGAATTCATGGAGCTGGGATGCCTTGCTTTACTGTAGGTTAGGATGCAAGTTTTTGAGTGAGATTTTCCTCTTCCCCCATGTGTCTACTTCATAAATCAAATTTATCATAGCAGATTTGCTTCAGGTAAAACGAGATATAGTAATTGATTTTGAATGGGTGGGTGGGTAGTGGTGTATTTTTAAATAATGATTCCTACTCCCAAATAAAAGAAAAAACACCGTTTTTCTGAATCCTTTGTTTCTTCTCATGTGCACTGTTTACTCAACCTAGACAATGCCATCCCCATCAAGTCCTGGTTTAGTGACCCCAGCGACACCGCCCTTCTTAACCTGCTGCCGATGCTGGATGCCCTCAGGTAAGGGAAGCTAGACACTTAGATCAATCACTGAGGAAGGGAGGAGATGGGGGAATCCCAAGCGGGAATAAAAGTTTGTCCTGTTTTACTTACTTTCTCTTTTCCCTTAAGCATTTAACATTTGGACACAGGTCTTACACTTAAGCTGATGCTTAAGCCATTGGGTTCTGGGGAAACTGAACCTCAGTCTCATCATGTGACAATGGTGACTGCCCCACCTCTCCTGTGAGGCTGCCTCACACTAGTGTGGGGATATCAACTCTAAGGACTCTACCAATGCAAGTTATTGTCATCCCAGGTTCACCGCTGATGTTCGCTCTGTGCTGAGCCGAAACCTTCACCAACATAGGCTCTGGTGACAGCTGCTCCCCCTCCACCTGAGTTGGGGTGGGGGGGAACGGGAGGGTAAGCCCTCGGGATGCCGTCTGATGCCCTGTCCAGTGGTGAGGACTGCCTGGGCAGGGCCTGCCCCTCCTGCCCCTCTTTGCCCTGGGAGCCCTGCACTCCGTATGGAGTCTGGATGGACATATGGGCCAGACTCGGAAGCAGCCTCTCTCTAACTTTGTGTTCGCACTCCCTGGAACCCCAGACTGGGACATAATCGGTGTCTGTGGTGGAGAGACAGGACTGGCCAGAGTGAGACAAACATTCGATAATCCAGGAGGCTCAAAGAGAAGCCAAGCCAGCTTTGTTGTGATTTGATTTTTTAAAAAACTCTTGTACAAAACTGATCTAATTCTTCACTCCAAGGGTCGGGTTGTGGGTGGGAAACTGGGATTTGGGTCACTGGATTTTCCCCAAACTTGTCCCCCCCTTACTTTTCTCTATATTTTCCTTCTCTAGTTTCCCTCAGACCTGTAACCAGCATTCTGTTTTTTTTTTCCCCTCTCTTTTAAACCATGCATTATAACTTTGAAATCAAAGCTGCCCAAGGTCCTTCTCTGGGATTTTGGGAAATGAAGGGCAGAGGGGAAGAGGCTGCTCCCGGTCCTAGAGGTAGGGGGAGAGGTGGTGTTGGTCTGCTGAGGATGGAGCAGAGGACATGCACAGCAGATGCTTTGATGGAAGCATCTTAGCGACAGATTGGAATCCTGGCCGAGAGCAAAAGGGAGGGAAGTTGAGCTTCAGAGCAGGACACAGATGTATGAGAGGAAGAGAAACCTAGAGGCCAGAAATGGCATATAGCTGAAGAAAGGCCAGGCTGGGGGACTGAACACAAAAGCTCAACGGGCTTTGCATACAGGAGCCGGTGCCCAGCCCTCCACTATCCGGCTTGGCCTGGGTGACCCAGCCAGCCTACAGACTCCCGCTCCAACAGCGGCAGGCCCCACCCCCCCCAAGCCCTCCTCCCAGAGCCGGCTCTACTTGCCGCAGCCGCCACGTGACGCTCCGCCTCCTCTGAGATCACATGATTTTCTGCTACACTGTAGAAAATGTCCTTCCGCAAGCGACATAGTCCCCACCTATCAGACCTACTCTCCAGTTCCTATTGGTCCAGTCTCCTGAAACATAAGCGTTCTGTGCATATCTCCAAAGATATATTTAATTTCTGCTCTCTATATTCCAAGACCACCTTCTCCTCTTGGGCACTACGTTGTTTTGGTGTCAATGGCCGCCTTTAGCGTAGCAGCACATTTTGTAAATAGCTGTCCTTTAAATATTTCTTCTTTTCCTCTACGTTATGTCGGAAAAGAATTTTTGGAGATCTCAGTCGCAAGTTACAATTACTATCTAATAGGTTCTTTTCATCCCCAGCTTCGTGGGGGGTGTAAGATTGGGAAGTGGGTTTTGGATTTTCGGTTATTTTTGACGGTAGCAAAAACACCAACCATCTTTGCTACGTCGTTTGCGTAGTTCGCAAATTGATTCCAAAAGCGATTGCGCTGACTGCGTGGGGGGTGGTCAGTAGGTGGTGGCAAGTTCTTGGCGTTAGTGCTGTTGCGCTGGTGGCGTAAAGTAGCAAGCGGGGCGGCCCTGGATGGGTGGGGGCGGAGTTGGCGAATCGGGAAGTGGCGCAAGTCCTGGGATCGCTCCGCTGAATCCGCCTGCGCGTCGTCGCCGCCGCCGCTGCCGCCTCCGCCGCCGCCCCCCATCCCGGCCCCCCTCCCTGGGTTCCTCAGCCCCGTCAGGTTCAGCCGGGTTCCCGGGAGGATGAAGTTCGTATATAAAGAAGAGCATCCGTTCGAGAAGCGCCGCTCTGAGGGCGAGAAGATCCGAAAGAAATACCCAGACCGGGTCCCGGTGAGGATGGTAGCCAGGGCCGAAGGCGCGGGGCGCTGGCAGTGACGCCACAGCCTGGGCTTGTGTCCGGGACGTGTAGGCTGTGGTGTGTGGGGTTGAGAACGAATCTGGGACTGGAGGTGAAAGGAGGAATAGTGGTAGGTAGTAGCAGGGAGTGAAGGGGTGTAGATGGGAGAGATAGACCTTGGGATTCGTGTTGGAGGCTGTAGGGAGTTTGACAGTGTGAATGTCACATGGCCATTTCCCCCAGTTAGCTAGGTTTTGGAGATTGAAGCTGTTGTCGGTCCAGACAAGTCATCTTCGTCTGATTAAAAGAGTTGATTATTATGACGCCTCCTATTAAGAGACTTGGATGTTTAGGCCAGTTGAGTCAGTGGGGCTCGGGGTCTCAACGTCTCAACTCGGGGCTGCACCGCGTGTTCAGAGACAAAGAGAAATGAGTCAGGGGTCGGTTTGTGTGCTAAGAATATTGTTGCTTGAGGTCCTGACAGGTGGAGCTGTGGGGCTGTATTTCGAATGTCTTCTAATTCTCATCTTCATTTCATCAGGTGATAGTAGAAAAGGCTCCCAAAGCTCGGATAGGAGATCTGGACAAAAAGAAATACCTGGTGCCTTCTGATCTCACAGGTGGGAATTTGACCCAATACCAAGTGTTGCTATCTGTGGGAGGGGCTCCCTATAGCAGCTGTTCTTTCCAGGGCATTGGTGATATCTGTGACTTTATCAAACCTTGTATTTTTGGCAGTTGGTCAGTTCTATTTCTTGATCCGGAAGAGAATTCATCTGCGAGCTGAGGATGCCTTGTTTTTCTTTGTCAACAATGTCATTCCACCCACCAGTGCCACGATGGGTCAGCTATACCAGGTATGATAACTGGGAAGTAGTGGAGGCTTTGGAGAGGAGTTGGAAGAACTTGAGGGGAAGAAAGTTTTTGATCAGCAGTTCTTGAACTAGCTGGTTTGCTTCACTCTGTTTTATCTTTGGCCTTAAAATTTCCCAGTAGTCCTGGGTTGGGGATTTGGACAGGGCAGTGGGAGTAGACAGAAAGGAGAGAACAGTGAGCTGGAGCAGCTGTTCTGATAAAGACTCTTCCCAGTCTCCTGTTCATTCCAAGGCAGCAGAACAAGCACAGTTTGAGGCTTTTTTTTTGCTCAGGGCTGCTGGTAGGGATAATCCTGTTAGATGCTAGGTCCTGGAACAAATGAGGGGTAATCAAGGCACTGGATTTGGAAATCTTCAAAAAGTGATTTTTGAAGGATGTGTTTGGGTGGTGGGTGGTTCAAGTTACTAAAGGCCAGATGTCTGAGCACCCTGATTTTCTATTTTTATCCCAGGAACATCATGAAGAAGACTTCTTTCTATACATTGCCTACAGTGATGAAAGTGTCTATGGCCTGTGAACCTGCTGCGCCTGCAGTGGGGGGTCCCATGCTACAAAGAGAGAGGTGGCCCCCCTTTCCTTGAACTCCTTCCTTCCGGACCTGCAATTCCTAATGTTGAAGGCTCTTCTCCAGAACCCCTTAATTGGAGGGTTAATGGGGGAGATGGCCTCTAGTACCTTTCCTTTCTTCTTCCTTCCCCTTTCTTTCCCACCTTTCCCACTCTGCTTTAGACTTGATTTTCAATCTCTCACATCCAGTGATTGTTTTGGTTTCTGTTCCCTAACTGCCCAAGGGGCTTAGAACCCCAACAGTCTTTTCCTTTCACTACCTTTTTTTGGGGTAGATGGAAGGGACTGAAATTGTGGGGGGAAAGATAGGCACATCAATAAAGAGGAAACCACCAAGCTGAACTGGATTTTGATTTGTGTTGCTATCCACCCCTTTCTGTTTTTTTAGTGTTGGTGGGGAAAGAGGACGTTGGAGGGGTAGTAATGTATTTTAGCTTATTCTGTTAATATTGGGCTTTTCCTTGTGCATAAAAAGGGTGCTTTGTGGTGATGGATGAGATACTCTGAAAATGTTTCTTGAAATGTCAGTTGTATATACGTTGTATGTATTGGGTCCTGATGTAAAGAGTAACTTTTTTACAGTGGGTTCCTATGGAGAAAGTTTGAAAGTACCTGCTGTAGATAAATACATCCAGGTTTGTTATAAACCTTTGGGTTAAGAAAGAGATTTTCGTGTGTGGAGGCTGGTTAAAGGACCAAATCCTTAGTTGCATGTCACTTGGCCAGACTATTCGGGCGTGTGGGTCTAGTGGATTGGAATTCAAGGGAGGGAGAAGACTGGGAGGAGGGAGCCATTATTACCAGAAGAACTTCATCTCCCAGCAACCACCTCTCTGGCCGGAAATGGGTCGGTCCCCCGCCGGAGAAAGAAGCTGCGGAATAAGGCAGTATGGTGGCCGCGAGTTCTAATCCCTTCTTTCCCCTTCTTTCTTAGTCCCGCCCAGCCTACATTTCCCAAGAGCCTGCGCGCGCTCTTCCGCTCCCAATCTCCCCGCCACTCCCGGGGGCGGGGGCGGTTTAGTGCGTCTGCGCTAATTCATGGCTTGCTGGGAACTGAAGTTTCCAAGATTCATGCAGTCCCTTTCCCGCTGCCCCCGGGCGGACTACAAGCCCCTTGGTGCATTGCGCGTCGGCAACCGCGAAGGAAAAGGAGGAGAGGCGAGGGGAGGGGGAAGAGAGAGGGAGGGAGTGGAGAGGAGGAGGAGGGAGCAGGCGGCCGGCGGCGCGGGGGGAGGGGGCTCGGTCCGGGAGTGCGGGAGGCAGTGGTAGAGGGAGGTGGCGGCAGCGGCTAGCGGACTCGAGTCACAACCCAGCCGAGGCAGACACCTGTGTGGAGCGAGGCAGCAAGAGCACCGAGCACCGGAGGCAGCACCGGGATCCCCGACTCGGGGGAGGGGGGCGCCGGACCGGGAGGAGGGGAGGGGGCGATGCTGGAAGCCATGGCGGAGCCCAGTCCCGAAGGTGAGCTCTCGACCGGCACTGAGCGCTGAGCCGTAGGGAGGCGGTCAAGGAATCAATTGGCAAACTTGGAGGTCGAGCCCCGGAGCCTGGCGAGGGAGCGTGGGGAGGGGTTCGGGGGGCCTGCCCCGGAGGTGGGAGAGCGACGAGTTGGGAGACCTTGGAGAAAGAGAAGTGGGAGACTGAGCCGGGGCTAGTTGGAGATTAGATGCTGGGGGGGCGGAGATGGGGGAGTGGGAGCTGGGAATCCGGAGCTTCGGGGGTTAGGGGCGAACGGGCCTCCGGCGGGTCGGGGCCCTAGTGCTGGGTGGCGGGGGACACCGGGGCCCGGAGAGTTGCTGAGGAGGGAGGTGGGGGAGGAGGACCGAGTGAGGAAGCCGGGAGTTCGCCGAGGTGGGGGAGTTGGCGGCGGCGGGGCCGGAGCTCCCGGCGATCGCCGCTGGAGATAGCCCGGTGATTGTTGGCGGGGTGGGAAGAGAGTTGTGGGGAGAAGACGGAGTCCGGGTATTGTCTGCGCTAGAGGGACTTGGACCGGGGGCTAGTTGCGGGGAGAGAAAGCCGGCTGGGGAGCGAGGGGAGCGGGGCAGTTTAGGGGCGGGGGGGATTAGACCGGCGAGTTGCGAGGTGTGGGGGGGACTTGGTGGGCGAGGGTTTAAGCCCGGAGTTGCAGGGGGTGAAGGGGCAGCCGCGGCTGCGGCGGGGGTCGCTGTGGAGGGGGAGACGAGTGGGGGGGGCTAGAGTTCCGGGGTCCGGAGCCGTAGTGACTTGGTTGTGAGTACCGGGACGGAGATGGAGGGACGGCGGCCGGAGGGCGCTCCAAATTGGGCCCGGGGGCCCGGCGGGGAGCCTGAGGAGCTCGAGCCGGGGAGGGGCCAAAGCCCCGGATGGGGGCGGAGGGACAGCGAAATTGTGGGGAGCGCGGTCTGTGGGGGCAGGTGGGGCCGCGGAGCGAGAGCTCTCGGGTCCGTCCCGGACGCGAAGTGGCGCCGGCTGCGTGAGCCTGTGTTTCGGCCGGGGTGAGGGGCGCGCCGGCCTCGTGCTCGCGCAGAAGGGGCCGGAGGGCGGGGAGCGGCTCAGCGTGGTCATCCCGACTCCTGGGGGCTGGCGGGCGGCGTGTTCGCTCTCGGGAGGACCGGCGCGGCAGAGCGCGGCCCGGCAGGAACTCGGGGTACTGGGCGCCTGTATAGGATCTGGGAGGGCGGCAGCCCTGGCTCGGTCCTGGGAGCGGTATGGCGGGTGGGGCGCTGAGAGATCCGAGTAGACAAGTCAAGAGAAACCGTGAGGAGGGGCGGGGCGCCAGGCCGCTTCTGGGGGGGAGGGGAGCGCTATATGGAGGCCCGAGAGGGCGCCGCGCCCAGGCTCCGCCCCTCGTGGGGCGGAAGGGGGAGCAGGGGCGGGCCCAGTACCGCAGGGGCTTGCTGGCCTGGTTCGGGGACCTAAGAGAGCAAGGGGGTTCGCTTGGGATCTCCAAGGTTCATAGGTGGGGTTTTATTCAGACTCTTTCCTAGTGCCTTGACTCAGCTTTTATTGCTTTCACAGATCCACCTCCGACCCTTAAGCCAGAGACTCAGGTGAGGTTTTTCTTACCTTGGCAGCCTACTATTACTGTACAATCCTCTTCTCCCCCTTCTCTCTCCTTTCTCCTATCTTTCCCAGATTTCATATTCCAGGAACTCTCATAAACTCAAACTCAATGTGATGCAAGTTTTCTTCCTTTCAGCCACCAGAGAAACGTCGGAGAACAATTGAGGATTTCAACAAATTCTGCAGTTTTGTCTTGGCCTATGCCGGTTACATCCCTCCTAGCAAAGAGGTAGGAAAAGGAGGTTAGCTAACGTGAAGGTGGTGGCAAGGACTACAGAGGGTCTGTTGGGTAAATGGAACTGTATTTATTTATAAGGGAAGCCTACCAGAACTTATATGTAAGACTAGGGCAATTAGAAACTCTAGTAGGAAAACGAATATTTGGGGTGGAGTTGAGATTAATAGAAATAGGTGGCTTGGGCAACAATGAATGGTTTGGGGGTGCTGTTAATAGAAGGCACTTTGGATAAGTTTTAGAAAGCTGAAAATGGTAACCAGTGAGGCTGTACAGAAATGTAGCTAATAGGTTCTTGTTGGGGGGATACAGTGTTGCAAAGGCAGTGGGAATTGAGGAGATGCTAGAATGTAAGAGCAGAAGTAACATGGAGAGGTTTAATAAGTGGGCTGGGATAAATTTTTTTGAGTACAGTAATATTTGGTGGTTTTGGCAGGGTATTTTGAGGTAGATTTGTCCCTAGGTTGTTTTGTTGTTTTTTTCCATTGATTGAAAGAAAAAAGCATCAACTTGTTCCTCTTAGTTCCCTTTACTTGTGTGCTCATTGATTGCTTCTTGTTTATGCCCTGACCTGGAATTTGAACCTGCAACCTTGGTGTGCTGGGGTAATGCTTTATCCACTAAGCCACCTGGCCAGGGCCAGTCCCTAATTTTTAAGCTGGAGTTGTAGAGTAACAGAGTGAGATTACACTGGGCCCCCTGCTGACCCTGGTCTTATACCCCTTTTAAGGAAAGTGACTGGCCAGCCTCTGGCTCCAGCTCTCCATTGCGAGGCGAGAGTGCGGCAGACAGTGATGGCTGGGACTCGGCCCCCTCAGATCTCCGAACCATCCAGACCTTTGTTAAAAAAGCAAAGTCATCCAAGAGACGGGCCGCTCAAGCAGGTCCCACCCAGCCAGGACCCCCAAGGTCCACTTTCTCTCGTCTGCAGGCCCCTGACAGTGCCACCCTGCTTGAGAAGATGAAGCTCAAGGACTCTCTCTTTGACTTAGATGGGCCCAAAATGGCATCTCCACTGTCCCCCTCTTCCCTGACACACGCTTCCCGGCCCCCTGCTGCTCTCACCCCAGTGCCCCTTTCCCAGGGGGACCTCTCCCAGCCTGCTCGAAAGAAGGACCGAAAGAACCGAAAGTTGGGGCCAGGAGCGGGGGCTGGCTTTGGGGTGCTTCGGAGGCCTCGGCCAGCCCCTGGGGATGGGGAAAAGAGGTCTCGAATCAAAAAGAGCAAGAAGCGGAAGTTGAAAAAGGCAGAAAGAGGGGATAGACTCCCACCTCCTGGGCCTCCCAGGGCACCTCCCAGTGATACAGACTCTGAAGAGGAGGAGGAAGAAGAGGAAGAGGAGGAAGATGAAGAGATGGCAGCAGTGGTAGGGGGTGACACCCCAGCCCCTGTACTACCAACACCCCCTGAGGCTCCTAGGCCCCCTGCCACAGTGCATCCTGAAGGAGCCCCT
The DNA here is from genome assembly GCF_036850995.1 of Saccopteryx leptura. Classification (NCBI taxonomy): domain Eukaryota; kingdom Metazoa; phylum Chordata; class Mammalia; order Chiroptera; family Emballonuridae; genus Saccopteryx; species Saccopteryx leptura. The sequence goes on along the minus strand of NC_089504.1, from coordinate 357,659,883 downwards.
CCCACTGACAGTGAAAGCAAGGAGGTGGGCAGCACTGAAACAAGCCAAGATGGAGATGCCAGCTCCAGTGAAGGCGAGATGCGAGTCATGGATGAGGACATCATGGTAGAATCAGGTGAGACGTTTGAGGCTGCCTGATAACAGCTGGGATGATGGGTATGGGACTGTTAGGGGTGCAACAGCTCAGGCACAACACCAAACCAACCTTCTTTTCCCCCAGGTGATGACTCATGGGATCTGATCACGTGTTACTGCAGAAAGCCTTTTGCTGGCCGGCCCATGATTGAGTGCAGTCTATGTGGAACGTGGATCCACCTCTCCTGTGCTAAGATTAAGAAGACAAATGTTCCTGATTTCTTTTACTGCCAGAAATGCAAGGAACTGCGGCCAGAGGCCCGGCGGTTAGGGGGGCCTCCCAAATCTGGAGAGCCCTGATGGCACTGTCTCTAGGCTGGAACTTCTAAATGACATGACATGGGATCTGAGCCTCAGGGTCCTCAGCCTATCCCCTGAAGCTTGGATGTTGTCCCTCTTCGAGGCAGGAATTCCCAAGGGAGACTGGTTTGGAAATGAGTTCCTACTCTTCCTTCCTACCTTGTGGACTTGAACTGGGACCCATTACAGTTAGTGAGGGTACCTAGACACTCAGTCTCAGCTCCTTGGACCTGCCACCTCTCACTTTCTGGGCCAGGGTTGGAATTGGGATGGAATGGGACAGTTGTCTATAAAACGCTAGTGTAAATATAGCACTTCCCTCCCTTGTCTTCTATTTTGCTCCCCATTTATTCTACACTGGTTTTATTTTTAATTTTGGACTTCCCCTTTTGGGCATGGCAGCTCAGGGGAGGAGTACCAACCAGAGCCTGGCTGAAGGAGGAAGGAAAACAGGTGACCATTCTCTCACCTCTTGTTTTTTAATAATATTGGCCAGCTGTTTGTGCAGACAGGCTGTGTGTTGTAAATAAAGCAGAGTGGGCTCTTCTGTGTTTATAGCCCTCGCTGACTATGCTGCTTGGGAGGGAGGCCTCGGAAAAGCTGGTAGAAGATGGCTGGAGGTGGTTCTGAAATCCACCTCTTTAAAGGCCGAGCTGAAAATGACCGGGTTTTGCAGCTTGAGCACCAGCTCTGGCCTCAGTTGGCTTTGTCCCATCTCACCCCCAGTGTAGGACGCCCCCAGTCCCACCCTGACTCCTCCCACAGCAGCATGATCAGAGTTGTTTGCAGCATCCTCTCCCTCCCCGAGGTTAAGCGGGGATGGGAGTCGGTTGTCCCTTGAAGGCAGAGGCCAGGTTGGCCACAGTATTCGGAGGACGCGGGTGGGGACACATTTTGGGGGCGGAGCCCTTGAAGGTTTGGAGACCGTTGCTGAAGGAGATCACGTGGCGGAGTGTCAGTCACGTGGTGTGGGCGTTGCGGGGGGGGGGAGATGGGTGGGTCTGGTCCAGGTCACGTGACATGGGGAGAGGTGGGCGGGGCGCTACGGGGTGTTCACGGTGGTGGCTGCAGGTCCGTGGCTTTCGGTTGCACCCCACGGCCGCCCCTTCAGCTCCCCATCCTCTAACCCTGCCGCCACTCTGCGGTCCCCACCTTCCTCTTGCATCTCTCTTACACTAGGGCAGTCCAGTCCGTTCTGGCGCGGCGGTTTGCGGGTGTGCGCAAGCGCAGCGGGGGCGATTAGCCCCGTTGGGTGGGCGGTGGAGCCGGAGAACGCGCGGTCGAGGCTATGGCGGGCGGCGGCGCGGGGGGCGGTGGTGTAGGGGAGACGAAGGTGATTTACCACCTGGATGAAGAGGAGACTCCCTACCTGGTGAAGATCCCCGTCCCCGCCGAACGCATTACCCTCGGCGATTTCAAGAGCGTCCTGCAGCGGCCAGCGGGCGCTAAGTACTTTTTCAAGTCTATGGATCAGGATTTCGGGTGAGTGCAAGGCCTAGACTGAGACAGATGGGGGCTGTGCTGGAGTTGATTGGGCGATATTGAGGGGCACATGTCTAGTCTGGGCCATCCTGGGATTTTCTGGGCTATCTGGAGCAGATCGTACTATGTTGGGGTGGATTGGATATCCCAGGACAGACAAGGTTATGCTTGGACAGATCGAGGCGAGGCGCACGGAGCTGTAGGAGGAAGACTGGACTATATATACTAAACTAGAAACCAGATTAGAGAAGATTAGGCTATTCTGGAACAGAGGGGGACACGCTAGTTTATTTGGGGGATATTTTGGACTGTGCTAAGGTAGATTGAGTTATTCTCTGGTAGTTCATTCTGAGCAGCCCTGTAGCACACAGGTATATTGTGGGATATTGTGGAATCTCTTGATGTAGATTGGACTATATTGGGGCAACCTAAGACATTCTGTCCTATAGTAGGGCAGACGGGATTGTTTCGGGATATTCTAATATGTACTAATGCAGAGAGTGCTGTCTTGAGGTGTTATAGGCTGCCCTGGAGTAGATTGGGCTATCCTGGAGAAACTTGGGCCATCTGGACTCTGCTGGGTTGTATTAGTTGATCTTAGTTTGAATTGGGGCCTAGTTTTTATTGGGATACTCAATACAGGGCAGACAGGGCTCTTAGTGTCTATGCTAATACAGACAGCCGTATGGGCCTATTCTAGTCTATATTGGTGTGGACAGCTGCATGTGGGAACATTCTAGGCTGTGCTATAGATTGGGCTATCCTGGGGTAATTTGGGACATTCTGGGCTAAATTGGGAATCTAAATAATACAAAGTAAGACCTTTTGTGTTTATAATTTTTGGTACTGAACCCTCTAGGTCCTCAACCTCAGCTCTTGAAGGCACTCTGAACTAGACAAGGATAGCCTGGTTCTAGGAGCGCTGAATCCAGTAGGCTCTATCTAGAAAGATTGTTGGCCACTGGGAAAGCGGTACTGTCTTGGTAGTACCTTAGATTTAAATACTTTGTCAGCAATGTAGTTGGGTAGTGTTTCAAACTTCTGTGCCTTAATCTCACCTGTGAAATGAAGATAGAGTAAAATGCTTAGTACAGGTGCATGGCACATAGTAAATTCTTGGTCAGTGGTAGTTAGCAATATTGAGTCTGACTAGTCCATAATCTATGTTAGGGTAATGCAGACTGGAATAATTTGGCAGGCTGGGCTATTCTGAGACAGATTGGTATTATGTTGTGAAAAATACTACATTATGCTGAGACAGATTGGAAGTGACTGGGCTGTGTTTGTCACATTGAAAACAAATAGAATTAAGTTGGCATATATCCAGGCTTCTAGAGTGACATTAGACTAAGGGGTTGATCAGACAAGATGTCCTAATTTGGGGGTGAAGGTGTGTGTGTGTGATTCTGTTCAGGGCAGAGAGCCTTATCATTCATATGTGCATTCTTTTAGTCAAGTATCTGTTGATGTTTATGAAGCGTCCGGTACTTTGCTGTGTGGCCGGGACATGGTATTGAACAGTAATGGTTTCACAGGGTGGGTGAGAAGAAGGGCCAAGTCCAGTCCATCTCAAGGAAGCCATGGGAGAAGTGACCCCAGGGCTGGGCATTGGAGTCTGTGAGGCGCATCAGGTTGTATAGTGCAGAGTTTTGTGCCTAGTGAGGCACAGGGCAGTGGGAAGCTGGGCCTCGCCTCCCCCTGGGAGCACTGAGCCTGGTGGGGAAGTACCATGCCTTGGTCTAATGGGTATTTTTCTATTAGGCAAAGACTTGGATATCTATGGAAGTGAGAGAAAACTAAGGAAAGCATTAGAATAGAGTCTTGGATGAGGCCCAAAGACTTTTTTTAGGAAGGTATATGAGGAACAGGGTGGGGGTTGGGGGAAGGCTGCCAGCAAGGCTCCTAAGATTAGATAGATGTTATATTTGAGGCAGCGGGGTAACCTTAAGGGATGGCTCTGAAATTGGACTAAAACGTTTGAGTCAGAGTCAAGGAGATCTTTGGAGCAACATTGATCCCCTGAGGATAAACTGGGGAGAGAAAGAGGAATAAGGAAAGGGAATTGAGTTTGGAGATATCTTAGATGTAAGAGCGAAGTGTTTTTGTGTGAGGGAAGAGGACTTGGACAGGGTGGGGGGAAAGGCCACTGTCCTTCAGCTGAAGAAGATTGGAGAAGCTCTTTTGGTTCTCTGAGCAGCACCTTGACGATGGGCAGGAACGAGCACCTTATGAAAGGTGGCAGGGAGGGAGCCAAGAAGAAAGTGGTTGATCATTTTCCAAGAAAGATCAGTATGATGTAAAAAACTTCTGTTATGTTCAGTATAAGAAATACTGGGAAAATATTAGTCCCAAGAACTCAAGGAACCAAAATTGCATAGGTCTCAAGGGTCATGTTTTTGAAGTGAGCCTAGTTGATCTGCAGAATGAAGTTGTATTTAGAAAATTCAGGCTAATTGCTGAGGATGTCCATGGCATAGGTCTTCCTGTGACAAATGTGCTCTGCGGTCAAAAACTGGCAGACCACGATTGAAGCTCACATTGGTGTCAAGACTACTGATGGTTATTTGCTTCGTCTACTCTGTGTTGGTTTTACCAAAAACACGATTAGATTTGAAGAGTCTCTTTGGCTTACCACCAAATCCGGAAGATGATGGATATCATGATGGGAGAGGTACAGACAAATGGCTTGAAAGAAGTGGTCAAGCCTGACCAGGCAGTGACGCAGTGGATAGAGCGTTGGACTGGGACATGGAGGACTCAGGATTGAAACCCCGAGGTCACTGGCTTGAATGCAGGCTCAGCAGCTTGAATGTGGGGTTGCTGACTTGAGCGTGGGATCATAGACATAACCCCATGATCACTGGCTTGAGCCCAAAGGTCACTGGCTTGAATGAAGCCCAGGGTCGCTGGCATGAGCCCAAGGTCGCTGGCTTGAATAAGGGGGGGTCACTCGCTCTGCTGTAGCCCCCGGTCAAGGCACGTATGAGAAAGCAATCAATGAGCAACTAAGGTAGGTGCTGCAACGAAGAATTGATGCTTCTCATCTCCCTTCCTGTCTGTCTGTCTGGATCTGTTCTTCTGACTTTGTCTCTGTCACAAAAAAGAAAAAGAAAGAAGTGGTCAATACGTTGATTCCAGATAGCATTGGGAAAGATATGGAAAGGCTTACCAATCTATGTATCCACTCCATGATGTCTTTGTTAGAAAAGTCAAAATGCTGAAGAGGCCCTGGTTTGAATTGGGAAAACTTGATGGTGAAGGTAGCAGTTCTGGAAAAGCTACTGGGGATGAGACAGGAGCTAAAGTTGAACGAGCTGATGGATATGAGCCTCCAGTCCAAGAATCTGTATAAAATTCAGACTTTTAATAATGACAAATAAACAATTCTGTTTATGACTTGGTAAGAAGAAGGTGGGGAGAAACTTTGGATAGGGATGGGCATGGGAGGGCCAGTAGTCTCAGCTGACTTGGCTCCGGTCTCTCGGCAGCGTGGTGAAGGAAGAAATTTCAGATGACAATGCCCGCCTTCCCTGCTTCAATGGAAGGGTCGTCTCCTGGGTAAGGGGCCCTGGCTCCGAGGGGCCAGTCCCTCCTGCATTGCCAAGCTCCTCCACGCCCTCGCCTGGCCTTGTCGCCTAAGCCTTGATTAGTTGCTGGAGACCCTGGTTCTTTGCTTCTTCCCTACCTGTTTGGAGGGCAGCTGGAGGCCCTCCGCCTTCTGGAGCCTCTACAGCATGCTGCTGCTCTCGGGTGCTTTTCTCCAGGCTCTCTCACATGCCCCCCTTTTGTAGTCCTTCCCTCCCTCCTGTCGGATACGCCTCGCTTTCCAGCAGAGCCTTCTTTCTTTTTCTTTTTCTTTTCTTGTCACTTGCACCCTTCTAGCTTGTGTCATCAGATAATCCTCAACCTGAGATAGCTCCCCCAGCCCAGGAGCCACGGATAGAACTGGCACCTCCGACCCCACCGTTACCCCCTTTGCCTCCAGAGAGGACCAGTGGCATTGGGGACTCCAGGCCTCCCTCCTTCCAGTGAGTCCTTGGGATTCTTGAGTCCAGGGGTGGGAGGTGAGGAGGGAGTCCAAGGCTGTTGGGAAAGGAAGCCCAGGATGTAGGGCTCTGTCTCACTGACTCGGGCTGGCACCATCTCTGCTCATCCAGCCCTAACGTGTCCAGCAGCCGGGAGAATCTGGAGCCCGAGACCGAAACGGAGTCAGTGGTGTCTCTGAGGCGGGAGCGGCCCCGCAGGAGAGACAGCAGTGAGCATGGCGGTGAGGGAGGCCTGGCCGGGAAGGGCGGCAGAGGGGTGGGGGTGGGGGTGGGGGAGGGGGAGGAGGGGTCCGGGGCCCAGGAGCTGGGAAGTGTTGGGCCGACCCACCCAAGCGTTGGTGAGGGTGAGGAGCATGCAGCCTGGTTCCTGACAGTTTCTATTCATGCTCAGCTGGGGGCCACAGGCCCAGTGTCCCCTCGAGGCTGGAGCGCCACCTGGCTGGGTACGAGAGTTCCTCGACCCTCATGACCAGCGAGCTGGAGAGCACGAGCCTGGGGGACTCGGAGGAGGAGGATGCCATGAGCCGGTATGGCTTCTAGAGCCCTTCCCGGGACACAGTCCCTCCCCTGCCCTCCTCCAGCCAGCCCTGTGGCCCGCTGTTCCTGGGCCTCACGTCCGCCTTGGCCTGCAAGCCTCCCTCCTGACCTTCCCCAGGTTTAGCAGCTCCACCGAGCAGAGCAGCGCCTCTCGCCTCCTCAAGCGCCACCGGCGGCGGAAGAAACAGCGGCCGCCTCGCCTGGAGAGGGTGAGCGGGTCTCGCGGGACAGCTGGACCTTGGGGCATTGGGGGCCTGGGCCTTGCTTTACTGGGGGCGAGGGCACAGACAGTCGCAGACTGGTGCATGAGCCATTGACGGTCTTGCTCCTTTCCCACCGCAGACCTCATCCTTCAGCAGTGTTACCGATTCCACCATGTCTCTCAACATCATCACTGTCACACTTAACATGGGTATGGAGGGCGCTGGGGACTGGAGGATTGGGCGACCTGGTCCCCAGGGCTGAGGGGTGACGTGGCTTGGGCTTCCCCTCATCACATGTACTCCTTCCACAGAGAAGTACAACTTCCTGGGCATCTCTATTGTTGGCCAAAGCAATGAGCGGGGAGACGGGGGCATCTACATCGGCTCCATCATGAAGGGTGGGGCTGTGGCAGCTGACGGGCGCATCGAGCCGGGGGACATGCTTTTGCAGGTGTGCTGGGGTAGGGCGCTCAGGCAGGGGCTCTCTGCCTCTCCTACCCGACCTCAGCCCCTTCGCTTCCCTTCCCTTCCTTTCCCTTCCCTTCCCTTCCAGGTGAATGACATGAACTTTGAGAACATGAGCAACGACGATGCCGTGCGGGTACTGAGGGACATTGTGCATAAGCCCGGGTGAGCCTCTGAGCAGCTCTCAGGTGCTCAGGCCTCTAGTCTTTGCCTTTTCCCCTTTTGTTTTCTAAAAAGGACATAATACGAGAAACGTATAATGTAATGAGTAATTACTGCATGAGTGAGTTCCCGTGTCACCACTGCCTAGATCAGGGGCCCCCAAACTTTTTACACAGGGGGCCAGTTCACTGTCCCTCAGACTGTTGGAGGGCCGGACTATAAAAAAAACTAGGAACAAATCCCTATGCACACTGCACATATCTTATTTTAAAGTAAAAAAGCAAAATGGGAATAAATACAATATTTAAAATAAAGAACAAGTAAATTTAAATCAACAAACTGGCCTGACCTGTGGTGGCGCAGTGGATAAAGCGTCGACCTGGAAATGCTGAGGTCGCCGGTTCGAAACCCTGGGCTTGCCTGGTCAAGGCACATATGGGAGTTGATGCTTTCCAGCTCCTCCCCACTTTCTCTCTCTCTCTCTGTCTCTCCCTCTCCTCTCTGAAAAAAAAAAAAAAAAAAAAACAAAAATCAACAAACTGACCAGTATTTCAATGGGAACTATGCTCCTCTCACTGACCACCAATGAAAGAGGTGCCCCTTCCGGAAGTGCAGCAGGGCCCGGATAAATGGCCTCAGTTTGGGGACCCCTGGCCTAGATCATGAAATAGAAGGTTGCTGACACCCCAAAGGTTACCCCAGTGTTTCTTCTGGCCCCCACTCTCCTCGCTGCCCCTAGGGGTAACCATTCTCCTTATTCTTTGGTCATCACTCTGACAACATTTCTGCCCCACTTGGTAGTTTTACCACCATGCCGGTATCCTTAAAACAACATGGTTTGGCTTTACCTGTTTTGGGGCTTTCTGTGACTGGAACTATACTGTGTGTACTCTCTTGTCTGACTCAGTATGTCTTTAAGAGTTACCCATGTCGCCTGACCTGTGGTGGCACAGTGGATAAAGCCTCGACCTGGAATACTGAGGTCGCCGGTTTGAAACCCTGGGCTTGCCTGGTTAAGGCACATATGGGAGTTGATGCTTCCTGCTCCTCCCCCCTTCTCTCGCTCTCTCTCCTCTCTGAAATGAATAAATAAAAAAACGAAAATGAAAAAAAAAAGTTGCCCATGTCAGTGAGTCACCCACATTGTGGATGGAGCCTTCCTACCCTCACCTCCTTGGGCCCAGCCATGTCTGTGCTCTTTTCTTCTCTCCCTCTTTCTGTTCTTCAACCCACTCTCGTTCCAGGCCTCCACCCTCTGGAGGCCTCTCCACACCCAGCTTGACTAGCCTTATCCTCTTCCCCACAGTCCCATTGTGCTGACTGTGGCCAAGTGCTGGGACCCCTCTCCACAGGCCTACTTCACCCTGCCCCGAAGTGAGTGATCCTCAGGAGAGCCCGCAGCTGAGGGGCTGGGAAGGCTGGGGCTCTAGGCTGCGGGGAATGGGTGGAGGAGGGTCATGGGTGCACCAGGGAGGGACAAGGATGGCTCTCTGGGGCTAGAAAGGGATCATCTTGGTGGCTTTCTCTGTCCCAGATGAGCCCATCCAGCCGATTGACCCCGCCGCCTGGGTCTCACACTCGGCTGCACTGACCGGCACCTTCCCGGCCTATCCAGGCTCCTCGTCCATGAGCACCATTACGTCTGGGTCCTCTCTGCCTGATGGTGAGCTCCCAGGCCCGCCTCACCCCCCTCCTGGCCAGCCCTCTGGCAGTGTTGTGACCCATTGCTCCTTGGGAGTGGGCTCTGCTTCTGATGCCCTGCTTCTCCTCTGTCAGGGTGTGAGGGCCGAGGTCTCTCCATCCATACCGACATGGCATCTGTGACCAAGGCCATGGCATCTCCAGAGTCTGGACTGGAAGTTAGGGACCGCATGTGGCTCAAGATCACTATCCCTAATGCCTTTCTGGGTATGGCTAGACCCTGGACTGGTGCATGGGAAGGGGAGGCGGAGGAGGCCAAACCTGGGGATGAGCCAGGCCAGGGGTGGAACAGGTCAGGAGGAGCACCTGAGGTCTTTCTCTGCTCTGGCTGACTCCAGGTTCCGACGTGGTTGACTGGCTCTACCATCACGTGGAGGGCTTTCCTGAGCGCCGGGAGGCCCGCAAGTACGCCAGCGGGCTGCTCAAGGCAGGCCTTATCCGGCATACTGTGAACAAGATCACCTTCTCAGAGCAGTGCTATTACGTCTTTGGAGACCTCAGTGGCGGCTGTGAGAGTTGTAAGTGCCCTTCTCTAACCCTGGACCTTGTCCAGAAACCAGCCCGGGCCACTCTGGACCAATAAGCAGTGTGTGCCCTGCACGAGGCCCTGTACTGGCCTGTCACTCAAGTAGGGGCTAACATCCACCAGTGTTCTGCGGGACACGCTGTCCATGAGGCACAGGGCTGTGTCTGTGAGGAGAAGGGTGCCTTCTCATAATAGCCCATGGGACTTAAGGGGCCCTGGCTGATTTCCTGCCTCCATAGCAGTGGCAGGTGGGGTATTTCCTGTTAGAGGCCATCGTTTTAACCCCCATCATGGATGGTTCTGGGGAAACAGTTCCCAGTTCCTTCTCATTGGATGTCTTAGTGTCCTGGCCCCTTGAAGCAGTGACTCTTAATCTCTTCTCTTACTTTCCAGACCTAGTCAACTTGTCTCTGAATGACAATGATGGCTCCAGTGGGGCTTCGGACCAGGACACCTTGGCTCCTCTGCCTGGGGCCACTCCGTGGCCCCTGCTGCCCACCTTCCCCTACCAGTACCCAGCCCCACACCCATACAGCCCACAGCCGCCCCCCTACCATGAGCTCTCATCCTACACCTATGGTGCAGGCAGTGCCAGCAGCCAGCACAGTGAAGGTAAGTAACCGCCAGACACCAGTACAGTTGTGAGTGGGGGGCCAGGGGGAACCAGGGAGGCCGAAGGACCCGGGGCTGGGGCTCAGTTGTCCCCTTTGCCTCTCCCCCAACAGGCAGCCGGAGCAGTGGGTCCACCCGCAGTGATGGGGGGGCAGGGCGCACGGGGAGGCCTGAAGAGCGGGCCCCTGAGTCCAAGTCTGGCAGCGGCAGTGAGTCCGAGCCCTCCAGCCGGGGGGGCAGCCTTCGGCGGGGCAGCGAACCTGGTGGGATTGGTGATGGGGGCCCTCCCCCTTCCAGGAGCTCATCAGGGGGTGCTCCCAATATTCGAGCCCACCCAGGACTCCATCCCTATGGACAACCCCCTGGTATGGCCCTCCCCTATAACCCCATGATGGTGGTCATGATGCCCCCACCTCCCCCGCCTGTCCCTGCAGCTGTGCAGCCCCCCGGGGCCCCTCCAGTCAGAGACCTAGGCTCAGTGCCTCCAGAGCTGACAGCTAGCCGCCAAAGCTTCCACATGGCCATGGGCAACCCCAGTGAGTTCTTTGTGGATGTCATGTAGAGCCAACAATGGGACCATGTTGGATCACCACCGTTGGCCTGACCAGGCAGTACCTGGTGCTCCTGTCCTGAGATTGGTGTCTTGTCAGTCACATGCTCAGTACCCTGGTGGAGCCTGGGCTCGGCCTGTTGTGTGGGCTGCTGCCTGCGGTGCTGTCACCTCTGTGATTCTTACCAGCAGTGCCTGGTTCCTACCCCTTTCCTCAGGGGTGAACAAGGGACCTTTGGTTAGTTTTAGCTTATATTTTTGTAAACAATTTTGGGAGGTTAAAATAAACTTTTCTACGTTTTTTAGACTATTTTTTTAGTAGGCATTTCCTCTTTTATACAAAGAATCTGTCTCACAGGCCCCTTCTTTTAACCCTAAAATGTGATCTACTTCATTCGCCCAGTTAGCTCTGTCCTACTGTCCTGTGAGAGGAGGGGGTTGATCACCCTTGACAGCAGTCAGAGGAAGCTGGGTTATTTGGTATTTGGGGGCCGTGTAGCTGTTTTTGTTACTCTATTTATTTTAGTCACTTGTATAAAACACCAAATAAAGCAATAGGGGTAAACTCCCTACGCCTTTGGCTCCTTTGTTTGGGAGGGAGGCAGGCAGTGAGGGAAAAAACTCAAGACACAGTAGCAAATCATGACTTGTTAGAGGCTTTATTTCTAAGGCATCAAGTGCTCCCTTTGAGAGCAGGCACAGTCTGGGGGTGAGGCCCCTTCAAGGAAGAATCAGGCCGGGCTTTGGTGTGAAAGAAGGCACATTCCTTGCCAGGCTCTGGCTGGGAGTGTTCAGAAGCCGAGGGGGTTGCTGGTGACCACGCCACCTCGCTCCACCAAAGCATTGGAGATGCTTTTGAAGTTACGGAAGAGCTCCTGCTGCTGGGGGTCTGACTGCAGAGCCGCCATGTTCTCCCGGATCCGGGCTGCGGCCTGGGGAGAGGGAAGGAGGGCTTCAGGCCTGTGCCTTGAACCCCCCCACCTGCTCTTGGCAACCCTGAATCTCACCTCAATACACCAGCTGTCACAGAGCATTTTCTCATGTTGGGCTGTGGGGTGGCCCTCACTCAGGGACCTTGAGGCCCTGGTGGGAAGCAGGAGGAGACAGTAAGTCAAGGCTATGACGCTGGCACGGGCCCCGCCTACAGCTCAGGCCTCCCCCACTGCCTCCTCACCTGGAAAGAACCACCACCATGGCGTAGAGGTCAATGGCACTGTCTGCCAGACGCTGCAGCACAAACTGCTCATCTGTCAGGTAGATGGGATGGGGGAGAGGAGCGTTAGTTGGAGGGAGAGGGAGATGAAAAGAGAGGAGGGGTGGTAATGGGGTAGGCTCACTCACTGACAATCTCCTTCTTGTGTTTTATCAGCTTGGCCTCCACCACAGTGGCGAACTGCTCCAGAGCCTGCACTGCCTGAGGAGATGAAGAAAGCGCCCCGGGGTCAGCTCTGACACAGGCTGTCCCCACGCCCCCCAGCCTTGCCTACCTACCAGTTCACTGCTCCGATTCAGCTCCGGATGGGCGATACCACTGAGACTCAGGCCGCTGCCCAGCCCTGCCCGCCTTAGAGGAAAGGGGAAAGTGACCTGTGAGTTGCCATCCACGGCCCTGCCCCGCCCTGCCCTGGCCTCTATGCTTACCGCCTCAGCTGTTTGCTTGCCTCTCCTAGCAGGAGGCCGGCATTCCCAAAAGGATTTTTTAGAGCATTGCCAAGCCCACTGAGTTCCTTTCCTTTGTCCTGTGGAGAGGAGGGTCCAACAGTCAGGATTCCCAGTCCTCCCCACCTCCTCCCCTCCATTCTCCTCAGTCTTACCATACAGCCCTGCAGAGCTACAAACAGCCGGAGAATGTCATTTGTTCCCTCAAAGATCCGAAAGATGCGAAGGTCTCGGAGCACGCGCTCAACCCCAGGCTCCTAGCACAGGGAAAGACAAGTCCGAGCCCCCGTGGAGCGAGACGTGGCTGTCTCCCTCCCAGCCCAGCTGCAGCTACTGGGGGCAGAGTCCCATCCTATACCTTCATGAAGCCCATGCCCCCCATGATTTGGATGCACTCGTCTGTCACCTTCCAGGCTGCCTCCTAGGGACAAAGAACCACATAAAATTGGTTCTGGGGCCATGCTCCCGAACTGGGCTCTCCCTCCCTGTAGGTCTGGAAGCTCACCGAGCCAAAGATTTTGCTGATGGCGGCCTCTATCTGGAAATCCGTGGCTCCTTGGTCCATGTTGGCACTCACCATGTATGCCATGGACTGAAGTTGTGTGATGGGGACATAGGAACGGAAAGGGCTGCGTCAGATTCGGCCCGGTCACCCAGGTCTCCACTACCAGAAAAGCACCAGCTCCCTTGGCCCTTGCCTTCATCCTCTAACTCCCCATGTCAGGCACAGTGAAATATTTGGTCCCCTGAGTCAGTTAATCTGGCTTCTAGGCATTTGACTTCTTGAAAGGGGCGAAGAGGTAAGGGTGGTTGTGGGGGTAGAATCGACTTCAGCTATCTCTGGAAAGCACCTCAGCAGAACAGAAGGCTCTCCTGCCACAGCCGAGCTGACTATGCCTCCTCGCATCCCCTAGGGCATTGGTGTAAAGCTGGAGACCCACTGCCCCAGGTGCTGCTGGGGGTTGTAGTCTGAACCAACTAGGAAGAAGGAAACAGAAGAGGAACAAGGGACGACCCTCACCTCCGTCACATAGTGCAGCATGGCCATCCGGGCTAGCTTCTCCTGGATCACCCCAAAATTATGAATTTTCTCCCCAAACTGGGTACGATTAGCAGCATGATCCACCTGGAAGAGGGCACTTGTGTCTCACCATGAGAGGAGCTGGGGTGGGCTTGGAGGGCTGGGCTTTGGCAATAGCCAAGAGCTGAGTCTAGGCTAGATGGAGCCTGGAACTGCTAGTGGTGGAGGGGCTGCTGGTGGAGGGAGTGCCTGCAAGGGGACAGGGACATGTGGAACAGGGACAGTGTGACTTAGATTCAGGGTATTTAGAGACTCAAGCAGGGTACTCACTGCCTTGGCAATTATGCCCTTCATGGTGCCTGCAAGGGCCGCAGCCATGCCAAACCGTCCGTTGTTGAGGATGTGCATGGCGACCTTGAAGCCGCCCCCCACTTCGCCCAGCACGTTCTCTGAGGGCACACGTACTCCGTCAAAGTACACTTCTGCTGTGTTTGAGGCCTTGATGCCCATTTTCTTCTCGGGGGCCCCACTGGAATGGCAGGGCGAGAAGCAGAGGCGTGTTCAACAAGGTGCAGGGAAAACTGCCTTTTCATTCCTTATGAACCGGGGAGGAACTACAACTCCCAGCTTGCAGGCAACACATCTCTGCTTGCCCAGAGGCCCAGGAGACCTGGACAGAGCCACATGTCCCAAAGGGAACAAACATTGCTGGCTGCTCTGGCTTGTGCACACAGCCCCAGGGTGAACTGTTAACAACCATATGCCCAAGAGCTCAGCACTGCCCCTTGTCCCTGCCTCAACCTTTCTTCCTCCCCAAACCCACTCACTGGGTAACACCTCCAAAGCTTCTCTCCACCACAAAGGCTGTGATCTTCTCCTTCACGGTCCCTGTAGCTGCATCTGTAACTGGTGTCTTGGCAAAGACTGTGAAAATATCTGCCAAGCCCCCATTACTGTGGAAAAAATGAGGGCAGTCAGGGCATGGGGGATAGAGCAGTGTGGCCTCAGACTGGGCAGAGGTGGGAAGAGGGGAAGAAATGGAAGATTACCTGATCCAAATCTTGCTTCCATTGAGGGTGTAGTATTTTCCACAGGGACTGGGCACAGCTGAGCTTCGGATGGAGGCCGCATCTGACCCACTCGAGGGCTCCGTTAGACAGAAAGCCGCTATAGTCTCCCCTATTGAGCAGATAGCTTTACACTAGGCCCACTGCTGGGTCTTGATGGGCATTAAAGGCCTCTCAGTGTAACTCATCCCAAGTTACTCCTTAACCCCTCGGGCAGTTTTCAGTCTCCATCAACCAACTTGCCCAACTATGTGGTACCAAGCCCAGAATATCCCCGATCCCTGGGGCTATTAGACTTGCCTTACCTGATGCCAATTTGGGGAGGTATTTTTCTCTCTGGGCCTTCGTGCCAAAGAGCAGGATACCTTTGAAACCAATGCTCTGATGGGCTCCCAGTGTGATGCCCACACCAAGGTCGTGCATGCCCACAATCTCCACCAAGCGTGCGTACTGGGGGGAAAGCAGGCATTTGGGGCTGTAACTGGCCACGTAGACCTGCCTTTAGTAAGAACCTGGGCATTGTCAGGAGAGGAAGTGAAACAGCAGAGAAGAACACTGGCTGGGTAGTGTCCACCCCAGGTCTTGGTGGCTTCCTACCCTGTTAGGTAGTCCCTACCTTAGAGATTCATGAGGACCTGGGAATCTGGATGAGGCCTATGGCCCTAGGGGATTGCATGTAATTCTGGTGTTTTTGGAAAGGGTGTGTCCACATCAGGAGAATGGGCATCCAACAGGAGGAGGTGAACTTGCCAAGCTGAGAAGACCCACGACCTGGGTACTGGGAAATGTCTCAGGGGCTCCCTCACCTGGGTGTTGCAGAGCCCCACTCCACCAAGGTCACTGGGCACTTGCAGACCAAAGGCCCCCAGCTCTTTGAGACCCTGTATAGTGGTCTCCTCCACCTGCTCCAGCATGTCATTCTTGGCAGGATCGTTCACCTCCTGGGGAAGGCACAGGATCCCACATCTAGGTTCCTTTACAGGTCCTTAACATCTCTCCCACCCCATTAGGGACAAGCCCTCTATTCCCCAGGCCCAGTCATTCCTTACCTCAAAGAAACGGGACACAGGACCCACCAGCTCTTTAAGAAACTGTGTCTGCTCCTCATTGAGCACTGCAGGGCAGCAGAGACAAAACAGGTCAGGCCAAGTGGTCAGGGGGACCTGACCAACCCCCCAGTTCTGACTACCCTTCCCCTTACCTAACGGGTACGGAAACACCTGCTCGGTGGTGAGCTGGCCCTTGAACATCCCCACTGCAAAGGACTTAGATTCCTGCGACAGGAGAAGGGGGTTTCAGGAAGCTGGCTGGGGTGGGTCCGCCCCGGTTTAGCTCCTTATGATCTTGGGGCTACATACCGCCTTGGCCGGTTTTTCCCTGGTGGAAGCCTCAGAAGAGAGCGAATCGGACTTGTCAAGAACCGCCTGGGGAAAGGGACAGTTAGCGCAGCTGGGGAAGGGGCTGCAGAAATGCCAAGGAGAACACAGGGGAAGAGATGGTACCGGAAGGGCAGATTCCGCGACCTTTCCCCTAGTTTCGTCTCGAGGGCACCCTGGCCTGCCCTTTCCCCTACTTTCGGTGCCAGGTCGGTCGGCAGGTGACTACCACCAGCAGGGAGACCCCTGTCGGCGGCGGTAGGGAGGTGGGAGCCCGCGCGGACGCCCACCCGAGCACCCCCATCCCAAGGCCACCGTCACTTACGTGAGCGGCCCCACTGGCATAGGGTCGTCGCGTAGGGCAGGGCCATAACTGCCCTAGGAGAGCACAGGGCCGCGAACTGTGGAGAGTGGGCAATTAGTTCTGGCCGCGTCCCCAGGCCCGCTGCCCCCATCCCTCCTGGAATACACACTTTCCTCATCCCCCGCCCCCACACCTCAGGAGCTGCCGCCCCACGCTCGGGGCCACCCTCGCCGCCTGCATAGTTGAACTGGTCCGGCCGCTGCTGCCTCGAGCGCTGACCTAGCGCTCTGGCCCGTCTGCCCAAGTCTGGATACCCCCACCCCTGACTCATCCTCCACAATGCATCGGGAGGTGGGCGGGGCTTCCAGCCGCCGCGGCGTGCTGGGAGTTGTAGTTCCGGAGCGCCCCCCAACCCTGCGTTCTGGTTGACCTATCTCCAAATGTCCGTTGTGTCTCGCGAACTCCGTCCCGCCTGTCCGAACTAGAGTGTAGCCCTCAAAAGCGGTGATGGATTGACCGAGACTTAAGAGGGAGGAGCTTAGGCAACTGCCGCCAGAGGGATGGAGGGTGGACTGAAAGGAGGACTTCCAAGGTGGAGTTAGAATGTAGAAGGTGAGGTAGATGCCAGAGGCAGAGGCATAGAAAACGACTCTTTGGAATCCCTTGTGAAATTTACACAACGGAGGGAAATGGTCGGGTGGAGGACTCAAGCTGGAGTGTAAGTGTACCAAGCATATTCTGGGATCTAGAAAGTGTCAACTAACTCTGGGAACACAAAAATTTTCAGAGTAGGAAGTACCTTCTCTTCTCTTCTGAGGTTCACTGCCTCCCCTTTAGGCCTGAGACTTTCCTCAACATCTCTGTCTGCCTGCCTTCTGTTTCTTCCTGAGACAGGTGCTCAGGCTAGAACTCTGGACAGATGTTGTCCCGGGCTCAAGAAGAACTGTAGGAATTCTTGTATCTTTTCCCTCTCCCACACTTCTCTAGCCCTGGATCAAGAAGTCCCAAGTACTTTATTGCCCCTCTTTTTGCCATTCCCACTCGGGATAGGCCCAGGAGGAGATAGAGAACTGGGCTCAGCTTCCTTTATTTATTTTTAAAGTATGCATGTATATACATACATACTTTATTTTTATTATTTTTTAAGATTTTGTTTATTTGAGAGAGAGTGAAAGAGAGGGAGAAGCAGGAAGCATAGTAGTTGCCTCTCGTATGTGCCTTGACCAGGCAAGCCCAGGGTTTTGAACCAGAGACCTCAGCATTCCAGGTCATTGCTTTATCTACTGCGCTACCTCAGATCAGGCCAACTTCCTTTATTTTTGAGCTATTGAAACCTCCTTAAGGGCAGCCCTCTTCTTCAGTCTCTTAGGAAAATGTAGCTAAATTGTGCCTGACTTTGGAAGAAGGGGCCAAGGTGATGGTGGTGGTGCCTGGGGACCTGGAGAAGAATGGGACATCTGGTCCATTCGCAGAGTGCCTGTTTTACCTAACAGCTAGAATTGGGTGGGGAGAAGGCAGCTCAGCTCCAATCCTGGAGGATTAGGGAGATTAAAGTGAGAGAAGAGAGAGATGTCTCAGAGACCAAGAGGTAAAAAACAGGAATCCTTGTGAAGGAGAAGCCTGGGGGTGCAGTGGAGGGCTGAAACTCTTGGGAATCCTTCTCACTGAACCTCTCCATCAAGTGTAGGGTGAAAGGGCAAAGTGTGGGAAGACAGCTGAGTGAGTGCAGTGGTCTCTGTGTCTCCTGCTGGTCCCAATCCACCCTCTCCTCAATTGCATGTCACCAGCTCCCAGCTCAGCCCTCTGGCTCCTGGCCCCCCCACTATTGCGATGGGCACCCCCTCTCCTCAGGGTGCTGCACAGTGACCTTTTCCAGGCCTTGCTGGGTGAGTAGTCCCAATTTTTTTTAAGGAACAGTGGTGGAAAGGGCTGGCCTGGGCCTATAGGGGCAATTACTGAACTTGGGGACCGGTTGGGAACCTGCAGATCATTTGGTCCAAGCAAGAGCTTCATGCAGGGGTCCTCCCCACAGTGTCCCTCCTCATTACCTGCCAGCTTTGGCTGGAGAAGCTCCTCCCTTACTAGACAGCAGGAGGCAAGGTGATGGCTGGGGTGGCCTAGGAGGTTGGGGGTGGGGAGGTAACTAAGTGTTGTTCCTGTGCAGACATCCTGGACTATTATGAGGCTTCCATCTCAGAGAGTCAGGTAAGGGGGCAAAACTGGGGGCCTAACTTCCTCCAGGAGAGGACAGGGCTGGAGGGTTGAGTGAAAGAATGCTGATATTGAACTGAGATTTGGGAACCCTGGGAACAAAATCCTAAATCAGGGGCACAGAGAATGCACTCTCCTGTCGTTGTCGAGCCCCTTTCCTTCATGCTTCCCTCCTCTTTGCCTGCCCCAATTCCAGGTACTGAAGAGTTTAGGATATAACTGTTTCTCAGGTTTCCTCTTGTGAATGTCGAGGGAGAACTAGGCCCCTGGGATTCCCTCCCTCCTAGCCCCTGCCATGGCCTCTCTCCCGTATCTAAACAATCATTGGTGCTCCCAGCCCAACGACGGGTGCCTCTTCCTCTAAGAAATGAAATCTAGCCTCATCGTGTCTGCTGTCATCCCTGGTGGCTGGCCAGGTCTCCATGTTTGCTTCAGGGCCTCTCCGCTTCTGCTTCCATCTCCTTTCCCATTATCCGGGTTCCTGCCAGCACTGAAGGAGTTAACTCTGCCAAGGCACCCCCCCATTCTGGCTCCTGGTTCCCTCCCTCCCTCCCCCTGCTTCCTCTCTCCTCCTCTCTCCCCTTCCCTCCTCTGGCTCCACGGCTCCCTCGGCCGCTGCCACCTCCAACCCCCCCCACCCCACTCCTCCCACCAAGGCCCCTAGCCCCTGCCCGGTAGGCAAGACACCCCCACCCCGGGGCTCCCCGAAATCCAGTTCCCCTCCCCCATCTCAGCTCATGCCCCAGCCCCCGAACTCTGGGGCTGCTAGCCCCCGGTGCCCCCGCCCCTCCTGAGAACCGGGGTGTGCTCCCCAAGTCCCCCCTCCATTAGGGACCCCCTTCTAGGGCCCCCTTCCCCTCCCTCCCACGCTCCCTTACCCTTTCCTTCTCCAACACCCTCTTTCCCCTCTCACCCCTCCCCCCATCCTGGCCACCCCTGCAAAAGTGGGGTGCGGAGGGGGGAGGGGTGAGAACCCGCGGAGGGGAGGAACGAAACTCCGATGAAGTCAGAGCCCCTTACCCGCTGCCGCGGCCAGGCCCCCCAACATGGACTGTCTCTGTATAGTGACAACCAAGGTAAGCATGATGGGGGGGGACTCTAAACTGGGAGGGGAGAATATGAGTTTGTGGGTAGAAATTAGGCAGGCCTAATCTGGGGCTGGAGCCCCTGGAGTGAGAGCATCAGAAGATGTATTTGGGGTCCTAATTTAGTTTTGGGGTTCACATTTGAGAAAACGCTGACTTTGGCCACAGGTGCCCCCTGGAGTCATCCCTTTGTACCTGTAGAGAGATGGAAAATTTGGGGTCCTCTGGTTTGGGGGATCTGGTGGTTTTGAGGTTCATCAGCCATGTCTAAGAGAGACTTATTTAAGGAGAAGCCTGGCTCAAATGGGAGTCCTGCTCGTGTCTGTTAGAAGATGGACTATATAGGGGGTTCCCCTTCCCCCGGGGGGACAAGCTGGCCTCCAGGTGCCCTGTTCAGTTTAAGGGGGCTTATGGCACAGAGGTAGAAGGTTATTGGTTGTGAGTGCCTGACCAGTCTGGGGGTGTCAGTTGGTGGGAAGGAGTGGGCCCTCAGGCTATAGAACCAGCATCTTCTGGTAGATATATTTTGGGGTGCTCTCTCAGTTAGAAGGAACTGTTAATTTAGGGTTCAATCATATGGAATGGAGAGAGTTAGGAGTTGTCAGAAGGCTGGGGCCTGACACAAGATCACCTGAGGGAATGGACCAGGTAAGGTTAGGATCTGGGGTCTCCCATGGGAGATGGGAGACAGAATGTTGCAGCAGCTGAGGTTGCCAGCTCCTGAGGGGGAGAATGAGGGGTTCTGGAAGAGAGGGGATTTGAGGAGGGGGCCCAAGTGGATGGTACAAAATTTGGGGATGGCCCAGGCAGGTGCCCAATGTAATCCTCTCCCTCCACACTTTACCCCTGGTTGAGAAATTGGGAGAAGAGTAAATGGAGGGGAATGTTCCTGTTACCTTAGCCACTTGGGATCAAGGTGGGGGAGAACACCCGTATTTAAGGTGACTGGGGTGAGAAGGAGTAGGAGGACAGGGCTGGCAGCAGTGAGGATCTATACCAGGGTGTTCCTGTGGTTGGAGTCTGGAAAGGGCAGAAGATAGATATTGGATGGGGAGCACATGCAAGCTCTTGGTGGATGCAGGATACCTAAGTCTTGGCTGTGAGACTCTGGGAATGGAAAGCTGGATTCCTGGTGTGTGGAAGGAGGCATGGGCTGGTAGCAGGCAGCTGGGAGTTGGGGGGTGGGACAGGAAGTGGGGGCCGGGGAGGCGGGGTCTGGGTGAGTCACAGGCTGGGGAGGGGGTTATATTTAGTGGGAACTGTAGCTTTTTAGGGGAGGGAGCTGAGGACACACATGTTCCCTGTCACAAACTCACACATGTGTGCACACATGCTTCGTGGGTGTGTGAGCATAGATGGAAGAAATTGGAGGCTGAGGACCTCTGGGTCTGGAGCCCCCACCCGCTCTCTAGGGCTACTTGCTTGTCCCTCTTTCTGTGATCTTTCTCCCACGCTGCTTGTCGGCACCCTCCTGTTCCCTGTGAGTTTCAGTAAATTTGGGGGCCTCTGTCTCTCTGGCCTGCTCTCCTTTAATGTCTTCTGGTCCTCATTTCCTCCTGTCTCCTCCCTTAGCCTGCCTCTTAGACTTAGGCTCCCTGGACAGGTGGACACAGAAAGCCAGTTGGAATGTGTGGGTTCTGCTTCCAACACGTGAGCACATATGTGAGTGAGGGTGAGGGGCTTGCCTGCACTGGCAGCTATTCTGGGAAGGGGTGCTTCTCCATCTCCCTTCCAGACTCCTACTTCTTCCCTGGAGCCCAGGATTGAATATCCCTGAAGAAAGGATCCTTGCACAGAGAGAATCATGCATTCGGGGTTTTACAGAGGCGTGGAGGAAGGCTGGCCACATTCCTGGGTCGGAAAACTTGTCAGTTGCGGGATGGCGGGGACTCCAACTCCCATAAGGCCTTGAGGCACAAGATCCCTCAATGTTAGAGGATTGCTGCCGTAGGACTGTTGGGAGTTGTGGTTCATTTCTATCCAGGGCAGTGAAGGGTAGCCCTGGAGGAACCAGCAGGGGGCACATGGCTCTTGTCGGGCCCCCTGCCCCGATACTGGGTGGGGTAGGGGGTGCACAGGTCGTTGAGCTTCCCAGCTCCGTTTGAGAATCGTCCATCTTCTCTTGCCTATATTTAGACTACTGCTGCGGTAATTTAAGGAACGTTTATTGAATGCCTAGCATCAGCGAGGCCTTGCGCTTTGTGCTAACTCTGCTTTTATAGCTACCACTTACTCTTACTCTGTGGCTGCGCCTCTCTCTGCAGGAGTCTCTCGATCTCTGAGCATCTCTTTCTCCCACTCCGCCCCCGTCCCTCCCCCTTCTCCCCGCACTGCCGCCGCCGTTGCCATGGTAACCGGCTACGACTGAAGTTGCGTGGCTGACTTGAGGGCCGGGCGAGGGTGGCGGAGGGCGGAGCAGAACTAGTGGGGTAGGTGGGAGGTGGGGAAAGACCAGGGAGTATTTGACCACCCAGAGGCGAAGCGGTTAATCCTTTCGGGTGGTCCTTATTGGGCAAAACTAAGACAACGGGGGCGGGGCAGTGTGGCCAATGGCCTCATTCATTGGCCGACAGGGGCGTGGCGAAGGGACAGTGTGAGTGAGGCCGGTAGAGCAAATGGGCGGGGAGTGAACGGGGGCGTGGTCTCCTGGTGGCAGGTGGGCGAGGTCTGATTTACTCTAGGTTGGCGGGCAACTGCCCTCGGAAAGGGGTGGGGCCTTAGTACTGGGTAACCTGACTGAGGGGAGGGAGGAGCTGACCTGGCAGGGGCGGAGCATGGTCCCATGTGCTATAATGAGACAGGGTGTGAGGGGCTCGTCTAAGTAACTGTGGGGCGCGGGGGGTCTTTGGAAAGGAGAATCCGTGGGTTGGGCGATCTGACGTCTCATTTTTCCTAAGATGGAGGCCTGTTCAGATTTCATCAGAGCACAACCTCCTACCTCGCTCCATGTTCCAAGGAGACGGTTGCTAGGCGACAGCAAAGTCCTTGATAGCTGCGTTGCTAGGCAACTGGGAAACGGAAAATGGAGGGAAAAAGGAAATGGGGTGGGGGAGGGTCCTAATGGGTCATAGCGCCTACTGGTGGAGAACTGTGGTTTTTCTATTCTAGAAGAAATTTCGAGTCCAATCTCTTCTGCACTGTTTTCTTTTGAGGATCCAAGCATTCTATCCATATATAAAACTAGGGCATTGAGGGTCATCTTGGGGGCGCATCTAACAGGCAACGATCAACAGGAAAGAGGAGGCATAGGCGAGATTCTAGGGAAGTCCGTCCTCTCTGCCTTGTGTGAGCATTTCAGAGAAGCAGATTTGAGACCGCTCACTGGGCTTTAAGGGTTGGAAAGGTGGGCGTTCAATGGGAGAATGTTGGGAAGAGATACTTTCAGGTCCAGTTGTTTGGGAGAAAATGGAAGCCTCTGAAGAGAATGTAGGCAGTCGGACTGGGGTGTTCTGGAAGATTTGTCGGTCACTGCAAATTGCAGGCCGTGTCTTACTTTAGTGAATATTTTTTGAGGCTGGGGTGTGGGACAGATTGATATATTTGGAAGCAATATTCCAATGCAGTTGGAATTCGGAATCATGGAAGGGATGTCGAGATGTAGGGAGAGCATTCAGAAAAGGATATATTGTATGAAATTGTGGGGTAAAGAAAAGGGATTGGTAAATATCACTTAATTTAAGGGTTTGGGAATAAATTGAAGAATTGCAATTTAATTCGGAGAGTCAGCTTTAAAGTACATTAAGTATTCCCTAAAATTGGAGTCTGGTGGTATTGGGGACTGGTATATTAGAAAGTCATGACTATTTCATTAGATTCGGCGATTTGTACAGGGGACACCAAACAAATTTGAAGACTGCTTTTTTGGATGTTTACATTAGAACCAGGTTCGGGAACCTATGGCTCGCGAGCCAGATGTGGCTCTTTTGATGGCTGCATCTGGCTCGCAGACAAATCTTTATTAAAAAAAAAAATAGGCCTGACCTGTGGTGGCACAGTGGATAAAGCGTCGACCTGGAAATGCTGAGGTCGCCTGTTCGAAACCCTGGGCTTGCCTGGTCAAGGCACATATGGGAGTTGATGCTTCCAGCTCCTCCCCCTGTCTCTCTCTCCCCTCTCTCTCTCTGTCTCTCTCTCTCCCTCTCTCTCTCCTCTCTAAAATGAATAAATAAAATAAAATAAATAAAAATAAAAAAATAACGTTAAAAATATAAAACAGCCTGACCAGGTGGTGGCACAGTGGATAGAGCGTCAGACCGGGATGCAGAAGACCCAGGTTCGAGACCCCGAGGTCGCCAGCTTGAGCGAGGGCTCATCTGGTTTGAGCAAAAGGTCACCAGCTTGAGCCCAACGTTGCTGGCTCAAGCAAGGGGTTACTTGGTCTGCTGAAGGCCCATGGTCAAGGCACATTAAAATATATATATATAGGCCCTGGCCGGTTGGCTCAGTGGTAGAGCATCAGCCTGGTGTGCGGAAGTCCCGGGTTCGATTCCCAGCCAGGGCACATAGGAGAGGCGCCCATCTGCTTCTCCACCCCTCCCCCTCTCCTTCCTCTCTGTCTCTCTCTTCCCCTCCGGCAGCCAAGGCTCCATTGGAGCAAACATGGCCCGGGTGCTGGGGATGGCTCCATAGCCTCTGCCTCAGGCGCTAGAGTGGCTCTGGTTGCAACAGAGTGATGCCCCGGATGAGCAGAGCATCGCCCCCTGGTGGGCGTGCCGGGTGGATCCCGGTCGGGCACATGCGGGAGTCTGTCTCTCCCCATTTCCAGCTTCAGAAAAATACAAAAAAAAAAAAAAAAATATATATATATATATATATATATATATATATATAAAAAACATTCTCAAAAAAACCCCCACCATTCTCATGTATTACAATCCATTCATTTCCTACTGCTCATGTTCATGGTTGTGGGTGTGGCTGGAGCCAATCACAGCTGTCCTCCAGGACAACACCAAATTTTTATTGGATAATGCATAATGTATACGGGTCATTGTATGGCTTTCATGGAATTACTTTTTAAAATATGTGGCGTTCGGCCCTGGCCGGTTGGTTCAGTGGTAGAGCGTCGGCCTGGCGTGCAGAAGTCCCGGGTTCAATTCCCGGCCAGGGCACATAGGAGAAGCGCCCATTTGCTTCTCCACCACCCCCTCCTTCCTCTCTGTCTCTCTCTTCCCCTCCCGCAGCCAAGGCTCCATTGGAGCAAAGATGGCCCGGGCGCTGGGGATGGCTCCTTGGCCTCTGCCCCAGGCGCTAGAGTGGCTCTGGTCCCGGCAGAGGGACGCCCCGGAGGGGCAGAGCATCGCCCCCTGGTGGGCGTGCTGGGTGGATCCCGGTCGGGCGCATGCGGGAGTCTGTCTGACTGTCTCTCCCGGTTTCCAGCTTCAGAAAAATACAAAAAAAAAAAAAAAAATAATAATAATAAAATATATGTGGCGTTCATGATCTCAGCCAGAAAGGCTCCCGACCCCTGCATTAGACCCCTGCGGAGGACCCAGGTTCGAGACCCCAAGGTCACCAGCTTGAGCGTGGGCTCATCTGGTTTGAGCAAAGGCTCACCAGCTTGGACCCAAGGTCACTGGCTTGAGCAAGGGGTTACTCGGTCTGCTGAAGGCCCACGGTCAAGGCATATATGAGAAAGCAATCAATGAACAACTAAGGTGTTGCAACGAAAAACTGATGATTGATGCTTCTCATCTCTCTCCGTTCCTGTCTGTCCCTGTCTATCCCTCTCTCTGACTCTATGTCTCTGTAAAAAAATAAAAAAGATCTCTGTTACTAGATGTAGGGATAGATATGATTTTTTTCCTTTTTTTCAAAAAAAATTAATAATTTTTATTATTGATTTTAGAGAGAAAGGGGGGCGGGAGAGAAACAGGAACATTGATCTGTTCCTGTATGTGCTCTGACCAGGATTCGAACCAGAAAACTCTGTACTTCAGGACAAGGCTCTAACCAACCAAGCTATCCATCCAGGGCAGATATGATTTTAAAGGGGATAATTTAAGGGGAAGATTAATTTGAGGGCACGACAAGGATCTGTGATCCTTAAACTCTTGAAAAGCATTGTCTGGCTATCAGATGGGACTGACTCAACTGCTGGTTAGAACAAGAGATGTCTTTGCATCTGACGGAAGCTGTCAACATTAACAACCTTTGGGGATGTGGGGGAATGGGCTTAGGGGAGACAGTTTAGAACCCTTGGGGGTCCTGAAGTGAGAGAAGTGCTGCTTTCTTCCCTGCACCCTGGGAGTCCAGTAGTGCTGAGCGCTCTGGTGAGGTTTGGGAATAGTTAGGGGCCTGGTGATTTTAGCTGTGGTTGATAAAGTAGAACAAGGGGGGCCCGTGAGAACCACAGCCATCAATTGGTAAATTTCCAGTGTCTCTATTTGTAGAGGGGTCGGAATAGGAGTAGACTGTGGAAGGTGAAGTCCACAAGAAACAGCTGGAACTAGGAAAGTTGATGGCCAAGAGGGTCTCCCCTCACCCTCTCTCTCCCATCATGACGCTCTCCCGCACTGCGCAGGCGCCTCCTCCCCCCCCCTCGGGCCGCAGCCTCCCGTTGCCGCTGCTGCCGCAGCCCCCGCCCCTCTGCCCCTCCCCCTCCCCAACCCCGGAACCCTTGCTCTCCCACCCACCCCTCCCCTCAGCCCCCCTCCCCTTCTCCATGTCGGCTCGGAACAGATTCGCCTCCATGTGTCTCTGCGTGGTACGTGCCGCGGTACGGGCTCTGGCCCCGCTCCCCTCTTCCCGGACCCTCCAGATCTCAGGGTGCAAGCTTCAAGCCTGTCGCCGTTCCTTCTGCTTGGCGCGGGGTCGCTGGGTTGCAATGTCTCGCGGACAGGCGCAATGGGGCACCCCTCTTACCATCATCCACTTTTCACTCACACCCCTCTATTTTGGGGATGCAAGCCTCGCTCCCAGGTTATTTTGTGCAGATGGGGCTACAGTGAGGAGGGGACCAAGGGGAGGAGGAATAGTATTGACCCCCCAAACCTTTTACTTGTCTTATGAGCTAATATGTTGGGGGTTCAGACTTGGTCCCTATAGCATTCGAGCTGTCGCGGCTCCAGGCCCTGAGTCCCAGTAGGGTAAAAGAGGGGATCCTCCTTTCCCGCCTGTTCTGCTTTAGTTGTCCTGTAGGACTGAGAGGTACTGGTCCCAACCCCCTCCTCCCAGTTTCCAGTTTCAGAATTACTCTTCTCTGTCCCCCACCCCCACCCCTTGCTACTATACATGTACTTTGAAATTTTCCAAGGGCTGAACATAGGCCCTACCTCCTTCAGCCACACTCTGGGAACGTTGTACCCTTTTCTGGTTCCTATTTCCATCACATAGTGGTCACATCGCCTCCCAATCCCCGGAAAACTTTTCCTTAATTCTGGACCCCTCGACCCCCATGGGGGTGGGGCAGGGGAGAGTGTCTGCAGTCTCACTGTGATAATTTACCTTCATTTCCTCTCTAGAATAAACAATGAAATGTCCCTTCCCATGTTTCCATTTTCTTTATGTGCACCTGACATTTCATCATTAGATTCAGAAATTTTCTCTGGGAGATGGGGTGAAGGTGGAGGAAGGTTGGACTCCAACCCTCTCCCAGACTCCGCACCTTGAAGCTGCAAGCCTTGGCCCCACCTCTCTTATCTGGGAATTGGAGGCCTTGTGAAGTGAGGGAGGAGAGTGGCCTGCCCCCCCTAGTCCCGGGGCACTGCCCACCAGCTCTTGCACTGTCCAGGCTGAAGACCACCTATTCAGGATGTGGAATGAACAGCCTCTTTCAGTTCGTTGAGTTGTTATCCAAGATGGCCCAGCCTTTGAGGAAGGCTGTTTAGCGGATACTCCCCCTCCTTTTGCTTCTGCTTTTTGTGCCCATGGTATTGAAACCTGGAGCTCAGGATGCTACTCTTCACATCTGTGGGTCAGAAAAAGAGTGTATCATCTTGAGCCCGTTTTCCTTCTTTTTTTTTTTTTTACGGAGACAGAGAGTCAGAGAGAGGGATAGATAGGGACAGACAGGAACAGAGAGAGATGAGAAGCATCAATTATCAGTTTTTCTTTGCGACACCTTAGTTCATTGATTGTTTTCTTTTTTTATTTTTTTTATTTTATTTTTTTTTCTGAAGCTGGAAACGGAGAGAGCCAGTCAGACAGACTCCCGCATGCGCCCGACCGACCAGGATCCACCCGGCACGCCCACCAGGGGCTACACTCTGCCCACCAGGGGGCGATGCTCTGCCCCTCCGGGGGCGTCGCTCTGCCGTGACCAGAGCCACTCTAGCGCCTGGGGCAGAGGCCAAGGAGCCATCCCCAGCACCTGGGCCATCTTTGCTCCAATGGAGCCTTGGCTGCGGGAGAGGAAGAGAGAGACAGAGAGGAAGGAGGGGGGGGTGGAGAAGCAAATGGGCGCTTCTCCTATGTGCCCTGGCCGGGAATCGAACCCGGGTCCCCTGCACGCCAGGCCGACGCTCTACCGCTGAGCCAACCGGCCAGGGCTGATTGTTTTCTTATATGTGCCTTGACCGTGGGCCTTCAGCAGACCGAGTAACCCCTTGCTGGAGCCAGTGACCTTGGGTCCAAGCTGGTGAGCTTTTGCTCAAACCAGATGAGCCCATGCTCAAGCTGGTGATCTCGGGGTCTTGAACATGGGTCTTCCGCATCCCAGTCTGACGCTCTATCCACTGTGCACCGCCTGGTCAGGCTGTGTTCCTTCTTTAAGGCTCGTCATATGTATCAAGGTACTTCTTGATGCTAGTTGTCAGTGTCCTCGGTTTGAGACTTCATTTCCCTCCCTCCATTCTCCTACCGCACCCTGAGCTACAGCCAAAACCGAGTTACAGCCTCAGCCTTGGTTTATTATCCTCACAAATTTCAGAATCATATTCTCCTGTCAGGAGTCGACTTTGATATACTTCCTTCAGGTGGATCTTGCAACTGTTGCCCTCCAGATGTTGGGGTACTTTCAGCTTCTCAGACACTTTTTGAGAGGGAAATTCTCTTTTTACCCCACGTGTCCTGGGGAGTGTATTCTGTCTTCCCCAGTCCCCAAGGAAGCCCCGCATAGACACCCCTGAGCCTGGGGTTGGGGACGGTCTGCTGCTGGGGAGCCAGCTCCGGAGGAGGGCAGATGTGGTAGGGTGCAGGCAGGATTGCTGCCCTTCGCTGCCCTGCCATCTCTACCTGCCCTTTTCCTCAATCTGGCCCCCAGCTAATCTCATTTACTGGTGTCCCTATTAAGCCAGCACAGAGCCCTTGAGACAGCAGGTGGTTAGTTGAGAAGGGAGTCAGGGGTGATGATGGGTCTTTTACTCCAAAGGCCAGAGGAAGACCAGGATTTCGCCCTCAGGCTCAGCACGCTTCCCTCTTCCTTGTCAGGAACCTGGAACCTGACACCTCTTCCTTCCCCTTTTCTGAGCACCCCCCCCCTCCTTTCTCTCCCACCCCCTTCTAGCACATCCGATTAGCTGGCTGGGCTGTGGGTATGTGTTGGGGTGGGGCTGGACTCTTGGGGCCCCTCTGCTGACTACTTGGCAACCAGCAGGGCCTTTGGAGAAACGTATTGGGGGTTTAGCTCTGTCCTGCCTGGGGGGCTGAGACAAAGGATTTGCTAGTTGAAGGGCCTGACTGCAGTCCCTGCCTTGGGTATGGAAGGTACTGGAAAGCCAGTCTTATGAGGTAAAGGCTGCAGTGGAGAGACTAAGGCAAGGAGGGTGGGGTGGTGGTCGGATGGAATGGAGACCAGGAGCGGCAACTGGAGTTGGGAGGAGAGTGGTTACAATGTAGGGAGTGGAGTTAGGGTCCTCAGGTGAGTGAAATGGAGATGATGAGAGAAGGAGAGAATTTGGGGATGGATGTAGAGAATGTGGGTACCACTTTCAGAGGAGGTGGAGCTCTGAAAGGATGGATGGACTTACTGCGAAGGCCTGGGAAAGGGGTGATGTGATGAAACAGGCCAGGGGAGGGAGTGTGCTGGGGAGAAGGCTGGGGTCTTGGGATGGGCGGAGGAGGAGTTGGGGAGTATGGCCAGGATTTAGGAAGAGATGAGAGGTGCCAAGGCCTTGGCAGGAGAGGGGGTGTGGGTAGGGTGGAGAGAGAGGAACCAATGGGCTGGAGGGGCGGGCGGGAGGAACTGGTCAGGCTCTAGGGTCTCCTGCACTACACTGGGGGAAGAGCTGGCAACATGGAGCCTAAGGCACTGGATCTGCCCCAGTGACACTTCCGTCCCTGTCCCCAGAAATACCGCTACCAAGATGAAGACACACCCCCTCTGGAGCACAGCCCGGCCCACCTCCCCAACCAGGTAAACGCCCCCGAGCTGGTGCAGGTGGCGGAGAGGAACTTGTCCCACCTCGAGGCCGTCCACGGGGTCGTGGGCCACGCCCACCTCTCCCCCCTCCAGGTAGGAGACTCAGGCAGCCCTTCCCCAGTGCGGCGGGCCCCAGCCCTCGGAACCTTGGAGCTGCAACCACCCCCAAGGGCTGGTAGGGCGATAGAAGAGCCAAGAGCCGTCGGTGAGGGGAGGCTGGGACAGGGGCTTGGGCTCCTGGGGCTTGGGGGAGAGGGCTTTTGAGGGGCTAAAAACACCTTGTTCCTACAGAGAAGAAACAGAGGCCAGGCAAGTGAGAGCAGGTATAGAGCTCAAAGCCAGGATGGGGGTGTGTCTGCCTGTGTGTCTATGTGCACGTGTTTTGGGATGCGTGCGGGCGCTCACCAAGCCCAGGCCTCCTTCATTCCTTCACATTTCCTACCTGGTTCTGTTTTCTGTGTCAGAGCTCCATTCAGAGCTTCTGCTCCCTCATTTGCTCTTGTCCCTTCCTGGCCTCCTCCCTCCATCTCCCAGCTCTGGGCCTGGCTCTCCCTGGCCCCCCAGTCTACAGCTCTTTCCATCTCTCAGGCCTGCGACTGCTAGTTGTAGGGCTTTCTGCCTCTGTTTCCCGCCCCAGCCTTGTTCTGCTCCTAGCCTTCCTCCCCTCCTCGCTGCCCGCCCCTCCCTGCTGGCTGGCTGGCTGGCTCTTGATGCTGTCTCTCTCTTCCTCCCACGCACTCTGCTCCCTCTCCCTGATCCCAGCTCAGGCCCTCTGTGGCCAGCGCAGTCCTCCTCATCAGTCAGCCAGCTCCGCCTCCCACCGCTCCCCCCCCCCCCACTCACCACGTCACTGTTTATCACTTCTCTCCTGTTCTCCCCTGCCTCCTTCTCTCATCTATCCTCTTGGGCTCTCACCTCTGCCTAGGTTTTCTTCTCTACCCTGTCTGTCCCCCATTATTATTTCCGACCACCTGTTTCCCCTTCTCCTCTGTGCTCATCTCTGATTTTCCTTCTCTAGTCCCGGGGAGGCCTTGTTTCTGAGACCTTCCATTCTCCAGGCTCCTTTCCGTCGTCTTCCCAGCCAGTCTCCTCTTCTGGGAGAACAGGATGGGGAGGAATGAAGAGCACCAGGCAAGCTGCGAGAACGAGAATGAGGGGGCCATTGTGGGGTCAGGGCTAGGTTCTCAGGGTCTTGGGGAAGGGGTGGCTGCTGACAATGCACCAGGATGATGGATGGTGGCGAGGAGGTTTCTGAGCCCAGGGATGAGAAGGGAGGGGGGCAGGGAGGGGGCAGCAGCAGGTTCTGGGGCGAGAAGGTGGTGGCTGGTGGGAGAGGAGTTGGAGGGAGCAAGACCATTCTCTGTCGTATAACAAAATGGAGAGACAACAGAAGGTAAGAGGTCCTGTGGAAGGGGACAGACTGGGGTGAGACTGAAATCAGGAAACAGGTTGAGCTAATTGAAAGGAAGGAAAGTAAGGCCCTGGGGATGGAGAGATGGTGCAGAATATTCCTGAGAAACTCTGGGGGCTGCAAGGTGTGAAGGAAGGGAGACTGGAGGTGGTTTGTTTGTTTGTTTTTTGAGAGCAAGACAGGAACGTGGAGCTACTCCTGAATGTACCCTGACCAGGGAACCGAACCAGCAACATCGCGCTCCAGGACGATGCTCCAGTGTTATCCAGCCAGGGCTGAACTTTTATTGGTTTTCAGAGAGACAAAGAGAAGAAGAGAGAGAGGGGGGAGGGGGAAGGGAAGCATTTGTTGTTTTACTCACTCGTGAATTTTTGGTTGCTCCTGTATGTGATCTGAGAGGGCATCGAACCTGCAACCTTGTTGTTTTGGGACAACATTCTTAACCGACTGTGCTAATCAGCTAGGGCCTAGAGATGCCTTTTTTTTTTTTTTTTTTAGATGGAACCATCGTCCATGGGTGCAAGAAGATGAGAGGAGGGAGGCTTGAGAGGTGGCAGTTGGTCCAGTGCTAGGGATTGCTGCAGTCAGTGCTCAGGAAGCAGAGGGGAGTGGAAGGAGAGAGCTGGAGGCCTAAGTGTGTGTGTGGGAGGTCTTAGGACGAGGCCTAAGATGGCAGACAGGAGAGGCCCGGGTTTCAGAGGAGATGGGGAATGGGTTGAGCAGGAAGTATTGTGACTTGGGGATAGAATCTTGAGGGTTTGAGGATGAGGTAAGAAAGAGGGGTGCTGATCTTTCTTAGGAATCAGAAATCAGGACAGGGGACAAGGACAGGAGACTAATAAGGGTTGGGGCTGGAGGGTGGATTGGGACTGGGAAGCAAATGGAGAATGAAGCCTGGGGTTGGAAGATGGAGACTGAAGGGTGGGGCAGGGATGTGGATGGAGGCCGTGGGAGGGGATAGAGAGGGATGAAGGATGGAAGGTTCTAGCATGGGGGTGGGGATTGAGGATAGGCCACAGTATGGAGGGTGGACATGCAGATGAGATTTTGGTGTCAGTGGCTGTTGGTTTGGTAACAGCATTTGCTGAGATGTGCAGGGTCAGAGGATGATGTTAATAGGTTTATGAATATGAAATCTATCAGAGGGCTTGAAAACGATAATGTGTCGTATTTGGAAACAGCAGGAGAGAGGAGAGACCCCTTTGGAGGGGAAGAAAGAGGGGCCTGGGGAATCTGCGAAGAATGCCTCGCGCTTGGTAGGCCCTACACAAATATTTGTTTAAGGAGGTGTTAGGTTGGGGACACGGGAAGGAGGCTCTGGGCAGCCTCTTCCCGTTGCCTTGGAGATATGGCTTCTGTTGCCCTGGCAATTGGGGAAGCCCCTAGGACTGGACTAAAGCTGTCCCCGCCCCTGAATCTAGAGACCCTGCTGTTTAGAGGCCACTGACGTCAGGGGCTTGGGCAGACCTTAGTTTAACTCTTTTTTTAATGAAGTGTGGGTGTGGGGGCGGGTGGAGGGGATAGATGAGAGGGTAGTACCCGGATGTCTTTCACCACTTCCCCTCCTGATGTTTTTTGCACTGCGTAGTGTGAGGGGCATAGTGGAGGGAGGAAGAGAGGTTATTCTGAATGCGTTGTTTCTACAAACCTACATAGCCTGGACTTCTCTCTTCTTTAGGCCTGGCTAATGGGGGGCTGGGGGAAGGGGACTCAGGTCCCAGGATAGGAGAGGCAGGGCTAGCTGATCCCTTCTGCGTTGGGGAGTTTGGCCGCCTCTAGGCCACGCCCCTCCTCCCTCCTGTTGTCCTGACAACGGGCCTTGGCTGGGCGTAGATACTCTTGCTAGGCAACAGGGTCCCTAGAGGGAAAGGTGGATTAGATAGATGATTGGCAGCCGAAAGGGAGGGAAGGGCCTGCATCTGGAGGAATCTCGGGTTCCTGTGGCTGAGAGTTTAGGGCAAATGTGTGTAAAGGTGAGGAGTAAATCTTAAGGGAGGGTTATGAAAGTATCAGGGTGTATGTGGGCATATAGGGACAGGGATGTGGGACAGGAAGAGGGTAGCAGGACCCGGTGGACTTAAGCTCTGGGGTTTATGAGTGTAGCACGTAAGGCATGTAACACTCTGTGGTGTTACATCCGGTGAGAAGCTCCCCCCAGCCAGCTCCCCTTCCCCCTACTCTTTACCATCTGCTGCCCCAGTCTGGCTGTCTCTCCCTTCTGGCTTCTCAAACATCTCCTTCTACATGGAGGGGGCCTGGGCTGGGCAGAGCCAAGTCTGTGCACGTGTGTGTGTGTGTGTGTGTGTGTGTGTGTGTGTGTGTGTAATATGGATTGAGGCTGGGTCCTTGAGGGTCCTGAAGGGCAGCAGAGAAGGCTTGCTTAACGGGCTGAAAGATTGGCCAGGCTGGTGGGACTCCTAATT
This sequence comes from Saccopteryx leptura, assembly GCF_036850995.1. Taxonomy (NCBI): domain Eukaryota; kingdom Metazoa; phylum Chordata; class Mammalia; order Chiroptera; family Emballonuridae; genus Saccopteryx; species Saccopteryx leptura. Next base: position 357,626,307 of record NC_089504.1, on the reverse strand, counting down.
ATGGACTACTTCTGGAGCCAAGGCTCAGGGAGCTTTCTCTCTCCTTTTCTGCCCTCACAGGCCAATTCTCCCCCTGTGATTGTCAACACAGACACTCTAGAAGCCCCAGGATATGTGAGTTGTTTAGACTTTGGGGCCATTGCAGAAGGAAGGAGGGAGAGGGGGATCTGCTGGGTTCCAGCAGTAGGGGAGAGGTCAGTTCTTAGGTAGGAATGTCTGTCTCACTGTTTCTGTGGTTTTGGTCCGTGCTGGAGTTGCAGGTGAACGGGACCGAGGGGGAAATGGAATACGAGGAGATCACACTGGAAAGGGTGAGCAAGCTCCTCCGTCTGAGGTCCCCTTGCTCCGTGTCTGTGCTTCTCTGCGTACCCATGTTTTCAGGTGGCCAGCCTTTTAACCCTGCCGTCCCTTCCTGCTCTGGTCACGGCTTCCCAGTCCATTCTCCTTCCCACTCACTTTGCCAAGAGTGTGAAGTGAGGGGAGCTGACCTTCTTCTCCTCCTGCTCAGGGTAACTCAGGTCTGGGCTTCAGCATCGCAGGTGGCACTGACAACCCACACATTGGTGACGACCCATCTATTTTCATCACCAAGATCATTCCTGGTGGGGCTGCAGCCCAGGATGGCCGCCTCAGGTGGGGAGAGAGGACAGGGGTTAGGATACCAGCCACCTCAAAAGGGAGGGCCAGGGCAGCAGAAAGCTCCTGGCTCAGACCCACCTTGCTGTCCTCAGGGTCAATGACAGCATCTTGTTTGTAAATGAAGTGGATGTGCGGGAAGTGACCCACTCAGCTGCGGTGGAAGCCCTCAAGGAGGCAGGCTCCATTGTCCGCCTCTACGTCATGCGCAGGAAGCCCCCAGCTGAGAAACTTATGGAGATCAAGCTCATCAAGGGGCCTAAAGGTAGATCATGTCACCACCCCTGCATTGACTGTCCCCTACTCAAGGCCTGCTTCCCAGGCATCTACCTCTGCCTCTCTCTCCATCTAGGTCTTGGCTTTAGCATCGCAGGGGGCGTAGGGAACCAGCATATTCCTGGAGATAACAGCATCTATGTAACCAAGATTATCGAAGGAGGTGCCGCCCACAAAGACGGGAGGTTGCAGATTGGAGACAAGATTTTGGCGGTGAGTATCCCCATTACTTTTCTAGCTCACACGTGGATGGCCCGGAGCAGACCCAGGCTTCTTTATCAGTTCCTTCCCAGTGTCTTTTCCTGAGGCTGTTTCTGGCTCTGTCTGAGCTCTGCTTCCCTTGACCCCAGGTCAACAGTGTGGGGCTGGAGGACGTCATGCATGAGGATGCTGTGGCAGCCCTGAAGAACACGTATGATGTTGTCTACCTAAAGGTGGCCAAGCCCAGCAATGCCTACCTGAGTGACAGCTATGCTCCCCCAGACATCACAACCTGTGAGAGTCCTCCAAACCCAGAGCTGCCCATGACCCATCCCTTTTACCCCCATGACATTCCCATTGACTTCCTGTTCAGATGCTTCCGGTGTAATAGCTACAACCTCTGCCACTTCCTGTGGTTGGAGAATAGATGGAAAATTGGTTACCATGGAGGAACTAGAAAGTACTGTCAAAAGTTTCTCCACCTGAAGGCACAAGGCCATAATGGTTTTATGGCTAATTTTATCAAATCCTCAAGGAGGGACTGGATTATTCTTATGCTTTCTCTGAGTATGGGAAAAGATGAAAAGTTTCACATTTCACTTTTGTAAGGGCAGTTCAAATGATCACAAGATAAGGTAAAAGAAAGCATAGGCCAATTTTACTTCTGAATAGAGATGTAAAAGTTTATAATTAAAGTAGGTGCAGGTCCTGGCCGGTTGGCTCAGCGGTAGAGCGTCGGCCTAGCGTGCGGAGGACCCGGGTTCGATTCCCGGCCAGGGCACACAGGAGAAGCGCCCATTTGCTTCTCCACCCCTCCGCCGCACTTTCCTCTCTGTCTCTCTCTTCCCCTCCCGCAGCCAAGGCTCCACTGGAGCAAAGATGGCCCGGGCGCTGGGGATGGCTCCTCGGCCTCTGCCCCAGGCGCTAGAGTGGCTCTGGTCGCAATATGGCGACGCCCAGGATGGGCAGAGCATCGCCCCCTGGTGGGCAGAGCGCCGCCCCATGGTGGGCGTGCCGGGTGGATCCCAGTCGGGCGCATGTGGGAGTCTGTCTGACTGTCTCTGTTTCCAGCTTCAGAAAAATGGAAAAAAAAAAAAAAATGTTTAAAGTAGGTGCAAACCAGACACAGTAGCATAAAGGGAATAACATTGTCACAAAATAGGGTTTGTTTCAGAAAACTAAAGGTAATATTAGTAAACCTCTGAATTTGATTCCTTGTCTTAAAAAGTTTAGGGAGGAAAACTGTAAGGTCATTTCAAATAGATGAAGGAAAGGTAGTTGATGAAATTCAACATCTGTTTTCAGATGGGAACTTAGTAAACTAGAAACAGAGGAATTTTCCTTAATGTAGTGAAGAGTAGTTATCAGAAACCAACAATAAGCATTTCCTAACAATAATATCTTAGTAGAGTGTCCACTCAGTTAGTAACTAGGCAGGGACGTCTCCTGTTACTGCTGTTACTCTACATTGCTTGACGGTAGCATTTCCCAATATTGATACTCTTGACATTTTGCACTTGATATGTTTTTGTTGTGGGGGTTTGTTTTGCACGTTGTAGGATGTTTAACAGCATTCCTGGCCTCCATCAGATGACAGTGGTAGCCCCCCCCCCCATCAGTCAGAACAACCAAAAATGCCTTTAGACATTGCCAAATGTACCCTGGGAGGCAAATTAGCCTGCTTGAGAAGCCCTTATTTGTAAATTATAATACTGTCTATTCATTTTAAAATCTAAGTGAGTTAACTGAAAAACTTAGAAATAATATGGAGGCTAAGAATGTGGCTATAACCTGACCTGTGGTGGCGCAGTGGATGAGGCATCGACCTGGAACACTGAGGTTGACGGTTCAAAACCCTGGGCTTACCTGGTCAAGGCACATATGGGAGTTGATGCTTTCTGTTCCTCCCCACCCCTCTGTGTCCTCTCTAAAAATGAATAAATAAGTTAAACGAGAAAAAAAAAGAATGTGGCCATAAGTAAGGTAAATGACAAGAGTTAGTAACTTCCCAGCAATAAGAAAATATAATGGGTGCCTGGCCAGTAGTGGTGCAATGGATAGAGCCTCGACCTGGGACACTGAGGTCCCAGGTTTGAAACCCCACGGTTGCTGGCTTAAGTGTGGGCTTGTTAGGCTTGAGCACAGCCGAACATGGATTGATATGATGCCATGGTCGCTAGCTTGAACCCAAAGGTAGCTGACTTGAAGCCCAAGGTTACCGGCTTGAGCACCGCCCCTGCCCCCATCAAGGCACATATGAGAAGCAATTAATGAACAACTAAAGTGACACAACTACAAGTTGATGCTTCTCATCTCTCTCCCTTCCTATCTCTTTAAAATATACATATATATATTGAGTAAAAAGGTTCCTTTCACCATAGGAAAACAATCTATAAAATTCTTATATAGCCCTGGCCGGTTGGCTCAGTGGTAGAGCGTCGGCCTGGCGTGTGGAAGTCCCAGGTTCGATTCCCGGCCAGGGCACACAGGAGAAGCGCCCATCTGCTTCTCCACCCCTCCCCCTCTCCTTCCTCTCTGTCTCTCTCTTCCCCTCCCGCAGCCGAGGCTCCATTGGAGCAAAGTTTGCCCTGGCACTGAAGATGGCTCTGTGGCCTCTGCCTCAGGCGCTAGAATGGCTCTGATTGCGGCAGAGCGATGCCCCAAGATGGGCAGAGCATCGCCCCCTGGTGGGCATGCCAGGTGGATCCTGGTTGGGCGCATGCAGGAGTCTGACTGCCTCCCCGTTTCCAACTTCGGAAAAATACAAAAAAAAAATCTTAGAAATATGAACTTGACAAGAATTATGTAGGATTTATATGAAGAAAATTAGTACACTTTACTGAATGAAATAAAAGAAGACTGCAAGAAATGGAGAGTCCCACCATGTTTCCAGATGGAAAAACTTAATATGTTAAAGATCTCAACCCTTTCTAAATTAATCTATACATTTTATGCAACCCTAACCCGAATTTTAATGTCTCCCCCCCTCTCACTTTCCCTGGAAACTTGGCAAGTTGATTCTAAAATTCAACCAGAAATATACATTTGGGAGAATAGCTAAGATTTCTTTTAGAAAAGAATAATGAAGCATGGCTGATCCTACCAAATAGGAAATCATATTGTAAAACTATATTGAAATCATGTGGTAGTATTTCTAAATCCCATAACCTATGAAAAGGATCATTGGCTCCTTGGAGAAAAGGCCAATTCCAAGTCTTGAATTGGAATGTAGAAAATGAATTCATAACATTTTTTATACTAGAAAGCAAGGGAGATATCTAAGACTGCTAGGGTCATGTCAAAGACACAGGAGCCAGCCTGACCAGGTGGTGGCGCAGTGGATAGAGCATCAGACTGGGATGTGGAGGACCCAGGTTCAAGACCTCAAGGTTGCCAGCTTGAGCGCGGGGCTCATCTGGTTTGAGCAAGGCTCACCAGCTTGGACCCAAGGTCGCTGGCTCGAGAAGGGGTTACTCGGTCTGCTGTAGCCCCATGGTCAAGGCACATATGAGAAAGCAATCAATGAACAACTAACGTGTCGCAAGGAAAAACTGATGATTGATGCTTCTCATCTATCTCCATTCCTGTCTGTTGCTCTCTGTCCCTGTAAAAAAACAAACATAAAAACACAGGAGCCAAATTGAAGGAGCTTCTACGGTCATTCAACTAAAGCTCATTGAATGTGTTAAAATCCATGAGATCACAATGGTTCTTCCAAATATTTGGGTACCTTTGGAGGAGGCTAGGGAACCCATTTGTTCAGAAAACTGGCAAATAAAGGGGAAAAGTCAAACATTTAATCTCCCCTTTTTGTACCAACTGCACCTTAGAGTAACCAAATGGTTGATGTGGGAAAGTTCTTTTTTATTTATTTATTTATTTTAGGTATTATTTATTTATTTTATATATAGAGAGAAGGGGGGTAGGAGCAGAAAGCATCAACTCCCATATGTGCCCTGACCAGGGAAACCCAGGGTTTCCAACCGGCAACCTCAGCATTGCAAGTCGACACTTTACCCACTGTGCCACCGCAGGTCAGGTGGAAAGTTTTTTTAAAAAGATTTTATTTATCTTAGAGGAGAGAGAGAAAGGCAGGGTTGGGGGAGGAACAGGAAGCATCAACTTGCAGTTGCTTTGCGCATATGCTTTAACCTGGCAAGCTCAGGGTCTCAAACCGGCAACTCAGCGTTCCAGGTTGACACTTCATCCACTGAGCCACCACAGGCCAGGTGGGAAATTCTTCTTTATAGAAGAATTCCTACTAATAAATACTCCTCCCTTAATAAAGAAAAATGTAGAGTATCGCCATTTTGCTGTCGCCAATGATATATTAGAACCAGGAAGTGATCATCAGTAGCTGTTAAAACTCTCAGGTGAAAGGCTGACAGCCCCTGAGATGACCAATTAGTCTTACTAACAAAAAGATGACTAGACATGATGCATCGGTAATGATGCAGTAGAAAGGACATAGCACCATGTATGAGTATTCTTGCTAAAAATTGAACTTGAATCCAAGTCTCTAGTATGAATTATAGTTTATAGGAGATACAAGACAGGAACACCTGTTAACACCACAGGGATGCAAGCAGTGATTTCCCTATTAGAATTTCCCGTTAGACGAACAATCTTGTTCTTTTTTAAAATGGATGGCCAAGAGAAAAAAGAAGAGAGAAATTTCATAGATTATAGGATTTTACAACCAAAAGAAAACCCCAAAAGCCTGGAATTACTATTCCCCTTGGTCTCATCATCCTGGCATACCCAGGACATGTAACCTCAAATTCATTATCCACTAGCTGAACCATCCCCTGACATCCCCTGTGTATTCCTGCCCCGACATTGCTGTTAACTGATTCCCAACCACCTTAGTATCTCTGATAGGATCACTTCCCCTTCACCTGAGTCTGGCTCCCCTGGGTCCCTATGGAGAAGGTGGGATGGTGGATGCTGTCTCCCTCCATGCGTTTCCATGTCATCCTTTATTCCACGTCTTCCTTAAGCTTATTCCCAGCACCTGGACAATGAGATCAGTCACAGCAGCTACCTGGGCACTGACTACCCCACAGCCATGACCCCCACTTCTCCGCGTCGCTACTCTCCTGTGGCCAAGGACCTGCTGGGGGAGGAAGACATTCCCCGAGAACCCAGGCGGATTGTCATTCACCGAGGCTCCACAGGCCTGGGCTTCAACATCGTTGGGGGCGAGGATGGTGAAGGCATCTTCATCTCTTTCATCCTGGCTGGGGGCCCTGCGGACCTCAGTGGGGAGCTGCGGAAGGGGGACCAGATCCTCTCGGTGAGAGAAGGCCAGCCCCTGCCCACACCACCCCCTCCCCTCAGGGCAGGGCCCAGGTCTCTTGGGCAGGGGCTTGGGTAGGCTGGAGCTGGGTCCTCATCTCCAGTGACCCAGCCTCTCCCCTCCCTCTAGGTCAATGGTGTTGACCTCCGCAGTGCCAGCCATGAACAGGCTGCCATTGCCCTGAAGAATGCCGGTCAGACCGTCACGATCATCGCTCAGTATAAACCGGAAGGTACCAGGCCTAAAGTTCCTCCCCTTGTGCGCTAAGATGGTCCTCAGGACTCTGTCTCTTCAGCTCTGGCTTCAATGGGGGCAGAGGGAGGGCGACAGCAGTACTGTATAGGGCCAGGGCTTAGGAAACTTCTTGTCCCTCCTTAGAATACAGCCGATTTGAGGCCAAGATTCACGATCTTCGGGAACAGCTCATGAACAGCAGCCTGGGCTCAGGGACTGCCTCCCTGCGAAGCAACCCCAAAAGGGGTTTCTATATCAGGTTGGGTGCTTCCTGGCTGGGCTCCTCTTCATTCTGTGACCCCACCACCACCAACTCATCCCCTAAATCCTGGGAGCTCCCTCTCCCCAAACAGTCTTGACACTCAGCTGGTGCTCATGGGCTCAGCTGCAGAGTAGCATTTTGAAATTCTCCCTGTCAATTGGAAAACAGCCTCAGCCTTAAGTATCCTTATCGCCTTCTAGCCCCTGGTTACCCTAGCACCCTGGCACTGTGGGAATGCCCTTAGCAGCTGTGCTGTGCTGTTGATCCCTGACCCGGAACCTCTGAGCTGGGTCTCAGGGCTGCTGGAGTCCTCAGCCACGCTCTGACTGATGACCGTCTGCCCTCTAGGGCCCTGTTTGACTACGACAAGACCAAGGACTGCGGCTTCCTGAGCCAGGCCCTCAGCTTCCGCTTTGGGGACGTGCTGCATGTCATTGACGCCAGCGATGAGGAGTGGTGGCAGGCGCGGCGGGTGCACTCGGACAGCGAGACTGACGACATCGGCTTTATCCCCAGCAAACGGCGGTGAGGCTCCCGGGGCCTTCGACCTTCCTGCCATTGGCACCTGATCTCCCAAGTCCCCCAGGGTGGGCAGCCAGCAGGGCTTGGGTCTGCCCTCTGACTTCTTGGGGACCTGCTGGTCCTCCTGGCACCATAAGTCACTCATGCCTTTGAGGAAAATGTCTCATTTGGGAGCACAGGGACCCAGGGACTGCTGGGAAATAGTGTCATCAGCTGGTCTACTGGGTAAGGGCTATAGGGTCCCTCACTGGACATTTCCCTGTCCCCCTCCCTCCCTCCATATTTCCTGTAGGGTTGAGCGACGGGAGTGGTCAAGGTTAAAGGCCAAGGTAGGTGAAGATGGGGTGAACTTGGGTGGAAGAGTCAGGGATTCATGGGGTGAACTCAACCAACTGCATGGTCTGCTCTTTCTTCCTAGGATTGGGGCTCCAGCTCCGGATCACAGGGTAGGCAGGGTCTGTTTGGGAAGGCCTGGGGTGAGAGGGGCGGAGCTTCTCTTGATATGCCCAGGAAGGCTCAGGGGCCCTGGCGTCCCCTGCCTCAGAGCCCCTCACAGGTGCCCTTTCTCTCACTAGGTCGGGAAGACTCGGTTCTGAGCTATGAGACGGTGACGCAGATGGAAGGTGAGCCCTGCCCCCTGCCTCGGCCCCGCCCCTCCGGCCCCCGGGCTCCGTTCTCCTCTTGAACCAGCTCTCTCCTCAGTGCACTATGCTCGTCCAATCATCATCCTGGGGCCCACCAAGGACCGCGCCAATGACGATCTTCTCTCTGAGTTTCCTGACAAGTTTGGATCCTGTGTTCCCCGTGAGTGCCCGGCCTGGGATGCGGGTGGGAGGGACGGCGAGGCCCTTGGGTAGGAGGTGGGGACAGAGCCTCTTTTGGGCACTGGGGTGCAGGAGGACACTGGGATTCCCAGAGAAGGGGCGCTTGTCAGCTGCTCTCCTGTTCCATGCGTCTCGCCATTCCAGGCCAGAGACAGAGGGTGCTGGGAAGGTGGTTTTGTCTCGCTCAGTCTTGGTCGCCCCAGCAGCACCTTCCACGGAAGGACCAGCTGCGCACTTTGTGGGGCTGACATAGGCAGCTTTGGAGTTAGAGGGATGGTGGTTAGATCTTTGGGGGGCGGGGTGACTTCCTGGCAGATACTACACGGCCCAAGCGGGAGTATGAGATAGATGGCCGGGATTACCACTTTGTGTCGTCCCGGGAAAAAATGGAGAAGGACATTCAAGCGCACAAGTTCATTGAGGCCGGCCAGTACAACAGCCACCTGTATGGAACCAGTGTGCAGTCTGTGCGAGAGGTGGCAGAACAGGTAGGACCCGGCGGGCACCTCGTCCTCTTCCTCCTCCCTTCTCCCCACCCCATGGCCTTCCTCCAGCTCTCTCTAACTCTTTCTCTCTCTGTCTCTTTCCCTGCTGGGTCTCCACTCCACCCCTCCACCTCCACCTCCTCCTCCTCTTGGGCAACTCTGTCTGACCGGCTGCATTCTTGTGCCCCGCTCCCCTGCTGCCTCCTTTGCTTCCTGACCCCAAACTCGGCATTGCCATCTGGCCCCTCTCCCCTCCCTCCCCTCCTCTCCCCTCGCCTGCCCTTCCCACCCCTTTGCCCCATTTCTCCTCTCTTCCTGTGGCCTTGCCCTTGGTGGTTTGGCTTCCCCCACCTCGGTCTCCCCCCTTCTGCCTGACTCCCCTTTGGCCCTGTCCCCTCCTCCTGCCTGTCCCTGGGGTCTCCACCTCCCTCCCCTACTGCTGTGCCACCTCCTTCCCCGCTGCCCCTACCCTGCCCTCTCTCCCTCCATGGATCCTTTCTCCATCTGCCTCTCCTCCCTCCCATCTGTCTCTCTTGTTCCTTCCATCTGTCTGTCCTCTGTCTGTCCTCCCCTCCCTCCTCCCTCTATCCTACTTCCTTTCTCCTTTTCCTTTGTGTTCTCTGGCCTCATCTGCCCTTCCGGCCTTCCCTGCTCCATTCGGTTCTGCCCCTCACACCATGCTCTGCCTCTTCCTTTGGCCCCCTCCCTGCCTGTTCCTCACCCACCTTCATCGTTCCAATCCCCTTCTCTTGTGCTGGCCCCTTCCCTTTTCTCTCTGTCTTTCACTCTGTCCATACCCCCTTCCCACCTTGACTCTGCCAACGTGTCTTTTGACATCCATGTCACTTCCCTTTTGGCCAACCTCCTGTTCCCTGCCTCTCCATGTACTGTGTCCTGTCCTGGTACCTCTGTCTATCCCTTCCCACCACCTGCTGGTCCCCCTCCGCCCACGCTGCCTGCCCCCAGGGGAAGCACTGCATCCTTGATGTCTCAGCCAATGCTGTGCGGCGGCTGCAGGCGGCCCACCTGCACCCTATCGCCATCTTCATCCGCCCCCGCTCCCTGGAGAATGTGCTGTGAGTATGGTCCCAGGGGGCCTCCCCTCCACTCCCCCACACCTGTGGTCCTGGCCATCAGAAGGCCTCTGTGTTGAACTCTCTGCCCTCACAACCCTGGGAAGTGGCTCCAGCAGCCCTTGAAGGGGATGTGCAGAGAGAGCTGGGACCCAGAGGATGCAGGAAATCTCGGGCCTCTCCCCCCTTCTTCCTTGGGCTAGGCAGGACTACAACTCCCAGCAGCCTCTGGGGCACACACCTGCTGGGGTGAGCCAGGGCCTCCAGGGCTGTTGGGAGTTAGAGTCTGAATTTCTTCACTTGGGCTGAAGGCTGGCGTGGCCATACACGGCTGGGTTGGTTGTGGGTTAGGTGGGGTCATCTGTGGCCCTAGAGGATATTGGGAATAATTTTTTTTGCTTCGTGCTCCATGTAAGAAAGTACTGTTTGCAATTTAACATTCCTGGATGGAGGAAGTAAAAAGCAGCGTGGGTGGGACCACCCTCAGGTCTGTATTTCTCTCACTCTCCACAGAGAGATTAATAAGCGGATCACAGAGGAGCAAGCCCGCAAAGCCTTTGACAGAGCCACCAAGCTGGAGCAGGAATTCACTGAGTGCTTCTCAGGTGAGGCTGCAGCCAGCCTGTTCCCAGCACACGATGTGCCTTTGCTCAGGTTCAAAACAGGAAAATAAGGTAGCAGTGGAGTGGGAGAGGGACGTGGAGCCCACTGGGTAGAAGGCTTAGAAAGATGTGCCGCTTTGGGTAGATGCAACCCCCTGGCTTGTAGCTTAGAGAATGAGAAAAGGTGCCCCTTCTCGAGGCTGTTGCCACCCCCCTGGCCAGGCATCGGCCTCACTCCCTGTTCCACCCCACCCCCAGCCATCGTGGAGGGCGACAGCTTTGAGGAGATCTACCACAAGGTGAAGCGCGTCATCGAGGACCTCTCAGGCCCCTATATCTGGGTCCCAGCCCGAGAGAGACTGTGATTCCTGCCCTGGCTTGGCCTGGATTCGCCCTGCCTCTATCACCTGGGCCCCGGGTCTGGATTGAACTGCCCAAGCCCCTCGCACTCCCCAGCCTCCCTCCCACCCCTTCTTATTTATTTCCTTTTTACCTGGATCCAGCCCATTGGAGGGGGGACACTCCTCTGCATGTATCCCCGCACCCCAGATCTGGGCTCCTGAACCCCAGGAAGCTGGGGTCTGGGGTGGCCAGCGCCTTGTCCTGGCCCCTTGCTCCTTAGGACCCTTGCCCCTGCCCGCCCCCAACGCACACATGAACCCAGTGGGGGCCACCCCTCCCCCATCTCCTCCCACACACACATTCCAGAAGTCAGGCTTCCCCACAAGGAGCTCCCACAAGGATGCAGGGCCGCAGGCCTCCGCTTTCTCCTGAGGCAGGGTCTGCAGTCACCCTGCCCACATCATAACTCCCCATGTCCCTTGATTTCTCATTTAGTTTTTCCATATTTTTTTTCTCAAAGGTGGTTTTTGGGGGGATCAGTGGGGGACTCCACTGTGGGCCCCTGCTTTCCACATGCCCCCCACTTTTTTCTTTGCCAGTTTGCATGAGTGGAAGGTCTAACTGTGGCTTTTTTTTTCCCCTGGGATTTTTTTTGGGGGGGAGGGGAGGGGGGTGGGTTAGGGAATGGGGGGGGGGCAGGGGTTGGGGGTTGGGTATCCAGGGGAAGACTGGAAATGCTGCCGCCTTCTGCAATTTATTTATTTTTTTCTTTTGAGAGAGTGAAGGAAGAGACAGATACTTGAAACCTGGTGTGTGGCCTGATTATTTGGGACCTGGGTGAGGAGGGAGCCGGTGGGAGCATAGCAATGAGTCTGGTCGAGTCAGATCCTCCTCTACGTCCCCCCTCCCCCCAGAGAGGATAGCGGGGGTCTGAAGGTGCCTTGGAGGGACCCTGCAAACCAAGGACGGACTCTGGTGAGGAACGGGGCCTGGAGGGGCTGGACCTCTGTCCGAGGTCACTGACAGACCCAGAAGGAGGACAGGCTTGGCAGAGGTCCCTGAAAACTTAGCTCTGATCACTGCCCTGGGCTGTCTTAGTCCTGTCGGGCAGCATTACAGTCTGTAAAGGAAAAATACAGAGGACACTTTCTTTGTTTATGTTCGTGGCGTTGTGGACAGAGCTGGCTCTGGCCATGATCTGTACAGAGGTTTGCTGATAAGAAATGCTGTGTAAATATTCATTGGATTTTTTTATGCCTCATCTCTATAGGAAAGATTTGAAGCAGTTTTGCAAATAAGGGGGAAAATAGAACCTAAGACTGAACAGAAAACTAGGAGAAACAGTTACTATAGCTATGAGGATAAAGATGATTTCTGAGCTTCCTGGTAGACTGGGCAAGAAGGGGAAATGGCCCATTACCTATTATAGTTCACACGCACACATACACTTATGTATTATAATTAGGTATAAAGATAAAATTCTAGTTCTTTTAGAGAGTCAGATTTCATGGCCCTCAGTGCTAACTCGAGCTGCTCAGTGCGCTGTAGAGTAGCAGCTTTCAGCTTTCCTCCAGCCCCTGTGCATAGTTTGACAGGCTCCCACCATGATGGCCTCAGCTGCCACATAAATGAGCCATTGCTGGGGACATCAATGACACTGCGCCTTTCTCCCTCTGACTCAGGGGTCGGGCTGAGGTGCAGGGTCTAAGAGTTGTAATGGTCAAGTCCTGAGCAGAACAAAAGGGTAGTTTTTATAACCACCCCCAACAGAAGTTGAGAGTTGGATATAAAAGACCAAACCCCCTGGGGCAGAGATTCTGGGGAGGACATGGCTGCCCCAGCCCAAAAACAGTGACCCAAGGACAGAGATGGAGGTCTCTGGAGGCATGCCACTTAAACCAGTTGTCCTCTCTGTGGATTGCCCTGCACGGTTTTCTAAGTAGTACTCTGTCCAGCAATCCAATCCTGGGGCTGGAGCCCAGGGGTGTGCCTTTCAGGAAACCTCCCAGGTGATTCTGATGTCTTGCTGGGTGGAGAAGCTGCTTCTCAAGATGGTTTTCAAATGATCCTCTTGGGGTGGTTCTGTGTAGGAACAGACCCTTTGCGGCTGTGCCAGTGTTCTCTACCTGAATTAGCTGCAGAGTGGACCCTGAGCTGGGGGTGGTGCGCACAGGTCACAAGTCTGGCTCTAAAGGCTGAAGGAGGGCTTGCTGAGAAGGGGTGAAATTACCTAGTTTTGCACACATTGTTTTTTTAGTTTGCATAAGTAATACATGTACCTTACAAAAATTCAAATATAGAAGTACATATGACTTTTAAAAGTGTTCCCTCTCCGTCGCATTACACACAGTTCTCAGAGGGAAGCATGTTAGCAGTTTGAGATCTAGTCTTCCAAATCTATGAAGCTCGTCTCTGGCCATGTAAAGACACTGTGTGTGAATGGATAGGCACAGTGTGTTTGTGTGTGTGAGTGAGAGTGAATGGATAGGCGCACTGGGTTCCCAAACGAGTTCAAATTGACTCCCCCATACCCCCTCTGTTTGTTTCAACAAATCCTTATTTGGATATTGGTTAGTGCCAGGTAGTGTTTAAAATGCTGAGGATGTAATGACCACGTCCCCAGGGAAACTTGGGATCCATCCAGTAGAATGGACAACAGACGGTAGAAAATAAAGGAATGCTGATAGTTTAGCTTGACGGTGCTGATGAGCAAAGGAAGGGACTGCTGGGTATGTTCCTCGCGAGTTTAGATGGGGTGGCCACCGAGGCCTCTTTTTGGAGAAGCATTTGAGTGAAGACCTGAATGATGAGGAAGCCCGGGTTGGGGCTGTGTGCCAGATAGAGGGAGGAACAGCAAGGTAGGAAGAGTGCATTGTCGGAGGGCAGAATGGGGACAGACAAGGGCGAAGCAGGTTGGGGGAGGGAGACAAACAGTAGCTGGGGCAGGGAAGTAAGCTCGGCCTGAGGACTTGACATGGGACTTGAAAGCAGTGCCATGCAAAGTCCTGTTGGATGCTATTGGAAGGGAGCGGCCGGTTCCCCGCTGCATGCTGTTGGAGAAGGTACGCTAGTGGGCAGTAGAGAGCCAGTTCCCGGGCGCTCTGAGGTTAGGATGTGAGGTGTGGTGTTGCTGGAGGTAACTGGGCAGAGCTTCGCTGCTCTGGGCCTCATTTTCCCTGGCTGTAAAGTGGAAATAATAACTACCCCCCTTGCAGGATTCCTGTGAGGAGGGCAGGGGAGAAGCCATGCGAAGCCGTTGGCACACTTAGAAAATGGTCATGATTATTGCCATTGGCTTCATGATCTAGTCTCAGGTACTGCATAAACTTGAAAGTGAAATAAAACCCAAGTTTTCTAAAAATTTCACCCTCTAAATAAAAGTGGGGAAGAGGAGCAGAGAGGAACCTGGCTTCCAGAAGCCTGGCCGTCCCGGACTGAAAAGGAGGGGTGTGTATGGGGCGGAGACAGTGGAGTTGGGGAGGAAAGAGCTGGAGGGAGGAAGGCCCACTAAAGGCAGACCCCCAGGCGCTGGGGAGGAGAGAGCTGGAGGGAGGGAGGCCCACTGAAGGCAGGCCCCCAGGCGCTGGAGAGGAGAGAGCTGGAGGGAGGGAGGCCCACTGAAGGCAGGCCCCCAGGCGCTGGAGAGGAGAGAGCTGGAGGGAGGCCTACTGAAGGCAGACCCCCAGGCGCTGGGGAGGAGAGAGCTGGAGGGAGGGAGGCCCACTGAAGGCAGGCCACCAGGCGCTGGAGAGGAGAGAGCTGGAGGCAGGCCCCCAGGCGCTGGGGAGGAGAGAGCTGGAGGGAGGGAGGCCCACTGAAGGCAGGCCCCCAGGCGCTGGAGAGGAGAGAGCTGGAGGGAGGGAGGCCCACTGAAGGCAGGCCCCCAGGCGCTGGAGAGGAGAGAGCTGAAGGGAGGGAGGCCCACTGAAGGCAGGCCCCCAGGCGCTGGAGAGGAGAGAGCTGGAGGGAGGGAGGCCTACTGAAGGCAGGCCCCCAGGCGCTGGAGAGGAGAGAGCTGGAGGGAGGGAGGCCTACTGAAGGCAGGCCGCCAGGTACTGCAGGCCGCAAGGAGCGGGCAGCGGAGCGCTGGGGGGATTTGTTCGGGTTCCCATTGGAAACTTGTGTGCAGCGGTCATCTCTTCCCGCCAGCCCCAGGAAGCCCCTGCTTCCCTTGCTGCTAGTCCTGGTACTGAGCCCTTCGCCTGATTCTACCTCCTACAGCCTCCCCTGCTTCCCGGCCACCCACGCCCCACTTGGCCTCTGAGATTGGGGAAACATCGGTCGCCCTCTGGAAATTCAGCACTGAGCCTCCTCTTCTCTCCTATGCCCATTTGTTCATTCACCTCTTTCGAGCCTGCTGGGCACCAAGAGAAAGGAGGGTTTGGGCAAGAGCAAGGCAGGCGCATTCCAAATGGGAGGCGGAAGGTGCCCTGAGGCGCGGGCAGGGGCAGAGGGCGCTCAGAACCCAGGTGTCCTTCATAGCTCAGACAACATCCCAGGGACCCAGTGCTGGCCCAGGGAAGTTGCTGTCCACCCTCTGGGGTGTGGGGAGAGGTGCCCTCTGCTATCCTGACCCCAGCCTTCTCCCACATGCAGAGGCTCTGAAAGTCTAACTCAACCCTCAGCTGTGCTGCTAGCGATGATAAGAATGAAAACGATGTGCTCAGCCCACTTTCCAGATGCGGGGAAGGTGAACTCCGATCTGATAGTGGCCTTCAGGCTTTTTCCTCTGTGCTACCAGTCTTTTACCCGTCAGCACCCCTCCTGGGGCCCCGAGTTGTCCCTTCTCAGCGTCCACACGCTCTCATTCTACCAGCCCCTCCAGTAGTCACCAACTGCCCAGGCTCCCACACCTGACAAGCACTTCCCTCTTCCTGACACCTTGCTCGCTGGGGGGCCCATCCTTTTCTCTCCTTGGCAGTCTCTAACCTGGCACTTGGGGCCCCCAGAGCTGGCCCTGAAGGTCACTTTGTCTTCCAGTTGGCCTGGCAGCCCTGGGGCTCTTTCTTCTGTTTCTCCCGCTGGCAGGACTCTGTCCTGGGCTGCTGTCTTCCTACCGTGCCCTCTCACTGGGTGGAGGTCACCACAGGCGCTTTGCTTCACCTGGACCACACCCGAGCGTATGCCTACGGAGTCACCAGCCCAGAAACCTCTGGACTCCAGACCCACTTCCACCAGCCCTCCAGACCTTGACAAGTGCACCGCTGTCGTCCCCTGCCCCTTCCCCTCCCCTCCCTCTGCATTTTCAGCCGTCACCAGGTCCACCACCATTCCTCGGCCAAGTTCTGCCCAAGCGACCTTCTCTGTCTGGCCTCAAGCCTCAGAGTTCCCACCGATACCAAGCAGCCCCCTGACCAAGCTCCCTGCCTCTTCGTGACCCACCTCTGACTCATCACTCATCCCAAGGCCAGGCCACTGTTCAGCTTACAGATCTGATGCCACCACTATTCTGCCTGCAGCTCTCCATGTGCCCTGATTGGGGACTGAACCTGACATGTTGGCATATCAGGACCACACTCTAATCCACTGAGCTACCCAGCCAGGGAAAATCACCCTTGTAAGTGCCTAGGTTTGGGGGTGATCATTTTGCAGTAACAGGTTACTAATACACATGGACCACTGTATACATCTATTATGTACTTTATAAAATATATTCCCAAGTAGAAATCTAAAGAAAAGGGATAAAAATATATAAATAAGGTTCTAATGTTTTCTTGCCACATTATTAATCTTGTGATCCCCTGGGGGTATGTGTCTTTTACTTTGGCGATCTCTGTGCATTTAAAATATATTTTTAATTAAGTTAATTCATTAATTTATTATAAAAAGCTTTATTGTTTTCATTTGGTCCAACTCATGGGAGAGGGCTCCCAGACAGTTAAAAGGATTCCTAGTGGTTTCAGGGAAAGGTGCAGGCAAAAACCAGACACCACCTGACCAGGCGGTGGCGCAGTGGATAGAGCATCGGACTGGGATGCAGAGGACCCAGGTTTGAGACCCCGAGGTCGCCAGCTTGAGTGTGGGCTCATCTGGTTTGAGCAAAGCTGACCAGCTAGGACCCAAGGTCTCTGGTTAGAGCAAGGGGTTACTCAGTCTGCTGGAGCCCCCAGCAAGGCACATATGAGAAAACAATCAATGAATAACTAAAGTGCCACAACGAAGAATTGATGCTTCTCATTTCTCTCTGTTCCTGTCTGTCTGTCCCTCTCTCTGTCTGTCTCCGTCAAAAAAAAAAAAAAAAAAAAAAAGCCAGACACCGAGGGAGGCAGAGGGGCTCCTCAAAGGCCTCTGGGCTCCTTTTTGGGAGAGGCAGGGAGAGAGAGAGACAGGAACATCGAGCTTCTCCTGTATGTGTCCTGACCTGGGATCAAACCAGCAACATCCAGCATGCCAGGACAACGCGCCAGCCAACTGAGCTATCTGGCTCTGGCTGGCCAGGGTTTTATTTATTTTAGAGAGACTGAGAGAGGAAGGGAGAGAGAGGGGAGGGGGAAGGGGAGCATTCATTTGTTGTTCCACTCAGTCATGCATTCCTTGGTTGCTTCCCATGTGTGCCCTGACCGGGTATCGAACCCGCAACCTTATGTTTCCGGATGACACTCAGTCGACCAAACTAACTGGACAGAGCCAGCTCCTAGTCATGTCTGAGGGTGAGTCATCCAAAGAGACATTCGCCCACTCCGGCCTGGGGGCTGCCAGCCTGCGGAGGTGAGTCAGGTGGTCGCCCATCTTCTTGATGAGTTTCGCCTGCTCACCCAGGAAGTGGTTCCCCAGGAAGTCACGGAGCTGAGGGTCTGCGCGGGCAGAGCCCAGGCCCTGCAGATCCAAAGGGCCCGGTCCAGGTTCTTCTCCAAGGCCGTGGCGGCTTCCCTGGCGTCCTGAGTGTCACCCCACTCTTCTAGAGAAGGCCTCGGCACATCCTGGAAGAGAACGTGGCCGGGCGCTGGTTTTGCATCTTTAAGAGCCGCTCAGCGTTCTCTGCTTCCCCTGGGCCAACGCTGGGAAGAAGTGGCCCACGCCCTCCAGAGCCGAGTCTTCGAGGTGGAAACAGAAGCCCAGGGAGAGGTAGGTGTGGGAGCCTGCGGGTGCAGGGTGACCGGGCGGTTGACGGCAGCTTCCACCCGGGTGGAATAATTCTGATGAATTTGGGAGCTTGTGGCCGTTCGGCAATAAGGAGTTAAGGGCAAACACCGGTGCTGGCTGGTCTCGGAGGCTGAGGATGCTGGGGTGGTTCTGACGGTGGGGACTGGAAGAGAGGTCGCAGCGTGGTCGGAGGCTGGAATGACGGGTCCCTGGGTCGTTCTGTCCACACTCTGTTGAAGTGAAGCAGATCCGGGGACCACCGAGGGCACTGAGAGAGGCTGTGGTTAAGGCTATCATTTATTACTTATTATTTTTTTGTAACTTGGTGACAGAATATGTCTATTTTATGTATTTATGTTTTGTATTTTATTGATTTTTGGGAAGAAGGGAGAGAGAGAAAGAGAGAGAGAGAGAGAAAGAATGAGAAAGGAGGGGAGAAGCAGGAAGTGTCTGTAGTTGCTTCCTGTATGTGCCTTGACCGGGCAAGCCCAGGGCTTTGAACCGGTGACCTCAGCATTCCAGGTTGATGCTTTATCCACTGTGCAACCACAGGTCAGGCCTAAGGCTATTCTTTAAAAAAAATTATTGATTTGAGAGAGAGGAAAGGGGAGAGAGAGAAAAACATTGATTTGTTGTTCTACTTATTTATGGAATCAATGGCTGAATCCTGTATGTGCTCTGACCAGGGATCGAACCTGCAACTTTGGCATATTGAGACAATGTTCTAAAAACCGAGCAAGCGGCTGTGTTTTTGAATGATATTCAAAGTGTCTCATTCTGAAATTTAACGCCTATCTCAGGGTAGCCCAACCTACTTCTCTGACCATTTTCCACTTGCTTATTCCCATTGATAAAATTCTACCTGTTCTTCCCTCCTCTAGGGAACCTTTATCAACTGCCCTGGAGGTGGGGTTCCCAGGTTCAGAGCCCAGCCTGTCTGTGTGAATCAGTCTCTGCACATTCTCTGCATCATGTAGGAAACACACTCAGAGGGTACAGGGTCACTTTGTATAAAGTGTGGTAGGAAGAGTTCTAAAAGCAACCCCCAAGATTTCACACTCTTATCTTGGAACAGTTGAATATGATAAGATGTGAGTTTCACACTTATGTTATATATAGTTAATCTTTTATATGGTTATATATACAGCAGGTCCTTGAATAATGTTTCATTTAATGTAATTTTGTTATAACATTGATGAGATACAGTAGGAACTTAACTCTTGTTAGTATCAGTTAGCCTATGGTAAATTTGTTTCATTATACCTCATTTCATTTAAAGTAACAGAATTGATGATGTTAAGTGAGGGCTCACTGTGTATATGTATGATGTATACACAATTGGCCTTAAGACAGGAAAATTGCCTGACCAGGCGGTGGCGCAGTGGATAGAGTGTCGGACTGGGATGCAGAGGACCCAGGTTCGAGACCCCGAGGTCGCCAGCTTTAGCACAGGCTCATCTGGTTTGAGCAAAAGCTCACCAGCTTGGACCTAAGGTTGCTGGCTCAAGCAAGGGGTTACTCGGTCTGCTGAAGGCCCGCAGTCAAGGCACATATGAGAAAGCAATCAATGAACAACTAAGGTGTCGCAACGAAAAGCTGATGATTGATGTTTCTCATCTCTCTCCGTTCCTGTCTGTCTGTTTCTATCTATCCCTCTCTCTGTCTCTGTAAAAAAAATAAATAAATAAATTTTTTTTAAAAAGTGAAAAAAGCCTGACCAGACGGTAGCGCAGTGGATAGAGTGTCGGACTGGGATGCAGAGGACCCAGGTTTGAGACCCCAAGGTTGCCAGCTTGAGCGCGGGCTCATCTGGTTTGAGCAAAAAAAAAAAAAGCTCACCAACTTGGACCCAAGGTCGCTGGCTCTAGCAAGGGGTTACTCAGTCTGCTGAAGGCCCATGGTCAAGGCACATATGAGAAAGCAATCAGTGAACAACTAAAGTGTTGCAACAAAAAACTGATGATTGATGCTTCTCATCTTTCTCCGTTCCTGTCTGTCTATCCCTCTCTCTGACTCTGTCTCAAAAAAAAAAAAAAAAAAAAAAAATACAGGAAGATTATTTGGGTGATGCCTGACCTGTGGTGGCGCAGTGGATAAAGCGTCGACCTGGAACGCTGAGATCACCGGTTCAAAACCCTGGGCTTGCCTGGTCAAGGCACATATGGGAGTTGATTCTTCCTGCTCCTCCCTCCCCCCCCCCCTCACTCTCTCTTCTCTCTAAAAATTAATAAAAGAAAAAAAAAGAAAAAATTAAAAAAAAAGAAAAAGATTATTTGGGTGGGCCTAATCTAATCACAGGAGCCCCTTTAAAATGACAGAGGAAGTCAGAGATTTGAAGCATGAGAAAGGTGCCAGTTACTGTTGCTGACTTTGAAGATAGAGGAGCCACATGATGAGGAATAGAGAGGCTTCTAGGAGCAGAGAGTAGACCCTCCTTGACAGCTAGCAGAAAAATGGGGACCTCTGGTGTGGTGAACTCATAATACAGTGTACAGATAATATGCTATAGAATTGTGCACCCCAGTGTCACCCCAATAAATTCAATATAAGGGGAAAAAAGATTGGGAAACACCTGGGAAAAAAAAGGAAAAAAGTGGGGTCCTCAATCCTACATCTGTAAGAACTGGATTCTGTCAACAACCTGAGTGGACATGGAAGCAGATTCTTCTCCTTTGCCTCCAGAAATGAACACAGCTCTGCCAGCACCTTGACCTTGGCTCTGTGAGACCATGTGCAGAAAACCCAGTTGGACCTCTGGCCTACACTACAGAACTGTGAGCTAACGAATGGGGTTGTTTTAAGGCACTAAGTTTGTGGTATGTTGTAATTTAGCCATAGAAAAAGCATACAAGAGGCTTTGTCCCTGAAGACCTTGCATAATTCAAGGTACATATTCTTTTTTTAAAAAATAATAGTAGCTAATATTTTTAAGACTTTATTAAATATTTTAGAGACAGGGGAGAGAGAAAAGGGAGGGGGGAGGAGTGGGAAGCTGCTTCTCATAGGTGTCTTGACCAATTGACAAGCCCAAGGTTTTGAACCCACGACCTCAGCATTCCAGGTTGATGCTTTATCCACTGTGCCACCGCAGGCCGCAGGTACATGTTCTTTTTTTTTTTTTTTTTTTTTTTTTTTGTATTTTTCTGAAGTGAGAAGTAGAAAGGCTGAGAGACAGACTCCCACATGCGCCTGACTGGGATCCACCTGGCATGCCCACCAGGAGACAATGCTCTGCCCATCTGGGGCGCTGCTCCATTGCAACCGGAGCCATTCTAGCACCTGAGGCAGAGGCCATGGAGCTATCCTCAGTGCCGGGCCAACTTTTGCTTCAATGGAACCTTGGCTGCAGGACGGGAAGAGAGATAGAGAGAAAGGAGAAGAGGAAGGGTAGAGAAGCAGACGGTCACTTCTCCTGTGTGCCCTGGCTCGAACTCGGGAATTCTACATGCTGGGCCAATGCTCTACCGCCAAGCCAACTTGGCCAGGGCAATGGTACATATTCTTTTTTTTTTTTTTTTTTTTTAATATATAAAATTTTTGGAAACGGGGAGAGACAGTCAGACAGACTCCCGCATGCGCCCGACCGGGATCCACCCGGCACGCCCACCAGGGGCGACGCTCTGCCCACCAGGGGGCAATGCTCTGCCCCTCCGGGGTGTCGCTCCGCCGCGACCAGAGCCACTCCAGCGCCTGGGGCAGAGGCCAAGGAGCCATCCCCAGCGCCCGGGCCATCCTTGCTTCAATGGAGCCCCGGCTGCGGGAGGGGAAGAGAGAGACAGAGAGGAAGGAGGGGGGGGGGTGGAGAAGCAAATGGGCGCCTCTCCTATGTGCCCTGGCCGGAAATCAAACCCGGGTCCCCCGCATGCCAGGCCGACGCTCCACCGCCGAGCCAACCGGCCAGGGCCAATGGTACATATTCTTAAAAGAATAAAAGTAGGCCTTGGTCAGTTGGCTCAGTGGTAGAGTGTCAGCCTGGCGTGCAGGAGTCCCGGGTTCGATTCCCTGCCAGGGCACACAGGAGAAGCGCCCATCTGCTTCTCCACCCTTCCCCCTCTCCTTCCTCTCTGTCTCTCTCTTCCCCTCCCGCAGCCAAGGCTCCACTGGAGGAAAGTTGGCCCAGGTGCTGAGGATGGCTCCGTGGCCTCTGCCTCAGGTGCTAGAATGGCTCTGATTGCAACAGAGTGACGCCCCAGATGGGCAGAGCATCGCCCCCTGGTGGGCGTGCTGGGTGGATTCCGGTCAGGCACATGTGGGAGTCTGTCTGACTGCCTTCCTGTTTCCAACTTCAGAAAAATACAAAAAAAAAAAAAAAAAAAAAGGAATAAAGGTAAAGGGTGGATGAGTTCTTGCAGTGCGTAGACCTACCACCATTGTGGCATAGTTTTGTTTTTAGCAAGCTTTTAGTTTCTGAGGATTAGCTCTAGTATTTTAAAGAGGCTTCCTTATAAATTAGAGACCTGATGGTCCATGTCATGTTGTCTGGATTTCTTCAGTGTTTTATCACCTCTGACACCTATTCTAAAGTTATTGATTTTGGGGGGTGTTTTTCAGCCCCCTAATTAATGGTTTTGGAGAACATGGTTCTAGACACTGCTTTCTGTGCTCATGTGCCACTTTCCGCAGTTCTACAAACTGAACGCACCCGTGCAACCAGAGCCCACGTCACGAAGGTGAACACTTCCATAACCCCAGAATCTCCCCTGTGGTCCTTTCTTGTTCCTATAGGGGTAACCACTATTCTGACCCAAACAGCATAGGTTTATTTGCCTGAATAAACCAGACGGTAAGTGATAATATCAGAGAATGCTAAAGTAACAGCCCAGTAGTAACCAAAATTACTGGCCACAGTGCCAGTGCATGCCAACAACAGGGAGCTTTTCAAGACAGAAACAAACAAGGGTATAGCCGAGGCTTTCACACTCTATGCAGGGGACATGTTCTTGAATGTCTTATAATGAAAAACTCTGATAAGTCTAGTATTTTCATGAAATAACTGTGACAGGATTTGCTTCACATTTGGGGCTTAAAGGGAGATTTGTGAATGTCTTTAATATTGCCCAATTTCTAATTCAGCATACAGTACTTCAAATTCGCACACTCCTCTTAGAACCCAACCCTCTCTGTACCCCCCATGGAGTTGTGAGGGACGCGTTCTAGCCTCTCTGGGACCTCAGGGCCCAGCCATGGTGACTGCACAAGGTTCTGGAACCAGGCTGCCCCAAGTCCAGTTCCCCTCTGCTGCTTCCTTGCCCCGGGAACCTGGGTAAGCTCTTCCTTTTCAGGGTCTGATTTCCCGCATCTGCGGACATGCTCTGGGGATAATGAGAGGAGCTAAGGAATAGAAAGCCCCTGGCACACAGTAGGAGTCAGAGCAGGTTGGTTGGCACTGCTCTCTGGTGAGACGGAGAGGCCTGCTCTCCTGCCACTCTGACAGCTTGTCCCCCATGCACTGGGAACTTGACTCCCCAGAAGACTGAAGCCAGTCAGCCTGGGCTGGAAAGTCTGGTGGCTGAGCCCCCAAGGAAGCTGGGATGTAGGCTCAGATGCCGGGGTCACAGGCCCAGTTTGAGCAAGAGCAAAGAACAACGGGTCCCTTTGATCCTGGCTGGAGATAGTTGGACACACCAACAGTTCTGGGAATTCAGAGGCAGGAGTGACGGGGGAGGGGCAGAGGAGGAGACATGGAACTGCAACCCCGGCCTCTTGCTCCTTCTCCAACCATGCAAAGAGGAAGGAGGTGACCAGCATGAGGAGGTGAGGGGCATAGGCCAGGACACTCGCCCTCCCAGGGGAGGAAAGCAGAGGTAACCCATCCCCCCACCTCCACCCCCTCACATCCCCTGAGTTCCAAATCCATTTCCACCTCTGTTTAAGTCCAAAGTCCCGGGCACTGGAGATGCCAGGGTCGGCACACTAGGAGCACAGACAAGCAGACACGCATAAGCACAGGGCTCAGAGCCCTTGCATGGGCCCTGCCCCTTTCTCTCCCATTGTCAAGGGCTGTCTGCACACCCCGATTCTCCAGGCTTCAGCTTCCTTCTTAGCCTGGGATCTGCACAGCACTGAGGGATCCGGAGTCACCCTCAAGACCACCAGCAAGTAAAAGGGGAAGAGAGGCAGACACAAGGGGCCTGACGGGGGTGGGGGGTGGGAGGAGGGGTGGAGGGGACCAGCTGTGGAGAGGGAAGAGGCAGAGTGAGAAAGCTTCAGAGGATGGATTTGGGGTGACAGACTTGGGAGGGAATGAGGGAAAGGAGAAAGATCTTCATGTAGCCACCTATCACTTAGAAATAGATGGGAGCCCACAACTCACTCTGTTCAGTCCCAATCTCAGCCCTAATCCCAGCTTTGACCCAGTCCCAGGTCCGGCCGGCCCTACCATGACAAAGGAGTATCAGGATCTTCAGCATTTGGACAATGAGGAGAGTGACCACCAGCTCAGACAAGGTAAGGGGCTGCCTCCTCGTTTCTGAAGGGTGAGCATTAGGGGGGGTCTGGCTTCCTTGCCTGAGCTCCTGCTTCTTTCTGTGACCCCTGATTCTGTCTCTGAGTCTGCCCTATCACAAGAACATAGTGTCTGAGCTGACCCTTAGGGGAGGTACAGGGTGTGGGATGGAATCCCTTTCTTGGTGATGGGTACCCAAGGCCTCCCGACCCTCGCTATATTACCTACTTTTCAGGATTTCAGGGAGGGGGTCGGCCCGTGGGTGGGTGTAGGGTAACTGGAAGAAGTTAGGTGCTTCCTCCTTTCCGCTTCCAATACGGTGAGCCTTTGGCTGTGTGTGTGTGTGTGTGTGTGTGTGTGTGTGTGTGTGTGCGCACGTAAGGTTGATGTCAGGCTGGGGTTTCTGGGATCAGTTTGGTCAAGGGGTAAGATTTTTATGAAGAGGTTGGGGCGAGGGTGTCTCTGATCTGAGGGAGAACAAGCCTCCTACATCAAAAAATAGATGCCCATATTTTCTCATGTGAGCAGGAATGTTCCTTGGGCTGAGCCAGGATCCAGTTCTTGGGTGATGGGAGTGGGCAGTGCCCTTTGCTGGGTAAAGGGGAGGCAGGGGAGGAGAGGAGGCCCCCACACTCCAGCTCACTGGGCCAGGACTCCCTGGGTGGGAGCAATTTGAGGAACCTGAAATTTGGTTACTCCACCTTCTCTTCCTGCACCCAGCCAAAGAGCAGTGGGATTCATGTAGAGAGAAAGAAATCACCTTCTCTTGCCCCACCTTCAGGGAGGAGCACTGATTCCCCAGCGGGTCTCCCATTCCACCAGTCTCCCAGCTCACAAACTCCATCCTTAAGGATCTGATGAGGTTCATCGGCTGCAGTGACGCGGTCAGGCCACGAGGTGTCAGCAAAGGCCCAGGGTCTGGATAGGGCTAGGGCAGGCTGGTCAAAGCTTTGGTTCTGTATGTAAAGCTCCTTCTTTCCCCACTTCCAGTTGCCTCTGGCCCCTCGGTGTCACCCACTGCTCATATTTTTTTTCTTTTTCTTTTTACTTTATCGAGAGAGGCAGGGAGGGAGGCAGAGCAGAGAGACAGAGACAGTAACAAGGAGCTGCTCCTGTCTGTGCTCTAACCGGGGAATCTAACCCACAACCTCTGCACTCCTGGCCGAAGCTTCCGAGGTATTCAGCCGGGACTTCAGTCTTAATCTACGAGATTCTTCCTAGTCTACGAGAGGAGACTTAGCCTGCTCTCCTCCTCGGACCCCAGGGCTGCCCCAGACTGCGCTCTGTCCCTGAGACCCTGGTCCTCTCTCCTCTTGCAGGGCCACCTCCTCCCCAACCACTCTTTCAGCGGCTCTGCTCTGGACCCCGCCTCCTCCTGCTCTCCCTGGGCCTCAGCCTCCTGCTGCTGGTGGTTGTCTGTGTGATCGGATCCCAGAGTGGGTGTCCCCCCGGGGGGCGGGCGGGCGGGAAGGGAACAATGTTGGGGGGTTGATACCTGTGACAGTGGACACAGGCCTCTCGTTTGGTCTAATCCACACCCTCTTCTGCCCAGACTCTAAACTGCAGGAGGAGCTGCGGGCCCTGAGAGCGACGTTCAACAACTTCACAGCGAGCACAGAGGCTGAGGTCAAAGACCTGCGCGTCCAGGGTGAGGGGGGCGAGGCTGAGGCTAGGCGGCCGTGGGACGCTCGCGATGTGGGGCCACTGAGCAAGTTTCTCCCCCAGGAGGAGGTGTGGGCAGAAAGATGAAGTCCCTGGAGTCGCAGCTGGAGAAACAGCAGCAGGACCTGAGTCAAGGTCAGGGAGGAAGCATGTGCGCCAGTGCATACGTGTAGAATTCAGGGGTTCTCTCGGGCCAAACCAGGGGTTTTGTGGCAGGTGCATCTGAGATGGATCTTTGGTCCTGCATACAGACGCAGGCCCCTCCCAACCGCAGTATTCATACTGACCGCCGTTCTCTCCTCTCTCGACTGCTCCCCTGTCCCGTCTGTGCTTTCTCCCTAGATCACTCCAGCTTGCTGCTCCATGTGAAGACGTTTGTGTCTGACGTGCGAACCCTGAGCTGTCAGCTGGCCGTCCTCCAGGGCAATGGTGAGGCAGCGATGCCCCCGGCTTTACTGACTACTTCCCCTCTGGGCGGAGCCTCAGCCCCTCCCCTTCCCTCTGGACCCCTCCCCTCCTCTCCCAGGCTCTGAAAAGACCTGCTGCCCCGTTAACTGGGTGGAGCATGAAGGCAGCTGCTACTGGTTCTCACGCACTGGGAAGCCCTGGCCTGAGGCTGAGAAGTACTGCCAGCTGGAGAACGGGCACCTGGTGGTGGTCGGCTCCTGGGAGGAGCAGGTGAGGACTGGGGGTAGGGGGGGCTCCTCTGGGGGCCTGGCTGTTTTATGGAGAGGTCATCCTCCTCCTCTTTCTTCAGAGATTTGTCCAGCACCACATGGGCCCCGTGAGCACCTGGATGGGCCTCACTGATGAAAATGGGCCCTGGAGATGGGTAGATGGGACAGACTACGAGACAGGCTTTAAGTGAGTGTGGGCGCTCTGCACTCTCTGCCCCTCCAACCTGGGCCCTGCTGTCCCAGCTGGGCGGGTCCACGGGCAAGAGGGGCTCCTCGGCTTGGCTGAGAGTCAGGCCTTGTGGAGCCCCACTATGTCTGTGTTCTTAGGAACTGGAGGCCGGACCAGCCGGACGACTGGTATGGACATGGGCTCGGGGGAGGCGAGGACTGTGCCCACTTCACAGATGACGGCCGCTGGAATGACGATGTCTGCCGGAGGCCCTACCGCTGGGTCTGCGAGACAAAGCTGGCCAGGGCCAGCTAGCAGCCTCCTCTCCTCTAATTTATTTCCTCAAGGCCTTCACCTGTCCGAGGGTCCTTGTTTGGGGATCCTCCTGTCTGGGGCCATCTGCTTATTCCAGGGATTTTCATCTAGGATTATAAGGGATGGGAGAGGATGGTGTCTGCGGAATGAAAATGATGTTTGGAGGGGCGGGTGATTGAAAGCCACACCACTTTCTAGTTTGTAGGTTATTATTGTCAACTTTTTAAAGAGTAAAATGAAGAGAAATATACAAAACATCAGTTGACTGGTTACGGGGAATTAAGAATGAGGGATGGGCCTGATCGGTGGTGGAACGGTAGATAGTGTCAACCTGGGAATCTGAGGTTCCAGGTTTGAAACCCTGAGGTTACCAGCTTGCGTGCGGGCTCATCTGGCTTGAGTGCAGGGTTGCTGGCTTGGCTGGAGCCCCCCAGTCAAGGCACATATGAGAATCAATCAATAAACAACTAAAGCGTTGCAACTATGAGTTGATGCTTCTCATCTCTCTCCCTTCCTCTCTCTCCAATAAACAAACAAACAAACAAATAAATAAATGCCTTTATTCTATTTTAGGGGTTTATTTTATATTCTTTTTTCTTTTTTCTTTTTTTTTTTTTGTATTTTTCTGAAGCTGGAAACGGGGAGGCAGTCAGACAGACTCCCGCATGCGACCGACCGGGATCCACCCGACATGCCCACCAGGGGGTGATGCTCTGCCCATCCGGGGCATTGCTCTGTTGTCACTCTGTTGCGACCAGAGCTACTCTAGCGCCTGAGGCAGAGGCCACAGAGCTATCCCTAGCGCCTGGGCCATCTTTGCTCCAATGGAGCCTTGGCTGCAGGAGGGGAAGAGAGAGACAGAGAGGAAGGAGAGGGGGAGGGGTGGAGAAGCAGATGGGCGCTTCTCCTGTGTGCCCTGGCCGGGAATCGAACCCGGGTCTTCCGCACGCTAGGCCGACGCTCTACCGCTGAGCCAACCGGCCAGGGCTGGGCTCTACTTTTTTAAATTGATTGCCTTTAGAGAAAGAGGAAGCAGAGAGAGAGAAAAAGAAACATCACTTTGTTGTTCTACTTATTTATGCATTCATTGGTTGATTCCTGTTTGTGCCCCGACTGGGGCGAGGGATTGAACCTGAAATCTTGGCAAAGGGGGACAACACTCTAACTAAATGGGATAACCTACCAGGGTGGAGACTTACAGTTTACAAGGGCCATGCTGCCTCTGCTCATGGCTATGCTCTTGTCACCAGTAAGACAAGAAACTGCCTGACCAGCTGGTGGCGCAGTGAATAGAGCGTCGGACTGGGATGCAGAGGACCCAGGTTCAAGACCCCGAGGTTGCCAGCTTGAGCACAGGCTCGTCTGATTTGAGCAAGGCTCACCGGCTTGGACCCAAGGTCGCTGGCTCGAACAGGGCGTTACTCGGTCTGCTGTAGCCCCACGGTCAAGGCACATATGAGAAAGCAATCAATGAACTAAGGAGTCACAACGAAAAACTAATGATTATGCTTCTCATCTCTCTCCGTTTCTGTCTGTCCCTCTCTCTGTAAAGAAAAAAAAAAAAAAAAGAAAAGAAACAGACCATCCTTAAGCCGCCAGATGCCTGGACTGTGAGCATTTCAGCTCTTTAACCGCCAACGCATGGCTTGCATGGCAGGCGACCCCACTCCTTTAATCGTACTGTTAACCAGGAGTGCCAAGTCCTTGGGCCCCGGAGGTGCAAAACTTTGGTTGTATCACTTGCTCAGCTATGGTTCCCAAAGTATATTTTCTAGGCATCTGTCTGGTTAGGGGGCACCTTCAGCCTGAACCATTCTTGGCCTTAGCATTGATATAAAGTACCATGGATCAAATGTTTGTGTCCTCCCTTCAAATGTATCTGTTCAAGCCCTAAACCCCAATGCAATGGTATTTGGAGAACAGGGCCTTTGGGAGGTGTTTAGGTCGTGAGGGTGGATCCCCTTACAAGAAGAGGAAGAGACCAGAGACCCCTCTCTCTCCACCATGTGAGGACACAGTGAAGGTGGCCATGCGCAAACCAGGGAAAAAGCTTATATCAGACAGTGAATCTATGGGCATCTTGATATTGAACTTCCCAGACTCCAGAACTGGGAGGAGTAAATGTTTGTTGTTCCAGCTGTGCAG
The DNA here is from genome assembly GCF_036850995.1 of Saccopteryx leptura. Lineage (NCBI taxonomy): Eukaryota > Metazoa > Chordata > Mammalia > Chiroptera > Emballonuridae > Saccopteryx > Saccopteryx leptura. Next base: position 357,597,055 of record NC_089504.1, on the reverse strand, counting down.
TGTGTGGTATTTTGTTACAGCAGTCCCAGCTGGCTACAGCACAGGGTCACTAGTTCTGTCTTTTCCTTTGCTCATGACAGGTTGCCCTGGGGCCTCTGACACCCTTCCTTGTCAGCAGACCTTATCTGGAGCCATCTCTGTCCATTAGGGAGGTTCTAATGACATTAAACCTCCAAAGATGGCCCTGGCCGGTTGGCTCAGTGGTAGAGCGTCGGCCTGGCGTGCAGAAGTCCCGGGTTCGATTCCCGGCCAGGGCACACAGGAGAAGCGCCCATCTGCTTCTCCACTCCTCCCCCTCTCCTTCCTCTCTGTCTCTCTCTTCCCCTCCTGCAGCCAAGGCTCCATTGGAGCAAAGATGGCCCGGGCACTGGGGATGGCTCCTTGGCCTCTGCCCCAGGCGCTAGAGTGGCTCTGGTTGCGGCAGAGCAACGCCCCGGAGGGGCAGAGCATTGCCCCTGGTGGGCGTGCCGGGTGGATCCCGGTCGGGAGCATGTGGGAGTCTGTCTGACTGTCTCTCCCCGTTTCCAGCTTCAGAAAAATACAAAATAAATAAATAAATAAAAATAAACCTCCAAAGAAAAGGGATCAGGGTTCTCCACCTCTTTAAAAAAAATTTTTATTTAAAAAATTTGAATTTAAATTTATTTAAAGCCTGACCATGCAGTAGCCGAGTGGAGAGAGTATCAGCCTGAGACACTGAGGACCCAGGTTCGAAACCTTGAGGCCGCCAGCTTGAGCACAGGATCATTGGCTTGATCCCAAGGTTGCTGATTTGAGCAAGGTGTCACTGGCTTGGCTAGAGCCCCCTGGTCAAGGCACATATGAGAAAGCAATTGATGAACAACTAAGGTGCCACAGGAAGAATTGATGCTTCCCATCTCTCTCCCTTCCTGTCTGTCCCTATCTGACCCTCTGTCTCTCTCGCTAAAAAACAAACAAACAACAACAACAAAAAAACCAAGGTGTGTTTTCTATACAGTAATTGCAATTGTGTATTTTTATTTTTTAGAGACAGCGAGAGTCAGAGAAAGGGACAGATAGGGACAGACAGACAGGAATGCAGAGAGATGAGAAGCATCAATCATCAGTTTTTCATTGTGGCACCTTAGTTGTTCATTGATTGCTTTCTCATATGTGCCTTGACCGTGGGGCTACAACAGACTGAGTAACCCTTTGCTCAAGCCAGTGACCTTGGGTCCAAATTGGTGAGCTTTGCTCAAACCAGATGAGCCCATGCTTAAGCTGGCGACCTCGGGGTCTTGAACCTGGGTCCTCCGCATCCCAGTCCGACGCTCTATCCACTGTGCAACCGCCTGGTCAGGCTGTATTTTATTTATTTTTTTAGTGAGAGAGAGAAGTTGGGGGAGGAGTAGGAAGCATCAACTCATAGTATTACCAGCTTCTCGCATGTGCATTGAGCGGCCACACCTGGGGTTTCTGAACTAGTATATTCCAGGTGGATGCCCTATTCACTGTGCCACCACAGATCAGGCCTTATTTGCACCTCTTAATCAAAACCTAAATAACTGCTTTAAGCTATTAGTAAGGCATCTTATGCAAATACTGTATTTCATATATATGCAAACTAAAACCTCTAATTTAATTTCCGAGCATTTCAGAATTAATGTGTTTAGGAAAATGTAATCAATAATACTAAAATTCTGTTATGTTAACTTATCTTACACACTTTTCTAATTGGTGATATATCAGTGTCACCATGTTGATGCTCATGAAAGTTACCATAGACTTATAACATCTGTATCATTTTTTTTTTAATCTTTATTTTTTTTATTTCATTTATTCATTTTAGAAAGGAGAGAGAGAGAGAGAGAGAGAGAGGAGACAGAGAGAGAGAAGGGGGAGGAGCAGGAAGCATCAACTCCCATATGTGCCTTGACCAGGCAAGCCCAGGGTTTCAAACCGGCAACCTCAGCATTTCCAGGTCGACGCTTTATCCACTGTGCCACCACAGGTCAGGCAACATCTGTATCATTTAACAAATTGTTTCATGGTATAGGAATTAAAAAAAAAATAAAGTGTGTTAATATTTTGGATTTAAAAACTTTAGCTTGGTTTGTGGTGGTGCAGTGGATAGAGTATTGACATGGAATGCTGAGGTCGTTGGTTCGAAATCCTGGCCTTGCCCGGTCAAGGCACATATGAGAAGCAATCAATGAACAACTAAAGTGTAGCAACTATGAATGGATACTTCTTGCTCCACCCTAACCCTTCTCTCTCCTCTTTCTATAAAGTCAATAAAACCTTAAAAAAACAAAAAAAGTGCCTGACTAGGCGGTGGTGTAGTGGATAGAGCATCGGACTGGGATGCAGAGGACCCAGGTTCGAGACCCCGAGGTCGCCAGCTTGAGCGTGGGTTCATCTGGTTTGAGCAAAATCCCACCAGCTTGAACCCAAGGTCGCTGGCTTCAGCAAGGGGTCACTTGGTCTGCTGAAGGCCCGCGGTCAAGCAATCAATGAACAACTAAGGTGCTGCAATGCACAATGAAAAACTAATGATTGATGCTTCTCATCTCTCTCTGTTCCTGTCTGTCTGTCCCTGTCTATCCCTCTCTCTGACTCACTCTCTGTCTCTGTAAAAAACAAAACAAAACAAAAAAACAAAAAAGCTTTAGCTCAGACAGCATTCATTTAAAATATGGTATTTCATCAGTCCAAGAATAAAATGGTAAGAAAAAAAGAATCTAACTCAGGTAACAGAACTGTGAACCTAACAACAGGTTGAAGATAATTTTAGGAGCAGCATCTTATTTATTTATTTATTTATTTATTTATACAGGGACAGAGATAGAGTCAGAGAGAGGGACAGAAAGGGACAGAGAGACAGGAATGGAGAGAGATGACAAGCATCAATCAGTTTTTCGTTTTGACACCTTAGTGTCACATTGATTGCTTTCTCATATGTGCCTTGACTGCGGGCCTTCAGCAGATCGAGTAACCCCTTTGTGAGGCAGTGACCTTAGGTCCAAGATGGTGAGCTTTTGCTCAAGCCAGATGAGGCCGCGCTCAAGCTAGTGACCTCGGGGTCTCGAACCTGGGTGGGGTCCTCCGCATCCCAGTCCGACTGTGCCACCGCCTGGTCAGGCAGGAGCAGCATCTTAAGTAAAATCGCAGTTAAAACATAATTTTAGCAAAAACTAATTTCTGGCTCAACATGATTATGCAATACTCAGTTCTGATAGAAACATGTCTTGTTATGGACAGTGAAAGAGAAAAACAGAGGTATCAACCATGTATTTTAAGTCCTTTTTTGAGAATAACCAATGTTTATTAGGAATTTGCAGTCCCATTGACAATAAATATCAATAATATCATGAAATAGAACAATTATTGTCCAAATAATGAACTCCTGTAACCAAAACACATTTTGGATTCAAGAAAACACGGCATACACAATACCAAGAAAACACCCCATATACAGCAAAAACAAAACAGTTCAAGTTTAGGATTGAATTGGCTGGAAGTCACTTACTGCGTTACAGCTTTTAGAACCCCACGGAGCACCTTGTAACTCATTAAGTGCACGTTCTCCTTTGGAGGGAAACAAGGTCCTCTCTCTGTCACATATGCATAAGGAAACCTCAAAACCCAGAGGCCATCCGGTGGGAGAGTGATTTCTTGTTTTTCTGGGTGGAATATTGGACATGGTGGTGGGCCTGGTTGAACCTGAAAAGCATAGATAAAATAATCTTTACTTTTTTTTTTAACCCAGGGGAGAGCGCGAACGCAGTCCCCCACTACCACAAATTATGCAGTTGAGTTTCCCACATTTGGGGAAATCGCAGGGGTCAGCACACTCGGAGTGCAATAAGTGAGCCTCACCCTGGGAAAACCACCTGTGTGATCATGGTATCTCTCCTGCCAGGTAGGTGTAATCTTTACTCTTTTCAATAAAAAACACCTGAAAGATAAATGCCTAAACAAACAACAGGTTTCTCAGTAATGGGTACACACCTAACTCTAATCATATTCAATACTACTTCATTATTTAGGCTCAAATATTATCCTGCTTTTCTACAGATAGTTAACATCAAGTGAACCAATCGATATGAACTGATGGCATGAACTGATTAACACACAATTTATTTTATTTATTATTATTATTATTATTTTTTGTATTTTTCCTAAGTGAGGAGTAAGGAGGCAGAAAGACTCCCACAAACACCCGGCCAGGATCCACCCGGCATGCCCACTAGGGGGCGATGCTCTACCCATCTGGGACGTTGCTCTGTTGCAACTGGAGCCATTCTAGCACCTGAGGTGGAGGCCATGGAGCCATCCTCAGCACCAGGGCCAACTTTACTCCAATGGAGCCCTGGCTGCGGGACGGGAAGAGGGAACTAGAAAGGAGAAGGAATGATGGAGAAGCAGATGGCGCATCTCCTGTGTGCCCTGGCTGGGAATTGAACCCGGGACTGCCACATGCTGGGTCAATGCTCTACCACTGAGCCAACCAGCCATGGCCACACAATTTATTTTTCAAAAAAAAAAAAAAAAAAAAGAATATTAGACATAAAAAGTATTTAAAATTAAGACCTGTTCAGTGAAATAATTATTTTGATATTATCTTGTACTTTTTAAAAACAATCAAAATAAGCATCAGCATGCTTTGTTTCTAAAAACAGAAATGGTTGTATTTCTTACCTGAGGCATCAGGATTATCTGCAAAGGAGCATCAGGAACCACAACAAAAAGCCTCATAAGTTGAGCATAATGTGGTTTTAGCCCTCTACCCTGAGATGAGGACAGAATATATAAGGGCATATCACTATTCAGGGCTTTTAAAGCTGATTCCTTTGGTCCACTTCCCAGTACTTTCATTACTTTGTCAGGTCCTGAGCACATAAACCTCCGACCTCGAGAGTCTTCATATTCAAAGCCCACGAATGCTCGCGCTATGTCATCTCGCCGTCTTCCTCTTCCCATCACAACTGCACTCCTCTTTCCAGGGACAGCTTTATTTGGAGCAGGCCAAGAATTTGTGTCTAAGTCTCCTTCATCTTCAGCTCTAGTCCTGATGACAATGTCCCAAGGCATAAGATAGTTTGTTCCTGGAATGAAGCCCTGTTGGTCCAAACCCGTATGAAAGTTGTAAGACTTAGCAGGGCCTAGTTTAACCAAAGACCAGCTGGAGAATTTGGGAAGGAGACCTTTCGGGCAATTTGAATGCAGCATGCCTGGGAGATACTCAACTGTGGATGCCTGTCGATCAACCAAGTTTGGTCTCTTCTCAGTTTTTGCTTCTCCTTGACCATGAACTTCTGGATTATCTCCTCCTGCTTGTGGATCAGCTGGATAGGTACCTAAGCTACCTGTGGATTGGCCTAAACTCAACGCTAAACTCAGACTTGTGCTATCTCCTTGGGTTTGAGGTTCTTTTTCTTTAAGTTTATCAGCATCTGCATCTGGAGGGGCAGGAGAAGATTCATTTTTGGCAGGAGCAGGATCTGGAGTACTTGGTTCAAATACTGGGAAATTGATATGATCCAATTTTCCACAACATTTTTCTTCCAGAAGCTGTAGAGGAAGAAGGAAAAAAAAACAACACCTGTGAACTTTTCATTTAAAACAACATATTCTTGGTCCTGGTTGGTTTGCTAAGTGGATAGAGCACGAGCCTGGCGTGCAGAATTCCTGGGTTCAGTTCCTGGTCAGGAGAAGTGACCATCTCCTTCTCTCCTCCTCCCTCTTCTTTCTCTCTCTCACTGCCAGTGGCTCAACTGGTTTGAGTGTCAGCCCCTGGCATTGAGGATAGCTCAGCGGGTCCCAATGCGTCAGCCTCAGCCACTAAAGCAGCTCTATTGATTCGAACAATTGGCCCTAGACAGGGTGCCAGGTGGATCTACCTCCCATCCTCTCACTTAAAAAACAAAAACAATGCCTGACCAGGCAGTGGCACAGTGGATAGAGCGTCAGACTGAGATGCAGAAGGACCCAGGTTCAAGACCCTGAGGTCGCCAGCTTGAGCACGGGCTCATCTGGTTTGAGCAAAAGCTCACTAGCTTGGACCCAAGGTCACTGGTTCGAGCAAGGGGTTACTCGGTCTGCTGAAGGCCCGCAGTTAAGGCACATATGAGAAAGTGATCAATGAACAACTAAGGTGTCGCAACTAAAAACTGATGATTGATGCTTCTCATCTCTCTCCATTCCTAGCTGTCTGTCCCTATCTATCCCTCTCTCTGACTCTATCTCTGTCTCTGTAGAACAAAAAACAAAAACAACACATTCTTCACTTTAAAAAGCAAGATCAACAATGACTAAGCAAGTAAGTACATATAAAAAAATTTCCCTTATCTACATATCACACTGCAGTTTTACCTTTTTTGATACGTCTGAAAATATTTGTACTCAGTTGGTAGTTAACAAAAAAACAAACAAGAAACCAAGAAGAAGAGAAAAATCCAGGTCTACCTGATAAAAGTCATAGTTAGCTGCCTTGATATCAAAGGGATCATCTCGAGGTGCTTGTTTCCTTCCACAGTTACAGGCGCCAGTGGATCGAGCTCGGCTGTTGTGATACAGCACAGGAGGGTTTCTATCAGCCTCCGGCTTTTCTCCTGAGAATGTGAGTCACTATTAATTCCACACCCACAACATGGAGTCAAGTTTATTTTGCATTCTATAGCATCTAACCCCCAAATTTCTCCAAATAATACTTTCAGAATGAGGGGAAAAACCCCAAAATACCAAACCTTGACTAAACATATTAACAGAACAAATAAAAATATATTAGAGTTTCTAAGTAAATTTTATCATTATTATGGTAACCTTACACTTCATCATATTCATTTTAGTTCAACAAAAACTGCAATATAAAAATGTTCATATGAAATTTCTGAAACTGTATTATTTAACAGTTCTCATTTACTAATCTTCTAGGGTTTATTGTTTAAATATGATAAAATAATTAGTAGCCATGGCTGATTATTTCTTCTACAGCAGGAGAAAACTTAAATCTGATGTGTCTACATTTCCACAGGGCTCTTTTAAAATATCAGTCTAGCCTGACCTGTGGTGGCACAGTGGATAAAGTGGAACGCTGAGGTCACCAGTTCAAAACCCTGCACTTGCCCGGTCAAGGCACATATGGGAGTTGATGCTTCCTGCTCCTCCCCCTTCTCTCTCTCTCTCTCTTTCCTCTCTAAAAAGTGAATAAAGACTTAAAAATATCAATCTATGGTGAACAAATTCTCTTAGAACAAGAATAAAAACATAGATCCAAGTTTTGATTTCAAAATGCCAAAAAAACTTATATAAGCTACCTGATTTAGGTAATGAGTGAAATTTATGTACACAATGTTGATCAGTTAAACTCCTCTCCTCACAGAGCTGATGGCCATTGCTCCAGAACTTGTAGCAGTCCTCGTGTAACTGCATGGCGTATTTGTGAAAGGCTGGCCCTTTAGCGTGTTGGCTGTATACTCGTAGAGCCTGGGCAAGTTGATTCTTATGGACAGTCATTGTGTAATTATGAGGCAAATTTGACTGATAGGCACTATGGGCCATGGGTAGAGCTTTTTGGCACCGGTTTTCTGAGAATTTGGTGTCAATATCCAAAAACCCTTCCAAGACTTTAATACTGCTTAAAATCTTAGATGTTATCTCCCCAGTGGGAGATGCCAGGTCCTCCTCTTTGCCATCAATAGCTACTTCATACAGTTTTGAAGCTGCTGAGATCCACTTCTGGTAAGTGGGAAGTTCAAAATGGGAAGGCTGTGGGTTCCTGCCCACACTGTCATCAAAACCTTTCTTGCTGAGGACTAGCTCCACATGCTGCCATAGAAATTCCCGAAGAGTGAAATCCACTAGCTGCCCTGAAGAACTGGAACTGCTGCTGTCAACGTGGAAAGAAAGTTGTTGTCGGGCGTGCTGCCTCATCACCTGGTATCGCCTGGGACCAGAAAGGGATGTAGGCACCAGCAAAGACTCAGGGTCCTTCATAGTACAATGACTCCTAAGTTGGTCCAGCAACATGCCTACTGGGTCCTCCTCCTGGCTTCCTGGAACTATGTACACAAAAGCTTGGTTGGCAGGCACAGTAAAGAGGCAGTTGATACTCTGGTTAGTCAATACACGACTCTTCCGGAAGATTCTATAAATCTGGTCCTCCAGGGCATGCTGCAGTCTCCTTTTGGGAGAATGCTTCTTGGGCTTGTCTGGATGAGCTGGGTCTTGGTTTCGAGGGGGCTCCACTTTGAGGGCTCCATTAAGTTGAAAGAGAAAAAGGAGTCTAGGAGGGCAAGGTCGGCAGTTGAGTTTCCAGTCTTTGCCAACCGGACAATCCTTAATGGCTGTTTTGAGGAGTGGTAGTACTTTCTGTCTCAGTCCATCTAGGGCTCTGAACACTCGATCATAAGTAATGTCAAAGGAACAAGTGGGATGGACCAGCAGCAGAATGTGACAAACCGAGAAAAGGTAAAGGAGACTGAGGCACTGAAGTTTCTCTTGATGTTTCCAGAACTCGTGCGCTTCTGCATGAGGTAAAGAGAGGCCACCTCCAGCTTCCCCGCTCTGAAGGGCTCGACAAGCCCGCAGAAGCTGGGAGTTGTCACAGATGGAAGTGAGAAGGAGATAGAGAACTTTGCTTTCCTGATTGTAATAGGCCTGCAGCAGGCTGTAGTCCTGCGCGCCTGGCTCAGTTTGGTTACTTTCCGCGGCAGCTGCACCTCCCAGAACTGGATCAGCGGCCCCAGCCCCAGGGTCCCCGGCTCCACCAGCTTCCCTGACAGCGCTGGCCTCGCTCCTAATTCCCGGCTCAGGGTCCCCAGGATCTTGGTGGCGAAAAAGGGGAAAGACCTGTCGGTCGCACACCGTGTTCACAAGCGAGAACTTCTCGGAATTCAGTCGCAGGGCCGTTTTGCCGAAGATTCCCACCACGCAGATCTCATCCTCTCGCCAGGGAGGCTCCGGTCCGCTAGGCACGCTCCCTTCGCCCTCTGGAGGGGCTTCCTCCGGGATTTCAGGGCTGTTCCAGGCTGAAGCTCCCATCAGAAGCTCTCGCAAGCTGACAGGACCCGCCATGATGCCGAAGCTTCTCTACAATACTTCCGGTCCGCTCGGTAAATCCAACCGACTTTCGTTCAGGTTTGAAATCCTCTTCCGCGGCTGCAGTTCCTGCTTTCCTCTCACTTTAGGTTCCGCCTCCCGCTCCTCCCCTCCTAGTTTTTCTGCAGTTTTCCCTCGTCTTGCCCTACAGCGGTTTAAGGTTTTCCTTAACCTGAGGCTGGAGAAATTGAGATATCACACTAGTCTGACCAGGTGGTGGTTCAGGGGATAGATCCTCGATCTGGGAAGGTGAGGACCTAGGTTCTAAGTGAGGTTACTAGCTCAGTTAAAGCGCAGAGTGGCCGGCTTGAGCCCAAGGTTTCTGGCTTGAGCAAGGGGTCACTGGCTCAGCTGGAGCCGCCCCCGCCCCGCTCCCCAACAAGGCACATATGAGAAAGCAATCAATGAGCAACTAAAGTGCCACAACTGTGAGTTAATGCTTCTCATCTCTCTCCCTTCCTGTCGGTCTCTGCCTCTCTGTAAACAAACAATTTATGACACTGCACAATAACAAGGTTGAATCTTAAAAGTGTTGATTGAAAGAGGGCAAAAATACACCTGGCCTGTGGTGGTGTAGTGGATAAAGCAGCGACCTGGAACTCTGAGGTTGCCAGTTCAAAACCGTGGGCTTGTCTGGTCAAGGCACATATGGGAGTTGATGCTTCCCGCTCCTTCTCTCTCTCTTTCTGTAATGAATAAGTAAAATCTTAAAATAAAAGACAAGAATATATAACAAATGGTTTTATTTTATTTTATTTTTTTGTATTTTTCTGAAGTTAGAAGCGAGGAGGCAGACAGACAGACTCCCACATGCGCCTCCCCCCATCCACAGGCATGCCCACCAGGGGGTGATGCTCTGCCCATCTGTGGCGTTGCCCCGCTGCAACCAGAGCCATTCTAGCGCCTTGAGGCGGAGGTCATAGAGCCATCCTCAGCGTCAGGTCCAACTTTGCTCCAATGGAGCCCTGGCTGCCGGAGGAGAAGAGAGAGACAAAGGATAAGGGGAAGGGTGGAGAAGCAAATGGGTGCTTCTCCTGTGTGCCTTGACCAGGAATCGAACCCGGGACTTCCACACTCTGGGCTGACACTCTACCACTGAGCCAACCAGGCAGGGCCACAAATGGTTTTATTTATATAGAGTTCAGAAGCAAGTAAAATAAACCACAGCAGGGGGCGGGAACCTATGGCTTGTGAGCCAGATGTGGCTCTTTTGATGGCTGCATCTGGCTCACAGACAAATCTTTAATAAAAAAATGTTAAAAATATAAAAGATTCTCATGTATTACAATCCATTCATTTCACGGTTCATGTTCATGGTTGCGGGACAACACCAAGTTTTTATTGGATAATGCGTAAGGTTCACTGGTCGTTGTATGGCTCTCACGGAATTACAGTTTAAAACATGTGGCGTTCATGGCTCTCTCAGCCAAAAAGGTTCCTGACCCCTGAACCACAGCATAATGATGTATACTTAGAGGGCAAAAGCCAGAAATATTTATTGTAACAAGCATATCAGTAATTAGTTTTAGAGGAAAGAGATTATAATAGGGGAGGGAGACAAGGTTTCTAAAGACATTTATACTGTCTTTCTTGATGGTTAGATGAGTGTTTTATGATTTGTTAAATTATACCGCTCACAAAAATTAGGGGATCAGGGAATGTGCAGATACTCCAGTACTTTCAGCCTTTTCTATAGTGCATTTATTTTCACTGAAGAAAAGTTGGTTTTGCATCTCATTTGCATACCTGAACAACTTTGACTTGTTTTTCTGATGTACTTGTTTTTAAAAAAAGCTTTTTTATTGCTTCATATTTATTTTGAAATATCCCCTAATTTTTGTGAGCAGTATATTTGTTTTATATACTTTTCTCTATGTGCTATGGTTCTAGTGAAAACATAAAAAAGAAAAACCAAAGGTTTATTTTTTATTGCTCTTTATTTAAAAACATAACCAGATGTACCCTGGTAGTTAATATTCCCAGGTTGTCATTTAGTCTCAAAATAAACATTGGGAACATATGATCAGCAAGAGAGCCATAGTGTTTACAGGATTCTCAAATAGCTACAATAAAAAAACCTGGGCCCTGGTGGGTTGGCTCAGTGGTAGAGCGTCGGCCTGGCGTGCAGAAGTTGCGGGTTCGATTCCTGGCCAGGGCACACAGGAGAAGCGCCCATCTGCTTCTCCACCCCTTCCCCTTTCCTTCCTCTCTGTCTCTCTCTTCCCCTCCCGCAGCCGAGGCTCCATTGGAGCAAAGATGGCCCGGGCGCTGGGGATGGCTCCTTGGCCTCTGCCCCAGGCGCTAGAGTGGCTCTGGTCGCGGCAGAGCGACGCCCTGGAGGGGCAGAGCATCACCCCCTGGTGGGTGTGCCGGGTGGATCCCGGTTGGGCGCATGCGGGAGTCTGTCTGACTGCCTCTCCCCGTTTCTAGCTTCAGAAAAAAACAAAAAAAAACAACCCAAAAAAACAACAAAAAAACCCTGTCATAAAAATTAATAAATTATGCAAAAATTAATAAATGATGTAGAATACATTCTAGGACTTGGTACAATGGCAAAAACAACTTTACAAATATTTATAGGATTTCTATAACATTTTATATTATGAACTTTTATTCTACAGGAATGATCAAATCAGTTAAATTAAATTGATATAATACACAGTTGTTTATTAATATTATAAACATTCTGAGTGCCTCATAAAATATTTTGTACGAATACTCAATTGCTTTATTCTCAATGATCATTGCCTTTATTCACACAAAATATATATTAAGCTAGCGGGTTAAAAAAGACTTCTACTGGAAGCACATATGTTTCTTAACTTTATTACCTATTGAATTTTTATCTATAAATGTGCTGTAAACATAAATGTAGATGATGTAAAAACAAAAGTATCATCAGTGGTCTGCTTTCTAGTCTGGTGACTTTTATAACACTATTCGGCATCTCAGAACAATATTTATCTGTGGAAATACAACCATTTCTGGGAAATTGCTAAAATATCTTTTTAGCCTAAGCCAACCAGGGGATATTTCAAAGATATCATCTATGTAGCTATCTCCTCTCAGGCTAAAAAGTAGTGATGATGTGAAACCCTTTGGTTTCTATCCATTAAGAACTTCCATCCTGCTTGACCTGTGGTGGCGCAGTGGATAAAGCGTCGACCTGGAAATGCTGAGGTTGCCGGTTCGAAACTCTGGGCTTGCCTGGTCAAGGCACATATGGGAGTTGATGCTTCCAGCTCCTCCCCCCCTTCTCTCTCTGTCTCTCCCTTTCCTCTCTAAAAAAACTCCAAAAACAAAGAACTTCCATCCTTACTTTTGGAACTTCAGTGAAGGTTGCAGTGGCAAAGATAATTCTGCACATTCACACTCACACTAATGAGAGTTCCTCTTCCTCCATGATACTTAGAACATTAACGATGAGGATCCTTGGGAAGCTACCATAGGGTCTGCTAAGTAGGCTCGTCTGACAAATGGGGGGGTTCCCAGAAATACTTGGCAACTTTGTAGGGGACTGACTCATAGGACCACCAAATAAGTTACAGAATGCCCAGTTAAATTTGGATTTCAGATAAAGAATTATTTCTTTTTTAGTATAAATATGTTCCATGCAATATTTCAGATATAATTATAGTAAAAAAAAAACTATTCATTATTCAATGGGTCATATTTATTTTATTTTATTTTATTTTTTGCATTTTCCCAAAGCTGGAAACCGGGAGGCAGTCAGACAGACTCCCGCATGCGCCCGACCGGATCCACCCGGCATGCCCACCAGGGGGCGATGCTCCGCCCCTCTGGGGCGTCACTCTGTTACATCCAGAGCCACTCTAGCACCTGAGGCAGAGGCCACAGAGCCATCCTCAGTGCCCGGGGCCATCTTTGCTCCAATGGAGCCTAGGCTGCCTGCGGGAGGGGAAGAGAGAGACAGAGAGGAAGGAGAGGGGGATGTGTGGAGAAGCAGATGGGCGCCTCTCCTGTGTGCCCTGGCCTGGAATCAAACCCGGGACTCCTGCACACCAGGCCGACGCTCTACCACTGAGCCAACCGGCCAGGGCCTCAATGGGTCATATTTATATTTAAAGAATATTTATTGTTTATTTGAAATTAAAATCTGGTTGGTGTCATGTATTTATATTAACTAAGTCTGGCAATCCCTGACTGGCAGAAAAGAACAAAAATCCGGCTAGGTGTGCATTATTACTGTTATTCAACCAACAGATTATTGAGGATAGGGTATCAAGTCTTAGAAAGAACCTGTTATGGACCTTGATGAATTCTTCGCAGGACACTGTAGAAAATACTAGGTTCATGTTGAAGTCTTTGTGAAATTTATATTTAATTGTATAAATACGGACAGCAGACAAAACAACAAATATCTCAGACTTCAGTGAGCCAGATATAACTATCTACCTAAGACACTAGAAGTGAAATATTCTAATTTTTAAGGTCACATTGGATCTTTTGCTTCCAAACCTTTTGGAAAATAGTTGTGTTTGGATGGAGGATGGTCTTACCTCTTAACTATTTATAATGAACAGTAATCAAATATAGAAGGTCTTTTTCATTGATCAAGTTTGTAGCACTTTAATGAATGCATGAGCCTTACAGGCTGAAATATTTTTCAATCACCTGAAAATACCCAAAATGAATGGAAACTGGGTTCTTATCTCAATGTCTAACGACAAAGTACAGATTAGAGTTATCCAGTTAAATCTGAACAAGCTCTCCACCCTAAATTGGGTAATTCCAGGACAGACTTCGCTTTGGGGATTATATTTTCCATTCTGTTCTCTTATTGATCATGTAAACTAGAAAATATTCAAATACCCTCTTTATACCACAGTGCATGTGGGCTCCACACATACTGTAATTCTTTTTTTGTTTGTTTTTTTTTGCATTTTTCTGAAGCTGGAAACAGGGAGAGACAGTCAGACAGACTCCTGCATGCGCCCGACCGGGATCCACCCGGCACGTCCACCATGGGGCGACGCTCTGCCCACCAGGGGGCGATGCTCTGCCCATCCTGGGCGTCGCCATGTTGCAACCAGAGCCACTCTAGCGCCTGAGGCAGAGGCCACAGAGCCATCCCCAGCGCCCAGGCCATCTTTGCTCCAATGGAGCCTTGGCTGCGGGAGGGGAAGAGAGAGACAGAGAGGAAGGCGCGGCGGAGGGGTGGAGAAGCAAATGGGCGCTTCTCCTGTGTGCCCTGGCCGGGAATTGAACCCGGGTCCTCCGCACGCTAGGCCGACGCTCTACCGCTGAGCCAACCGGCCAGGGCTTCATACTGTAATTCTTTAATGGAATTATTTGCTAGAATAGTTATTTATACATACTATATTTTTTAAAAAAGGAGTGAGGTGGTTTTAATTCTATATTTTATGAATCATCACGTGGAGCCAGGCAGAGACGGCATCAGTTTTGTTCATCGAAGCTGCTTGTAGAAAGTGGCAGAGTTTGAGTTGGGCTTCTAGGGTGAGCCAGCTATGAAAAAAAAAGTTTCAATTATAACATGAATTATGTTCCTGTAACCAACACAGCTCTCCTTCTTCCTCGCTAACAGAACTCAGATTTTGTGAAAGGAAGCAATGCATCCAGATTCTAAAAACCAATTTTCCCAATTTCTCTGATAGAATCAGAAGTTCCTGGATAGCAACTGTTTAAACAGATAAGGGATAGCTTAGCCAGCACACCCTCTTGTCCTTTACCCTTCTTGTCTTGTTTAGAATGTAGACATGAGGCTTCAGGAAGTTCAGCCATTCTGCACCTTACGTAAAGCCACACATTAAGGAGGGAAGAGTAGTGATGACATGGTGAACCTGCTCTACCAGTTATTGTACAAACTGCCTACTTCCCAAGGAAACATGTAGGTAAGAAAAGCCCCCATTGCTTAGGCCACTGCAGTCAGGTTTATGTTACCTAAAGCCAAATGCAAGACCTAGCTAATGCAGCTGCTTCAGAGTTCAAGGAGCGAGGAAGCTGCTTCAGAGTTCAAGGGCTAGGTGGGAAAGGCCATTCTGTGTCCAACAACAGTTTTATCTGGGCATCTTCCTAGTAAGGGACTTTTGAAGAACACAACAGATGGCACAGGTCCTATCTGTGATTTTTAATGTCGTTGCTCAATATGTGGGTACATTATTTATTATATTTTTATTTGTTTCTACATTACTCAGTCCCCGAGAGTGGTTATGAGGTGGGGCTGGCACAAAAAGGACCCTAGAGCTGAACAAGGAAAGGGAGGGGCTTAGCCCTTCAGTGAGGCCTCTGCCCTCTGCCCCTGCCCTTCACAATCTGTGGTACCACCAAGGACAGTGATCTGGGGGGCAGACTCCTATTGGATGCTCCCAAAGGAGGAAAGAGGAATCTGGCCACACCTCCAAAGAGGCTGTATAGTGACCAGGAGGACCAAGTTGAATTGGCAAGAGGGAAACTAAGCTTTCCTGCAAAAGGCATTGATTCCTAATGAGGAAACACAGGGAGGACAGTGTTGGGGTGGGAGAGCATCAGCAGGGGGCGCTGTGGTGAGCCTCTGCTTCCAGAGGGAGACAGAAATGTAAGCGTCATAGCCAGAGAGGCTAGCAGCCCTGTGTCCCTGCACTTGAGCAGGGTGGCAGAATGATGGGTGCTCCTGACAGAGCTGATGTTCGGGGAGATGACAGAGACAAATGGGGTTTGGGGAAAAATATCACACAAGGCAAGCTGATGTACTGAATGTTGGTGAGTGGTCATGTACATAGATGACAAAGAAAAAAACGGTCAAGACCATTTCCTGTCAAGTCTGCATGATCTGACTCCTTGCTACCTCTTCATTCCTATCCGTCCCCACTGTCATGCTAGCGCTCTCTGTTATAGCCAAGCTGACCACTGTTCAGTTCCTCTGACAGGCTGGGATTCCTCCCACCACAGGGCCTTCTCACATGCTGTTCTTTTTGCCTGAAACTCTTTCTTCCTTGACATCCATGGGGGAAACACCCCCAAACCCCATAGTTACCCTTCCCTGTTCATGCCTGTTCATCCTTTAGTCTTGCCTCGTCACTTCTTAAGGGAATCCTTCCCAAATCATCCAGCTAGATCAAGTTCCTATATAGCTTCCCAAAGAACCCTGTTCTTTTCCTTCACAGCACTTACTTCAGAGCAAAATTATACATATATGTGATGATCTGGTTAATTTCTATTTTCCCCACTACACTGAAAGCTCTAAAACAGTAGATCTGTGCTGTTTTTGCTTACTGCTGTATCCCTGGGGCTCCAGCACAGTGCCTGGTGTATAGGAAGTGTTTAGTAAATACGTAAAAAAGAAATGTAAGATAGTCATTGCTAAAGTAAAGATGATAATCCTCACTATCTCACAGAATTTTATGAAGCTTAAGTATGTGAGTGCTTTGTAAAGCATCAAGTACCATTTAAAAGTTATTTTTATGGGAGACTTGACATGGGGTGGTGAACATATGATGCAATTTATAGATGTATTGTAGAACTGTGTACCTGAAACCTGTATAATTTTATCAACCAATGTCATCCCAATAAATTCAATAAAAATAAAAATTATTGTCCTGGCCAGTTGGCTCAGTGGTAGAGCGTCGGCCTGGCATGCAGGAGTCCCGGGTTCGATTCCCGGCCAGGGCACACAGGAGAAACGCCTATCTGCTTCTCGACCCCTCCCCCTCTCCTCCCTCTCTGTCTCTTTCTTCCCCTCCCGCAGACAAGGCTCCATTGAAGCAAAGTTGGCCCGAGCGCTGGGGATGGCTCTGTGGCCTCTGCCTCAGGTGCTAGAATGGCTCTGGTCGCAACATAGCGACGCCCCGGATGGGCAGAGCATTGCCCCCTGGTGGGCGTGCTGGGTGGATCCCGGTCAGGCACATGTGGGAGTCTGTCTGACTGCCTCCCCGTTTCCAACTTCAGAAAAATACAAAAACAAAAAATAAAATAAAATAAAATAAAATAAAAATAAAAATTATTGAGAAAGCTGCTTTAGCCTGACCTGTGGTGGCGCAGAGGATAAAGCATTAACCTAGAACGCTGAGGTTGCCAATTTGAACCCCCCCAGCTTGCCCGGTCAAGGCACATATGGAAGTTGGTGCTTCCTGCTCCACCCCCTTCTCTCTTTTTCTTTCTCTCTCCTCTCTAAAATGAATAAAGTTTAAAAAAAAAGCTGCTTTAGATTATGATTCTAAATGAATTATTTTTAAAGAAAAGGAATCTAAAAAAATTTTTTTTCTAAAGGATTACCTGAAACTTTTTCCTCAAGGCCCGGGTCATTACTGGGGTCAGTCCAGTTCCTGTTTCCATATTTTCTTTATTGATAAGTGGGGTCCCACCTGGGCTCCTGGAAAGGTAATGAAAATGTCAGAAACTGTGTTTTATGCCAATTATCAAGTGGATTTACAAAGCATGAAGATAAGCAAGTTATTACCTCTCCACATCGACTTTTCTAAGTAGTTTCCGTAGGTCCATCTGACTTTTACCAGGAGTACTAATAAAATAAAGACATCAGAGTTAGAGCTTGCTAGATTTTATCATTTTCCCCAAAACAAAAGCAGCTGCTGAGTATGGCTCTGTTGAGCCTCTGCCTCAGGTGCTAAAAATAGCTCGGTTGCAAGCACTGGCCCCAGCTGGGGGTTATTCGGTGGATCCCAGTTGGGGTGCATGCAGGAGTCTATCTCTGTATCTTTCCTCCTCTCACTTAAAAAAAAATAACATGGTGCAATTCCTTACATTAGGACATTTGTAATTCGAGTTGACAACACTTTGGAGTTGGGCTTCAGGGTAACACGCTGCAGGTCAGAGGCTGTAACTAGCGGAATTCGTGCCTTTGGTGATGGAACAAGCTTTAATTGCAAAATGCGACATTATTAAAAACACATTAAAATATTCAAAATGTAAACATGCTGCAACAATGAATATTTGAATGCTGAGAACGTGTAAGTTATATTCACTAATCCATGCAATTTTTAGTCCAAAGCTTGAAAGCTACCTCTTCAGATTAATGGTTGGTACATAAAACTGCATAATTAAATAATTTTGGGATATATACATTTTGAGGTCATCCATCATCCAAAACTGCTTAAATAAGACAT
Organism: Saccopteryx leptura; assembly: GCF_036850995.1. Taxonomy (NCBI): domain Eukaryota; kingdom Metazoa; phylum Chordata; class Mammalia; order Chiroptera; family Emballonuridae; genus Saccopteryx; species Saccopteryx leptura. The sequence goes on along the minus strand of NC_089504.1, from coordinate 357,578,912 downwards.
CAAATACTTACTTTGGAATAGCATCTATACATAAGACTTATATTTTATTTCCATAAAGGGTCAACCAGGCTAATAGCTGAAAGATTATGTATATGGTTAATATCTTACCTTCTTTCTTTCATCAAAACTCTGTGTTTTCTTTAATTTCACAGTCAGTAGATCTTTAACTGTTATCTGCATGGGTCCCTCTTTTTTTAATGGTCCAGCCTTAATATAAAGGTAAAGATTAGAATTCAATTTGGAACCATGAATGCAAATCCAAATATAATTTTTAAAGACCTAGAGTTAAAAGTTAACTCTTATTTACCCTAGGAAGTTATCAGATTCTTTTCATTCAACCAAGAATTACCCAGTTTTCAGTACCCAAAGATGCTAAGGCTACTGAAAGGACTCATCAAAAGGTTCAATTTTGATAATAAATACAAGATGCAGCTATGCGTCTTCCTCAAGAGTCATTATAATAAGACAAGAGTTGAAGAATTCTTCAAATCAAAGTGAAGCTCGCCAGCTTGAGCATGGGCTCACCACAAGGTTGCTGGCTTGAAGCCCAAGGTCGCTGGCTTGAGCCCAAGGTTGCTGGCTTGAGCAAGGGGTCACTAGCTCCGCTGGAGCCCCCTGGTAAAGGCACATACCAGAAAGCAATCAATGAACAACTAAGGTGTGCAAACATGAGTTGATGCTTCTCATCTCTGTCCCTGTCTGTCTGTCTCTGTCTCTCTCTCCCTAAATCAAAGTAGAGTTTACCTGAACTATGTAAAAAGAAGATTCAGTCCTCATACAGCAAAAATGTATGAGAGTGGATAGAGCATCAACCTGGAATGCTGAGGTTACAGCTTCGAAACCCCGAGCTCGCCCAGTCAAGACACATATGAGAAGCAACTACTATGAGTTGATGCTTCCCACCCCCCTTTTCCCCTCCCTCTAAAATCAATAATAAAATCTTTAAAAAAATGTAGTCAGCCTGACCAGGTGGTGGCGCAGTGGATAGAGTGTCGGACTGGGATGCGAGGACCCAGGTTTGAGACCCCCGAGGTTGCCAGCTTTAGCACGGGCCCATCTGGCTTGAGCAAAACTCACCAGCTTGGACCCAAGGTTGCTGGCTCGAGCAAGGGGTTACTCGGTCTGCTGAAGGCCAGCGGTCAAGGCATATATGAGAAAGCAATCAATGAACAACTAAGGTGTGGCAACGAAAAACTAATGATTGATGCTTCTCATCTCTCTCCGTTCCTGTCTGTCTGTCCCTATCTGTCCCTCTATCTGACTGTCTCTGTCTCTGTAGAAAAAAAAAATCTTGAAACAAATAAAAATAGAAATGCAACATACCAAAAAAAAAACGTAGTCAGAGAGGTATACATTAGGACAAATATGACGATAGGCTGTGGATCTAACTCAACCATACAAATCAAATGTATCTATAGAGAAAACTCAGATTTGAAAGCCGGGTCATGCCTGTCTTAGTGATGCACAGATATTCTGTCCCCTTGGCAGATAAGCCAATCCTACAGAGACTGGCTCTGCAGCCTAACGGCGCTCTGCTTTAGGAACCTGAGGCTTTTCAGTCTGAGTTTACTAAGCCGTCTTTTGTTCTTAATTTGGTTTCTCTGGGAGGTTTTCATTTTGGTAAAGAGATATGCTGAGAAGCCAACAGAAATCCTCCACTCTACTGAGTTTCAGTCATTTAGCCTTAAAAAATAATAATTTTATTTCTATATCCAGCTTTTGTGACTTCTCAGGGGACCGAGTTTTATAAACACAATAATTGACATAAGAATCAGAAGAGCCTGACCAGGCGGTGGCGCAGTGGATAGAGTGTCGGACTGGGATGCAGAGGACCCAGGTTCAAGACCCCGAGGTCGCCAGCTTGAGCACAGGCTCATCTGGTTTGAGCAAAGCTCACCAGCTTGACCCCAAGGTCGCTGGCTTGAGCAAGGGGTTACTCGGTCTGCTGAAGGCCCACGGTCAAGGCACATATGAGAAAGCAATCAATGAACAACTAAGGTGTCGCAACGAAAAACTGATGATTGATGCTTCACATCTCTCTGTTCCTGTCTCCCTCTCTCTGACTCTCTCTCTGTCTCTGTAAAAAAAAAAAAAAAAAAAAAAAAAATCAGAAGAAAATATAGCTTTCCTGTAAGTTAGCCCAGTCCTAAAAGGTCACCTGTCTTGACTGCTCCATGGCATACTAACCAAAACAAACCTTAACTCGATCATTGTCTACCTGAAGGGCTTTAGCGAGACTGGGTTTCCTGAGCAGCAGAGGTGCTGTGGGTGGTGGAGGTGGAGGTGGAGGCGGAGGAGGGGGTGGCGGGGGCGGTGGTGGCGGCGGCGGCGGAGGATGGCTCGCTGGCGTCAGCGCCGTGGCAGCAGGTCCAGCTCCAGCTTCTCCAGGGGTGGTTAGCGCACAGGCAGGCACATCTGCACGTTTACCCCCCATGTGGCAGGTTTGACTACAGCTCGGACAGGAAGGATTTTCTGGGATGCTCTGAAAGAAGACATTACATTTGGCAAAGGAATAGCAGATGAGTTGAGCTCCTGCAGCTGAGAATCATTAAAGTAAGAGCTACTATATTGAATGCTTTCTCAGTCTACCATGTGCTTCATATTTTCTCATTTCTCAAGAGCTCGTTCACTGACTCATTCTACATTTGTTTTATGTATGCTATATGCCAGGCACACCGCAACGTGGGCCCTGTCCCCCACCTCAGGAGCTGACAGTCTGGTGAGGAACACAGACGTTATACACAAACAAATACACCAAAACCAGAGTAATGCAATAAGAGTAATGAACTGAGGTGAGGGCATGAAGAGTAAGAAGCCGGGGGAGTGACATTTAGCCACGATCTGGAGGGTGGGTTGAGATTTATCATGTGAAGGGGAGATGTGGACTGGGGGAAGCGAGTTCCTAGCTGAGAAAACATTTAGCAGCCAAAAATCTAGTACATTCAAGCACGAGATAAAATGACCAACGGGCTGGAACATGGCCACATGGACTTACTGCGTACACCCACCTCTCCCCCACCAATCACTTTGTAAAGTTTTAACCCCTAGTACCTCAGAATGTATTTGGAGATAGAGTCCTTAAAGAGGTGATCACGTTAAAATAAGGCTAATCTGGTGGCTCACGCCAATCTGACTGGGCTCCTTAAAACAGAGGAAGTTTGACTGTACAGGGGCCACCAGGGATGGGCGTGCACAGTGAAGGACCACATGAAGATCCAGTCAGGAGGCAGGCCAAGGCAGGAGGCCACAGGGAATAATCAACCCCACCTTGATCTCGGACAGCTAGCCTCCAGGACCGTGAGAAGGTAAGTAAGCCACTCTGTCTGCTACTTTGTTACGGCAGCCCCAGCAAACAAATTCAGTGACAAATTATCACACATTTGTGGCTTCAAATAATCAAAATCTATTTTTCCACAGTTTGGGAGCCTAGAAGTCCAGAATCAGGGCCTCAGCAGGGCCGTGCTCCACGTCAGGGTTCTAGGGAAGACTTCGTTCCCCGCCTCTTCTAGCTTCTCCTGCTGCCAGCATTTCCTGGCAGAGGCTGCGTCACTCCAGCCTCTGCCTCTGTGGTCCCATTGGTCCTCCTTTTCTGTGTGTTCTGCTCTGTGTGTCCCTTTTGTAAGGACATTGACCACTGGATTTAGAGTCTACCCAAATAATTTAGGATGATCTCCTCACCTCAAAATTCTTAATTTTATCTGCAAATAGCTTTCCCCGCCAAATAAGGTAATAGTTACAGGTTCCAGGGATTAGGACTTGGACATCTTTTTGGAGGCCATTATTCAGCCCACTATCATGACACCATCCCCATTTTACAGATGATCAAACTGAGGCCTAAACAGGTCAGGTGACTTGTCGTTCCCCCTCTGGCTAGTTCATCCTGAGGTACGTATTCTGGAAGCAGGGATATAACCTTAGAAGCTTCTCTCCAAACCAATGAGTGCAATGTTTATTCTTTGAGTTTTGGATGTTGAGAATACAGGCCTTGCTCAGCAGAGTTTGGAGAGGTGGATATTTACAGGGTTTTTCTCCTGCCTGTATCAATTAAGACAATAAAGACACCCTGAGCATTGCAAAGAGGGAGGATGTATTGTAGGCAGTTGGTTCCGCCGTTGATGGAAGAGTCAAGAAGCACAGGGGGCAGTGGGGAAGCCCAGAAGTTAGCAGCAGCAGAAAGCTCTGCATGCCCTGAGACCAGAGACCAGAGGGACAATGGAAAGAGCTGTAGAACCAGGTCTCTGGAGTGAGATAATCCCCGAGAATCAAGGAATGTGGCGGACTTACCTTGTGAGAGCTGGAGTTTGAGAGACAGCTACAACTGTTGCTGGAAAAACCGCCCAATGCAGAGAGAATGAAGGGGAAAACCTCCTCCCTCGTCTCTCTCATCAGTGTCCACCATTAGCCCAGCACAAGCAGGAACCAGGTGGCGCAGAGCTTGGGGAACAGGGTCTGCAGGGGTCAGCATCACTGCAGTAGGAGCGGGGCCTCTAAGTTTTAAGGAACAGATTTGAGGGCAAAGTGGCCCAGGACTAGCACTCACCTGTACTCATTCCTTCTTCTAGTAAAAGCACCTTGGGATTCCTACGGGACACAGCCCCTTTCCCCTCTGACCCAATTCCAGATTTGTTTCTTATTTGACAACACCAACCTTCAGTACTTCCTGGAGCTTGCATAATTCACTTTCCAAAATGCAAAACCGTTGCTTTAGACCATGAAGTTCTCGGTGGCAGACACGGGAAGGAAAGATGGTGTCTTTCAATACATCTAAACTCTAAAATAAAATTTAAAAAAAGCCTGACTCTGATGAGCAATAAGATAAGAACAAGGAAAGAGGACAAGATAGTGGTTTGTTTGATGTATGTATTATAAAAACAGAGGCAGGCCTAACCCCATCATTTCATCTTGTTGGAGCTTAGCCTGAGTGCTGTGCTGACTGGCGCGCACACACATCATGTGCATAGGAAAACCGTGTTGCTGAAAACAGGCATGTGGAACCCATACCTGAGCCATGCAGTTCCAGCACCAGTTGCATATAGACCATACTCTATTTGTCCAGAGTTTTACTGCGTCTTTGATACTGGGAAATTTGAAGTTCCAGGATGGTCTGGGCCAGCTTCTGCTAAGTGGTGTATTTGTTAAAGGAATAACTACTCTGCAGGAAAAACAAAACCAAATTAAGCAAAACCTCCTAAGTTGGAATAATTACCTCTAATTACACAATAAGACAGTTTGATAGCATAGTCAGGAACAGAGACTACCTCAAGCCAAATTCATCAGTAACTTCTAGAATTCTGGGATTCACTGAAACAACAAGTATTTGTTGAGTAAATAATGACAAATAAAAGAAATAAAATAGTGAGCAAATAGGCATCAGGGATTCAGTAAGGAACAGGCAAAAACCCTACCTTCATGGGTTTTACAGCCTCATGGAAGAAAGTGAAACTAACTAATAAAGAATATATATGGGTTGTGAGTGAATAAATGGTAAATAGAAAAAGAGAGAGCAAGAGAGAGGGAGTGTGAAATGTGTGGAGGTGAAATTTTAGATAGAGTAGCCAGGGAAAGTCTCACTGAGAAGGGGATCTTTGAGGGGGAACCTACTGGAAGTAAAGAAGCTAGCAATGCAAATATGTGGGAGAAAAGCATTCAGGCAGGGGCAACAGTAGGTGCAAAGGCCCTGAGATGTAATCTTATTGAGGAGTCTGAGGAAGAGCCAGGAGGAGTAGGGTAGAGAAATAGAAGGGAAGAGGACTAAGAAGTAATGTCAGAGTCAGACTATAAAAGGCCTTTTGAGTCACACCAAGGGCTCCAAGTTTTACTCTGAGGGAGGAAGACATCACAGAGCTTTAGGCAGGAAAGCAATATGACATGATTTAACAGGCTCCCTGCAGAGGGGTCAAGGGCAGAAGCTGAAAGACAAATTGGGGGACTTTCTCAATATTCGGAAGAGACAGAGAAGAGTACAGTACTACAGTTACTGCTCTTTGAGGGCCTGTTTGTTTTAAATTCTTTCTGTAAACGGAGCTATGACAACAAAATGTATAAAGTATGTTATTGGGACACCTAATACCCTTGGGTTCCTAGAACTTAGAATCTCTTTCAATAACACATTTAAGCCCTGAGTCCCAGAGAATAACTGACCAAACTTGACCAAAACGAAGGTTCTAGTCTTATACCTCTCCTTCATTGCGTAGTTACCATATTATGCAATGAAGTGGATCAGGAAAAGAGAAAAGGAGTTACTGTGCACCTCCAACACAAGCCCTTGTGACTGTTACTTCATCTGAACTCTTCAACTAGGGCTGCCACACAGAATTCAAGGGTGCTCAGTTAACATTTAATTTCTGATAAACAATGAATAAGTTTTAGTATATTATAAATGTTGCATGGGACAATATAAAAAATAGTCAATGTTTAGCTGAAATTCAAATATACCTCAACATTTTGTATTTTCATTTGCTAAATCTAGTAATTTTATGCTAAACGGATGGGATTTTTAATATTTTCTCTGTTCCACATTATGTCTTACCTTTCTGCTGAAGGTGGCGGAGGGGGAGGTGTAAGTAGCTTGGACTGAAAGTGAGAAGTTTCTTTTTTTTTAAATAATCTTTTCTTTTTTGCTTTTAGCTTTCTTCTTTCTTTCTTAAACCTGGGCATGATTTCTGTAGAGAATAAAAATTTTTAATTTTTTTCTTGAAGAATACTATATACATATAGAAAATGCACAAATGTTAAATGTATCATTCAATGAATTATCACAAGTGAACACACCTGTAACCACCACCTTGGTTAGGAAATAGGTCATTACAAGCATCCCAGAAGTCCCCTGGGACGTAGAGAATTTTTTTTTAATTTATTTTATTTTTATTTTTTATTTATTCATTTTAGAGAGGAGAGGGAGAGACAGAGAGAGAGAGAGAGAGAGAGAGAGGGAGGGAGAGAGAGGAGAGAAGCTGGAAGCATCAACTCCCATATGTGCCTTGACCAGGCAAGCCCAGGGTTTCGAACCGGCGACCTCAGCATTTCCAGGTCGACGCTTTATCCACTGCGCCACCACAGGTCAGGCCGTAGAGAATATTTAAACCCAGATTTATACTATCTCTAGAGACATCTTGGCTTTGGCATTGCATTACTTTCTAATTTTGTTTTGCTTGTCTTGCTTTTCTTCATTAAATGAATTTCCCTTTCTTTATAACAGAGAAAATACCTATAGTTGGATGACGGTATGTTACTCAAAGGAATTAACTTTCTTTGCCAGTAACGTTTACTGAGCATCTACTGTCAAACTTGTAATAGAAGAAAGAAAATTAACTGTTTATTGACTGCCCGTTGAGTTTTAGGCACCTTTACATACATTTTCTCAGTGAATCCTCTCTATCCTACAAGATATAATACCTAAGGAAGGGGATTTTTATTCTCATTTTTACATAAGAATAAACTGAGGCTTAGAAAGGTTAAATGATTTGCCCAATGCAGTGTAATAAAGTATTAAGTCCAGACCTATAAACCTCCAAAAACCATGTTCTTTCTAATATATTGTGGTGTAACAGTAGACAATGAAATAAAAATTACCCCAAATCTGCCTGACCAGGCGGTGGTGCAGTGGATAGAGCGTCGGACTGGGATGTGGAGGACCTAGGTTCGAGACCCCGAGGTCACCAGCCTGAGTGCGGGCTCATCTGGTTTGAGCAAAAGCTCACCAGCTTGGACCCAAGGTCGCTGTCTTGAGCAAGGGGTTACTCGGTCTCCTGAAGGCCTGCGGTCAAGGCACATATGAGAAAGCAATCAATGAAAAACTAAGGTGTCACAACGAAAATTGATGATTGATGCTTCTCATCTCAATCCGTTCCTGTCTGTCTGCCCCTATCCATCCTTCTCTCTGACTCTCTCTCTGTCTTTGTAAAATAAATAAAGAAAGAAAGAAAGAAAGAAAAAAAAATAAAAAGGAAAAAAAATTACCCCAAATCTAAGACATGGGTGTTTCAAAACATTTATTTTAAAGCATTTAAAAACACTAGTATATTTTATATTTCATTCCAGATTCTTTTCTTAAGAAGATTAAGTAAGAGCTGGCTTGTGTGATGTTCCCGGTTCCAGAGGCCTGCAGAACTAAAAATGATCTCAATGGCTAGGTCTCCTTCCCTTCAAACTTACATTTGAATAGGAATCATTGGTCTTTAAAATAGTCATTTTACTTTTGTTCACCCAGTAACCTGCCAGCACTTGGTACTGCAGCTCTAGGCTTGCTGAGTTCTCAGATTCCACTGGCTGAAGAACTTACCCGCAGTCCACAGTGGGCTGTAAAAACTGAGAAGTGGCTTAATTCTGAGAGCTTTGGACTTGCAGAGGGCACCCTAATGGCAACATGTGACAGTGCATATATTAACAGCCTCCCAGAAGTAAAGATTCCTTTTTTTTTTTTTTTTAGGTGAGAGGAGGGGAGATAGGCAGACTCCCACATGTGCCTCAACCAGGATCCACTTGGCTGCCCCCGTCTAGGGCCCATGCTCTGCCCATCTGGGGTTATGCTTGCAACCTAGCTATCTTTAGTGCCTGAGGCGCAGGCTCCATGGAGCCATCCTCAGGCCTGGGGCCGATGTGCTCAAACCAACTGAGCCATGGCTGCAGGAGATGAAAAGAGTGAGAGAGAGTGAGAGAGAGAGAGAGAGAGAGGAAGAAAGGAGGGGTGGAAAAGCAGATGGTAGTTTCTCCTGTGTGCCCTAACTGGGAATTGAACCTGGAACATTCATATGCCAGGCTGATGCTCTACCACTGAGCCAACTGGCCAGGGCCAAAGATTCTTAATAGCATCTTACTGAACTAATTTCCAGATCTCAAATTAACAGAGCATTTTCCTCAGTTCTTTGAGGCTTGAAAGACATACCAAAATTAATGGATTTTGTGGCAGGCAGTTAGAAATGAGCAGAGCAAGGACAGGTGGGTGGAGAATAGCCTCAGACAACCCCCAAGCAAGCCCTTGCATCACCACTCCCTTCAGTACTAAGGCCTAGAGATAACATCTAGGCCAGCATTTTTCAACTGATCTTGTCTGAAACACAGGTGACATGGGACACCATGGTCAGGACCAGCTGTGATGACTAATGACCCCCTGCATTGGTGTCAATCAATCAGTGGGTACCACAATCCAGAAAGACCACACCTAGAAAGCTGATTAATATTCTGGTGAGACCCTCCCTTGGACCTCCCCTAAAATCTCAGCCCTTAAAGGCCCTTAGTGTCTGGCCTGTGGTGGCGCAGTGGATAAAGCATTGCCCTGGAACGCTGAGGTTGCTGGTTTGAAGCCCTGGGCTTGCCTGGTTTGGGCACATACAACAACTAATGAACAACTAAAGTGAAACAGCTATGAGTTGATACTTCTTGTTCCTCCGCCCCTCTCTCTAAAATCAAATAAAATCTTTCTTTTTAAATTTTTTTTTAGATTTTATTTATTCATTTTAGAGAGAGGAGACAGAGAGAGAGAGAGAGAGAGAGACAGAGAGAGAAGGGAGGGTGGAGCAGAAAGCATCAACTCCCATATGTGCCTTGACCAAGAAAGCCCAGGGTCCTGAACCGGCGACCTCAGCATTCCAAGTCAACGCTTTATCCACCGCGCCACCACAGGTCAGGCTTATCTATGCTCTTGAGGTTGTTTACCTTATTTTACCTATATAAGTGAGAAATGCTATAGATGTATTACTGATCATCTTCCCCCAACTTCACATTGGAGTTCAGATAATGAATCCATTTCCGTTACCAACCAGTTCAATTGATTCCTTTTGCACATCCATAGGGCTATTTCTGGTACTTACACATATTTAATTTTACATTTTATGCTGTAGAACATCACTTTTTTAGTTCCTGGCTCTTATTTTCTAAAGAAATTACAGCTCCTTAAACCCTAGTCCAGCATAGTAATAGGTACAATATTGACACTCAAAACGTTGGATAGTAAGACTCATAGTACATATTACTGTACTATGCTCCTGTATCAAGGAGCATAGTACAGTAATACTCCTTGCATGAGAATCACTGGTAGGGGAAAGGAATCTTGTTATAATGCATATTGATTCACCAGGTTTGGGTGGGGCCCGACACTCTGCATTTTTAACAAGCTCCCAAGTGATGCAGGTGCCGTAGGTCCGTGGACCGCACTTTGAGTAGCAAAGATGTAAAGGAGTGTGCAAAAGGAATGCAGATGCTTTCCTCAAAAACCTGATTTGTAGAATGTTAATTAAATAGAGAAATACAGTTAGCGCTCCATCTCCCCTCCGAGTCCAGCTGAAGTCCCCACCTCCCTAAACCGTAAGAACACAAGCAGCAACAGGCCCAGCCACGGAAGACACGAGCCCAGGTAACAAAGGAAGATATCCCTGCACTTACTAGTCTAAGAGCCCGGGGATTGCAGGCAGTGGCTTCTCCCTCGCCAAGAAGAAAAATTCAAAATTAAAACCTTACGGTGGAGGAACCAATCATAGCCATGATCTCTCCACCATTAGTTCTCCCAGTAACGTAGGGGCACAGACTGGCTTGTGATTGGCTGAGACAGCAACACGCTCCGACCAATTAGAGCTGAGGCGCTACTTGTAAGAAGAAGGGGAAGGCGGGAGCGAAGGGGAGGAGGAGCAGGAGGGGAAAGAAGGTGTGTCACTTCCTTTATACTTTTTGTGGAAGCCTTTGTGTAATTGGTTGGCTCTTCTTCTAATAGCACCAATCGCGATCTTCTCCGCTGTGCCCTAACCATGAAATTGTAGAAAGAGATGAGGGTGTAGCCAATGCAAAAAAGAGTGTCCAGCAGCCAATCCTCCTGCGGCACTTTGTGGTTTTGCCCAACAAGAAAAGGTATTTAAATGAGGTAAGGCGTTACTTAGTCTCAAGTGGGCGGGAACCGGTGAAGCGGAGGAGCCAATGAGTGCAAGACGTTGAGTGACAGCTGTCCAATAGGGGCCCTCAGTGCTGGTCTGGTTTGAGGCTTAAGCGCTGCCAGGGCCTGAGGAATGTCAACATGGAGGAGGAGATCGATAAACTGGAATTGATGGTGAGTGTAAAGTAAAGGAGATTTACTGGGTAATTTATATTTCCCCGATGGCCTCCGAGGTGGAAGGCAGTTTGGAGTGGCCGGATCTCTGGGCTGCGGAGGCTGGACCAGACCTGAGTTCCCTACTCTTGCACCAAAGGGAGTCGCCACCGCCTAGTCATTGTACCGCTGTGGGGGAAGGGAGAAGGCGTTATATCCCGGAAGCTGGTGAAGGAAATGGCGGGAGATGCTGAGGGTGTGGGGCCATTGGGATTTTTTGTTCCTTGCCCTCTCATTTCTGCCCCCTCAAGGAGCTGTAGCTGGTGCAGACATTTCTATTTTTACCAAAAAGACGTGACTGAAATAGTCTCCAAAAGCCCCAAAAAGGGGAAGAGGTTGTTCACACTTCAGAAGAGGAAGGAGGGTGGGGTTGGGTGGGGATAAACCAAAGGGGGCGAAATAAATCCCTTCAGGCAGACTGAGAAAATCTGACCAAGGATGCTAAACTTGCGTGCTCAACTTTCTAGCGGCCAAGAAAGCTCCTAGACCAGTTTTTGTTTGGCCGGAGGTGGCAGGCAGTGCCCTTGGATGGGGGAGCTAGCGTCTGGCACCTGAACTAGGAGCTCCTGTGCTGGAGCATGGGCAGGATTGTGACAGGCTAGGCGCCCTGCTCTGGAGTTGTCTAGTTTCATTAAGGGGAGGGAGACAAATAATTGGAAAATTCTCCCGTGCTGCTTAGACTGCAGGAGGGCGCCAAGCTGGAGATCTGTCCTAGTTTTCTAAGGATCCTTCCCTCCTTTGTCCTCTTTATTCGCTCCCTCCCGTCCCTAGACTATCAGCTTCATCGCCCAAGCTTTTTTCTTCTCTTAGTTCCCTTGTTTTATCTTTAGCCCTTCTTTCCTCATCTGCATTACCAGTTTGTTTGTTTGTTTGTTTTTGATTGGGTTGGCTTCCTTTAAAACGTGGAATTTGGCCTGACTGGTGGTGGCACAGTGGATAGAGTGTCAATCTGGTACACTGAGGTCCTTGGTTTGAAATTGGGAGGTCACTGGCTTGAGTGTGGGATCATCACATGATTCCAAGGTCAGCACTGGCTTGAGCAAGCAGTCACTGGCTCTACTGGAGTCCTCCAGTCAAGGCACATGTGAGAAGCAATCAATAAACAACTAAAAGTGCAACAACTACAACCTGATGTTTCTCATCTCCCTCTGTTCCTGTCTCTTGCTAAAAAATAAACAAACAAAGAATCCCATGGAATTTGGAGGACTCACCCATCCTTGAGCTCTTTTTTTTCTCTTTTCTTTTATTTTTTTTTTAGGTTAGAGGTGGGGAGATAGGCAGACTCCCATATGCGACCTGACTGGGATCCACCCGGCAACTCCATCTGGGGCGTATGATCCAGTACCAAGCTATTTTTAGCACCCGAGGCATGCACTCCCAGGAGCTATCCTCAGTACCTGGAGCCTCCCTGGAATCAACTGAGCCACTGGCTTTGGGAGGGGAAAAGGGAGACAAGGGGGAGAGAGAGGGGAGGAGAAGCAGATGGTTGCTACTCCTGTGTGCCCTGACCAGAAATCGAACCCAGATGGTGGCATGCTGGGCCGACACCCTATCCACTGATCCACCAGCCAAGGCCTAAAATGATAGTTTAGACGTTTCTGTTATGTCATGAGAGGAGAAGAATAGTGAAGGAGGAAAGGGCAATTAAAAAGGGCATAGAGGGGCCCTGGCTGGTTAGCTTGATCATAGGTATCTATGTATGTACAGGAAAAAACATAGTATATATAGGGTTCAGTACTGTCTCCAATTTCAGGCATCCACTGGGGGGTCTTGGAACATACTTTGGGACTACTGCATATAGTTAGGCAGATCTGTAACTATTTGAGTGATTCTTTAAACTCTACCTCTTATTAATTCCCTGTAGGACACTTTGTTTCAGCCAGCCTGTTTGTTGGTGCTCTGTGAAAATCCTTTACAAGTTCCCCTCAGCGTCTCTTGTTCCCTTTGCTTTTGTGGCTACTACCCGCTGGTTCTTTTCTCAGCATCTTTTCTTCCTTCCTGCCCTAGAGAGTGCTGCTTTTCTCAAGACGTGCGCCATCACTCACAGCCTCATGCCTGGGGGTAAATAAAGTTGGCACTATCCTCAGCTTCAGTGTGTGCTCGATTGGCAAGGGCAATGGGTTTTCCTTTAAACTTGATTCAGGAGTGGGTTTTTAACCCACATGACATGGGAGGAGGGAAATTCTGGAAGTAGAAGATGAGGAAGAGTTTCTTCACTCCTGAGATACCCTGGGGAAGAGAAAACTTTTCTTCTTCTAAGCCTTTTGTATAGATGTGATGCCGAGCACTGCCAGATCTAGTTTCCTGTCAGCTTGAGGATAAAGCCACCATCAAGGATATCAGAGCCATTAGATGGAAAAAAGCGAATCCTTATATTTTTGAGCTGCTGAATAGCCAGCCCTGAAGTCTATCCTTTTTCTGGATTTATTATGCAGTGATAACAACTTATTATTATTTATCCATTTTGAAATGTATTTGTTACTTGCAGCTAAAAGCACCTTAATTACCCTTCAAAATTTAGCCCAAGTTTTTACTTCTGAGAAAACTTCCAGATTATTTTTTTCACATTTCTTTCTCAAAATACTTTAACAATATGACATTCAAATGCGACTTCTTTGGTTCTGTTCAATTGTAGTCCTTAAATTGTTTGATTTCTTGGTCTTGTTTCAACTTAATTGCAAGTTCTTTGGAAGCTGGAACATCAAAATACTTTGTATGTGGATAGCCAAATAATCTATTTCTTCCCTACTTTCCTAAATTTGTGATCACATACATGGTATGAGTTTATGGAAAATTGGTGTGATAAAGTAGTTAACTAAATTAATTTAAGTCTTTAAAGGTTTTTTTTTTTTTAAATAAAGTGTAGTTAAAACCTTTAAATGTTTTTGAAATAAAGACTTTGTCATTTGTTTTCTAGCTGTCACCACTGACTGAAGAAGCCATGGCTCAACTGATTCGAGCTAGTTGGTCCAGGCACATCCATGAAACCACCGCCTCAGGCACTAAAAATAGTTTGGTTGAAGGCATGGGCCCCAGATGGGCAGAACATGGCTGCAGGAGGGGAAGAGAGAGGGGGGAAGAGAAGGGAGAGGGGAGGAGAAGCAGAAGGTTGCTTCTATGTGCCTTGACTGTGAATTGAACCTGGGACTTCCACATGCCAGGTTGATGCTCTACCACTGAACCAACCACCCAGGGCCATCCCTATTTATTTATTTATTTTTAAATTTTATTTATTTATTTATTTTTTACAGAGATAGTGAGTCAGAGAGAGGGATAGACAGGGACAGACAGACAGGAATGGAGATGAGAGATGAGAAACATCAATCATTAGTTTTTCATTGTGCGTTGCAACACCTTAGTTGTTCATTGATTGCTTTCTCATGTGTGCCTTGACCGCGGGCCTTCAGCAGACCGAGTGACCCCTTGCTGGAGCCAGTGACCTTGGGCTCAAGCTGGTGGGCTTTTGCTCAAACCAGATGAGCCCGCACTCAAGCTTGGCGACCTCGGGGTCTTGAACCTGGGTCCTCTGCATCCCAGTCCAAAGCTCTATCCACTGTGCCACCATCTGGTCAGGCCATCCCTATTTATTTTTAAATAACCTGACAATAAAGTAATTATTGAAAGTAGGGGAAGCTCTTGACACAAATGTTAATCACAGGGTTATTTATAATAGCAATATGCTACACACATCTGGCTAATACCAGGTAAACAGGAAAGTAAATCTTGGTGTATCAGTTAGGCCTAAGCTCTTAAGTTGTTCCCAGCAGCTGCCAGATTCGCTTAACATAAGAAAAATAACTGACCTTAATAAAATCACAATAGTCTGGCCCTGCCAGATGGTTCGGTTGGTTGGAGCATTGTTTTGAAGCACAGAGGTTGCTGGTTCAATCCCTGGTCAGGGCACATAAAGGAACAGCTCAATGTTCCTGTCTCTCTCTCTCTCTCTCTCTCCCTCTCCCTCTATCTCTAAAATCAATAAAATAAACATTAAAAAACATCACAATAGTCTAGCCCTACGCCAGTTTCAGTCAGGTTGTAAAAATAACTTTCTAGACATGAATCATGGTAGTTTCTGTAAACTCTTAATCTCAGATTGGAAGGAACCTTCCATCCCTGAGGGCACAAAGGAACCACTGTGAGAACATCTGCCAGACTGATGGACAGGTTAACTAGACACCAGCCACCTGCGCCAACCATTCCCCTATATAACCTCTCCCCTACCTTTGGAGAGGTTGTCATCCTTAAGACATGACCACCTACAGCACAAACAAGCCTCAAATAAATATTCTTTTTGATCAATTTTGATCCCCTGTGACTTCTTTTGGGCCATACCTGACAGTATCTATGCAATAAGAGGTCAGAGTGGCCTATAAATTATTACTGTTAACGTTCTGGGAAATGCTGAATGAGAGGGGAAACAGATATTGCAGTTTTAAAGTTAAAATTGGGTTTTGACATGTCTGAGATATAAATACGTACAGTAGCAGGTTTTAAATTCCAACTGTGTGATCCTGAGCAAAGCACTTAACTGTGCCTGAATGGTTGGAAACACGAGATGGTGTTTGGTTTTGAAAGATAAATATTGAAGTATATTTAGTAATCCTTCAATAAGTATTTCCATATATGTAATAAAAAGGCCTTGAAAGGACTAGGAAAATTGCATCAAATGTTAGGTCTGCAGGTTATATAGAATTATACTTTAAATATAACTTTAAAATTTTCTGTTATGTATTTGTCCATTGACCAATAATAGGTGACAAATAGGGCTGGGAGAGTAGCTGTATTTAAAATTGTCCTGTATAGTTTGAATATTTCAAGGACAAAAAGTCACACTTTAGACCTGTGGTGGCGCAGTGGATAAAGCGTCGACCTGGAAATGCTGAGGTCGCTGGTTCGAAACCCTGGGCTTGCCTGGTCCTCCCCCTCTTCTCTCTCTGTCTCTCTTCTCCCTCTCTCTCAAAAAAAGAAGCTTAAAAAAAAAAAAGTCGGCCCTGGCCGGTTGGCTCAGTGGTAGAGCGTCGGCCTAGCGTGCGGAGGACCTGGGTTCGATTACCGGCCAGGGCACACAGGAGAAGCGCCCATTTGCTTCTCCACCCCTCCACCGTGCTTTCCTCTCTGTCTCTCTCTTCCCCTCCCGCAGCCAAGGCTCCATTGGAGCAAAGATGGCCCGGGCGCTGGGGATGGCTCTATGGCCTCTGCCTCAGGTGCTAGAGTGGCTCTGGTCGCAACATGGCGACGCCCAGGATGGGCAGAGCATCGCCCCTGGTGGGCGTGCCGGGTGGATCCCGGTCGGGCGCATGCGGGAGTCTGTCTCTCCCTGTTTCCAGCTTCAGAAAAATGAAAAAAAGAGAGAAAAAAAAAAGTCACACTTTAGTAACAGATATTTTCTTCAGTACTGAGACAATTAATATTAAGGAAGTTCATGTACATAAATAATTTTTGGTAAAAGAACTTCAGTCACCGATTTTCCTAAATTATCTTTGTTCATGGCTTACCTAGTTCTAAAAAAAAGTTGCCCACTCCTTATAAGAAAGTTCAAATGCTTTGATATTCAAGAACTTTCTAGGTCATTGTTGATTCAATACACGTGCATTCTAGTTTGGGCTAAGCGTAATAGTTATTTGCAATAAACCCCAGAAATAAAAATAATAAATTCACATTAATAATTTGATGAATGCCTTTTGCCTTACATCTTGAATCTCTGTAATATTTAAACATTTCCTATGCTAGAAAGTAGAAAGCTGCCTCCAAAATAGGAAAGCTGAATACAGCTGATACTCATTTGCATTGTGTATTGTCTCATTGCAACGGTTCACCTCTAAGCGGCAAAATATGCAGGGCGTGGTGTGGGTCTTACGTCTACACAATCTGGTCCCGTTCTCCCACCCCCGGAATAAGAAACCACACAGCTCTACGCTTCCCAGTGGAGCTTCGCTTCCATAGGTGGGGCCGAAGTCTTGAAAACCGGAGTCTCTGGGCTTCCTCCCAGAGAAAAAATACACGAGCAAGGAAGCCTCGGCACCACGGTTTTGCAAGGGGCGCGCCATAGATCACTTATAGCGAAATCACCGAGAGTGGCTGTTGAAAGCGTGGGTTCGGTGGGGCCCGACTCTAGAATCGGGGAGTCCGAATAGCTAGGGCTGCGACTTCGGAGCTTGCGTCTTCACAAGCACTCCAGGTGGTTCCACTCTTTGGCGCGCAACTTTGAGACGAGTGGACCACTGCCCCTCCCCTGAAGGGGCGGGGCCCTGCCAATCCCCACGCTCCCGGTTGCCTGCGCTGTGCGGGTTCCCAGGGGAGCCCTGGGAGGGCAGCCGACCGCCAAATTTCGTGTGCGTCCCCGCCCCGCTCGCTCCCCTAACGCCACGCCCTCCGCGCATGCGCGCTGTTGCCTTGTGCGGCGCCGCGCCTCCAGCTGCCCTGGTTACCGTTGGTGTTGGTGGATTCCCTGCAGCGCCTTCCTCGCGGGAGACCAGCGCCGCCGGGCTCCAGCGGCGGTTGCGTACGCGCGCGCCGGCCCGCCCGTATCACGTGGGCCACGGCTGCCTTGCGGTCCCCGGCGGGCGGCTGAGTCGGGAGGAAGGAGCTGCGGCCACCGCTCGCCCTCCCGCTGCGCCCGAGGGCCGGCACGCGGATAAAAAAATGGCGAAGTGGGTGTAGCTGGTTCCGAACCTGAAGCGATGGGGCGCGCAGGTGGGGCGGCCGTTGGAGCCTCCTGACTTGGGAGCCGGCTTGTTCTTTGCAGTCGTTTGAACTGGCGCCCTTCCCCCGACGCCTAATAGGTCCGAGCACGGCCCGCGGAGGGCGCCGCCGAGAGTCGGAGGCAATGGACGAACTGAGCGTAGAGGTGAGGACGTTTGAGGATGGTGGTGGTTCGTCTCCCCGCTGGGTGCCCCTTAATCGGGTCGCTGTGCCCTAGTCCTGTCCGAGGTAGGGCACCCTCAGCCGCTGCCGCTGTGGAGAGGGTTGGTCCGGGGCGAGGGACGCAGTGCTTGGTGGGCAGCCGGAGGGTGCCGTGCTCCGACCGTCCCCGCGGCCAGGTGGTGCGTATCCTGGCGTTTTCGTGTTGTCTCGGCACCGGTACTCATCCCCGCAGGGGTTTTGCAAACTCCACCTGTGCAGAGCAAAACTGCAAATTCATCAGACGGCTGTGTCCTGCCACTCACAGCCAGTTCTTGCGAGTTCCTGCGCGGATCCAGATCTCCGAATCCGTAGTCGTTCCTCCCTCTGCAGTGTTGATCACTGCAGTTCCTAGATTGAGGGAGGTTATACTCTTACTATCTTATTTGGCTGTAGTTTTGCCAGAACAACCTATTTGTATGCCTGACACTTACAGACTGTGATTTAAAATGGTTGGGGTACTTAACGTTAAGGCTAGGAACGTTAAAAAGAAATAGCTTGGTTATTGCACATAATTGTATAACAGTTGTCCAATTTTGAATCTTCCAAATACTAAGTCCTTGCTTAGTAAGGATTACTGGGCACTCCACTTGAAACTAGTTCACCGAACGGTCTTCCTGTCTGCAGCTCTCAGGTTCTTCCTGGCCTTGCAGAGTCGTGATTAGACTCGAGTAATTTTCTGTTTAATTCATGTGAAGGTATTATAAGGGTTTGGTAACTTTACCTTGGTTTTAGGAGAGTTTAATTCTCATGGAATGGAGTAAAAATAAATGTGAATTCTGTAAAAAATAACATAACCTACACTTAGTTATACCTGTTTACTTGCCAGTTACTTCCTAAATTGATTCATATGAGCCTTGTTTGCAAAGATAATGTTTCTTCAATAAGGGCAGAATCTCAGGCTCAAATAAGTAGCACTTGGTTGCAGCATCAGGGCAGAAATATGGGTTTCTGAATTCTGAATTAGTTTAATCAAAGTACACTGCTATTAGGATATGTATCATTTTAAAACTTTAAAAACAATTCATCCCCCTTGCAGAAAAAGTAAGACGTTCATTTTATTCCTTTTTTTCCCAAAATTTTTTTTAAATTTAAAGGAGAGGAGGGGAGATAGACTCCCGCATGCGCCCTTACTAGGATCCACCCCCATCTGTGGCGGCTGCTCTATGCTGAAAACCAAGCTATTTTTAGCACCCGAGGAGGATCCTTGGTGTCATCCTCAGCACTGGGGGCCAGTGTGCTCCAGTTGATCAACACTAATCAATTGAGCCTTGTCTATGGGAGGGGAAGAGAGAAAGAGAGAGAGAGGAGAGGGAGGGAGAGTGGGAGGAGTAGAAAAGCAGATGGTCCCTTCTCAGGTGTGTCCTGGCTGGAATTGCATCTGGGGCTCCCACATGCCAGGCTGATGCTCTACCACTGAGCCGACTGGCGGGGCCACATATTGTTTCTTTAATAATACAGTCTGCCTTTTTTTCCCTTATTGTTAACATGTAAGCATTTTTCTGTATCATTAAATAATTCAAGGGATATTTGTAAGGACCTTTGTAATCTGCGTTAACTGTGATAATTTAATTAATATTTGGAAATTTGGCTAGCCAGATTCTTGCCATTATAATTCATAGTTCAGTGAAAATATTTGTGCATGAGTCTACGTTTACATTTCATATCCTTCCCTTAGAATAGAACCATTGTGAAGCTTAGATGTTCTGAGGGACCTTGGACCTTGAGTAACTAAGTCTTGATATGGAATAAAGTTAAAACTGAGATGTTATCAACCCAAAGTAAATGTAAATGTTAAGCGAATTATTTTAAGCATGCCTTTTATTCCTGATTCAGTAGCCTAATCTGGTGGACCTGACACCTTCCATTGTTTTCAGAGCATTGCTGAGGTTTTCCGATGTTTCATTTGTATGGAGAAGTTGCGGGATGCACGCCTCTGTCCTCATTGCTCCAAGCTTTGTTGTTTCAGCTGTATCAGGGTAAGTTGTATTTTTTTTTACATGCATTTAGTATATGTAGGATATATTGTAAAAATTAATCACTTAAAAATCTTTTTCTTTACATTTTGTGCCCTTCTAAAAAATTTCTGAAAGGAATGTTCCTTAATAGGGAGACCATCAGTGTATATTGCTTAATACTACGGAGATGAATAATCAAGTGATAACTGCCATGAAATGTCTGGAAACCGAAGCCCACGAGACCTGATTGGTTAGCTCAGTGGGTTAAGTTGATGTCCTGAAACACTGAGGTGGTGGGTTTGGTCTCTGGTCAGGGTAGATATGGGTCACCACCAATGAATGCACAACTGAGTGGAACAACAAATGAATGCTTCTCACCCCCCTCTCCCTGTCTCTAAAATCAATCAATTAAAAAATCCACTGTAATTTTAGTATGTTTACATTAATAAATCACTGCACATTGAACGAGTACTTTAGATGGGCTGGCCTGCATTGTGTCTGGGCTTGAGGAAGGTGAAGATAAATGAGGAAGTACCTGCCCTGAAGAAGCTTAAATCTTATCGAGAGAATGGACTTCGTGTTTACATCGAAGAATGTTTACCATCGTAAAGAGGAGCTAACGAAAGGCTGTGAGACCCAGAGGAGGGACAGTTTATACTTGTTTAGGGGGTAAGGCCCCTAAACAAGTTCAGAGGCAAGGAATAAAATACAATCTTAGAGTTAGGAGAGACCTTAGAGATGAATAAAATCCAGAGGTTTTAAAACTTGAATGTAGATGATTGCCTCAGACAAAACCAGGAGGAAGCTTAAGATGTCAGAACCTATTTCGGTTGTACATGAGGATTCAGTAGCACATCTGCAGGCCACTTTACTCTTAGTGGATATTTCCTCAACTGGGAAAATCAAAGCCATCTAACATGCGCTTCACCTTAGAATTTTTCTGTGGTTCCTTATTTTTGCCTAAGGAAGATAAATATCCCTTTGTGAAGAGTAGTATCTCTACAATTAAAATGATTTGCTTCCAGTCACAGCTGGCAAATGGTTGAGCTGGATTTGAACCCAGGTAATCTGGCTATAGAGTCTTTGTTCTTTGCCACTATACCACGTGCAGAAGATACAGTATATACTGTGATAGTTCTCCCTCTCATAAACTGAGACTCAATCTGTCTTAGCCTTGTTTCCTCAGCAGTAGAACGTGGATAGCAAGACCTGCTCACAATATGGTTGTGGCATCAATGAGATAAGCTAGAAAGTAATTTGGGAACTATCAAGTACTATTCTCTACTAAGGTTTTACATTCTGTTAAAATATAAACTAACCCTGGCGGGATAGCTCGGTTGGTTACAGCATCTTCCAAAAGCACTGAGGTTGCCAGTTTGATCCCCAGTCAGGGCACATACGGATGTTCCTTTCTCTCTCTCTTCCTGTCTCTCTAAAATCAATAAAATAAAAACACTAAAAAAGGAGAAATAGCCTGATCAGGTGGTGGCACAGTAGATAGAGCATTGACCTGGGAGGCTGAGGACCCAGGTTTGAAACCCCGAGGTCACCAGCTTGAGTGCAGGATTGCTGGCTTGAGCAAGGGATCATAGACATGACCCCATGGTTGCTGGCCTGAGCAAGGGGTCACTGGCTTGGCGGGAGCCCTTTCCTCATCAAGGCATGAATGAGAAGCAATCAGTGAACAACTAAGGTGCTGCAACTACAGGTTGATGCTTCTCATCTCTCTCCCTTCCTTTCTGTCTCTTTCTCACTAAAAATATGAAATTAAAAAAAGAAACAAAGGAAAAATAAATGAAGATCAAGTGGTAGGAACCATCATCAATTTCCTAACCCAGATAAAGCTAGCATTTGGAGGAGAAACTGCTTGGTGGGGGGTTTATTAAAAAAAAACCCATCATAAAGTTATTGTTTTTGGAAAGGTATTCAGAAAATCTTAGCATTTTCTTTGTATATGGTATGATATAACTCCCTATCCAGTAATAATTAAAACTATTAAATTAATAGAATTTGAGGTTTTGTGGAGACATTTTATAATTGAAAGGCTTTATAAAACCTTTATAATTATGTGGAAACAAAGTTATCTAGATATTTAAGTTACTGAAATGTAGAACTTTTTTTTTTTTTTCTTTTTACAGAGAGAGAGAGGGATAGACAGGGATAGACAGGAACGGAGAGATGAGAAGCATCAATCATTAGTTTTTCATTGCGTGTTGCGACACCTTAGTTCAGCGGTTCTCAACCTGTGGGTCGCGACCCACAGGTTGAGAACCGCTGCCTTATTTGTTCATTGATTGCTTTCTCATATGTGCCTTGACCGAGGGCCTTCAGCAGACTGAGTAACCCCTTGCTGGAGTCAGTGATCCTGGGTCCAAGCTGGTGAGCTTTTGCTCAAACCAGATGAGCCCGCGCTCAAGCTGGTGACCTCGGGGTCTCGGACCTGGGTCCTTCCACATCCCAGTCCAACGCTCTATCCACTGCGCCTCCGCCTGGTCAGGTTAGAACTTTTCTTTTAAAGATTTTATTTATTGATATTATTGGGGTGGGGGAGAGAGAGAGAGAGAAAGAGAGAAGGGAGGAGGAGTGGGAAACATCAACTCATAGTAGTTGCTTCTTGTGTGTGCCTTTACCCGGCAAGCCCAGGGTTTAGAACTGGCGACCTCAGCATTCCAGATCAATGCTGCATCTACTGCGCCCCCCCCACAGGTCAGGTGAAATGTAGAACTTTTAAGACATAAGGAAGGTTTTGGTATATTGCTTTAAACATATTTTAGGTCCAGTTTATATATATAATGTATGCACTTCAATTTAGTTTTATTTTCTAAAAAAGAATTTAGTAATGCCTTAAACTTCCTCAGGGATTTTATGGTAGGTTAGAAGTAAATCATCCCTGTGCTTTATATTTGGAAATGGCAGGGACGGTATCATTATTTTTGTGTGTGAATATTATTCACATCTTTGCTGTGGGAGAAGAGGTTCTTAGCTATTTTGGAATAGTTCTGTCCCTTTGAAATTTTGTCCTGATCATGATGATAATGAAAGGAAGACAGTAGGGTATCTACTATTTCTGTATCTATAATTAATGCAGGCATTAGAGAGTTAAACTCATTAAATTTGGGATATAAGAATTCAGTAGTACAAATGAAAGTCTTGGTGTTTCTATAATCAGAATCTGATTTTTTTTGCCTCTTCAGCGCTGGCTGACAGAGCAGAGAGCTCAGTGTCCTCACTGCCGGTAAGTGTTTTGCTGTGGTTATTGGTGAGTTCGGGAAATAATAGGGTGATAGAGTCAGAATGTACCCTAGTACTAATGGAATTCTTTCTGGAATCTCCATTTCTCCTTTGTGAATACAGATGAAAATAAGTAATCTGTCTAGATACAGCAGTGCAAATGAATTTATGACTAGAATTAGGTACACTGCATTAACTACATTGTTTACCTTCTTTTAGAAAATCATGTGTAATGTTTTACCTTTTAGAAATAAAAAAAGTTACTGGTTTAATTTTATTATTATTTTTTTGGTGAGAGGAGGGGAGATAGAGATAGACTCCTCACATGGCCCTGACGGGGATCCACCCCACAGCTCCCCTCTGGGGCTGATGCTCTGCCCATCTGGGGCCATGCTTGCATCCGAGCTATTTTTAGTGGCTGAATTGGAGGCTCCATGGAGCCATTCTCCATACCTGGGCCAACATGCTCGAATCAATCAAGCCATGGCGGCAGGATGGGCAGAGAGAGAGAGGGGAGGGGTGAGAAGCAGATGGTTGCCTCTTTTCTGTGCCTCCCCGAGTATTGAACCTGGCACATGCACACGCCAGGTCGATGCTCTACTGCTGAGCCAACTGGCTAGGGCCAGAAATCTTGATAGTATAGATAAATATAAAATAAAAAGTCTTCTGATTTTGTTATCCCCCACCTCATCTTTTCATGAAATAACACTTTCAAATGAAATTGTTGGGTTTGACATCTATTCTTCTAAACATTTTTCTACGTATATACTGATATGTGTACTTATGTATTTTTTTTTACACAAATGATAATACTGTTCTGCTCTTGCTTTTTAAATGTAAATATGGTGGTAACTTTGTTGATGTACGCATATGTCATTTGAAAAATGTTTGCCTGACCAGGTGGTGGCGCAGTGGATAGAGCGTTGTGGACTGGGATGTGAAGGACCCAGGTTCGAGACCCCAAGGTTGCCAGCTTGAGCGCGGGCTCATCTGGTTTGAGCAAAGCTCACCAGCTTGGACCCAGGGGCGCTGGCTTGAGCAAGGGGTTATTCGGTCTGCTGAAGGCCTGCGGTCAAGGCACATATGAAAAAGCAATCAATGAACAACTAAAGTGTCACAACGAAAAACTAATGATTGATGCTTCTCATCTCTCTCTGTTCCTGTCTGTCTGTCCCTGTCTATCCCTCTCTCTGACTCTCTTAAAAAAAAAAAAAAAAAAAAGAAAGAAAAATGTTCGATTAATCTATTATGTGACCATTGTTGATTTATTTGTGCCTTACATTGACAGACATTTAGATTGTTTCCACTTTTGGTTATTTCAGATAATGCTGCCAGACTGCACTGAATGGTAGTTTTTACCCTTTTACATTTCCAATAGAAGATATGAAAGTGCCTTTTCCTCACATTCCTGCCAATACTGGATACTACTAAGCTATCATTTTCTTGTAATTCTGCTAAGTGAAAAATGATCTTTTTTTTTTTTTTTTTTTTTTTTTTTGTATTTTTCTGAAGTTGGAAACGGGGAGAAACAGTAGGACAGACTCCCGCATGCACCCGACCGGGATCCACCCGGCACGCCCACCAGGGGGCGACGCTCTGTCCACCAGGGGGCGATGCTCTGCCCTTCCGGGGCGTCGCTCTGTTGCGACCAGAGCCACTCTAGCGCCTGGGGCAGAGGCCAAGGAGCCATCCCCAGCGCCTGGGCCATCTTTGCTCCAATGGAGCCTCGCTGCGGGAGGGGAAGAGAGAGACAGAGAGGAAGGAGAGGGGGAGGGGTGGAGAAGCAGATGGGCGCATCTCCTGTGTGCCCCGGCCGGGAATTGAACCCGGGACTTCTGCACGCCAGGCTGACACTCTACCACTGAGCCAACCGGCCAGGGCCAAAAATGATCATTTTTAATGTTTTTTTAAAAATGACTAAAACTGAGCTTCTTGAGAAACATTTTTAGCCATTTATATTTCTTTTTTTCCCTAAACTACCTCTTAACATGTTTTGCCTGTTTTTCTTCACATAGTTATCTTTTTTCATATTTTTAAGAAGACCTGCACTATCAATGGGAACTTTCTGTAATGATGGAATGTTCTATAGCTTTGCTGTCCACCTTGTTAGCTACATGTGGCAATTTAGCATTTCAGATATATCTGGTGTGACTATGTGATGAAATTTTATTTTTGCTGAATTTTAGTCACATGTGACTAGTGGCTATCATTTTGGAAAGTATTGCTTTAAACTGAGAAATTAAGAATTCAGTCTGTAATCTAAATTGTCAATATTTTTTGCATAGCTTTTTAATTATTTTATTTTAAGTGAGAGGAGGGGAGATAGACAGACTCCTACATGCACCCTGACTGAGATCCATCCTCCCAGCAACCCCCCTCTGGGGCTGATGCTCCTTTCAGCCAAGCTATCCTCAGCACCAGGGGCCTCTGCTCAAACCAGTTGAGCCACTGGCTATGAGGGGAGAAGAGGGAGAGGGCAGGGAAGAGAAGCAGATGGTCGCTTCTCACGTGTACCCTGACTGGGATTGTACTGGAATCCTGGACTTCCTCATGCCAGGCCAACACTCTATCCCCTGAACCAAGTGGCCAGGGCCTTGCATAGTATTGTTTTGAAAATGGTATATTAACAAAAATAAGCTGCAAAACATACTTTTCATTTTGTGTTATCTTTTTTTTTTCTTCCTATTTGTATTTTTCTGAAGCTGGAAACGGGGAGAGACAGTCAGACAGACTCCCGCATGTACCTGAGCCCAACCGGGATCCACCCGGCATGCCCACCAGGGGGCGATGCTCTGCCCCTCCGGGGCGTCGCTCTGCTGCGACCAGAGCCACTCTAGCGCCTGGGTCAGAGGCCAAGGAGCCATCCCCAGTGCCTGGGCCATCTTTGCTCCAATGGAGCCTCGGCTGTGGGAGAGGAAGAGAGAGACAGAGAGGAAGGAGAGGGGAGGGGTGGAGAAGCAGATGGGCGCTTCTCCTGTGTGCCCTGGCCGGGAATTGAACCCGGGACTTCTGCACGCCAGGCCGACGCTCCACCACTGAGCCAACTGGCCAGTGTTTGTTATCTTAACAGTAATATGGAATGTGATCATGAGCTCTAGTTTGAGGATTGTGTTCATTTTCATTGATAATCTCTTTCTTTAGCTTTATGGAGATATAATTGACAAAAAATGTAAGATATTTAGAGGGATAATTCAGTATATGTATGCATTGTGAAAGGATTCCCCTCTCTTGAGTTAATTAGCACATCTGTCACCTTGCATGTTTACTTTCAGGATGTATTTATTTTAGAAAATAACTTTCAATTCCTGAACTAGGTACATGTATCTGTCTTTGCAGTGCTCCGCTCCAGCTACGAGAACTCGTGAACTGTCGCTGGGCAGAAGAAGTAACACAGCAGCTTGACACTCTTCAGCTTTGTAGTCTTACGAAACATGAAGAAAATGAAAAAGACAAGTATGTCCTCACTTTCTCTGTTTAAGTAGTTTGTAGATTTTGTTAATATGTTATTTTAGTGAAACTATTGAAAGGGTTTTTAAAAACATTTCTTAAGAAAAAACTAATAGCAACCTCAGTACTTGAGTTCTGACTAAGAAAGAATTCAGAGACAAGACTCACTGAAAGAGAAAGTTTATTTAGAAAGTCACAGAGGTAGAAGAAGTGAGCTGGGAAAGAATGAGCTCAGGAAACAAGTTACAGAGGCAAAAAAAAAGGGCCCTTGGATCTTGGGGCAGGACATGGGGAGGGAGGGAAGGAGAGAGAGAGAGAGAAAGAGAGAGAGAGAGAGAGAGAGAGAGATGTGTTGAGAGACAGAAGACGAAGGAGAGGTTCCAGGAAGAGAGAAAGAGAACGCATCTGGGAAAAGAAGGAAGGGGAAAGGCACAGACACACTCCATAGAGCCTTCGGGATTTAAAAAAAAAAAAAAGTTTCATAGCCTGACCAGGCGGTGGCGCAGTGGATAGAGCGTCGGACTGGATGTGGAGGACCCAGGTTCGAGACCCCGAGGTCGCCAGCTTGAGCAAATAAGCTCGCCAGCTTGGACCCAAGGTCGCTGGCTTGAGCAAGGGGTTACTTGGTCTGCTGAAGGCCCGCGGTCAAGGCACATATGAGAAAGCAATCAATGAACAACCAAGGTGTCACAACGAAAAACTGATGTTTGATGTTTCTCATCTCTCTCTGTGCCTGTCTGTCCCTATCTATCCCTCTCTCTGACTCTCTCTCTGTCCCTGTAAAAAAAAAAAAAAAGTTTCATAGGTGAACACAGATACTTCTGACATGGTGCAGGTATCACTATTTAGAAAGATCCTTCTAACCCTTGATTGGTTTCTTTTATCAGAGCCTTTCAGAAAAGGAGTGAAACTACCACAGTTGCTAATCTGATCTCTTTGCCTCTTTTTTTTTTTTCTAGAGACAGAGATAGAGTCAGAGAGAGGGGTAGACAGACACATTCAGACAGGAACAGGAGAGATGAGAAGCATCAATCATTAGTTTTTCATTGCGCATTGCAACACCTTAATTGTTCATTGATTGCTTTCTCATATGTGCCTTGACCACGGGCCTTCAGCAGACTGAGTAACCCCTTGCTTGAGCCAGCGACCTTGGGCTCAAGCTGGTGAGCTTTTTTGCTCAAACCAGATGAGCCCTCGCTCAAGCTGGCGACCTCGGGGTCTCAAACCTGGGTCTTCCGCATCCCAGTCCAACGCTCTATCCACTACGCCACCACCCGGTCAGGCTCTCTTTGCCTCTTTAAAAAAATGTTTTAAAATTCATTTTAGCGAGAGAGGAAAGGGGGAAGGGAGGAAGAGAGAGAGGGGGGAACATTGAGCTGTTCCTGAATGTGCTTGACGGGATCAAACTGGCAACCTCTGTGCTTCGGGATGATGCTCTAACCAGCCGAGCTGTCCAGCCAGGGTTTGAGATTTTATTTATTGATTTTACAGAGAGAGGAGGAAGGGGAGTGAGAAGTATTAACTCATAGTTGCTTTGTTTTAGTTGTCCATTGGTTGCTTGTCGTATGTGTTTTGACTGGGCAAGCCCATGGTTTTGAACCAGTGACTTCAGTATTCCAGATCGATGCTTCATCCACTGTGCCACCATAGGCCAAGCCTCTTCTTTGCTTCTTGATGATTTATGGCTCCCCTTAGGTTTGCTGATGGTGTGAATAGGTCATTAAGAGAATTTTTCTGGTGAATTTCTTACAATTTAAAAGCTCCACTATAGATTTGGTGGTGTGGAAATCATGCTAAGTGAGCTTCCAGAGAGAATCCAGTACGCTGTTTCTTCATGATTTTGTTAATTTTCTATTTGATATTAAGATTACTTATAAATGAGAATATAAAATTAAGCTTAATGTACTTCAGCGATAAGCAGAACAAACATAACACTGTCTCTTTTAAAGGTATAGCCTCTAATTGTAAAATACACGTCCTAAACTTACTATCCTAACCATTTTTTCCTCCTTACCTGTTTTTTCCTTTTCTTAGCCATTTTTTTATTTATTTTTTGTATTTTTCTGAAGCTGGAAACGGGGAGAGACAGACAGACTCCCGCATGTGCCCGACCGGGATCCACCCGGCATGCCCACCAGGGGCGATGCTCTGCCCCTCTGGGGCGTTGCTCTGCGGCGACCAGAGCCACTCTAGCGCCTGGGCCATCTTTGCTCCAATGGAGCCTCGCTGCGGGAGGGGAAGAGAGAGACAGAGAGGAAGGAGAGGGGGAGGGGTGGAGAGGCAGATGGGCACCTCTCCTGTGTGCCCTGGCCGGGAATCGAACCCAGGACCTCTGCACGCCAGGCCGACTCTCTACCACTGAGCCAACCTGCCAGGGCCTAGCCATTTTTAAATGTATAGTTCAGTAGTGTTAAGCATGTTCACAATGTCGCACAACTGATCACTAGGGTTCCTATAACAGAATAGCACAGACTGGGTGGCTTAAACAATGGAAGTTTACATTTTCAGTTTTGGAGGTTGGAAGGAAGCCCAAGGTCAAGGTATTGTCATGTTTGGTGTCAGACTGGACCTCTCTCCTTGACTTGGATATGGCTTGTTCTGTGTCCTTACGGCACCTCTGCTCTGTGCATATCCATGTCTGGCATCTTTCTTTTCTTGTCCTGTTGGGATAGGCCCCCACGCTTATGACCTCCTTTAACATTATTAAAGGCCCTGTATCTAAATACAGTTACATTAGAGGACTCTCAACAGAAGAATTCGGGAGGGAGGGACTGCAGTTCAGTTCCTAACCAGGCCCATCTTCATTCTTTTGCATGTAGATATACAACTTAAGGGAAAACTTTAGAATTGAATTCCTTTTTCTTGAGGATCTGGTATTTGTGCAGTTAATCATGTGCCTTGGTTGTTGTTAGCATGGGCCCCATGTAGAAGAAGTATTTGTGCACACATACGTACTCATGTAGATATAAACACATAATCTGATGTGCCCCAAAATGTAATAGAAGGCTAGAATGTATCACCTATAGCAGTAATTTTACAGGTTAATAAAACAATACTTAAAAAAAATTGTGTTCTATTGTAATTATTTAGCTTAATTTACATAAGCCATGGAATACCTTTTATATTGTTTCCTGAGATATAGTTGTTTAAAATTGCCCAACCTGTTTGCCCAAATTTAGGAATATATTGGGGTAATTATTTTTCAATTTTAATTTGTTTACTTTATAACTGTATTTTCTTTTCATAATCTATAGATGTGAAAATCACCATGAAAAACTTAGTGTATTTTGCTGGACTTGTAAGAAGTGTATCTGCCATCAGTGTGCACTTTGGGGAGGAATGGTGAGCAGAACAAATTCAGCATATTATTTTTAGTTTGAGACTAGAAAGCACTGAAATACTGGTTCGATTTTCATAGAAAAGACTATTTTACTCTGTTTATAGTATGAAAATTAAATTATTCTGCCTGATAGTAGGAGGTATCGTTCTTTCTGTTATTGCAGAAAAACAACTTTTGTGGGAGATTTTGATGTAGGGGATGTACCCCTTAATATTTTAAAAATTATAAACTTATAAAATGAATATTCATCTTCAAATCTTTTGTGTAGGATCAAGGTTATTTTTATTTAAAATTTTTTTTTTTAAATGAAAGGTCAATTGATCTCATGTCTTGTCCACAGTGTCCAATTTTGGTTTATTTAAAGCGGAACAACTTTGACCTTTGTGAAAAAGTTGAATGCAAACATCTAGATCTTTAATTCTTTATATTTTTCAATCTAATTCAAAGTAGTTTTTTAAGGCTACGTACCTTTATCAAGTCTAAAACGTTCATGTTATTTTTTCTAGAAATAGCCTTTTATATTTATGTTCTATTGTTTAATTACTATTAAGTTATATAATATTCACAGTAATTAGTACAATAAGCATAAACAGGTTTGATAATAAACACAATAGATTCTTGGTGGGGAAAGTCAGTTATAGTGGGAGTAGAAGTGGTTAGACATCTAGAGGTGCCTGGTTAGCAATACGAATTAATTAAATATGTCATCAGCATATTTTAGAGTTAGGCAGGCAAGTTGGTTGAGTAGAGCTCAGTTTGGAGAACTTTCTGTTGTAATTTGAATACTGCTGTGCTAAGTAGAAAAAAATCCAGTTGCCACAATTTAATACTTTAAATAAATTGTTTTTGCAAGAAGCAATGGAAACATTCCTTTTCATATTTTAAGTGGACATGCGAAAATTGACATTTTTTTTCTTAGAGACCATGACTGGGTGTTTTGTTTAAACAAGACAATTTCAAAAAGAACTTACCTGTTATAGGACATTTCTTGTAATAGAAGCTTAAGTTCTATTTTCCAATCTAGAGAGTTATAAATTACAATACTAAAATTGGATAGGAAATTGATTTTAGGTTGTTAGCTCCAAAAAATGGTTCTTTGAATACAACTGGATTTGTAAGCCTAATTTGTATGGGCCTTCTGTCTGCAGTAACTGTGGCATGAGGAATGGGTTTGCTTTTGCTAATAGTATACCAGGGTTTTTTTCCTAAAGTGTCTTTCTAATTTGTTCAGTCATGCTAGAGACTGGGTATTCAGCGATTAACAAGACAGATAACCAACAACCAGTTACCTATTCAATCGTTGTGACAACTATTAGGAATACATATACAGTACGGATAAGGGAGATTAACTATGGGACCTGTCCCTCTAATACTGAGCTCAGCTCCAAAGGATGAGTAGAAGTGAAGAGGTGGAGAGTTGGGGAAGGAAGAGGAAGGAGAATTATTTTTGAATAAATTATTTTTGCGAAGGCCTGGTGGGAAGAAGTGTGAGGACAGGAAGAAGGCTAGTGCTGACCAAGAGAGGAGTGGCGGGCGAGGGTGTGGCCAGCGCTTTGGGCCATGATTAAGACTGGTTCTTTGAGGATTTCTAGGGAAGTGTAAATGTTTTCCTAAACATCTTTAATTACAATTGGAAGATTTCTTACATGGGCTAAGTGATTTTTAGCACGCTGTGGCTTATTTTAACAAAGTAAAGTCAGCCAAGAAGATAAAATTTATTTCAAAATATTTACTGGTTTATTAGTGTCCATAGAATGTTAATAAAGAAATGTAAATGCAGGTGAGATATATGAAAATATTCTAAAACTACTCTTACTAATTTAAATAGCATGGTGGCCATACCTTTAAACCTTTGGCAGAAATTTATGAGCAGCATGTCACTAAAGTGAATGAAGAAGTAGCCAAACTTCGTCGGCGTCTCATGGAACTAATCAGCTTAGTTCAAGAAGTGGTAAGACTTCTACTAAAATATTATCCCTTTAATAGTTTATACTATACAACATATACTTTTTTTTTTTTTTTTTTTTTTTTTTTTTTAACAGAGTCAGAGAGAGGGACAGACGGACAGACAGACAGGAACGGAGAGATGAGAAGCATCAATCATTAGTTTTCATTGCGCATTGCAACACCTTAGTTGTTCATTGACTGCCCTCTCACATGTGCCTTGACCACAGGCCTTCAGCAGACTGAGCAACCCCTTGCTGGAGCCAGCGACCTTGGGTTCAAGCTGGTGGGCTTTTGCTCAAACCAGGTGGGCTTTTGCTCAAGCCAGATGAGCCCGCGCTCAAGTTGGCAACCCCGGGGTCTCGAACCTGGGTCCTCTGCATCCCAGTCCAATGCTCTATCCACTGCGCCACCACCTGGTCAGGCTACAACATATACTTTTATAACATACATCAATCAGATGTTGAAATCAAGATTTGAAAATTTAATAGGCTATATTTATAGTCAGATCTCACCAACTTTAAACTAGCTGGGGAATTTTGGATCCAAACCCCTGGCCTGTTATGCATTTGGAGCCAAGAATTGCCTTTTATGCAAAAATAGAGAATCAGTTAATGAGTTAAATAAGCCTGTTTTTTTTTTTTTTTTTTTCATTTTTCTGAAGCTGGAAACGGGGAGGCAGTCAGACTGACTCCCGCATGCGCCCGACCGGGATCCACCCGGCATGCCCACCAGGGGGCGATGCTCTGCCCATCTGGGGCGTCGCTCTGTTGCATCCAGAGCCATTCTAGCACCTGAGGCAGAGGCCACAGAGCCATCCTCAGCACCCGGGCCATCTTTGCTCCAATGGAGACTCGGCTGTGGGAGGGGAAGAGAGAGACAGAGAGGAAGGAGAGGGGGAGGGGTGGAGAAGCAAATGGGCGCTTCTCCTGTGTGCCCTGGTCGGGAATTGAACCCGGGACTTCTGCACGTCAGGCCGATGCTCTACCACTGAGCCAGCCGGCCAGGGCCGAATTATTTCTTATGTCCCAAATTAGAATGCTGCAGAATTGAAAGATCACTATTTAACAGTATTCTTCAGATGGGTCAAACAGTTTTGGTGAGCTATTTACCGTTTATAATATTTCTGTGGGAAAAATGAAATAAGCTTTAAACATTTACTAAATTTACTTTTGGAATATATTTTGTTTAAAGTTGCCAGAATGATAATTTTTATTTTTTATTTTTTTATTTTTTTACAGAGACAGAGAGAGGGATAGATAGGGACAGACAGACAGAGAGAGATGAGAAGCATCAGTCATCAGTTTTTCGTTGCGACACCTTAATTGTTCATTGATTGCCTCTCATACGTGCCTTGACTGCGGGCCTTCAGTAGACCGAGTAACCCCTTGCTCGAGCCAGCGACCTTGGACTCAAGCTGGTGAGCTTTTGCTCAAACCAGATGAGCCCAAACTCAAGCTGGCGACCTCGGGGTCTCGAACCTGGGTCTTCCGCATCCCAGTTTGACACTCTATCCACTGCGCCACCGCCCAGTCAGGCTTTTTTTTTTTTTTTTTTTTAACAGAGAGAGTCAGAGAGGGATAGATAGGGACAGACAGACAGGAACGGAGAGAGATGAGAAGCATCAATCATTAGTTTTTTGTTGCAACACCTTAGTTGTTCATTGATTGCTTTCTCATATGTGCCTTGACTGTGGACCTTCAGCAGACCAAGTAACCCCTTGCTCAAGCCAGCGACCTTGTGTCCAAGCTGGTGAGCTTTGCTCAAACCAGATGAGCCCGCACTCAAGCTGTCGACCTCGGGGTCTTGAACCTGGGTCCTCCGCATCCCAGTCCAACGCTCTATCTACTGCGCCACCGCCTGGTCAAGCGATAATTGTTAATAATGAAGTTTGTAGACTATTCCTAACTTAAGATACTGTCTTCATTTTATACCTTCAGGAATAAAGATTCAGCTAATTATAATTTTTTTGTTCTTTATACAGAAAATCGTGTTTTTGACTTGTATTTATACTAGCTACAAAATCATTTTGGAATATAAACAAGTGGATGGTTTCTATTTGGCCTTTATCTAACTACCTTTTTTCCTATTGTCTTGGCAATGTTGTAATTTGATCATTAGGGAGAGTGTTCTAGGTTGAGATTTTCACTGCTTGTGTTTAAAACAGTATAGGAAATGCTACAAAATCTTTATCTGCAACCTTTGAAAATATTTTTTTTCTGTGTTACGAAAAAAATGAAAAACTTTGTAAATTAGAGTAGATATGGTTTAAAAATTTTTTAAGCTTATTTTAGGGTTTTGCATGATATAAACTGTCTTCAATATACTTTTATTTTCAAGTGGTGGTTTCTTATTGGAGATACGATTGGGGCAGTGAGTATGTGTTCTGTGTATATACGTTACCCAAACCAACTTTTGTAATTACATACGTTTTATTTGTTAATTGTTTATTAACTTATTTATTGTTTTTTATTGTTTTCTTTTAAGAATCTTTTTTTCTTGATTCAGTTCAGTGTACAATGTTTTTTAAAACAATGAGTTTCCTCTGATATGTGAACAATTAAAATGTATTATTGGCTTACTTTTAAAGAGGAAATCAATTGACCTTAAGAATAATTGCAGTGATTATTTTAATGTCTGTTTGCTTCTGTTTTAAATTTTTTCAATTAAAATATTTTTACCTGTTATCTCTAGGAAAGAAACGTAGAAGCTGTAAGAAATGCAAAGGATGAGCGTGTTCGGGAAATCAGGAACACAGTGGAGATGATGATTGCCCGGCTGGACACACAACTGAAGAATAAGCTTGTGACTCTGATGGGTGAGTGTCCTCTGTGCTGCTGGGGTGCCTGGTGCTTTGAGTATTCTTGATTTTCAGCCTTTGAAGAGAAATGGTTGGTGACTTGTTAGGCTAGTAAAAGATTGGTTTAAAAAAATGAAAGTTTCTCCTATTAAGTGTTCCTCTTTTCAAAGACATAACTCCAAATTAATATAACTTCTGTTAGCCCCATTGGATATGCTTCCAGCTCTTTAGAATTTGTGATTAAAAATAAAATGGTCAGACCCTGGCCAATTGGTTCAGTGGTAGAGCATCAGCCTGGTGTGTGGATGTCCTGAGTTCTATTCCTAGTCAGGGCACACAGCAGAAGCAGCCATCTGCTTCTCCACCCTTCCCCCTCTTCTTCCTCTCTGTCTCTCTCTTCCCCTCCCGCAGAAAGCTCCATTGAGGCAAAGTTGGCCCAAGTGCTGAGGATGGCTCCATAGCCTTACCTCAGGCACTAGAATGGCTCCAGTTGCAATGGAGCAACAGCTCAGATGGGCAGAGAGAGCATCACCTCCTGGTGGGCATGCCAGGTGAATCCCTGACCGGCACGGCACGTGCAGGAGTATGTCTCTCTGCCTCCCCACTTCTCACTTCAGAAAAATACAAAAAAAATAATAAAATGGTCTTACTAGGCACGCATGCCTATCCTGTTGACTTTTTTTTTAACAAGTAGAGCAGTTTCTTCCTTGTTTAAAAAAATTTTTATTCATTTAACAGAGACAGGAACATCCATCTATCCCTGCATGTGCCCTGACTAGGGACCAAAATGGCAACCTTTGTGCTTTGGGATGAAGCTTTATCCAACTGAGCTATTCAGTTGGGGTTATTTCTTCCGTTTTTAAAAAATTATTGATTGATTGGTTTTTAGAGAGACAGAAACATCAATTTTTGTTGATCTACTTATTTATGCATTCATTGGTTGATTCTTGTATGTGTTCTGCCCAGGGATAGAACCTGCAACCTTGGTGTATCAGAAAATGCTCTAACCAACTTAGCTACCCAGCCAGGGGATCTTTCTTCCTTTTTGATAATTATTTCTGTAATAATAATTCCTTTATTTCTGTATGTTTCATTTCTAGAGACTATATTGGGGGAGGGGCCATTCTTTATTTTACAGGTTCTTATGTTCAAAGAACATACATTTTGTTGACATTAAACATAAATATATGGCCCACTTACTGCATTCTTTTTAAGCTACAATTAAACTTTGGGGAGGAATTATTTCAGAAGAGTGGACTGAATAAAAAATTTACTTTTCTAGATCTTTATAGTCCTTTTGGAAGAAGCAGTAACATCAATTTCATTTTTTTTAAAATGCAAGATAGGGAGAGGAACAGACAGGGATAGACAGGAAGGAAGAAAGATGAGAAGTATCAACTTATAGTTGTGACACTTTAATTGTTCATTGATTGCTTCTCACATGTTCCTTGACCTGGGCAGGGGACTGCAGCCAAGCCAGTGACCCCTTGCTCGATCCAGTGACCTTGGGCTTCAAGCCACAGACCTTTGGGCTTAAATCAGTGACCATGGGATCATGTCTATGATCCCATGCTTAAGCTGGTGACCCCACGCTCAAGCTGGTGAGCTCACAATCAAGGTGTTATCCCAGGTTGACGTTCTACCCACTGCGCCACTGCTAGTCAGGACACAGAACATTAATTTCTTTACATATATTGTCATTAATTTATTTACATATATTGTCATTGTGTGTGTGTGTGTGTGTGTATATATATATATACACATATATATTATGTATCTTTTAAGATTTTATTGAATTTTAGAAGTGTGGTAGGTGAGAAAAAGAGGGTGGGGGAAGGGGCACAAAGAAAACTAGATAGAAGGTGATGGAGAACAATCTGACTTTGGGTGATGGGTATGCAACAGAATTGAATGACAAGATAACCTGGACATGTTTTCGTTGAATATATGTACCCTGATTTATTGATGTCACCTCATTAAAGTAAAAATTTATTTATAACAAAAGAAAAAGAAAAAGAGGGTGAAAAGCATCAACTCATAGTTGCTTTATTTCAGTTCATTTTTTTCTTGTATGTGCCTTGACCGGGCAAGCCTGGGGTTTCAAACTGGCAACCTTAGCATTTCAGGTCGATGCTTTATCCACTGCGCCACCACAGGTCAGGAGTCATTGTAGATTTCTTAGATGAAGTTAATAGACCTAAATTGCATTTTGTTTAAAACTATAGTTAGGGTTGATTCATAAATCCTTTTGTCAAAGTTAATACAATATTACATTTAACCTTTTAAAGCTCTGGGAATATTTTTTAGGGTAGGTGTAATAAACTTTTGCTTTTCTAAAATTGATTCCCTGTTATTGAATGTATTTAGTGAAAGTTAATTTCATTCTTAAACCAATAATGAGCCTGAGTGTTGGTACTTTGCTGTTTTTAAATAGGTCAGAAGACATCTCTAACACAAGAAACAGAGCTTTTGGAATCCTTACTTCAGGAAGTGGAGCACCAGGTAATGAAATTTTTTTTTTAAATTTATAGCTCTAATTGGCTTTATTATTATTTATTTTTATTTTTATTTTTTTACAGAGACAGAGAGAGAGAGTCAGAGAGAGGGATAGATAGGGACAGACAGACAGGAACGAAGAGAGATGAGAAGCATCAATCATCAATTTTTCGTTGTGACACCTTAGTTGTTCATTGATTGCTTTCTCATATGTGCCTTGACTTTGGGCCTTCAGCAGACCCAGTAACCCCTTGCTCAAGACAGCGACCTTAGGTCCAAGCTGGTGAGCTTTGCTCAAACCAGATGAGCCCGGGCTCAAGCTGTCGACCTTGGGGTCTTGAACCTGGGTCTTCTGCATCCCAGTCCGACGCTCTATCCACTGCGTCATCACCTGGTCAGGCGGTAATGAAATATTGAATGTAATAAAGTTATCTTTTTTTGTCCGTGTGCCTTAAAATTATTTTTTTTTTTTACAGAGAGAGAGAGAGAGAGAGAGTCAGAGAGAGGGACAGATAGGGACAGACAGACAGGAAGGGAGAGAGATGAGAAGCATCAGTTTTTTGTTGTGGTACTTTAGTTGTTCATTGATTGCTTTCTCATATTTGCCTTGACCGGGGGGCTACAGCAGACTGAGTAACCCCTTGCTGAAGCCAGCGACCTTAGGCCCAACCTGGTGGCTCAAACCAGATGAACCTGTGCTCAAGCTGGCGACCTCGGTGTTTCGAACCTGGGTCCTCGGCATCCTAGTCTGATGCTCTATCCTCTGCGCCACCACCTGGTCAAGCTTAAAACTCTTTTTTAGTAGAGACTATATATATAAGATCAAAAGATCTGGTGATCTGTGTGCTGTATATACTGAGGATTTTTACAAAATAGGAATTAGCTGATTCTTTCAAGTTTTCTCCATCATGTTTGGGAACTAGATAAAATTAAGATTTCTGTTTTTTAGGAATGGAATTATTTTTACTGGAATAGTGCTTAGACATCGAACTCTATAAAAGATTAAAATCTTTTTGACATTATGACTTAAGTGGTGCTTTCGAGATAGGCTGCTATTGTCAATACTGATTCTTATCCTAAAGTTAGCATTTTTATTTATTAAGGAAATTTTAGTTAAATAGCAGTTTTAACAGTAGGCATTGTTTTAAATTTTTGTAACATAGCAGTGGACAAAAGGGATAAGAAAAACTGTCTTCATAGGTTGTATGTAGCTAGGAGTGAAGTATATAGTGAATGAATAAATAAAATGTGTATTATTTTTTAGCTATTTGATAAATATTTTTTTAATTTTTAAAAATTATTTATTTACTTATTTTTTATAGAGACAGAGAGTCAGAGAGAGGGATAGACAGGAACAGACAGACTGGAACGAAGAGATGAGAAGCATCAATCATTAGTTTTTCGTTGTGCATTGCAACACCTTAGTTTTTCATTGATTGCTTTCTCATATGTGCCTTGACCGCAGGCCTTCAGCAGACTGAGTAACTAACCCCCTTACTCGAGCCAGCGACCTTGGTTGGGTCCAAGCTGGTGAGCTTTTGCTCAAACCAGATGAGCCCATGCTCAAGCTGTTGACCTTGGGGTCTCGAACCTGGGTCCTCGGCATCCCAGTTTGACACTCTATCCACTGCGCCACCACCTGGTCAGGCTATATATATTTTTCTATGTTATCCTTGTGCAGGGACCATGCAACATAGGAGTTTGATGGGTGGGGGGACACAGTTGAGCTCCTAGCAGTTTACAAAGCTGTTGTGCATGTAGCTTCATGATTGTTAAAATAAACCCAGCAAAGCAAGCTTGGCTATTATTCCAGTTTTGCACATAAACTCTCAGAGTCCTAGAATTAGTGTGGCAGAACCAGGAATTCAAACTGGCTGTCTTGAATACAAAATTAATAGTCTTTTAACTGTTTTTATTTCACTAAGGTTGAATTTCTCACTTTTTTACATTTTGCATAACTTAGTATTTCCCAAATTGATGTAGGTTAAAGCTAATGTTTGTTTGTATTCCATCTTAAGGTTTCCCTGTCCTTGGAATGCATTTTTAGAAATCCTTGTTTGAAGGCCATAAGCCTGTGGGTTTCTTAATTAATAACCATGATGGCTATACTGTAGCAGTCTAAATTATATTTGTAGTTGTTTAAAACTGGATGTACTCTAATATATGAGGAGAGGAAAATGATTTAAAATGTACTTTTAATGATCAAATGTACTTAGTGACTTTACTGTTAGAATGGAAATAAATAAACCTAGACTCTTTGTAGATTTTTAATTCTCAAACCCACTTTGAGTCATTCTATCTTTTTACCTCATTTTTTTTCAGTATATAACCAGGAGAATTATTATTTTCTTTATTAGGGATTTTGAAGTGCCAAAGAACAGTAATTTTGTCTATTCAGGAACTTTTTTTCTCACACAGTTACGGTCTTGTAGTAAGAGTGAGCTGATATCTAAGAGCTCGGAGATCCTCATGATGTTTCAGCAAGTTCACCGCAAGCCCATGGCGTCCTTTGTTACAACCCCTGTTCCACCAGATTTTACCAGGTAGGACAGAGTTTTAAATTTCATTTTCATGTTAAGTTTATGTGCAAATGCATGTATTTGTTTCAAAATATCTTTTTTCTTCAGTTTTTAAGATGCTGTTTATATTGATGTGGTCATGTAAACTTTAATTTTATGCATGTATGTCTGGTTTAAAAAAATTCTTGTGGATGTGGACTTACGTATTTTTGAGTGCAAAGAGAAGATGATAGTGAGTTATGAATTGATTTCTTCCTAGAGCTTCATTTTCCATTCTGTAGAAAAATATAATTGGTCACTTCTTATTTCATGAGTGTTCATTCGTTTTTGTTTGTTTGTTTGTTTGTTTTTTGTATTTTTCTGAAGTTGGAAACAGGGAGGCAGTCAGACAGACTCCCGCATGCGCCCGACTGGGATCCACCTGGCACACCCACCAGGGGGCGATGCTCTGTTGCAACCAGAGCCATTCTAGCGCCTGAGGCAGAGGCCACAGAGCCATCCTCAGCGCCCGGGCCAACTTTGCTCCAGTGGAGCCTTGGCTGCGGGAGGGGAAGAGAGAGACAGAGAGGAAGGAGAGGAGGAGGGGTGGAGAAGCAGATGGGTGCTTCTCCTGTGTGCCCTGGCTCGGAATTGAACCCGGGACCCCTGCATGCCAGGCCGACGCTCTACCACTGAGCCAACCGGCCAGGGACTTTCATTCGTTTTTAAATTAAGATATACTTGACATAACCCTCTGTTAATTTCAGATTTACAACATAAGGATATGTTATATATATATATATTTTAATTTATTGATTGATTTTAGAGAGGAGGGGAGAGAGAGAAAGAGACAGACAGAAAGAAACAATGATCTGTTTCTGCATGTTCCTGATTGGGGATTGAACCTGCACCCTTGGTGTGTTGGGGTGACGCTCCAGCCAAATGAGCTATCTGGCCAGGGTTGATATATATTAAGAAATGATCACCACAATAAGTCTGGTTTGTAGTTTACATTCATCATCATACATAGAAAAAACATTTTGTGTGTGATGAGAACTTTTAAGACCTCTCTCAGCAAACTTCAGATACACAAAACAGTATTTTTATTTTATTTTTTTTTGTAAAACAGTATTTTTAATTATAGTTATCATGTTGTACAATGTAGTTCCATGACTTACTCATTTTATAACCAGAAGTTTGTGCCTTTGACCCCTTTTTTAGGGCATATGGCATTTTTCTTTGTCTTATTTAACTTAGCATAATGTTCTCAAGGTTCATCTGTGTTGTCTTATATTCATTCTCCTATTTACCTTTTTAGTTTACTTCCATCTTATTACACAGTGACTATAACTCGTTCACATGTATGTTGTCAAAAGGAAAGCCCATAAAGAGATGAAGTGCCGAGATCTGGAGATAGTGGTTGCATTCTACA
Source organism: Saccopteryx leptura (assembly GCF_036850995.1). Taxonomy (NCBI): domain Eukaryota; kingdom Metazoa; phylum Chordata; class Mammalia; order Chiroptera; family Emballonuridae; genus Saccopteryx; species Saccopteryx leptura. The sequence goes on along the minus strand of NC_089504.1, from coordinate 357,537,792 downwards.
TATCTTTTTTGTTTTGATCTTGGGCAGTCTTAGAATTCTTCTGAACAGCTTATTCTTTTAAGCATGTTTAGACTACCTGGTGGTGTTAAGAGCAATGGTTCCTAACACTGATTGTATGTTAGACTCACTTGGGATTCTTCTGAAAATTTACCAGGGTTGGCCCATACCCCAGGTCATTTGAGATAAAATCCCTGTGTGTTTATTAGTCTGCTTGGACTGCCATAACACAATACCACAGACTGGACGGCTTATATAATAAGTTTATTTTCTCAATTTTGGGGGCAAGAAGTCTAATATCAAGGTACTAGGAAATTGGATTTCTGGTGAGGCCTCTCCTTTTGGCTTGTAGATAGCTGTGTCCTCTCCTCACATGACCTTTTCTCTGCATCCACAGAGATCAGTCTCTGGTATCTTCCTCTTCTAAAGAAACGAGCCATACTGGGTTAGGGTTCTGCCCTTATAATCTCATTTAACCCTAAATACCTCCCTAAAGGTCTTATTTTCAAATATAATCACATTGGAGGTATGACTTCAACATGCGGATTTAGGGGGACACAGTTCAGTCCATAACATTGGGTACAGCTAGGTAGTTGTAGTTTATTTTTCACTCTCCTTAGTTTATTTCTGTGTGCCCTGACCAGGAATTAAACCTGGGACTTCCTCACACCAGGCTGATGCTCTACTGCTGAGCCAACCGGCCAGGGCCACAGTTTTATCTTTTTTGATAAATTTATAGTTTTATATATTAAATGTATAACAGTGTGTTACAATACTATGTGTGACAGTGTCTTGATCATACATGTTTTAGTGACTGACTTCTGTGGCATTCTAATGACAATGCTACAGACATTCACCTGATATAGGGTCTTTAGCAGTCAAGTGGACTGTCCTTATGCCCCTCCTGTGACTGTCGATTAGTTCTGTCTGGAGAAGACTGTGACTCTGCAGTCCCCTGAGGGGATCTTGCCCTGCCCAGAAGCTGTTGCTGTGCGGCTGTCCTGTGCTTGCCCTTTGTGATCTGTTCTCCTATAGAATTGTACAGGGTTATTTGCTAGTACGTATATACTCTGCAAGTCTTTAGTGTCTGTCAATATTCCTCGTAATTTGTTCTGAAGGAGGAAGTTTGGGGATTTATTGTCTTTTCCTTTTGCTGTTTTCTTTTTGCTTCTTAAACCTGTTTATATTGGTTCTATGTTTCAAGTTTCCAGTCTAAGCACTAATTTCTTCCTTTTCCTATTTCATGAGTACTATTTAAATGCCTTTTATACTTATTTTAATACTTAATTATATATTGCCTTTAAAAAAAAAAGATATTTAGTGAATGAAGTGTTTGTTGAGTCCCTAATTTCATTGCACACTTTTGATGTCTTTTCATGGTTTTATGAATTTATTTGATTTAATGTTATTTTTAATAAGGGTTTACAAATATTTCTGAGGGACTTAGTTTAATAAAGTTTTTAAGCTATTATTGAGGGACTTAGCTTTGTTTTTTTAACTAAATGAAATTTTAAACTTACATAAGCTAAGTAATATTATTTTGCCTTTGCTTTTTTTTAGTGAATTAGTACCGTCTTATGATTCAGCTACTTTTGTTTTAGAGAATTTCAGGTAAGAGTTTTGACAACCTTGGATTTTTGTGTGTAAACATAACATAAGGAAGGTGTTATTCCAGGGTAGGATGTAGACCTGATGAATTAGGACACCTGGTGTTGTCATAGAAGAAACAAATTCCCTGTTAGAAACATAGTGGTCATTTATTTGGATTTTATTATTTCTTTCAGGACAGGTTGCTCTTCTAGTCTGGGAAAAGGAACCATATTTTAAAGAAGAGGGTCACCTTGGCCTTTGTTAAGGTGGGACGAGTGGGATGATAAAGATAGATGAGCCCCTTCCCTGTCCTCAGAAATGAGAGGGACAGGAACAAGTCCATTAGGCGCCAGTTTATCACAGATGAGAGTCAGCAATTGTGATAAGAGGCCGTTATAAGGAATTTGTAACCTTTGTAACTTACATAGTTATTTTTTTAGCCATTATTGTTTTTTCTCCAAGATTAGAAGCAAAGATCTTAAAACAAAAAGGTTCTAAGGGACTTGTCTTCAAAGGCCACATACCAAGATTATAAGGTCTTGGAGAGGAAAACTCCAGGAGGTGGTAATCATCAAAATAAGGCCAAACTGAGAATTTTCACTGCTTCATATTTAATTTATATGGGTTATTAAATTATAGGATAATTTTATGGCTGAAATATAAACTTTTTGCGGATTTCCCCACACACATTAAAACTTAGCACTCTTGGTTTTTTTTCATTGTAAAAAAGGTAATTCCACTACAGGGATATGAGGAAGAGAAACACATTCTTTTTTTTTAACTTCAGGATTCTTAGTTATTTTTTCCTTTTTTCTTTTTTTTTTTTTTTTCCTGAAGCTGGAAATGGGGAGAGACAGTCAGACAGACTCCCGCATGCGCCCGACCGGGATCCACCCGGCACGCCCACCAGGGGGCGATGCTCTGCCCCTCCGGGGCGTTGCTCTGCCGCGACCAGAGCCACTCCAGCGCCTGGGGCAGAGGCCAAGGAGCCATCCCCAGCGCCCGGGCCATCTTTGCTCCAATGGAGCCTTGGCTGCGGGAGGGGAAGAGAGAGACAGAGAGGAAGGAGGGGGGAGTGGAGAAGCAAATGGGCGCTTCTCCTATGTGCCCTGGCCGGGAATCTAACCCGGGTCCCCCGCACGCCAAGCCAACGCTCTACCGCTGAGCCAACCGGCCAGGGCCCTTTTTTTCTTAAATGTCACAGATCTGAGGGTATTTTTAACCTGAAACTAAAATTATTTACTGCGAGCCCTGGCCGGTTGGCTCAGCGGTAGAGCGTCGGCCTAGCGTGCGGAGGACCCGGGTTCGATTCCCGGCCAGGGCACACAGGAGAAGCGCCCATTTGCTTCTCCACCCCTCCGCCGCGCTTTCCTCTCTCTCTCTCTCTTCCCCTCCCGCAGCCAAGGCTCCATTGGAGCAAAGATGGCCCGGGCGCTGGGGATGGCTCTGTGGCCTCTGCCTCAGGCGCTAGAGTGGCTCTGGTCGCAACATGGCGACGCCCAGGATGGGCAGAGCATCGCCCCCTGGTGGGCAGAGCATCGCCCCTGGTGGGCGTGCTGGGTGGATCCCGGTCGGGCGCATGCGGGAGTCTGTCTGACTGTCTCTCCCTGTTTCCAAGCTTCAGAAAAATGAAAAAAGAAAAGAAAAAAATTAAAAAAAAAAAAAAAAAAAAAATTAAAATTATTTACTGCCAAATATTTCAGTATTATTAAATTTTCTTTTATTTGTGGATGTAAGTCTATATAAATTTACCCAGTGTGAACCTGAGTTATTTAGTCACCTTCGTTTACTTTGTCCAGGGCTTAAACTAAGTAACATCAATAAAGCAGCTGGCTTTGGTTTTCCCTGTGCTGTTTGAGAAGAGTTTTGATCTTGCGATCTGGTTGGTTTTCTTTTATTGTAGCACTTTGCGCCAGAGAGCTGATCCCGTTTACAGTCCACCTCTTCAAGTTTCAGGACTTTGTTGGAGGTTAAAAGTTTACCCAGTAAGTTTTTCATATTTTTAATAATTTTTAAACCCTAAATATTTCAGGGTTCTGTAGTGTACTGGTTCGCTTTTTTAGTTGAGTAAGAAATTAAAGTAATGACAATTTTAATATTTCTTTATAAGTACTATTATTCTGTGGAGAAATGAATTAAATATGAACAGTATTGTTGTCAATGGAAATAGGGTTCTTTCACGGAGTCATGAGAGAAGCATTTCAGGGCCCCACAAATAGGAGGATGAGGTGTAGTAGAATTCATTGGAGCAAAAACTAAGGACTGCCCCCAGGTGCCTAATGTCTTAACAGCAAGGCTTAGCTCCACTTTGCTGTGGAAGAAATCTGGTCCTGTTGAGTCTGAGTGCCCACCAGTAGGGTCAGGGTCCAGAACTGTAATGGCATCACCCCGGGCTCTGGTAGTCCAGTATTAGTCTCTGCTCCTTGCTGCATTCAGGCTGCTGTACCCATGCTTGTACTTGGAGCCACATGGCTGCTACAGAGAGAGAACCTCTGAAGAAACAAACATGTGCTACTCAGGGAGCCTTTATTAAAATTATGCCTTGAAGGCCCTGGCCGGTTGGCTCTGTGGTAAAGCATCGGCCTGGCGTGCAGGAGTCCCGGGTTCGATTCCCGGCCAGAGCACACAGGAGAAGCGCCCATCTGCTTCTCCACCCCTCCCCCTCTCCTTCCTCTCTGTCTCTCTCTTCCCCTCCTGCAGCCGAGGCTCCATTGGAGCAAGGGATGGCCCGGGCGCTGGGGATGGCTCCTTGGCCTCTGCCCCAGGCGCTAGAGTGGCTCTGGTCGCAACAGAGTGACGCCCGGGATGGGCAGAGCATCGCCCCCTGGTGGGCATGCCAGGTGGATCCCGGTCGGGTGCATGCGGGAGTCTGTCTGACTGCCTCCCTGTTTCCAGCTTCAGAAAGGTACCAAAAGGGAAATAAAATTAAAAAAAAAAATACGCCTTGATTGGCCCTGGCTGATTGGCTCAGTGGTAGAGCATTGGCCTGGTGTGTGGATGTCCCAGGCTCGATTCCTGGTCAGGGCACAGTGAAGAGGTGCCCATCTGCTTCTTTACCCCTCCTCCTCTCGCTTCTCTCTTTTTCTCTCTCTCTCTTCCCCTCCTGCAGCCATGGCTTTATTGGAGCGAGTCAGCCCTGGGCATTGAAAATGGCTCCTTGGCCTCTGCCTCAAGCGCGAAGAAAAGCTAGGTTGAAGCAATAGACCAATGGCCCCAGATGGGTAGAGCATTACCTCCTATTGGTTTGCTGGGTGGATCCTGGTCGGGGTGCATGTGGGAATCTGTCTCTCTGCCTCCCCTCCTCTCACTGAATTAAAAAAAAAAAAAGCCTTGATTATTTTACCTGGGTTTAGGAGAAAGGCTATCTTTCAAACTAAAAAATTTCTGGCCCTGGCCGGACGGCTCAGCGGTAGAGCGTCGGCCTGGCGCGCGGGGGACCCGGGTTTGATTCCCGGCCAGGGCACACAGGAGAAGCGCCCATTTGCTTCTCCACCCCCCCCCCTCCTTCCTCTCTGTCTCTCTCTTCCCCTCCCGCAGCCAAGGCTCCACTGGAGCAAAGATGGCCCGGGCGCTGGGGATGGCGCCTTGGCCTCTGCCCCAGGTGCTAGAGTGGCTCTGGTCATGGCAGAGCGACGCCCTGGAGGGGCAGAGCATCGCCCCCTGGTGGGCAGAGCGTCGCCCCTGGTGGGCGTGCCGGGTGGATCCCGGTCGGGCGCATGCGGGAGTCTGTCTGACTGTCTCTCCCCGTTTCCAGCTTCAGAAAAAGACAAAAAAAAAAAAAAAAAAAAATTTTCTTCCCAATCCGTCCCCTCTCCAATCTGTTACTTTTCACAGGCTAGGTTTTACCCCTTTATGTCACCATTTTGGCTCTTAACTGTGCATGCTCCCCAAATTTTTCTGCCTCATCTTGGCTTCTACTGCTCATGTGCCTAGCAAAGGAATTCCCTCCCCTACCTCCCTCCATAATCCTGCTGTTGCCCATTCTGCCCCCTGAGATTAAATCCCTTTGGTAGGGGATGCAGCAGTCCCTGGGGAGCCTGCAAATGCTGTAACTTCTAGTGAATCAGGCTTCATGTCCAATCCCATTTGCTCCCTTCCTTAACTAACTAGCTTCCTGAGTTTACACTATGAACTCTGACGAATTGTTGGAAACTCATTTCTTGTTTGTAGGAAGATACTTATCTTTAGAAGACATATATGAAGTTCTTATTTAAATCTTTTTAAAAACAAAAAAGTACAGAACACGTGTATGCTAATTGCATACTCATTGTGTATTTCAGTATGTACTTTTGATCTGTATTTTCTGCAGATTGGCAGCTGGACCCAGTGGCACGATGAGATGCATAGTCTCATGGCAAGAATATAAGCAGTAGTGTGTGGTGTTTTTTTTTGTTTTTGTTTTTTTTTGTATTTTTCTGAAGCTGGAAACGGGGAGAGACAGTCAGACAGACTCCCGCATGCGCCCGACTGGGATCCACCCGGCACGCCCACCAAGGGGCGCAGGGGGCGATGCTCTGCCCCTCCAGGGTGTCACTGTCGCGACCAGAGCCACTCCAGCGCCTGGGGCAGAGGCCAAGGAGCCAACCCCAGCGCCCGGGCCATCTTTGCTCCAATGGAGCCTCGGCTGCGGGAGGGGAAGAGAGAGACAGAGAGGAAGGAGACGGGGAGGGGTGGAGAAGCAGATGAGTGCTTCTGTGTGCCCTGGCCGGGAATTGAACCCGGGACTTCTGCACTCCAGGCTGACGCTCTACCACTGAGCCAACTGGCCAGGGCCTATAGTGTGTTTTTTTTAATGACATAATGTCTAGTCACGTCTCTCTTTTTGGTATTGGCAGTTATTGATGCTCAGTGCGTATATCTATCACTACCAAACAGCGATATTCTTTTTATTTCTTTTTCATTTATTAGATGCAATACTTTTATAAAGAGTTGGTTTCCTTTATTATTTGGTTACTCAATAATAGTTTGTGTAGAAAAGGCAGGATTTATTCCTATTATTTGCGAGTTTTCCTTATTATTCTCTGAAAGTGGTTACTTAGGGGTTTTTTTTGTTTTTTTTTTTTGTATTTTTCTGAAGCTGGAAATGGGGAGAGACAGTCAGACACTCCCACATGCGCCGACCGGGATCCACCCGGCACGCCCACCAGGGGGCGACGCTCTGCCCACCAGGGGGCGATGCTCTGCCCCTCCAGGGCGTTGCTCTGTTGCGACCAGAGTCACTCTAGCGCCTGGGGCAGAGGCCAAGGCGCCATCCCCAGCACCCGGGCCGTCTTTGCTCCAATGGAGCCTCGCTGCGGGAGGGGAAGAGAGAGACAGAGAGGAAGGAGAGGGGGAGGGGTGGAGAAGCAGATGGGCGCTTCTCCTGTGTGCCCTGGCCGGGAATTGAACCCGGGACTTCTACACGCCAGGCCGACACTCTACCACTGAGCCAACTGGCCAGGGCCGGTTACTTAGGTTTTTAAAAACATTCTGAACTTGGTTCTGACCGGTTGGTTCAGTGGATAGAACATTGGCCCAGTGTGCAGAAGTCCTGTGTTCGATCCCTGGTCAGGATATGACTATTTTCTTTTCTTCCCCTCTCTCCCCCCCCCCCCCCCCCCCCTTCTGCTCTCACAGCCAGTGACTCGATTGATTTGAGTGTAGGCCCCAGGAGCTGAGGATAGCTCGGTCAGACCCAGATAGGCGTTGCCTGGTGGATCCTGGTCAGGGCGCATGCAGTAGTCTGTCTCTCCATCTTTCTTCATCTTAATTAATAAATAAAACATTATGAACTCATGGATTTATTCATATTTAATCTCTTGAAGTTGGCTTCTTTGTCACTTTGTTGTGGCCCTAATATTCCCTAGTAGTAACCCTAGTAGTTAGGTATCTTTTTTTTTTTATGACAAGATACTCTAGGCTTATCTTGTACATTTTAATTATTTGTTTAATTAATTATTTATTTTTAGTGAGAGAGACAGGCAGGAAGGGAGAGAGATAAGAAGCATCAACTGGTGGATGCATCACTTTAGTTTTTCATTGATTGCTTCTCATATGTGCCTTGACTGGAAGGGGGGTCTCCAGCTGAGCCAGTGACCTTTGGCCTCAAGCCAGAGGCTATGGAGTCATGTCTGTGATCTCATGCTCAAGCCCTCAACCCCATGTCAAACCAGTGAGCCTGCACTTAAGCCAGTGACCTTGGGGTGTCAGACCTAGGACTGCAGTATCCCAGGTTGACCCTCTGTTCACTGTGCCACCACCTGTCAGGCAATCTTGTACATTTTTTACTCTGTACCTGGAATTGGCCGTTTTATCCAAATAACCCTGATTTCTGTTATAGGGGAAACTATTTTAAGACCTAACTAGGTGCTAGGGGTGTTCATTTCTCCCAGGTTGGTCAATGTTTCTAGACCTCCTTAGTGAACAGAGCTAGTATGTGGATGTTTCTGGGGAGGGCTAACCAGTATTTATCTTAAAAATTATTTAATAGACTATTTTTAAAAGCAGTTTATGTTAACAGCAAAATCCAGTTGAAAATACAGAATGTTCCAAACACCCCTTGAGCCCACACATAAATAGCCTTTCCCACTATCAACATATCCTGCATCAGAGTGCTGCATTTGTCGCAGTTGATGAATTTACTACATTGACATATTATTGTTACCCCAAGTTCATTTTACGTTAGAGTTCATTCTTTGTGTTGTACATTTTATAGGTTTTTTAGTTTGTTTTTAAGCCAAACACAATACTTTTAGAAAAACTGGGTAGGAATGTGTAACCCTTCAAAAAAGTCACCTGGGGGTGCACACACAGTGCAGTGTGCAGATGATGTATTATAGAATTATACACCTGAAACCTGTATAATTTTATTAACCAATGTCACCCCAATAAATGCAATTAAAAATTTTAAAATAAAATGTCATCTGAACAAAGTATTGGAGAAATACAGAGTGGAATAATTATCTTTGCAAAATTTTGTAATAGAAATTTAAACAATTTCTCAATCTATAGACAATCTTATTTGAAATCCTAACATGTAAAACATAGAAATAGGCCTGACCTCTGGTGGCGCATTGGATAAAACGATGACCTGGAAAGCTTTGGTTGTTGGTTTGAAACCCTGGGCTTGACTGGTCAAGGCATATATGGGAGTTGATGCTTCCTGCTCTTCCCCCTTTCGCTCTCTCTTTCTCTCTCTCCCCTCTCTAAAATGAATTAAAAAAAACCCAAAACAAAACATAGAAATGACAGTTACTTTCAACCTCCAGTGTTATCTTTTTCTTCTTTACTCATTTTTGGTATTAAATATTTTCTTGTTTTAGTCCTAGCAGAATTCTTTTTTTTTTTAAGTGAGAGGAGGGGAGATACAGAGACAGACTCCCACATGTGCCCTAATTGGGATCCACTAGGTGACACCCGTCTGGGGCTGATGCTTGCAACTGAGCTATTATAAGTGTCTGAGGTAAAGGCTTAATGGAGCCATCCTCAGCACCTGGGGCTGTCACCCTTGAAGCAGTTGAGCCATGGCTGTGGGAGGGAGAGGGAGAGAGAGAGAAGAAAGGAGGAGAAGAGGGGAAGAAGATGGTCATCTCTCCTGTGTGCCCTGACTGGGAATTGAACCCGGGACTTCCACATAGCAGCTTGATGCTCTACCACTGAATCAACTGGCCAGGAATTAAGAATTTAATTGAAATTAAGAATTTTTAAAAAACATTTTTCTTGCCTGAGCAGGTAGTGGATAGAGCAAAGGTCCCCAAACTATGGCCCATGGGTCGCATGCGGCCCCCTGAGGCCACTTATCCGGCCCCCGCCGCACTTCTGGAAGGGACACCTCTTTCTTTGGTGGTCAGTGAGAGGAGCATAGTTCCCATTGAAATACTGGTCAGTTTGTTGATTTAAATTTACTTGTTCTTTATTTTAAATACTGTATTTGTTCCCGTTTTGTTTTTTTACTTTAAAATAAGATATGTGCAGTGTGCATAGGGATTTGTTCATAGTTTTTTTTTATAGTCCGGCCCTCCAGTGGTCTGAGGGACAGTGAACTGGCCCCCTGTGTAAAAAGTTTGGGGACCCCTGGGATAGAGCATCAGACTGGGATGCAGAGGACCCAGATTCGAATCCCTGAGGTTGCTGGCTTGAGCATGAGCTCACCAGCTTGAGCTCAGAATTGCTGACTTGAGCGTGGGATCATAGACATGACCCTATGGTCGCTGACTTGAAGCCTAAAGTCTCTGGCTTGAGCCCAAGGTCGCTGGCTTGAGCAAGGGGTCACTTGCTCTACTGTAGCGCTCCCCCCCATCAAGGCACATATGAGAAAGCAATCAATAAACAACTAAGGTGTTGCAACGAAGAACAAAGAATTGATGCTTCTCATCTCTCTCTGCCTTCCTGTCTGTCTGTCTCTCTCTCTCACCAAAACAAACAAACAAAAAATTACTTTTTTTCTTCAGGGTTTTTATTTTTCTTGACTAATTTTTTAAAAGTTCTGTTTATGTTGCTTGACCTGTGGTGGCACAGTGGATAAAGCGTTGACCTGGAATGTTGAGGTGGTCATTCGAAACCCTGGGCTTGCATGAACCATGCACATACGAGGAGGAGCTATGAGTTGATGCTTCCCACTCTTCCCCCCTGCCGTTCTCTCTCTCCTTTCTCTAAGTTCAATAAATCTGTAAAATTTTGTTTATGTTAAAACTTAATTCTTTTCATAGTTATTGATATTTTCATGTGTTTTTTCTTATTGTACGTAAGTTTTAAATGGTTACAGGCTCAAAACTTTTGGTCTTTTTAATATTTCTCTTCTTTTAAGCTTAGAAGTACTTCCCAATCCAAATATCGGATATTAGTCTGTATTTTTTATTTAATTGTGGCTTAATTTAAACTGATCTGGATTTATAGTTCTATAACTCTTCTTTTTAAGGATGGAAATGGAGTTGTCCGTGGCTACTACTTATCTGTGTTTCTGGAGCTCTCTGCCGGCTTGTCGGAAATTTCCAAGTAAGATGTGATTCAGTAACAAATTTCAATGTTGTTTACATACATACCTCTTCTCAGTTCTTATTATACTCTGCTAGTTACTGTGTATATTTGTGAAGGTATACACTAGTATGGAACCCTGAAATAGTATAGTGGCATAGACAGGCAGTTCTCAAATTGTATGGCCTTAGGACTTCTTATATTCTTAAAATTTATTGGGAACCATAAGGAATTTTTCTTTATGGAGGGTTTTAATCAGCATTTTCTGAATTAGAAGTTAAAACTGAGAATTTTTTTTTGTTTTATTAACTTTAAAATAATAACCTATTCTATATTATAACATAAACAACATTTTCTTGAAAAATATCTTTTTTTTTTTTGACAGTGAGAGAGTCGGAGAGAGGGACAGATAGGGACAAACAGGAAGGGAGAGAGATGAGAAGCATCAATTGTTCATTGTGGCTCCTTAGTTGTTCATTGATGACTTTCTCATATGTGCCCTGGCCAAGGGGCTACAGCAGAGTGAGTGACCCTTTGCTCATGCCAGTGACCTTGGGCTTCAAGCCATCGACCCCTGGGCTCAATCCAGTGATCCCACACTCAAGCCTGTAACCCCGTGCTCAAGCCTGTAACCCCGTGCTCAAGCCGGTGAGCCTGTGCTCAAGCCGGTGAGCCTGTGCTCAAGCCTGTAACCCTGTGCTCAAGCCGGTGAGCCTGTGCTCAAGCCGGTGAGCCTGTGCTCAAGCCTGTAACCCCGTGCTTAAGCCGGTGAGCCTGTGCTCAAGCCGGTGAGCCTGTGCTCAAGCCTGTAACCCCGTGCTCATGCCGGTGAGCCTGTGCTCAAGCCGGTGAGCCCGTGCTCAAGCCGGTGAGCCTGTGCTCAAGCCTGTAACCCCGTGCTCAAGCCAGTGAGCCTGTGCTCAAGCCTGTAACCCCGTGCTCAAGCCGGTGAGCCCGTGCTCAAGCCGGTGAGCCCGTGCTCAAGCCGGTGAGCCCGTGCTCAAGCTGGTGAGCCTGTGCTCAAGCCAGTGAGCCTGTGCTCAAGCCTGTAACCCCGTGCTCAAGCCGGTGAGCCTGTGCTCAAGCCGGTGAGCCTGTGCTCAAGCCTGTAACCCCGTGCTCAAGCCGGTGAGCCTGTGCTCAAGCCGGTGAGCCTGTGCTCAAGCCAGCGACCTCAGGGTTTTGAACCTGAGTCTGCCGCATCCCTGTCCCATGCTCTATCCACTGCACCACTGCCTGGTCAGGCGAAAAATAACTTTTTTTAAAGCAAAATATTTGATGAAAAACTTGTATTTCTGTAAATCCCTTGATATCTGACTTAAAAAGAAGACAAATGGATTCTTACATTTGCTTCTATATTTAATTTGTGTGGAACAAGTTGTTTAGGTTGAAGTCTGTATATAAAATGTAGCCTCACAGATTTTGAATATCATGCAGTTGGAAAGTTGTTATTTTGTTGTTGTTGAGAGAGAGAGGACAAGGAAGAGAGATGAGAAGCATCAACTTGTACTGAAATGTCATTCAGTTATAGAATTAAGAGTTTAACAGTGAGGTAGTGTAACTGTCAAATGTGGAATAAAAACTTAAATTGTGTCATTATCTAGATTTTAATATCACCTGGGACCCTGCAGAAGTACTTTTATAATTTTATTATACTTAATTTTCTCTGTATGATAGGTGTGTGTTAGCATACACGTGTGTGTAGGCTTTTAGAAGAAATCTGCACCTGAGTGACATCCTGGAAGTGACTTACTGGCACCTACTGAGTGACTTGTTTTAGAGAAGGGAACTGAGTCGCTTAAGGAAAGAGTAGAAGTTTTCGGGAGAGTTATTTTAATGAGACTAAAATTTTTAAGTTTACAGTTACTACATTTATTTAGACTTTTCGGTTTGATAGAAAGAATTTAAATTGGAATATTCAAATTTAAGGTTTGAATTGATTGGGATTGAGGTAATATGTGAATAATTTAACATGGCTTAATTACCATATTTATTAGGAATGTGGGCCTATATTTGTCATGGTTTTAAAAAACTAATGCAGATAAAAGAATGATTTTTTTTCAAACGTTGTATGACGTCTTATACAAAAGAACTAATTCTTCAAAAATGTTTTGTTTTGATTTTAAACATCTGTCTTGATCCTGGATGTATTTGACTGTTATGTGTTATGTATTATGTATTAATATCTGTCTCCCAGATTTTTCAGTATTCTTGATTGTTTCTCTATGAGTTTTGGGTTTTTGCTACTCATTTTTAAAATAATAAAAAGTTTATTTTTGGCCCTGATTGGTTGGTTCAGTGGCAGAGCCTCAGCTTGGCGTGTGGAAGTCCCAGGTTCAACTCCCAGTCAGGGCACATAGGAGAAGCGACCATCTGCTTCTTAACTCCTCCCCCTCTTGCCTCTCTCTCTCTCACTCTCTCTGTCTATCTCCCCCTTCCCCTCCTCCTCCTCCTCCTGTAGCCATGGCTTGATTGGAGCAAGTTAGCCCCGGGCACTGAGGATGGCTCCATGGCCTCTGCCTCAGGCACTAAAAATATGTGAGCATGGACCAGAGTGGGCAGAGCATTGGACTCAGACGGGTTTGCCAGGTGTATCCCGCGGGAGTCTGTCTCTCTGTAGCCCCTCCTCTCACTTGGAAAGGAAGAAAAAGGAAAAGAGAAAATTATTTATTTATTTTTTTTTTTCATTTTTCTGAAGCTGGAAACAGGGAGAGACAGCCAGACAGACTCCCGCATGCGCCCGACCGGGATCCACCCGGCACGCCCACCAGGGGGCGACGCTCTGCCCACCAGGGGGCGATGCTCTGCCCATCCTGGGCGTCGCCATATTGCGACCAGAGCCACTCTAGCGCCTGGGGCAGAGGCCACAGAGCCATCCCCAGCGCCCGGGCCATCTTTGCTCCAATGGAGCCTCGGCTGCGGGAGGGGAAGAGAGAGACAGAGAGGAAAGCGCGGCGGAGGGGTGGAGAAGCAAATGGGCGCTTCTCCTGTGTGCCCTGGCCGGGAATCGAACCCGGGTCCTCCGCACGCTAGGCCGACGCTCTACCGCTGAGCCAACCGGCCAGGGCGAAAATTATGTTTTATAGTTGTCCTAGTGAGTATGTCATGGTATCTCATTGTGGTTTTATTTTGAATTTCCTCAGTCACCAAAGGAGTTGAACGTATTTTCATGTGCTTTAGTATAAAGTCTTTGTATATGACTTCTTTGGAGAAATGTCTTTTCAAGTTCATTGCCCATTTTTAAATTGGGTTGCTTGTCTTTTTGTTGTTAAATTGTTATAAGAATTCTGTATATTTTTTGTATGCTGAATTCTTATCAGATAAATGATTTAACAATAGTTTCTTTTATCCTTAAGTTGTCTTCACTTTCTTGATAATATCCTTTGATGCACAGAAATTTTTAATTTTTATGAAGTCCAAGTTATCTGTTTTTTCTTTTGTTGCTTATACTTCTGGAGTTAATCTACAAATCCACTGCCACATTTGAATTCACAAAGACTTATACCTATGATTTCTTCTAAGAGGTATAGGTTTAGCTCTTATGTTTAGGTTGTCGATCCATTTTGATTTAATTTTTGTATATGAAGTTAGATAGGGTTCCAACTTTATTCTTTTGCTGTCCAATTTTCTCAGCAACATTTGTTAAGAGACTTTTCTTTTCCTATTGAAAGATCTTGGCACCTTTGTCAAAAATCAGTTGTGCATCAGTATTTGGGTTTATTTCTGGACATAGAATGGTATACAGAGCTGGTCTCATGACTCATAAAATCTAGACAGACAAACTACCACAGCTTTTGTATTGGTTAGTTCTTTGTTTCATCAATCTAGATAATGTACTATGAGAGATACTAATACAAAAATTATTTTACAACACTTAAAGAAATACTTACACATGATATTTACAGGAAGAGTTGTAAATTTTTCTTTTGCCTTTGGCAGCAGGAATAACAGCTTGAGCTATTGTGTTTTTTATTTTAAAATATTCCCCACTTATACTTATTTACCTCAACCTTGCTGTACACCTGAAATGAATACAAAATAATATTGAAATGTACACTGTAATTGAAAAATAAAATACACAAAGTTTACATCCACCAAAAAAAGAAACTTTATGGTTACTATAGAGGTAAGACTATCTAAACCTGTAGAGAATTATTTTCATGAAAATTTATTTGAGCCAAACTAATAAATGCTGGGGAGCAAGATTTTAAATTCCCCAAGAACAGGTTTGCAGCTTCTTTTATGCATTTAAAATTAAGGAGAGAGTCAGAAGATTGGAGACAGCAAGGAGGGGAGTGGATTAAAGAATAGTTAAGATTGTGTGCTCTTTTGAGGCTTAATAACTTCTTTGAGGGTTACTACTTCTAGATGTGTTAATTTAGGTGCATAAGAACAATGGACAGGGCTGGCTTAAACCCTTTCCAAAGAAGTTGCACACCTGGAGCTGGACCACCCACCATGGCCTGCCCACTTAGGAGTTCATGATCAGATCGCCCTGTGAGGAACTTTCCACCCAACCCCTTTTTCTGTTCACATTCATGTTGAGTGTTCCTTCTGATTATTTTTATTTCTTCACTTTTTCTTTCTTTTTGTAATAATAGTGCTTTCTTAGTAAAAATGAGTTTGAAAACTTGCATGTTTTATATTCTGTAAGATAGGGAAATCTGAAAATATTGGCTTTCCCCACGTATACTTATTTTCTGTTAGAAAAGTTTATAGGCCTCAATGGAAAAATGTGGTAGAGTTTTTCAAAATTTATGATTTATTTTAAAATTTCATGGTGATATACTTCAAAGGAAATGGCAGAATTTTTACTTGTGAGGAAATAATGAATATGTGAAAAAATATGTATGGCTTTGCAAAAACAAACAAAAATAACTTTGAAGTACTATTTTATACAGATTTATTTACTGAGGTGATGTTTTCTACCTGCTGTATTGGTAAACATCATGGGGAGGAAAGAAGGACCCAGTGCCAGTCTGTTGTGGTAGCCCATTCACAATGCTGATGTCTTTATAAATAATACAGTCCTTCTGAAAGAAATGTAATTGTGTATATTGGTTAAGTTTCTTCTCAGGTCATTACGCAATGACCTTAATGTTCTGATGAGTCTTTTTTATTCTGGCTTATTACCTATAGTAATCTTCTGTTTTTCAATTTTAGATATGAATATCGTGTAGAAATGGTTCACCAGTCCTGCAATGATCCTACGAAAAATATCATTCGAGAGTTTGCATCTGACTTTGAAGTTGGAGAATGCTGGGGTTATAATAGGTTTTTCCGTTTGGACTTACTTGCAAATGAAGGGTACTTGAATCGACAAAATGATACAGTGATTTTAAGGTAATAGGAAACATTTGATATAGTGGCTATTATCATGAGGGAATAAATTCACTAGAACTTTGTTTTAAAATCTATTTGTTTAGCGAAGATGAATATTGAAATTCACATTAACTATACCTTACTATGTTCTTACCCATTTATTTCCATGAGTCCTGTGTAGTCAGTGAATAGAATAATTTAAGTTAGTCAGAAATGTGTTTGACATCTAGTTAGTAATGCCATAAATTTAGTAGGGTGCCATTTATCTGTTGAACTTGCAGCCTCACTTAGCAAATCAGAAAATAGAGGTTATATGCTTATTTTTTCATTTCACATAGTGCCCTGACCAGGACTTGAACCTAGGACCTTAGAGGTTGAGCCAGTGCCCTTGGGGTTCAGTTGGCGACCCCAGATTGAACTGATGACCTCAGTGCTCCAGGCCCATGCTGTATCCACTGCACCACTCTTTAGGGCTAATTTTTCGTATTTAAAAAAAGTATTTCGGTCTTGGCCGGTTGGCTCAGTGGATGGAGCATTGGCTGCATGTGTGGACATCCTGGATTCGATTTCTGGTAGGGCACACATGAGAAGTGACCCACTACTTCTCTTCCCTTGCCTTTTCCCATTCTTTCTCTCTTCCCCTCTCACAGCCAGTGGCTCGGTTGGTTTGAGTGTTGGCCTCAGGCACTGTGGATAGCTTGGTTGATTTAAATATTGGCCATAGGCGGGGTTTGCTGAGTGGATCCTGGTCAGGGAGCATGTGGGAGTCTGTCTGTCTCCCCTCTCACTTAAAAAACAAACAGAAAATATACTTACCTGGCAGGGGAGATACCATGATCACGAAGGTGGTTTTCCCAGGGTGAGGCTCACTCATTGCACTCCGAGTGTGCTGACCCCTGCGATTTCCCCAAATGTGGGAAACTTGACTGCATAATTTGTGGTAGTGGGGGACTGCGTTCGTGCTCTCCCCTGGAAAAAAACAAAAAAACAAACAAACAAAAAACTAATACATATTAAAGCAAAAAGCAGTCTTGGGTAGTTGAACTTTTTTTTTTTTTTTTTTTACAGAGACAAGAGAGAGAGGGATAGATAGGGACGGACAGACAGGAACAGAGAGAGTTGAGAAGCATCAATCATCAGTTTTTCGTTGTGACACCTTAGTTGTTCATTGATTGCTTTCTCATATGTGCCTTGACTGTGGGACTACAGCAGACCGAGTAACCCCTTGCTCGAGCCAGCGACCTTGGGTCTAAGCTGGTGAACTTTTGCTCAAACCAGATGAGCCCACGCTCAAGCTGGCGACCTCGGGGTCTCGAACCTGGGTCCTTTGCATTCCAGTTCAATGCACTATCCACTGCGCCACCGCCTGGTCAGGCGGGTAGTTGAACTTTTAAGTGATTCTTTTATTGAGGAGCAGGAAATCTAGGAATGTGATATGGAACAAGTAGTGAGAAAGAGCAGTACCTAAAACAAACTGCCTGGCCCTGGCTGGTTGGCTCAGTGGTAGAGCGTCAGCCCGGTGTGTGGAAGTCCCGGGTTTGATTCCCAGTCAGGGCACACAGGAGAAACGCCCATTTATTTTTCCACCCTTCCTCCTCTTCCTCTCCTTCCTATCTCTCTCTTCCCCTCCTGCAGCCAAGGCTCCATTGGAGCAAAGTTGGCCTGGGCGCTGAGGATGGCTCCATGGCCTCTGTCTTAGGCGTTAGAATGGCTCCGACAGCAACGGAGCAACGTCCCAGAGGGGCTGAACGTCACCCCCTGGTGGGCATGCCAGGTGGATTCCGGTCTGGCGCAAGCAAGAGTCTGTCTGTCGCCCCCCACTTCTCACTTTGGAAAAATACAAAAACAAAAAAACAAACAAAAAACAAACTGCCTGTTTTGCTAGGGTCTGACCTAGTTGAGAAAGGGGAAGGAAAGAGCTTCCTCCTTCCTGCTTAGTATGGTCCTGCTCTTCGTAACTCATGATCAACATTGTATTTCAGTTACGTTATTTTAATAAATATGCTTCAGTAGATAACTATGACATGTAATGTTATTTCTTATTTTAAAAAACTTTTCCGTTGATTTGAGAGAGAGAGAGAGGAAGGGGAGAATGAAGAGAGAGAGCAAGAGAAGCATCAACTCATTACATATTCTATTTAGTTGTGTACTGGATTGCTTCTTGTACATGCCCTGATGGGACCAAACCTGTGACCTTGGTGCACCAGGGCTACACTTGATCCACTTGGCCACCCAGCCAGTTCTTTATTTTTTTATTTTTTAAAAATTTTTTTCTGAAGCTGTAAACGGGGAGAGACAGACAGACTCCCGCATGCGCCCGACCGGGATCCACCCGGCACGACCACCAGGGGTGACGCTCTGCCCCTCTGGGGCGTCGCTTTGCCGCAACCAGAGCCACTCTAGCGCCTGGGGCAGAGGCCAAGGAGCCATCCCCAGCGCCCGGGCCATCTTTGCTCCAATGGAGCCTCGGCTGCAGGAGGGGAAGAGAGAGACAGAGAGGAAGGGGGGGTGGTGGAGAAGCAAATGGGCGCTTCTCCTATGTGCCCTGGCCAGGAATCGAACCCGGGTCCCCCGCACTTCAGGCCGACGCTCTACCGCTGAGCCAACCGGCCAGGGCCCAGCCAGTTCTTTAGAAAACTGTTTACTGACCAGGCGGTGGCACAGTGGATAGACCATTCAACTGGGATGTGGAGGACCCAGGTTCGAGACCCCGAGGTCGCCAGCTTGAGCGCAGGCTCATCTGGTTTGAGCAAAGCTCACCAGCTTGGACCCAGGGTCGCTGGCTCGAGCAAGACATTACTTGGTCTGCTGAAGGCCCACAGTCATGGCACATAGGAGAAAGCAATCAATGAACAACTAAGGTGTCACAACGAAAAACTGATGATTTGATGCTTTTCATCTCTCTCCGTTCCTGTCTGTCTGTCCCTATCTATTCCTCTCTCTAACTCTGTCTCTGTAAAAAAATAAAATAAAATAAAAAAAGCTGCTGTTTAAGTTTAGGTAACTGACTTACAGATGACTTCTTAGAACCTGATTTTATTATAATTTGTGAACTACGTGTATAAATGGCAAATATGAGGAGCTCTGAGTTCATGTTGAAGTTTGGCCTTACAGTGTAATGAAACTTAAAATTTTAGAAATTATAGATACTGGTTTAGGCTTGGTTGATAATACTTGACTGTTTGGGTTATTTTTCACATGCAGCTATTCTTTTAAGGTTTCAGGTTCGTTCACCAACTTTCTTTCAAAAATGCCGGGACCAGCACTGGTATATTACTCAGTTGGAAGCTGCACAGACTAGCTATATTCAACAAATAAATAACCTTAAAGAGGTAAGCAAAAAAGTTTATATTTGGGTTTAGTGTTTCATTTTGTCTTATTGACCATTAACATTTTTGATTACCGTATTTCCCCATGTCTAAGACGATCCCATGTATAAGACGCACCTTAATTTTGGCACCCGAAATTTGAAAAAAAGGTATTGCATAAAGTTATTGAACTCAAGTTTTATTCATCATAAAATTCATATAACTCCCCATTGTCAAAACTCCCATCCATTAGCTTGTCCTCATCTGTGTCTGATGATGAATCACTGTCTTCAACAATGAGAGCAAAAACAAGCACAAAAAAGCGGGAAATGCAAGGAAAAAAATTACAACCACTGTATAAGGTGTACTCAGTTTTTAGACCCCAAATTGGGGGGGGGGGTGCGTCTTATACATGATGGAATGTGGTAGATTTTTGATAATTACTATTTGTAATTTTGTAGAAAAGTTCAATTATATTCTCCATTTTTACCACCTTTGAACCTCTAATTTTTTTTTTGTGATGAGGTACAGATAGGGACAGAGAGGAAGGGAGAGAGATGAGAAGCATCAGTTCTTTGTTGTGGCTTTTTAGTTGTTCATTGATTGCTTTCTCATATGTGCCTTGACCCGAGGGGGGGGGGGCAACAGCAGACCGAGTAACCCCTTGCTCGAGCCAGTGACCTTGGGCTCAACCTAATGAGCCTTGCTCCAAGCAGATGAGCCCACGCTCAAGCTGGAGACCTCCTGGTTTCAAACCTGGGTCCTCCGCGTCCCAGTCCAACACTCTATCCACTGGGCCACCGCCTGGTCAGGCTGAACCTCTAATTCTTTATTGTTCAGTAGCCACTAGCCATATGTAACTCTGTAAACTTAAACAAATTCAGCCTGTCCAGGCGGCACAGTAGATAGAGCATCAGACTGGGATGTGGAGGACCCAGGTTCGAGACCCCGAGGTCGCCAGCTTGAGCGTGAGCTCATCTGGTTTGTGCAAGGCTCACCAGCTTGAGCCCAAGGTCGCTGGCTCGAGAAAGGGGTCACTTGGTCTGCTGTAGCCCCCTAGGTCCAGGCACATATGAGAAATCAATCAATGAACAACTAAGGAACTGCAACGAAGAATTGATGTTTCTCATCTTTCTCTCTACCTGTCTGTCCCTATCTGTCCCTTTCTCTGACTCTCTCTGTCTCTCCCACAAAAACAAAAGAAGAACAAACAAAAAAACCAAATTCAGCTCAGTAGTTGCACTGGCCGCGTTTTAAGTGCTTGTATTGGGCACTGCAGACATAGATATTTGCATCGTTGTATAATATTTTTCTACAGTGCTGCTCTAGTTTAAGGTTGTCTGTTTGGTCTTCTCTCAGTGACTTCTGTATTTCTCTTCCCCACGGTTTCTTGAATTTAGATGATTCAGAGTTGCCCCCTCTTGAATCCTCACTATTGAATTGAGCACTAGCATGAATTGGTTAATTTTTATTTTACAATGGTAAACTAAATTACGTAAGGAATGTTTCTTTTTTGTCCGTGGAAACTGGGATAGATGCAGGGGAAGGTTTGAGTAGTTCATAGATGAGGGAGGAAAATAAGAATAAATACATACTCTCAGAGGTTTTTATGTTAACTGTATCACTTAAAACTGCCTGTATTTACTGTAGTTTGCTAATTGTATGTGTAGCTTAGGCTGGATAGGAGAAGGATGAGAATAAATGGGGCAGTTTTTCTTTGTTACAGATTTTTGATAAGCTTAGGGCAGCAGGTGGTGAGAGACGGTACAAGCAATGGCTTTAGGAACACGTTGGTATATTGTTTATTTAAAATATTTTTGTTGTACCACAGAAACACTGCCTGTGACTCATGTTTATTTGTGCTTTTTCTGTCTTAAAAGAGGCTTGCCATTGAGTTATCTCGAACTCAGAAGTCAAGAGATTTGTCACCAGCAGCTAATCATCTTAGCCCCGAGAATGATGACACTCCCGAGACCCGATCTAAGAAGTCTGGTTCCTGTGCTGACGGGCTTCTCCAGGACAGTCCTGGTTCAGCTACTGTCAGAGAGGTCAAAGACGACGAAGATGAGGAGAAGATTCAGAATGAGGATTATCATGTAATAATTAGACCAGTTCTAGATTTATTTTGTGTTTGATAAGAGAACACGATCGTGGTTTTCAGCATATGATGTAGGGGAATTAGTGTGCCGAAAGTCTTGTCCACTTATTTTCACTTTTATTGTATGCCTTTGTTTGTTTGTTTGTTTTGTATTTTTCTGAAGTTGGAAACGGAGGCAATCAGACAGACTCCTGCATGCGCCCGACCGGGATCCACCCGGCATGCCTACCAAGGGGCGATGCTTTGCCAATCTGGGACGTTGCTCTGTTGCAACCAGAGGCATTCTAGCGCCTGAGGCAGAGGCCACAGAGCCATCCTCAGCACCTGGGCCAACTTTGCTCCAATGGAGCCTTGGCTGTGGGAGGGGAAGAGAGAAAGAGGAAGGAGAGGAGGAGGGGTGGAGTAGCAGATGGGCACTTCTCCTGTGTGCCCTGGCCGGGAATCGAACCCGGGACTCCTGCATGCCAGGCCGACGCTCTTACCACTGAGCCAACTGGCCAGGGCTATTGTATGCCTTTCTGTAGATGAGTCAGCAGTGGCTGAATTGAAGTGTTTTTTGGTTTGTTTTTTTACAGAGAGAGGGATAGATAGGAACAGACAGACAGGAACGGAGAGAGATGAGAAGCATCAATCATCAGTTTTTTGTTGTAACACCTTAGTTGCTCATTGATTGCTTTCTCCTCTGTGCCTTGATCATGGTCCTTCAGCAGACTAACCCCTTGCTCAAGGCAGTGACCTTGGATCCAAGCTTTGCTCAAACCAGATGAGCCCGTGCTCAAGCTGGCGACCTTGGGGTCTCGAACCTGGGTCCTCCGCATCCCAGTCTGATGTTCTGTGCACTGCGCCACCACCTGGTCAGGCTGAATTGAAGTGTTTTAAGGTTTTAAAATTAATTTATTGTACTGACCCTGGCTGGTTGGCTCTGTGGTAGAGTGTCAGCCTGGTGTGTGGAAGTCCCGGGTTCAATTCCCACTCAAGACACACAGGAGAAGCGCCCATCTGCTTTTCCACCCCTCCCCCTCTCCTTCCTCTCCATCTCTCTTTCTCTCTTGCAGCCAAGACTCCATTGGAGCAAAGTTGGCCTGGGCACTGAGGATGGCTCCATGGCCTCCCCCCTCAGGCTCTAGAATGGCTCCGATTGCAACAGAGCAATGCCCCAGATGGGCAGAACATCCCCCCCTGGTGGGCATGCCGGGTGGATACCGGTCAGGTGCATGCAGGAGTCTGTCTGACTGCCTCCCCGCTTCTAACTTCAGAGGAAAAAAAAAATTAATCTATTGTAGAAAGTTATATTCTACAAAACAAACTGTGGTGGACATTCTAGAAACTATATAGGTTGTGAATTTTAAAAATGTGTTTTATTTCTATTCATTGAAACTACATTTTATGCAGTGATCATTTTCTCATTGCATATGTAGATAGAATGATCTAGGGCTTTTGGGAGATAGCGCGGTTCTGTCCCAGCTAAACACCACTAGGATGAGAATTTAAGAAGTAGGTGTTTTTGTTGAAGGTGAGACGGATGCAGAGGGAAGCTTTCTGAGACCATGTGTACATTAAACTGAAGGCGCCATCCCGGAGACAGACTGAAGATAAGTTTAAGACACAAAACAAAGTATTTAAAAAGATTAATAGGGTTTGGAAGAAGCAGTCAGGTTATTTAACCTTATGCTAGGATGAGGTAAAGGAAGGGTAGGTGGGGTTTACTGGTAGGGCGGCTGAAATTGGGGGTTTTATATTTAATAGCCAGTATGTTTTTCTGGGCAGATAGGTGACAGGTTTTACAATGGCCCTGCGGATCGTAGAGATGAGGCATGATCTGAGGAATGATAATCTGAAATGTTTGTACGTGTGCAGCCTTACTGGAAGCTGATTCAGACTCTGTGAAGCATTTCCAGTTACACTGAGGGCCCAGCTGAAGTGGGCAGCAATGAATTACTAGTGGTTCTAGGTAATGTGGTTGTGTGCTTTTGTCCGCTGTACCCAGCAGCCTAGGCACAGGAGCAGAGAATTCTGATGATTCCATTGTTGTTTGGTACCTGGTCCGTACTGAATCGTTCTTTGAGATGAAACTTGTTTTTTTGCCTTGTTCTAGCACGAGCTTTCAGATGGGGATCTGGATCTGGATCTTGTTGGGGAAGATGAAGTAAATCACCTCGATGGCAGCAGTTCCTCTGCCAGTTCCACAGCGACAAGTAACACGGAGGAAAATGACATTGATGAAGAAACTATGTGAGTGTTGTACGTTAACTACCGTTGTGAAGCATCTAAGTGATAATAGTAGAAGCATATTAACTAGGCCTAAAAGTGGGATATTTACCTTTTTTTCCCTTTTTTTGAGAGAGAGACAGGAAGGGAGAGAGAGAGATGAGAACCATCGATTCTTTGTTGCAACACCTTAGTTGTTCATTGATTACTTTCTCATATGTGCCTTGACCGGGGGGCTACAGTCAAGCCAGTGACCCCTTGCTGAAACGAGTGATTTTGGGGTTCAAGCCAGTGACCTTTGGGCTCAAGCCAGTTACCACAGAGTCATGTCTATCCCATGCTCAAGCCAGTGACTCTGTGCTCAAGCTGATGAGCTTGCGCTCAAGCCTGCGACCTCGGTGTTTCAAGACTGGGTCCTCAGCATCCCAGGCTGACACTCTGTCTACTGCGCCACCTCCTAGTCAGGATATTTTAGTATTTTTTTAAAGGTAGTTTGACTATTAGTACTACCTATACATGTTATAATGACAAAAGTATTTTTCTTCATTTTTGTATATAGAAGTATCCTATCTTCACAGGAGAAGGCTGTGCACTGTAGTTGTAAAATGCATTGAGGTGTGACAGATAATGTTGATTTTCCTTACTCTGTGGGAATAATGAACTCTGTATATTCTTAGGTCTGGAGAAAACGATGTGGAGTACAACAACATGGAATTGGAGGAGGGAGAAATTGTAGTAGATAGAGCCACTGCGGGACCTCCAGGTACAGAGGCCAAACCCCATGGGCCTTCTTTTCTGTTCTTTTTTGATCGTATTATATTTTAATATGTGGCAGCCACTGCTCTGTATGACTCATGGTGTTGGAGGTCCTATATTTTGTGTATGGACTTTAGAGTCTATTACTAATGTATTTTTAAAATTTATTTATTTTTAGCCAGAAAGGAAGGGAGACAGAGAGACAGGAACATAGATCTGTTCTGCATGTGCCCTGACCAGGGATCGAACCAGCAACCTCTGTGTTTCAGGCCGATGCTCTGACCAACTGAGCTATCCAGCCAGGGCACTAATATATTTAAAACAATACTAATACCTAGCATTTGGGACCAGGCACAGTGCAAAAACACTTTGTGTACCTTACTTACGTATAAGACTGTGAGATGCTAGGCCACTGTCTCCAAAGTCGCCTCCCGCTGGGTTCCTTCTATCCCTTGTTGCTCCCTTCATTCTGTTTCCTACAGCATGAAGACAGGATGAAATTTTGTCCTTCACATTCATATCTGATCATGCCACTTCTTTACTTAAAGTCCAAACTCGTGACCCTGGTACACAAAGCCCTGTGCGTGCCGGCTCTGTTAAGTTCTCAGGTTCCCCTTGCTCACACGCCAGTGCCATCGTCCAGCCCACCACGTGTCCCGTGGCACCTCTCACAGCCTCGTGTCCCACATGTGTTCCTTGTACCTTCTCCTTGTCTTAGCTTTTATCTCATCTCTTCCTAGAAGCCCTCCCAAGACTGCTTGCCCTGGGTGTCTTTTCCGCTCTCAGATTAATCTTTCAGAACCTGTAGGACCCATGTAAGCTATTTAACTGCTTATTTAGTGCCCATTTGCCTTTCACCTCGGACTCCATGAAGCCGAGACAGTGTGGGACTTAACGTTGCATACCCAGCACTTAGCAGTATAATAGGGATCATTTAATATTTTTCAGATCAATATTGAGTAAATGCACTTTATGATCAAGTATTTAATATCAGTTTCAAGATTTTAAGTAATACAGAAAAATTCAGAGGCTGTCTTGGTGCAAAATAGAAGCTGAATATACTGCATCAAAGTTACTGAGTATTTTTTAGCTTTTTTATTTTAAAGTTAAACTCTGTGATTTCTTCCCTTAAACTGCATTGTAGGGAAACTCCTGTATATAACATTTTTAGACACTTTGAGTAAACTAGAAGTTATATTTTTCAATTACTCAGTCACCAGATATTTACCGAGCACTTAACTGGAACTGGGTACTCTTTTACTATCTGGAGTGACAGTACTAAATAAAAGTCCCTGTTCTCATGGACCTTATGTTCTATAATTCTGAACTTATAATTTACTCAAATATTTTTTGAGTACCTATTATAATTCAGACACTGAATTCTAGGTGCTGAGGATACAGCAAATCAGTTAATTTTTATTCTGTGCTTTTGGGAGTTTTACATATTTGGTAGCTACTTGTTGAAATTCTTCCCTGTTTCAGGATATCTGGACAATACAATGAAAAAGACTTAACCCTTTAGTTACTTATAATCTAAAGGTGAATAGATGTGTGAACAATATATGTAAATATAAGAGAGTACATGTGCAAAAGAATTTCAACTAATTGCTTTCTGTACTGCCTCTTTGAGTAGATGGAGCATAACTTCCCACTGTTAAGTGTAAGCTACGCTTAGGGACTTGGCTTCCAGATAGTACAGTGTGAAAGGGGGAGAGTTACCTACATCAGATTGTCAGGTTTAGTGTCATCGTGTTGTCATGTTGATAGCATGTACCCTTGATGTGATGTGCTGAGAATGGCACCTCTATCCGCCATTCTCCCCAAAACCCATAAGCACTGTCTAACCATGAGAAAAACACTACACACACCCCAGCTGAAGGACAATCTACAAAATATCTGACTAGTACTCCTTAAAACTGCCAAAGCCGTCAAAAACATACATGTGATTTGATATTTTGGATGGGACCCCAGGACGCAAGAAGGACATTAGGGGAAAATTAATAAAATCTGAAAAATGTTTAGAATTTAATTACATATTACTATTGGTTTATTAGTTATGATCAAAGTACTATGGTAATGAAAGATGTTGAACAGTGGGGAGACTGGGTATGGGATGTACAGAAATACTGTATATTCTCTTTACACTTTTTTTATAAATCTAAGACTATTGTACAATAAAACATTTTAATAAAGGAGTAAACAGGCTAGATTCGGGATGGAGCAGGGCTGAGAGTAGCATGCATTATCATTGTATGTTAATTACAGAAGGTCCACTTTGCGCCTGTTACTAATATATATTTTGGAGCTATGCAGTCATCTAAATCATGTCAGTTAAGAGGTTTAAGTTGTTCATTAGAAAGAAAAGGATCTTCCTTATACAGAAGCTAGGTTTAAGGTAAAATTCTAGTATCATTTTATAGACTATTAAATAAGAATATGGCTTGAAACGAGAGAGCTGATGATTCAGGTGGCCTCATTCCTCTATGAATTGCTTTGTTTACTCAGTTATTTTCATTTAGTTGCAATAGAGTTTATGCTTAAAAATCTGTGCTGAAAGGCTGTAAGAATCATTCCAATCAAAATACTAGCTAGTTGAATCAGTGGAGTAGGAAAATCTATTTTATATTTGCTGGCCACATGTAATTTGTGAAATATTTTAATAATCTTTCTTACTTGAGAATAGGTTCTGGCAATATAACATACTTGTGAAACAAATTGACCTTATGTAAGGCTACTCCTCAAAACACTTGTTATTTCAGATTAGAGATTAAGGTTACCTGTTCTACAGATGTTTAATGAATGCCCACTAGGTATCAGCCACTTTGTTGTTCGTTGGGAGTATAAGACGAATGAACATCACTTTCCCTAAACGAGAAACCACTAGTCACTGCAAAACTTTGTGATTGTAAATATAGATTCTGGGGGGGTGACACCAGAAAAGAAAGTGAGAGCTAATTGGGAATGGGTAGATTAAGGCTTCAGAAAGGGGAGAAATGCTTGACCTTGCTCTTGAAATATAGTGTCAGCCTGGCATGTTGAAGTCCCGGGTTCAATTCCTGGTCAGGGCACACAGGAGAAGCGACCATTTGCTTCTCCACCCATCCTCCTCTCACTCTTTCTCTATTCCTCTCCCACAGTCGTGGCTCAGTTGCAGCAAGTTGGCCCCGGGCATTGAGGATGGCTCCATGGACTCACCTCAGTGGCCACTAAAAAAGCTTGGTTACTGAGTAGTGGAGCAGTGGCCCAGATGGGCAGAGCATTGCCCCTTAAAGGGGCTTGCTGGGTGGATCCCTGTTGGGGTGCATGTGATAGTTTGTCTCTCTGCCTCCCT
The DNA here is from genome assembly GCF_036850995.1 of Saccopteryx leptura. Classification (NCBI taxonomy): domain Eukaryota; kingdom Metazoa; phylum Chordata; class Mammalia; order Chiroptera; family Emballonuridae; genus Saccopteryx; species Saccopteryx leptura. Next base: position 357,510,230 of record NC_089504.1, on the reverse strand, counting down.
GCTTCTCACTTAAGAAAAAAATCTGCCCTGGCTGGTTGGCTCAGTGGTAGAGTATTGTCCCTGTGTGTGGAAGTCCTAGGTTTGATTCCCGGCCAGGGTACACAGGAGAAGCACCCATCTGCTTCTTCACCCTTCCTCCTCTCTTTCTTCTCTTTCTCTCTTCCCCTCCCGCAGCCAAGGCTCCATGGCCTCCCCCTCAGGCGCTAGAGTGGCTGCAGTTGCAATGTAGCAATGCCCCAAATGGGAAGAGCATCGCCCGCTGGCCAGGTGAATGCCGGTTGGACACATGCGGGAGTCTGTCTCTCTGCCTCCCTGTTTCTTACTTCAGAAAAATACAAGGAAAAAAAAAAGGAAAGATGAGCTGACAGTTTATTAGGGGAGCAGAGAGATCAGTGTGTGAGATAACAAATGCATTCCAGGCAGCAGATGCAGCATTATCATTTATTTATTTCCTTTTCTTTTTCTTTTTTTTTTATTAAGCCAGAAATGGGGAGGCAGTCAGACAGACTCCCTCATGCGCCCGACCGGGATCCACCCGGCATGCCCACCAGGGGGCGATGCTCTACCCATCTGGGACGTCGCTGTGTTGCAACCAGAGCCACTCTAGCGCCTGAGGCAGAGGCCACAGAGCCATCCTCAGCGCCTGGGCCATCTTTGCTCCAATGGAGCCTTGGCTGCGGGAGGGGAAGAGAGAGACAGAGAGGAAGGAGAGGGGGAGGGGTGGAGAAGCAGATGGGCGCTTCTCCTGTGTGCCCTGGCTGGGAATCGAACCTGGGACTCCTGCATGCCAGGCTGATGCTCTACCACTGAGCCAACTGGCCAGAGCTATTATTTTTTTTTTAACTTCAGATAATTCAGACTCGTTTATATGGGAGCAAGTTAGTGTGAAATTGGTAAGCAGGAACAAGATCATGCAATGGAAAGTCTTATTTACCAGACTAAGGAGTTTGGAGTTTTTCAGTAGAACCAGTAAAGGTCTTCAAAAACAAATGTGATCAGCCTGACCAGGCGGTGGCACAGTGGATAGAGTGTTGGACTGTGACACAGAGGACTTAGGTTCAAAACCCCATTGTAAAGCCAGTTGCTGTGGCTACCATCACAGCTGCCTGGCCCATTCAGGTTCGCATTAGATTCAGACAGATGGTAATGAAACAGTGGAGCCAAGAACTGGTGGGCCATCATCTTCAATCCTAGCTTGTACCCGGTGGCCAAGTAAAAACACACACTGGGCTCCAAAACCCACTCATTTAGTGCTCACAAAGCTACTGACTTATCCGAGTTTCCTAGAATCAAAGGTTTCTAGCTCACCAGACTTAGTCACTTCTGTTCCCCATCTCCTTCCTTCTCCCTGCACAAACTCTGCACAAACTGTCTTCTTACTCAGCACTCCGTGACCATCTTGGCTGCTTCTCCTGGCCTCCTCCACGTGGCCTTTCTCTGCTCTCTCTAATGCTAATCTCAGGAACCAAGAGAGAGCAAGCTCTCGGTCTGCCCCACTTTATAGTGTAGAAACCAAAACCTTTAATTCAATATACAAACAAGGAAGTCTCTGATACACAAAGTCACTTATCTGAGGCATAATGGGATTCCTCATGAGAGTGCACCATCCCACATCAAAAAGGGTGGGAAAGACTTAGTCCTAAAACCAAGCCCCAGGCTACAAGGGGGCTTGATCCTGCCTGCCCACAGCCCACCCCCAACACATATGAATATAATCACACCTATCCCAAGCAAGAAGGGCAACTAATATCATCACCTGGGCGATGGGCTTCTGCCTGGGCAGCGCCATCTTTATTAACAAAGTGGGCATAATATATTTCATCTGCCCAACACCCATGCTCGCTGGCTTGAGCCCAAAGGTCGCTGGCTTGAGCCCAAGGTTGCTGGCTTGAGCCAAGGGGTCACTTGGTCTGCTTGAGCCCTCCCCAAGGCACATATGAGAAAGCAATCAATGAACAACCAAGGTGCTGCAATGAAGAATTGATGCTTCTCATCTCTCTCCCTTCCTGCCTGTCTGTTCCTATTTGTCTCTGTCCCTCTCTCTCTGTCTCCCATAAAAATAAAAGCACATACGAGAAGCGATCAGTGCACAACTGAAGTGAAGCAACTACAAGATGATGCTTCTCTTTCCCTCCCACTGTTTCTCCCTCCCTCCCTTCTTGTCTCTCTCTCTCTTTCTCAAAACAAAATAAAAACATAAAGCAAATGTAATTTGTAACAAAGGATGTAGAAAAGTAGAGAAGACTCGGAAGGTAGTTTGGGACTAGACTGTGTAGGACCTAGAATGTCATGCTCTAACGCAAGCAGGCGCTGTAATACAATCAAGAACTTAAGTAGATCAGTGTGACATTTTAGCAGGATTAATCGGCCTGGCTCAGGAAGGGAGGAACCCATCTCTGATCCATTTGCTTTGTTATAAGGTGTTTTATATTTTCCCCATGTGAGCTATAAGAGCAGTTAACTACTTATAATTTTCAGTAGCTTTATTCTTTGTAGCTAAAAGCTACCCAAATTCTTTCCCAGTAGAATAAGGAAATTGGTATGTTCATGTACTGGGATGCTACATAGCAGTACAGATGAATCTCATAAAGTTGAGCAAAGAAGCAGGATATAAGAGGACATACATACTCTGTCATCACTTTCACATAACTTCCAAAAACAGAAAACTAATCTATGGTATTTAACTCAGGATGGAGGTCACCTTTGGGGAGGAAGGTTAGTGAGCTATTTGAGGAGGTGAGGGGGGTAGTTCTGGGGTGCCAGTACCTTGTGAACATTCATTAGGCTGTATACTTAGGTCTGAGACAGAGGGCCGGAGAGAGAGAACCCTCCCCAGTGCTGGCAGTATTTGTTCTTAGAGAGAGGAAGTGGAATGGAGCTAAAGTCGGATGCCTGTGGGTGAATACCGTAGTGCAGGGGTCCCCAAACTTTTTACACAGGGGGCCAGTTCACTGTCCCTCAGACCGTTGGAGGGCTGGACAATAAAAAAAACTATGAACAAATCCCTATGCACACTGCACATATTTTAAAGTAAAAAAAAACAAAACGGGAACAAATACAATATTTAAAATAAAGAACAAGTAAATTTAAATCAACAAACTGACCAGTATTTCAGTGGGAACTATGCTCCTCTCACTGACCGCCAATGAAAGAGGTGCGTGCCCCTTCCAAAGTGCAGCAGGGGCTGGATAAATGGCCTCAGGGGGCTGCATGCCTCAGCATGGGCCATAGTTTGGGGCCCCCTGCCTAGTGAGTAGAGAGGGTGGGAACAAGGGAGAGAGTGGGAGTGGCCAAAGGGCACAAACCACAAAGGAGGAGTTTCTGTTCATTAGTGAGAGTATCGGCCTGCAAGAGCAGTGAGAAACAGAGAAGTCACTAATTCTCTCTGTACTGTAGGTTCAGATAACAGGCAACTTTTATTTTTAAAGAAGAACCAGCTATCAGGGCTTTAGATACAGTAGAGTGGGCTACTGAGCTTACTACTCAAATCACCTGAGGAGCTTTTTAGAAAAAGGTCCTGGACCCCACTCCAATGTTCTCATTTCGTACAGTTGAAGTGGAGTCAGGAATCTGTAATTTTAAAAACTTCTCCAGCTGACTAGTAATGCAGTCTGATTTGAAATGGTTTCAAGGTGGAGGGGGGATAATTTTCTGTTCTTTTTTTTTTTTTTACAGAGACAGAGAGAAAGTCAGAGATAGGGACAAACAGGAACGCAGAGAGATGAGATGCATCAATCATCAGTTTTTCGTTGCGACATCTTAGTTGTTCGTTGATTGCTTTCTCATATGTGCCCTAACCGTGGGCCTTCAGCAGACTGAGTAACCCTTTGCTTGAGCCAGTGATCTTGGGTCCAAGCTGGTGAGCTGTTTGCTCAAGCCAGGTGAGCCTGCGCTCAAGCTGGTGACCTTGGGGTCTCGAACCTGGGTCCTCCGCATCCCAGTCCAACACTCTATCCACTGCGCCACCACCTGGTCAGGCTCTGTTCTTTTTAATAGGAGTTCCAGTGGGTACAGAGGCTGGGAAGAAAAATTGGCAATGAACTGATAATCTTTAGAAGAAGGAGAAGGTGAAGTTATGAGGGTGTGAATGTGGATGAAAAACACAAATTGGCTGGAAGCTTCTGAATAATTGAATTTTTCTCCATTATCTGCTATGAGTTTGCCTCAGATAGCATTTTATTTTTTTTTTTATTTTATTTTATTTTTTCATTTTTCTGAAGCTGGAAACGGGGATAGACAGTCAGACAGACTCCCGCATGTGCCCGACCGGGATCCACCCGGTACGCCCACCAGGGGCGGTGCTCTGCCCCCCAGGGGGCGATGCTCTGCCCATCCTGGGCGTCACCATATTGCGACCAGAGCCACTCTAGGGCCTGGGGCAGAGGCCACAGAGCCATGCCCAGCGCCCGGGCCATCAGATAGCATTTTAAATGTTGTGTTTCTTTAGAATATAATTAAACAGTTTCATTCAAGGTCGATTTTAACCAACACTTTCATACTTAGCTACTTGCTAGGCATTTAGGTGGTTTCCTTGGCTTCAAGCGTCATCTACTTTAGGTGATGGAAATACGACATTTGCTTACGGGTATCTGTACTGTACGTTAGTCATTAACAAGTTCAGTCTATAAACTTCAAGATGTGCTCTAGAACTTCATCAAGCTAGAAAAGAGCCCCCCAAACTGTCATGAATCCGTATAGTTTGCTGTCCAAAGACCTGGAGAAGATACCTATTTTGGTATCTGGCTCCTTGTAATCTTTTATACCAAGGGGATTTGTCTTTCCTCCAAGACCACTGAGTCACGAGATGTATTCTCCCTTCCTCATTGTCATCCGCTAATTGTATATATTGTGTACATTGTCACCTTTTTATTTTCAGGGCTCAGGATGAGGTCGAGGGTTGCTTTGGATTCTGGGTAATAATGAGGCTGGGGCCTGATCACTGTGCTGTGGATGCCTCTCTGGCACTCTGGCCTCTTCTTTGTGTCTCTCGTCATGAAAACACTCCGCAGTGATAGGTCCATAGACAAGTATTCAGACATTGACCAGTTTGCTTTTTCTTTGAAGAAATTTGTACAAATATACAGCATGCGTTTTCTGTGTCTGTTTCTCTTGCAGGTAGCGACCATGGCTATGTGGGCGCTAGTAGCAGAATGCCAAGAAGAGCGCACTTAGGCTCTGCTGCTGCCAGCAGTTTATTAGACATTGACCCTTTCATCTTAATCCCTTTGCTGCACCTGAAGGACCGGAGCAGTGTGGAGAATCTGTGGGGCTTGCAGCCGCCCCCGCCAGCTGCCCTGCTGCAGCCCACAGGTGAACTAGGGGCATGCTGTTTCTTTGTTGTGGCTCCCGAGAAAAACTCGGATTTTAATCCGAGGTTTTCATCCAAGTTTTGAAATACAGTATGTTTCTGTAGCAAAAGGATTTTTCATTGTAAGTCACAAAATGCCATATTAATCAAGTTAATTTTTATTTTTGTTCAGAGGTGTTTTCTGCAAAAATGTCAAAGTGCCTCTAAGGTTTTTTTCCATAACGATTTGCCTTTTAAATTGTATGTACTTGACAATTGGATCCATATGAAGAAGTACAGTTCCTGTTTGTGAGTTGACTTGGAGTTTTGCACACCTCATGAAAACCATAACTTCCAAGGGGAACTCTGTCTAAATTGAATATAGAAAAGAATGGTTTACTCATACTTTGCTGTTTAGCAGCCCAAAAACCTATACCAGTCAGTAACTTTGAAGTCTGTAGGTTATTTGTTGGAGAGAAGTTACATTTGTGTTCCTATAGCATATTGTATACATACATGTATTAGACATGTAGTCAAAGTTGACTTTTTTTCTTAGTTTTAAATTTATTTTATTTTATTTTTTAAGTGAGGGAAGAGGAGATAGATTCCCACATGTGCCCTGACCAGGATCCACCAGGCAAGTCCCATCTGGGGCCAATACTCGAATCAATTGAGCTATGTTTAGTGCCCCAGGTTGACAACGCTCAGACCAACTGAGCCATCCTCAGTACCAGGGGCCAATGTTCGAACCCACTAAGCCACCAGCTGTGGACGGGAAGAGAGAGAGAAGCAGATCATCATTTCTCACTTGTGCCCTGACTGGGATCAAACCTGGGCTGTCCGTGTGTCAGGCCAATGTTCTATCCACTGAACCAACCAGCCAGGGCCTGGTTTTCCTCATTAAGTAGGTTTTTTTGTAGATATTAGTTGAGGAAGTTCTCTTCTGTACATAGTTTACTAACAGTTTTGTTTTATTTGTTTGAATCATGAATGGATATTGTATCCTATTAGAGTAATGCTGGCCTCATAGATTGAGTTAGCAAGTGTTTTCTCTGCTTCTTTCCTTGGAGATTGTAGAGAATTGGTATAATTTCCCTAACCATTTGATAGAATTCATCAGTGAACTCATCTGGGCCTGATGTTTTCTGTTTTGGAAAATTACTAAGTATTGATTTTATTTAATAGGTACAGGCCTATTGAGATTGTCTGTTTTTCTTGTGTGAGTTTTGGCAGATTATCTTTCAAGTCATTGGGCCATTACTCTAGGTTATTAGATCTGTTGGCATAGAGTTGCTATGTTATTCCTTTATTGTCCTTTTATTCTTTTGTTCTTTCAACTCATATTGAGTGAACACCTGTTATGAGACTTACTGCAGATGCTTAACTTCTAAGCTGTAAAAGCATTATAGAAGCATAAGAGGTATCAGGGTGTGTCCAATGCAGAACTGAATCAGCTTATAAGGTAAATGCAGTGGTAAGTGCAGAACTTAGAAACTGGAAAGTCAAGTTGGGCTCATTCTGTGGAAGGCCTTACTTACATGTGAGCCTGAGGAATTTATTCAAAGTAGGGGAGCCGTTGTTCAGTTCAGGAGTGGTTTAATTCAAACTTGATTTTACAGAGACAGAGAGAGTCAGAGAGAGGGATAGATAGGGACAGACAGACAGGAACGGAGATGAGAAGCATCCATCATTAGTTTTTCATTGCGCGTTACAACACCTTAGTTGTTCATTGATTGCTTTCTCATAAGTGCCTCGACCGTGGGCCTTCAGCAGACTGAGTAACCCCTTGCTCGAGCCAGCGACCTTGGGTTCAAGCTGGTGAGCTTTTGCTCAAACCAGATGAGCCCGCGCTCAAGCTGGCGAGCTCGGGGTTTCGAACCTCGATCCTCTGCATCCCAGTCCAACACTCTATCCACTGCGCCACCGCCTGGTCAGGCTCAAACTCGATTTTAGAAAGCTGGTAGTTTTACCAGAAATGGGAGTTTAATCAGGGTACTATTGTAGAAGTTTATTTCAGTGGTTCCTAATATGAGAGGGCAAATTCATACATTTCTGTGTATTTTCTCAATCATTGAATGATTAAAAATGTGGAACTGGGGTAAGGTCTTCAGAATTTTTCTGATGTAATAAAAGTTCTACTTAACACCTAGGGGATATGTCAGTCTAGGCACTATATAACTAAGATTTTACTTATAGTATGGCAGTGGTAATGTTTGAACTTTATGAAGCTAGAGTTTATAGGGCTTGGCAACAGGTGGAATGTAGTAAAGATGACCCTGGAGAAGCTGAGGTGACCAGGGTGGCAGCACTGGCAGACGCTGATGACTAGAGGAGCAGCTGTGGAGAACTGTCACTCCTGGGCGCCATAGCTGAATGACACGGAAGAAGGGTTACTGATGAGATTCTCAGTTCTAATGGACCATAGAAGTTGGCAAATTCAGGAAGGTGGCTTCTCATTGTCAGCATAGTAAATATCCTTCAAGTGTCAGGTTCCCTGGAGTAAAATCCCATAGCACCTTACCTTTCCTGTCTTGCCATGTATCACATGGTACTGAAACGGGTTATTTTTCATCTTTCTCTCCCTCTTTTTTGATTTTTCTTTCTCTCTCTGAAGTCAATAAATTTAAAAATAAAAAACTTTCAATACTTTCTGGGAAGAAAATGTAGTGGCTGCAGAGTCAGTGACATGGAACTATTTTATGATATTTCATGACACTTCATAGCTGTGTCTATATTGTATAGTAGTTCAGTAAATAAGCTTAATGACTTTAGTTAGAATAGATACATTTTTATATACTAGGTGATCATTTTTGACTAAGTATTGGCTATGTTTTAAATTATGAACGTAATCAAACCTCAGTGTGCCTGACTGGTGGTGGTGCAGTGGATAGAGCATCGACCTGGGACACTGGGGTCCCAGGTTCGAAACCGCAAAGTTGCCAGCTTGAGCAAGGGATCACTGGCTTGGCTGTAGCCCCCCGGTCAAGGCACATATGAGCAAGCAATCAGTGAACAACTAAGGTGTCACAGCTACGAGTTGATGATTTTCATCTCTCTCCCTTCCTGTTTGTCTCTCTCTCTCAACCCCCCTAACCCCCCCAAAAAAACACTTCCGTATAGAAAAGCTGAGAAAAGTAGAGAAGTGTAAGGAAAAAGGCACAGGTAGTACTGCAGCATTTTAAACTTTTAGAGGTAAGAATATAATACAGGTTTTAGTGATTCTAATGTGACCCAGATTCTAACTTTGAAGGTATGAATAAAGTTAAGATATTTGTGACTATCTTTATTTTCATTAATGGCATTTAATACATACTTTTATTATTGATACCACCCTAAATCATTGTAGCTTATGGACACATCAGCACATCAGATGTGCACATTTCACAGCGCAGAGTGATGTCATGAGTGTTAAACTGCTGCACATTAACATGAGTTGTCACTGGCTCTTGCTTGCTCTGCAGCCTCCTATTCGCGGAAAGACAAGGATCAAAGGAAGCAGCAGGCAATGTGGCGAGTTCCCTCTGACTTAAAGATGCTGAAAAGACTCAAAACTCAAATGGAGGAAGTTCGATGTATGACAACCGACGTAAAGAACACACTGTCAGAAATAAAGAGCAGCAGCTCTGCTGGAGACATGCAGACAGGCCTGTTCTCGGCTGACCCAGCTGCGCTGGTGGCGTGCGGAACTGAGAGCTCGGGCAGGCTACAGGACTTGGGAATGGAGCTCCTGGCGAAGTCATCGGTTGCCACTTGTTACATACGAAACTGTAAGTGCCAAAGATCTCTTATTGTCATTTCTCCGTGTGTCATTTGGGAAGCTAGAGGATAGGTTATTTTCAGAATAGTACTACTTAAAATCTGTCTTATACAGGTAATGAATTAAGACTACAAATATATACAGCCTTTTCTCCCAACTGAAATGGACTAAATTTTATACTATAAAATTATATAATAGAACTAACATTTCTTTTTTTTTTTTTACAGAGACAGAGAGAAGGATAGACAGGGACAGACAGACAGGAACGAAGAGATGAGAGGCATCAATCATTAGTTTTTCGTTGCGTGTTGCAACACCTTAGTTGTTCATTGATTGCTTTCTCATATGTGCCTTGACTGCGGGCCTTCAGCAGACTGAGTAACCCCTTGCTTGAGCCAGTGACTTTGGGCTCAAGCTGGTGAGCTTTTGCTCAAACCTGACGACCTTGGGGTTTCGAACCTGGGTCTTCCACATCCTGGTCCAACGCTCTATCCACTGCGCCACCACCTGGTCAGGCTAGAACTAACATTTCTTGATTGCTTGAAACATTTCTTGATTCTCTACTGGGCAATAACACAGAATCTTGAACCTTGTGGATCTTGCATTCGTGTGTTTATATGGTGGGACTTGGACATAAAAGTGTGTAGACAAGGAAAGATAATACAGTTGGTAAAAGGTGCTGTGAAGGAAGCAACAAAGGGTGGTGGGAAAGAGCAGGTGAGGTTGGGTAGTCAGAGGACACCTCTGAGGAGGTGACTTTTGAACTGAGACCTGAAGGTTGACAAGATGGCAGCCACGCAGAGATCCGGGGGAGCAGCGTTCAGGGTAAACAACAGAAAATGCTAAGGGTGTACTTTGCATGTTTGAAGGCTTGAAAGAAGAGCGGTGTGGCTGAAGATGGTGAACACAGCAGAGGGGAGAATGACAGATAAGTCAGAGAGGCAAGCAGGATCTAGCTCAGGAAGGCTTTTCTGTAAGACCTCAGTAAAGAGTTTTGTGTTCTATTCTGATTTTGGGAGGAAGTCTCTAGACTCTAGAGTCTAGAGAATATAAATGGGGGCGGTATTTATGATTGGATTTACCTTTTACAAAGATCACTTTGCTTTGTAGTATGGAGAGAGGTCTGAAAAGGGTTGAGAGTGGGAAATGTGAGACCAGTTAACAACTATAACAATGGCTTATATGAAATATGATGGCTTGTTCTGGACTTATTACAGTGGGTGGATGGACGTACTCAGTATAGCAACCTTTCTTGACTCAGGTTTCTACTTTTCTTAATTCTCCTGAGGCTGGCCTGTAGCTGATGCTGTTTTAGATACATAGAGAACTTACTCCATTAATGCAGTGGATATTTTAGTCCAGGAGGGCTCACTTCTTTCCCACAGAATAGTAAGAAAGGCTGGATAGTGTATTAGGGAAAGAAAATGACTTAAGAATGGTGTTTTCACTTTTTTGACCTAGGAAACTTAGTGACTGGTGGTGTCACTGAGATGCAAATCAAATATGGAAGAAGAAGGTGTGAGGAGGTAAGGGCATAAAGTCAGGAATTCTTTTTTAAGTATGCTGGATTTGAGAGGTCTGCTAGATATCCCAGTAAAATGTCTCGTAGGCAGGTGAATGGTACGTAAGTCTGAAGCTGCACCATTTTACAGTTCCATCAGCAGTGCCTGAGGGTTTCAGTTTTTTCATATCCTGGTTAATGCTTGTTACTGTCTTTTCTTTCCCCCATTGAATTGTCTTGGTTAGCCTTCTTGTCAAAAGTTAATTGACCATGCCTGACCAGGCGGTGGCACAGTAGATAAAGCGTTGGAAATGGGATGCGGAAGGATCCAGGTTCGAGACCCCAAAGTCGCCAGCTTGAGCGCAGGCTCATCTGGTTTGAGCAAAAAGCTCACCGGCTTGGACCCAAGGTCGCTGGCTCCAGCAAGGGGTTACTTGGTCTGCTGAAGGCCACGGTCAAGGCACATATGAGAAAGCAATCAATGAACTAAGGTTTCACAACGAAAAACTGATGATTGATGCTTCTCATCTTTGCATGCCTGTCTGTCTGTCCCTGTCTATCTCTGCCTCTGTAAAAACAAACAGTTAATTGACCATGAATGTAAGGGTTATCTCTGGACCTTCAGTTCTGTTCCATTGATCTGTATTTCTGTCTTTACACCAGTTCCACACAGTTTTGATTATGGTAATTTTACAGCAAGTTTTGAAATTGGAAATGTTAGTTCTCCATTCAAGATGTTTTTAGGGCGTTCTGGATCTTTTGCATTTTCACATGGATTTTACACTGTTCACTTCAGCAATTCAAAAGAAAAGATAACTAGAAGTTTTATAGGGGTTGTGTTGGATCTGTAGATCAGATTTAGGAGTACTGCTAGGTTAACAATACAGTCTTGCAATCAGTGTGTTCCAAACAGAGGATTTTCCTGCAAGTCAGCGACCATGGGGTCTCATGTCTATGATCCCACACTCAAGCCAGTGACCTCGTGCTCATGTTGGTGAGCCTGTGCTCAAGCCAACGACCTCAGGGTTTCTAACCTGGATCTTCCACATCACAATCGGATGCACTGTCCTCTGCGCCACCACCTGGTCAGGCTTTTTCTAGCTTCTTGAGTCTGTATGTTAAGCCATTTAGTAACAGTTTTTTATAATTCATTTTAAGGCCGTACATTTTCTTCTGATTATTGATTTAGTTGAAGTATTATAATTATGGTGCATTTCTAATTCAGTGTTGATTTTCTTTTCAGTCGAATAATATTTTACAATTTCCAAATATTCAGGGGTTATACAGTGTGTCCGTAAAGTCATGGTGCACTTTTGACCGGTCATAGGAAAGCAACAAAAGATGATAGAAATGTGAAATCTGCACCAAATAAAAGGAAAACCCTCTCAGTTTCTGTAGGATGATGTGGCAGCATGTGCGCATGCTCAGATGATGACGTAACACCGTGTATACAGCGGAGCAGCCCACGGCCATGCCAGTCGAGATGTGGACGGTACAGAGGAAAGTTCAGTGTGTTCTGTGGCTTGCTAAATTTGAATCCATGACCAAAGTGCAACATGAATATTGGCGCGTTTATAACAAAGCGCCACCACATAGGAATAACATTACTCAGTGGGATAAGCAGTTGAAGGAAACTGGCAGTTTGGTGGAGAAACCCCGTTCTGGTAGGCCATCAGTGAGTGATGAGTCTGTAGAGCAGGGGTCCCCAAACTACAGCCCACGGGCTGCATGCGGCCCCCTGAGGCCATTTATCCGGCCCCTGCCGCACTTCTGGAAGGGGCACCTCTTTCATTGGTGGTCAGTGAGAGGAGCATAGTTCCCATTGAAATACTGGTCAGTTTGTTGATTTAAATTTACTTGTTCTTTATTTTAAATATTGTATTTGTTCCTGTTTTGTTTTTTTACTTTAAAATAAGATATGTGCAGTGTGCATAGGGATTTGTTCATAGTTTTTTATAGTCTGGCCCTCCAACGGTCTGAGGGACAGTGAACTGGCCCCCTGTGTAAAAAGTTTGGGGACCCCTGCTGTAGAGGCTATACGGGATAGCTACCTAAGGAGCCCTAAAAAATCTGTGCATGAGCCCCATCGAACTACACTGAATAGGTATGAAACTGGGAGAGTTTTCCTTTTATTTGGTGCAGATTTCACATTTCTATCGTCTTTTGTTGCTTTCCTGTGACTGGTCAAAAGTGCACCATGGGCCCTGGCTGGTTGTCTCAGTGGTAGAGCGTCGGCCTGGCGTGCAGGCGCCCCGGGTTCTATTCCCGGCCAGGGCACACAGGAGAAGCGCCCATCTGCTTCTCCATCCCTCCCCCTCTCCTTCCTCTCTGTCTCTCTCTTCCCCTCCCGCAGTGAGGCTCCATTGGAGCAAGGATGGCCCGGGCGCTGGGGATGGCTCCTTGGCCTCCGCCCCAGGCACTAGAGTGGCTCTGGTCGCAACAGAGCGACGCCCCGGAGGGGCAGAGTGTCGCCCCCTGGTGAGTGTGCTGGGTGGATCCCGGTCGGGCGCATGCAGGAGTCTGTCTGACTGTCTCTCCCCGTTTCCAGCTTCAGAAAAATTTTAAAAAAGAAAGAAAAAAAAAAAGGGCACCATGACTTTACGGACACACTGTGTGTGTGTGTATATATATATATATATATATATATATATATATATATATTATTTATTTATTTTTTTAATTTTTCTGAAGAAGTGGGGAGGCAGAGAGACAGACTCCCGCATGTGTTCAACTGGGATCTACCCCACTTGCCCACCAGGAGGTGATGCTCTGCCCATCTGGGGCGTTGCTCCATTGCAACCAGAGCCATTCTAGCGCCTGAAGTGGAGGCCATGGAGCCAGCCTCAGCACCCAGGCCACCTTTGCTCCAATGGAGCCTTGGCTGCAGGAGGGGAAGAGAAGAGGTAGAAAGAAAGGAGAGGGGGAAGGGTGGAGAAGCAGATGGGCACTTCTCCTGTGTGCCCTGGCCGGGAATCGAACCCGGGACTTCCACTCTGAGCCAACACTGTCTGCTGAGCCAACAGGCCAGGGCTGGGTTATATTTTTGTTGTTAATAGTTATTTTAATTATAAGAAGAACAGAGTTTGTCTTTTTTTTTTTTAAGTTTACTGATTTAGTTTCTTCTTCTTTTTTTTGTGAGTTAAGACTACTTTACAAGCAGCAAAGTAGAAATATTTTTGGAATAAAACCCCAAGTAAACCAGTTATTTTGCTATTTTTTCCTATTCAGAAATATTTGTAAATGTCTTTGCAGCCACAAATAGAAAGAGTAACTCACCCAAGCCGGCTCGGTCCAGTCTAGCAGGTAGTCTGTCACTTCGGAGAGCAGTGGACCCTGGGGAAACCTATTCAAAGGGAGACTGCCAGCCTCTGTCTGAAGGTAAATTTGTAGAGTCTAGGATGTAATTTCCATGGGTTGGTGTCTGTTATTTGAATTGATCTCATTTTATTTATTTTGTTTTATTTTAGTGAGAGGAGGGGAGGCAGACAGACAGACTCCCGCATGCATCCCAACCAGGATCCACCCAGCATGCCCACTAGGGGGTGATGCTCTGCCCATCTGGGGCATTGCCTCATTACAATAGGAGCCATTTTTTAGCGCCTGAGGCAGAGGCCATGGAACCATCCTCAGCACCTGAGGCCAACTCGCTTGAGCCAATTGAGCTATGGCTGTGGGAGAAGAGAGAGAGGGAGAAGGGGGAGGGGTAAAGAAGCAGACGGTTGCTTCTCCTGTGTGCCCTGACTGGGAATTGAACCTAGAACTTCTATACGCCCAGCTGATGCTCTACTGCTGAGCCAGCTGGCCAGGGCCTTGAATTGATCTTATAGTGTAGCTTTAGACTTTGAAAGGCACCAAAAATGCCAAAACTTGTTTCAATCACCAGCTTGAGCCCAATGTCGTGGCTTGAGCGAGGGGTCACTCGGTCTGCTGGAGCCCCCCAGTCAAGGCACATATGAGAAAATAATTAATGAACAACTAAGGTGCCGCAATAAAGAATTGATGCTTCTCATCTCTCTCCCTTCCTGTCTGTCCATATCTGTCCCTCTCTCTGTCTCTGTCACAAAAACAAAAAAATCTTGATTCAAAAGGTTTCTGATCTCACAACAGAATAAACCCATCAGTAAGAAAATGCGACCACTAGATTGCATATTCTGGACGCCTTGATTTTAAATACGTGGCATCTCTAATCTGAAATAAATGTTTTGAGTAATAACCTTACATAAGATCTAATGTATTTGTTTTACAAGTATGTTATATTGCCAAAACCTATTCTCAAGTAAGAAAGATTATTAAAATATTTCACAAATTACATGTGGCCAGCAAATATAAAATAGATTTTCCTACTCCACTGATTCAACTAGCTAATATTTTGATTGGAATGATTCTTACAGCCTTTCAGCACAGATTTTTAAGCATAAACTCTATTGCAACTAAATGAAAATAACTGAGTAAACAAAGCAGTTCGTTAAGGAATGAGGCCACCTGAATCACCAGCTCTCTCGTTTCAAGCCGTATTCTTATTTAATAGTCTATAAAATGATACTAGAATTTTATCTTAAACCTAGCTTCTGTATAAGGAAGATCCTTTCCTGTCTAATGAACAACTTAAAACAGGGGTCCCCAAACTTTTTACACAGGGGGCCAGTTCACTGTCCCTCAGACCGTTGGAGGGACGCCACATACAGTGCTCCTCTCATCACCAATGAAAGAGGTGCCCCTTCCGGAAGTGCGGCGGGGGCCGGATAAATGGCCTGAGGGGGCCGTAGTTTGGGGACGCCTGATAAAATCTTAATTGACATGATTCTTTAGATGACTGTGTGGTTCCAAAATATTTATATCGGGCTCTTTTTTTTTAATAGTTGGCATCAAAAAGACTGCGATATAGCCCTGGCTGGATAGCTCACTTGGTTAGAGCAAGGGTCCCCAAACTGCGGCCCACGGGCTGCATGTGGCCCCCTGAGGCCATTTATCTGGCCCCCGCCGCACTTCCGGAAGGGGCACCTCTTTCATTGGTGGTCAGTGAGAGGAGCACATTGACCATCTATCTCATTAGCCAAAAGCAGGCCCATAGTTCCCATTGAAATACTGGTCAGTTTGTTGATTTAAATTTACTTGTTCTTTATTTTAAATATTGTATTTGTTCCCGTTTTGTTTTTTTACTTTAAAATAAGATATGTTGCAGTGTGCATAGGGATTTGTTCATAGTTTTTTTTATAGTCTGGCCCTCCAACAGTCTAAGAGACAGTGAGCTGACCCCCTGTAAAAAGTTTGGGGACCCCTGGAGCATCGTTCCAAAGCAGAGATTGCCGGTTCCGTCTGCAATCAGGGCACATACAGGAACAGCTTGATGTTCCTGTCTCTCCTTCCTTCTCTCTCACTTTCTTCCTCTCTCATTGAGATCAATAAATAAAAAATTTTTTAAAAGGCCGATATATTTTAAAATTAATTTTGTATTTGCCTGCAGTTTAGAAAGATAAATATATAGCAAGATGTTCTAAAGCGGAAACTCAGCGAACTTTTTGTTTTCTGTTCTCCGCACTTCCTTATCCTTCTCCGTAGGCTCCCCGGGAAGCTCTCAGTCCGGAAGCCGGCATGGCTCTCCCCGAGCCTTGGCGCATGGCAGCATCGGTGACCTTCTGCCGAAAGCCGACGACCGGCAGTGTCGAGCTTTGGATTCGGACGCAGTTGTGGTTGCCGTTATCAATGGCTTACCTACTGTTGAGAAAAGGAGGAAGATGGTCACCTTGGGGTAAATCATGTTCTTTTGTTTATGTAATGGAATAATAGCTTCATAATGAACAAAATAAGTTTCCACTATTTTAATTTTTTAGCTGAAAGTTTATTTGTTGTATTCAAGTGTAACTTGAGAAGTATTAGAAATCTTACTTTTTTTTCTTAATGGATGTGATAGTAGTAGCAGAAATTTAGTTTATATATGTTAGAGCTCATTTTCACTGAAGGTGGGATAGTGTGTAACAGTGTGAAACCTTGTATGAACTCTGCCTTGTGATTTGTGTGTGGAGTAAGCTTTCGTCAATTTGAGCCACACTTTTCAAAGATACCTGTACTGAGCTATATTCTATCTCCTCGGTCTTTTACACCTACTTTCAATGAAAGAAAGAACCCCGGCAGTTTTATTTGAACACTGCTTTTGTGTAACCTTTTTTCTCTCCTATCATAAAGGTCTTCTTAGAAGTGAAGACTTCTATTTTCTAATCAGAATTTTTGTTGAGATACTTGTAGATTCACATGCAGTTTAAAGAAATAATATATGGAGGTCCTGTGTTCCTTGCCCAGTTTCTTCTAATGATTACTTTTGCAAAGCTAGTACAATATCACAATCAGGATGTTGACATTGACACAGCCTGCCCTTCTGTAACCTTCCTGTGAGTCCTCTAGTGCAGTGATTTTCAACCTTTTTTGAGCAGCGGCACATTTTTTACATTTACAAAATCCTGGGGCACACCACTTACCAAAATGACACAAAATGACACTCTAACACAGTACATATTATACATATAGTTAATATAGTTTCTAAATGTATTTATGCTCACTTAGTGTGAAACCTGGGCCTGTTCCGATGAACACAAAAGGGATATCCTGGCAGGAATGGTAGAAAGACACACACGAAGCTCTTCCTCAACAGTTCTCAGTCTCTCTCTGTTTTTAGTTTTTATCACAGTCAAGCTTGAGAAGCTCAGCTCACATAGATATGTGGTTGAAAACGGGAGCAATGTCAAAATAGCTTTGTTGACCAGAATGGGGAACTCCTTGGCAACAGATAACCAAAAACTGTCCAAAGGAAGATCAGCAAACTTTAGCTTTAAATCACAATCTTGTTTCAGTTCAATGAGTTCCTCTTGCTCAAAGTCATGTCCTTTCCAGCAACGGATACTGAGCTGTATGGGTCCCTAACCCAGTCAAGGCATTCTGTGAAGGCTGAAGAGAAATAAAATGACAATGTCTTCTCAAGAGTTTTCAAATGTCTGCCAATCACCTCGCACATTGCAGCAGTGTTGCCATCATGCTGTTTCTCGGTGAGCGGGAACATCTCAAGGTTGCCACGCTGCACATGTTGTTGCCAGAGCTGCACCTTTAAACGGAATTCGTTCATTTTACCAGTGCTTGTAAGCAGGTTTTCATTTCGGCCTTGCATCTGTGTGTTCAGTTCATTCAGATAATGAAATATATCAGCCAGGTATGCTAGCTTTGCACACCACTCATCACTTGCAAGCAGCTTTGAGTAATCGGACCTCTCGTTTGTCAGAAATACTTTAAGTTCCTCTCGCAACTCATACACACGGCCAGCACTTTGCCGCGCGACAGCCACCGGACCTCCATGTGGAGCAATAAGATTTTATGTTCCGCTCCCGTTTCTTTACACAAAGACGCAAATAAGTGACATCTCAAAGGTCGCGTCTTTACAAAGTTCACTATGCTCACAACATCATCCAACACAGGAGCTAGATCTGCTGGTAAGGTCTTTGCAACGAGGGCCTCACGGTGCAAAAAACAGTGCTTAACAATAACATCTGGGTTTCTTTCTTTGACCCTACTTATGAAGCCTTTGATGCGCCCGACCATGGCTGCGGCTCCATCAGTGCAGACACCTGTGCAGTTTTCCCATGTAAGCCCGCTTTTATCAAGATATTCTGACGTAACCCGAAATATTTCCTCTCCTGTTGATTTTTCTGGCAATGCCTTGCAAAATAGGAAGTTTTCTCTAATGGCTTCTCCATCCACAAAACGCACGTTGGCCAAGAGCTGACAATGTCCACTAATATCCGTCGACTCATCAAGTTGCAAGGCAAATTTCTTACTGATGTGCACCTTTTCCAAAACAACAGTTTCAATGTCCGCAGACATGTCATCAATACGTCTGGCAATTGTGTTATCTGAGAGAGGCACTTTAACTATCTCTTTGGCCGCGGTAGGGCCAAGCATCTCATTTACAATGGCTTTACGAGCTGGCAGTATTAATGTTTCTGCTACAGTGTGGGACTTTTCTGATTTAGCTACGAGTTCAGCAACAAGGTAGCTAGCTTTGAGGGCTCTCTTGTTTACCTTTGTGGTTTTTTCCAAAAAAGTTGCCCGTTTCTCATTGTTTGTATGTAAGCGTACAAAACAGTCCATCGGCTTGTTTTGAACGGAAGGGTCTTTCGTTTGGAGATGGCGTTTAAGCTTGCTTGGCACCATGGCGCTATTGGATAGCTTCTCACCACACACCAAGCACAGCAGAGTCGGTGCTATCTCACCCCCCGTGAAAGTAAATCCAAATGAAAGATAGCTTTCTCTGTATTGCCTCGAGCTCACCGTCTTGTCTTTTTTCTTTTGTCGACCACTCATACTAGGGCCTTCATCTGGGTCAGAATTTTGTCCAGGGCCCTGTTCGGCATTTGCATTTTCCCTTCTCAAAAACTTCTCTATCACTGTCACTTGCTCGTCTTGCTGAGATCCCAAACTGTCACAAGAGTGAAATATGCCTGGCAGAGGTCCTTTAAATAAATTACATTTATTAAAAAAAAAGTTAAATAAAAAAGGATAACCCCCTCATATATACAATCCCATGTAACATCCCTCATATATACAGTCCCATGTAACATCCCTCATATATACAGTCCCACGTAACATCCCTTATATATACAGTCCCACATAACATCCCTTCATATATACAGTCCCACGTAACATCCCTCATATATACAGTCCGTGTAACATCCTTCATATATACAGTCCCATGTAACATCCCCTTATAAATACAGTCCCACATAACATTCCCTCATATACAGTCCCACGTAACATCCCCTCATATACAGTCCCATGTAACTCCTCATATATACAGTCCCATGTATCCCCTCATATATACAGTCCCGCTAATAGATACTGGAGCTTTCATCAAGGTTGTGGGTTCAAATCAATTTGGCATATACTCTCTATATAGAGACTGGACAAAATCAACTTTAGAAAATGTTGGGTACTTGTGTAACATCGTAAATCCTCAGAGCATCTCTACTGTCAGATTTGAGAAGTTTGCTTTCTAGGTAAGGATTCTGATAAATACTAGAGTTCTCCCTGAGGTTGTGGGTTCAAATCCCATGGTCAGCTGGGTGCAGGGGCCTTGGTTCTGTCTGTTTTGATGGTGTATATAGAAATTTGAGCTCTTTAAGAAGATGACCCTTCAGGAGGCCATATACAATATAGATAACATTGTGATGCATTGTACATCACCCTCTGCGGGGGCCTCTTTTAAAAAGAAAAAGGTCAAATATCTATATACACCATCAGGATAGACATAACCAGCTGAGGCTGAGGCTTCATCTAGTGGTGGCAACATTTACCTCCAGTCCTGACCAGGATTAGAAATCGGGACCATGGGGAGGAGTAGCAGCTTCAACTACTCGCCGCGGCCACCTAATGACAAGTGCCACACAATGACAAGCGTGCAGCAGCCTGAGCGGGGACCTTCCTGGGTGTGGATGAGAGGTGGCTTACTGTTGGTTCATCGCTAGTGGTCGGGATGAATCCTAGAAGGTGATTGGTCAGTGAGCGTTCCCTGTGCCTCCACTCTTCCTGTCGCTGATAGCTGGAGGGATTGTGAGGGGAATGTTTATGTTCGGATGGAGGCGGCTGGCGGTGGGCTGGATAAATAGGCTCCGCGCGGGCCGTAGTTTGGGGACCCATGTTTAATTTCCCCATGGCACACCTGACCATGTGCTGCAGCACACTGGTTGAAAAACACTGCTCTAGTGAGATTTTAAAAAATAAACTTGAAATTTAGTATTAAACATTAGTGCCATGTATTCTACTTAATTTGATGCTCAGTTTCAGGAGAAGAAACTATAGATACAATTATCAGTGGCTCTTTATACAAAAATATGAAGTTGTTTTCTTCCTCTTGGAGGGTCAGTGTGAAAGGAGGTCGTCTGGAAGGACTGCAGATGACAGACTTAGAGAATGATTCCGAAACTGGGAAACTACAGCTTCTGCTTCCTGAAGGAGCTTCCGCCCCCGAGGAAGGTAAGGAGTGATAAATCATAATTAGGCAGGAGGTGGGAATAATGATCATTTTTTGGTGTTGGTAGTAGGGATTAGTTGGTTTAATAAAAAAGTTATTGAGACACTATGAAGTCATTGATCTGGACACAGCATTCATTGTGCTACTGAATTTGATTTATTAGGCCATTAAGCACAGAGGAAGGCAAAATGGGTAATTGACTATGTAAAAGGACATGTCTTACTAAAAGGGACATTTACAGGAGGGCAGAATCTGCAGATGGTTTATCTACTCATTCAATAAATAGTTTATTCAGTCACCTACACGGCAGGCATTGAGTTTTTGCTAGCAATGCGAAGGCGAAATTAGATATGGCCACAGTCTCATGGGGAAGACATGCCCCCAAACAACGTATTAGAGTAGTAAGTGTTAAGTACTTCATCTTTTAAAGTCAGTCAATTCCAGTTTGTCGATTGCTGTTTGTAGACTGTTTTGCTCTTATTCTGTACTTGAACCGTGTAAAAAACCGTTCACGGTAACCGACTTCAACTGCCAATTCATTTTTCAATTACATTTCTAGTATTCTACATGTTCTTTCAGGTTTCTTATTTTTTCTCTAAAAGCATAGAAGACTTTCTGTAATTTTGAGGGTGTTTGAAACGAGGCTTATGTGTATTGCCCTTGCTGTGCCCTTTTATGTTAGCAAAACAGCTTGTCAACTTTATTAGTGATCCTTGACATTGAAATTCTCATTTTTCAGTGAAACTGCCACCTTCCACTTCTGCACTTTTTTGAGTTTCAGTGATTGATGGATTGTAGCTCAGAGCATGCATGCAGGTGCCAGCACACTGACTGCCCTGTGTGAGGGTGTGTGGGTGGTATTTCTAGGTTTTCGGCAAAAGAACACTAAACATTTTGGTCTTCTCTCTAGGCTGGTGCCCTGTGGTGGACAGCATTATTTCCATAGAAGATAATAAATGGAAAGGATTTTTAAAGTGAAGTGCTGATTGTTAAAACATTAAGAAAAAAATGTTATGATTGTTTTTTATACCTAAGGACCTGAAGGGATTTGTTTTATATCTACTGATTATAAATTGCAGTGGCTTAAATTTTTATAGCATGTGCTAGAATTACAGGCTCCTTTTATTCCTGAAACATTTATGAAAAATGCTTCTAATTTGCCTGGAATTGCATAAGATGCTGGTGATAATTTCTGAACCTAGTATTTATTCCTCTGCCTTGGCACTATTAATGTTTTGGGCCAGATGATTTTGTTGTGGGAGTCTACCCTGTGCATTGTAGGGTATTTAGCTGCATCCTTGTTTGTTTGTTTTTTTTAGTGAGAGGAGGGGAGATAGTGAGAGACTCCCACATGTGCCCCTACTGGGATCCACCCGGCAACCCCCATCTGAGGCTGATGCTTGAATCAGCCGAGATATTTTTCATGCCTGAAGCTGATGCATGGACCAGCTGAGCCATCCTCAGCACCTGGAGCCATGCTCGAACCAATTGAGCCACTGGCTGCAGGAGGGGAAGAGGGAGAGGAAGGGGAGAGGGAAGAGGAGAGAAGCAGATGGTCACTTCTCCTGTGTGCCCTGACCGGGAATCAAACCTGGGATGTCCATATACGTTCGCCCAACACTCTATCCATTGAGCCAACCGGCCAGGCCGCATCCTTGGCTTTTAACCACTAGGTTCCAGAACTACTTTCACCAAGTAACATTATCCAGAAATGTTCAGACATTGCCAAATGTCTTCGTGGAGGCAGACATCCCCCGTAAAAGCCACTAGTTGAGTTGAATTATTCTCAACCAGGGTGACTACTCCTTAAGAATTACTTGCCAGCCTGACCAGGCGGTGGTGCAGTGGATAGTGTGTTGGACTGGGATGCTGAAGACCCAGGTTCGAGACCCGGAGGTCAACAGCTTGAGCGCGGGCTCATCTGGTTTGAGCAAAAAAAGCTCACCAGCTTGAGCCCAAGGTCGCTGGCTCAAGCGAGGGGTTTACTCAGTCTGCTGAAGGCCCGCGGTCAAGGCACATATGAGAAAGCAATCAATGAACAACTAAGGTGTTGCAATGCGCAACAAAAAACTAATGATTAATGCTTCTCATCTCTCCGTTCCTGTCTGTCTGTCTGTCTGTCTGTCCCTGTCTATCCCTCTCTCTGACTCTCTGTCTCTAAAAAAAAAAAAAAAGAATTACTTGCCAGCCTGACCAGGTGGTGGCGCAGTGGATAGAGCGTCGGACTGGGATGCAGAGGACCCAGGTTCGAGACCCCGAGGTCACCAGCTTGAGCGCGGGCTCATCTGGTTTGAGCAAAAGCCCACCAGCTTGAACCCAAGGTCGCTGGCTCAAGCAAGGGGTTACTCAGTCTGCTGAAGGCCCGTGGTCAAGGCACATATGAGAAAGCAATCAATGAACAACTAAGGTGTTGCAACGCGCAATGAAAAACTAATGATTGATGCTTCTCATCTCTCTCCATTCCTGTCTGTCCCTGTCTGTCCCTCTCTCTGACTCACTCTGTCTCTGTAAAAAAATAAATAAAATTAAAAAAAAATTACTTGCTAGAGTGGGTCACCATTACAAATGGGAGAAGTAGCTCTCAGGTATATTGGATGTACACATGTGTTATTAGTGGTGGAAGGGAGGGAGGGACAGCAGTTGAAAGCACTGGTCTTTTGTCAGAGACACCAATTAATAGCTAATTATAATATAGAATGATGAGTGCTGTGATAGAGTATATAGGGAGCTCAGAGAACAAGTATGTAATAGTAAAAATAATAACTAATATTGACTAAGTGGTCAGTGTTACTCAACTACACATTTTCTCTTATGTAAGGAGTATTGTGATAAAAAGCACCTATAACTCAGTAAGAAAAGTTGTAAACATGCAGATGAGCAGTGCCTCAGGACAGCCTTGCAGTTCCTGGGTTCTCCACTAGAGTTCAGGCTAGACAGTGAGCAGGAGACCAACCGATGAGGCTGGAGGAAGGGAACACAGTGATGGACGAAAGGAGCTCTTGTGCCTCTTGGAATCTGCTTGGTGAGAGGAGAATGGGGCCTTACCCACCGCTGTGGGTATTATTCTGTTATCAGCAGGAGCCAATTCTCAAAAAAACCTATTTTTCACACTGGCAAGCTTTGGTAGAAGGTTGAGTGGGTCTCTCTTGTATCCATGCTTAGGAAAAACAAGGCTCTTTATTTGAGCAGAATACCTAAAAGAATTTTCTGTGTCAGATCACTGTGGGTTGATGTCTCTCTTTGCCGCCCTGCCCTTCCCTCCCCTTTGCTTTCTCAAGCTGTCTGAAGAAGCTTTAAAATAAGGCATTGTTGGTATTGCGAGGTCGGAATTTGGGACTACTAAAGTTGTCTCTTAAATATTCTTGGGTATCAATGAAATGCGACTTTCCTTAGACATAACAGGCATCAGCCAGCCTTCTCCTTTCTAACTGGAACATATGGGACAAGCTTGTATTAATCTTCTGTTTGGTGGCCTGATGCTGAAAAGCTTGGCTTCCCCACCCCACCCTCACCCAGTTGATGCCCTACATGATGCCTGTGGGTGGGCCAGTTTCTTTCTTGGCCCATCTAAAACTGGAGACCGCTCCAATTAAGTGCCTATTGAAGTAGCACAGGACCCCTTCCTTCAAGACATGGGCATCAAAACACTGTCCTGGAGAAAAGCTGCGGCCACCTGGGATAGGCCAGCGGGCAGCCTGCTGGAAGAGGAGGCACAGGGACGCTCCAGCTCTGCCGGTCCCTCTGGAAACGTTCAGAGCTTTTAACCTTGCAGACACTCAAATCAGCAGGCTTAACCAATGGAAAAGACTTATTCTCTTGTAATTATAGAAAGTCTTCCCTAGGTCTGGTAGGGCAAGTAAGGGTTGGAAAATTTAGCCACCCGCTGTCATCAAAAACTCGGACCTGACCAGGTGGTGGCACAGTGGATAGAGCATAGGACTGGGACACAGAGGACCCAGGTTCAAAGCTTAAGGTCGCTGGCCTGAGTGCAGGCTCACTCGCTCTGCTGTAGCCCCCTGGTCAAGGCACATATGAGAAAGCAATCAGTGAACAACTAAGGCGCTGCAATGAAGAGTTGATGCTTCTCATCTCCTTCCTGTCTGTCCCTCTCTCTGTCCCTTTCTGTCTCTGTCACAAACAAAACAAAACAAAACACAAAGCTCGGTTTTTCCCCACCTTTTATTCCACCACTCAGTGAGGTGACTCAGCTCCCTCAGGATGGCAGGATGGCAGTTCCAAGTGTCGTGAGGAGTTAGAACAACATTCTGGGAGAAAAAGACACATCAATTTGTTGTTCCACTTTTTTTTTTAAATGTTATTCAGTTTTATTAGAGAAGAGAGAGAGAGAGAAAGAGAGACAGGGAGGAACAGAAAGCATCAACTCCCATATGTGCCTTGACCAGGCAATTCCAGGGTTTCGAACCAGTGACCTCAGCGTTCCCAGGTTGATGCTCTATCCACTGGCCACCACAGGTCAGGCCTCTTCCACTTATTTATGCATTTATTACTGGATGCCCTGACTGGGGATGGAACCTGCAACCTTAGCGTATTGGGACGATGCTCTGACCAGCTGAGCTACCCGGCCAGGACAAACATTGGTTTTTGCTGTACTGAGTGTTAATGTAATTTGCAAGCATCAGAAATGTGAGCAACCTTAAATAGTGAGTTCTAACTCGGCAATGAGCTTGGGACGGCACTGAGCATTAACGGGGTGCTCAAAAAATGTGGTAGGCGATTTTTACAGAAATACCGTGTTTCAGATTTCACTCTAAGATGTAATTTTGTTTCCCCATTAACATCTTTGAAGCATCTTAAGTTTAATGGTACCTTATAATTACTACCAGTGACAGCCAGTATGTGAAAACCTGTTGACACCTTCTGGGGAGATCGAGAAAGGGGCAGTATTCAAATTTCTTAGAGTCGGTGACTTATCACTAATTTGCTTTAATCATCACTTAACACAGTGGGTAGACACTGCAGAGCACGGGCAAGCACAGCAGGGAGCCTGAGGCCTGCGCGTGATGCGGCCAGTCGCATTTCAGAACAAGCGCAAGTATTGGGGCTTTTGTTGGGCTTGCTTCCTCTCAGGTACGGCAGTGGTTTGTACACCTGGTGACCTAGTTGTCCACCTGGTGGGTGTGAGGGTCAGAGACTCATTTGTCTTTCTCATTATAGTCACCAAGCTGGCCACTTCTGGGGCTAGGCCTGGAGAAAAGACTGGCAGTGTTTGCCCGTGTCTCGGGCAATTTATGTTTTCCTGAGTCCTGAGAAAAATTAAGTCAAAGAAAATGGAAAAGTTATTCTAATTCTCCTGTTAGAGTTAACAGTCAACACAGAAACATTACTGGTTTGAAGGAGTCCATTTACGGCAAGTTGAAATAAGAACTGGGGGTGCTGATACCTGGAATCAAAGGGTCAGATCAGCAGGAGCTCCTTGGCAAGGAGTGATCACAACCAAATCAGTCCTGGTTTTCACTGTTGTCCCGTGATAAGTATGTGCTCCTGGCCCTGTTTGCTGCTGTATAAATATTAATGAGTTTATACTATACTTTATATAGCAGGGGTAGTCAACCTTTTTATACCTACCGCCCACTTTTGTATCTCCGTTAGTAGTAAAATTTTCTTTTTTTTTTTTTTTCTTTTTTTTTTTATTTATTTATTTTTTTTAATAGTAGTAAAATTTTCTAACCGCCCACTGGTTCCAACAGTAATGGTGATTTATAAAGTAGGGAAGTAACTTTACTTTATAAAATTTATAAAGCAGAGTTACAGCAAGTTAAAGCATATAATAATAATTACTTACCAAGTACTTTATGTCGGATTTTTGCTAAGTTTGGCAGAATAAATCTTTATAAAACAACTTACTATAGTTAAATCTATCTTTTTATTTATACTTTGGTTGCTCTGCTACCACCCACCATGAAAGCTGGAACGCCCGCTAGTGGGCGGTAGGGACCAGGTTGACTACCACTGCTTTATAGGAATTCTGGGTGGTCTTACAAGAAATAGGAGTTTGGGAAGCAGAATTGGCATTTTTGACACAATTCTATGAAGTAGTATAAACCTTGCTCAAAGTTTTAAGTGTTACATTATTTGAGTACTACCCAATAATGTTCAGACCATTTCCCAGCATTTGAAAATCTATTGTAGGCTACAAGTTCTTAGAAATACTACAGATTAAACAGTTTTTTAAAAAAGATATATAATGAATGAAGTGTTTCAAAATTGTTGTAGATATTTAAAGACTAAGTTAAGATTTTAGGAAACCCAGAGAATAGCAATTTCTTGTTTGTGAATCCTGAAGGTTAGTATTATCTGTCAGGAATTTAGAAACATTAGTACCAGGAGGTAACATTTATGCTTAGAATTTCAAAAGCTCAAATGGGCTTAGTGTTTTCAGAACAGTTCCATGAAGGGGCCACAAGGTGGTAGTGGTGTTTCATGGAAGTAGCTGGTTTGGTCTCTAAAAGCATCCGTTTGCTCTCTAGAGCAGGAATTTTTTTTTTTCTTTGCTAATTAAAGAAAGAGATTTCAGAAATGTCCATACATTGTCTGTGTCTTTTAAATAGTTAAGGGAGAAATCATACTACACACACTTTGAAAACAGAAGGGGGAAGAGTTCATCAGTGAAGCCATCTGTAGCTTCCTGAGGGAAGTCTTTTTTTTTTTTTTTTACTAAAAATTTTATTTCTTTAGTAGTTAAAATACCCATTCATGTTATCCATTTTTATCTGAATAAGCTTTGGTAGCTTGTGTCCGAATCAAAGTATTCGTCCTTTTCATCCACGTTCTTGATTTCATGAGCATTAAGTTGTTTCTGCTATTCCCTTATTATCCTAGTGTCTGTTGGGTCTATAGTGATGTCCCGCTTTTATTCCTGATATTGGTAGTTTTGTTTGCCCTTTTTTAGTCCATTTAGAAGCTCTTTAATCTCACTGATATTTTCAAACAACTATCTTGTATCACTGATTTATTTTTTGGCTAATTTTCTGTTCTTTATTTTTTTCCATTTACTTGCTTTGAGTTTATTTACTCCTTTTTTTAGTTTCTTAAAAGTAGATGCTTTGATCATTTAAGACCTTTTTCTTATCTAATAAAAGCATTAAGTGCTATAAATTTTCCTTTAAAAATCTGTTGTAGCCACATCCCAGAACTATTGGTATGTTGTATTTTTATTTTTATTCTATTCAGAATGTTTTTCATTCATTCCTGGAAAATTCGCAGGCATTTTCTCTTAATATATTGTCCTCCTCTGTCACTTGGCTGTCTTTGTGGCAATCTGTCCGAACCCTTCCCTTTTATCCCCTTGTTTCTTAAGCTCCGTTTTATCATTTTCACCTCATTTTTCTTTGGTGTTATGGTTACTTTGGTCAGTTCTAACTTTAACTTTGCTAACTTTCTTTAAACTCATCAATTAATATTTTAATTTAAATATCTTTTATTCTATTAAATATCTTTTATTCTAGAAAGTACTTAGTATAAAAATATCCTTTTGTTTTCCATTGTTAAATGGAATTGTGTAGTCTCTTAGAAGTTATTTCATGTTATGAAAAATTCATGGTATTGTTCTGTTAGTGTAGCTGCTGACTCTAAGGCGATTGTGGGCCTTGTTTTGTACATTTTGATTGGAACACAATTTTCTCAGACTCTCACCACCCCTCCCACCCCAACCTCCAAGAATTCTTTTTTTTTTTCCTTTTTCCTATGGTAATTCAGTGACCTGTATTGTGAAAGTTTCCCTCCAGAGAGGTTTTTAAAGTATGTTTCAAGAATGTTCATGAGCATTTTTTTTAAACTACTTAGTTTATTGATAACGGGTGATTTTTTTTTTTTTTTATATGGACAGAGAGAGTCAGAGAGAGGGACAGACAGGAATGGAGAGAGATGAGAAGCATCAATCATCAATTTTTCATTGAGACACCTTAGTTGTTCACTGATTGCTTTCTCATATGTGCCTTGACCGTGGGCCTTCAGCAGACCGAGTGACCCCTTGCTCGAGCCAGCGACCTTGGGTCCAAGCTGGTGAGCTTTTTCTTTTTTTGCTCAAACCAGCTGAGCACACGCTCAAGCTGGCGACCTCGGGGTCTCAAACCTGGGTCTTCCGCATCCCAGTCCAACGCTCTATCCACTGCGCCACCGCCTGGTCAGGCCATGAGCATTTTTATATCTACTTTAAAGTTTTTTGTTAGATAATTTCAGCATCTCTATCATCTCAGCAGTGATGTTTGTCTTTTGTTAATGGGAGGGGAGACAGAGGGAGGAGAGAGGTGAAGAAACATCAGCTCGTAGTTGCTCTATTGCTTCACTTTGGCTGTTCAGTGATTGCTTCTCTTGGGAACCTCAGGGTCCCAGGTCAACGCTCTGTCGACTGCGCCACCACCTGGTCAGGCAGCGTTGATGTTTGTTGATTGGCTTTTCCTGATTCCTCATGTGTTGAGGAAATTCTGAATTGTATTCTGGACATTTTTAATATGGTTTTATGAGAATCTGGGTCTTGTTTAAATCCGCCTATTTTGGTGGTACCTCAAATTCAGGTCTACACCAATATGCTTGTTTCTGTTGACTTCCCACAGTCCTTAAATAGCTGCTGCATGCATCCGTCTGTTTGCACCTACACTCAGTGGGAGAGTGGGCGGGCCATGCTACTCCACTTTTCCTAGCCTTCCCTCCAAAGGATTTCACATTTGCCTTGTTCAAATAACTCTAGCTCCTGGCCAGTTTTTATCTTAATTTCCTGACATTTGAACCTCAATTTTAAATCCCAAACCTCAATTAAGTACACAGGCCTTACTTTGAATCCTGGAGTGAGCTGAGCCTCGCAGAAACAGATACAGCCCTTGCGGTCTTCTGTGCCAGTAGGCAGGCTCTTTCCAGTCTGTTCTTTCTGTATGAGTTTTAGCTTTATGCAGGGAGTGGAGTTGTAGTCTCAGTTTCAACTCCCTTTCTTTGGTGGGTCTAAAGATTTGTTTTCTGTCCCCAAGGGAGTGTGGCCGGCCCTGCGTACTCCCTGTCCACGGCTGCTGGACCTGCCGGGCCTCCTCATCCTGCTTGTCTGGAAAGCTGTGGGTTCCCCTTCTTCCTTTTGAATGGGACTGCTGGTTAAAATAGTATCATAAGTTAGTTTTTCCTATCGTTTATAAGGATGTTTAGCAGATAGATTTTTAGATTTTTTTTTTGATCGGTATTTTCTTGTAACAGAAGTACTTTCTACAGAATTTTTCTTTTAAAAATGAGCTGATGTACACAAAAATACAAAATTGGAGGCCCGAATGGGACAGCAACTCATTTATTGCTAGAATAACGGAATTTCTTTTTTTTTTTTTTTTTCATTTTTCTGAAGCTGGAAACAGGGAGAGACAATCAGACAGACTCCCGCATGCGCCCGACCGGGATCCACCCGGCACGCCCACCATGGGGCGATGCTCTGCCCACCAGGGGGCGATGCTCTGCCCATCCTGGGCGTCGCCATATTGCGACCAGAGCCACTCTAGCGCCTGGGGCAGAGGCCGAGGAGCCATCCCCAGCGCCCGGGCCATCTTTGCTCCAATGGAGCCTTGGCTGCGGGAGGGGAAGAGAGAGACAGAGAGGAAAGCGCGGCGGAGGGGTGGAGAAGCAAATGGGCGCTTCTCCTATGTGCCCTGGCCGGGAATCGAACCCGGGTCCTCCGCACGCTAGGCCGACGCTCTACCGCTGAGCCAACCGGCCAGGGCCGGAATTTCTTATACATTCATGAACAGGCCAGGTAACTGTGTGGAAATGTATGTTTATGTTTATATATTTACCCATGTTTATTGCATATGTTTTAGGCTAGAAACTGTTATGTCTACATCCAGTCAGGATTAAGAGTTCCTGCTATATCTATGACTTTAGGAAACACAGTGTACTTTGGAAAAGATATTCTCAGTGTAGTGAAATTAATACTGGTTTCAGATGATAACCTTCAGGGACTGTGGAAAGAGTCATTTTAATCTCAAGGACAAAAATTAGACCAGTGCTCTAATAACTAAAGAGAACTGAGGTTTGCGTGGTTGGTTTTCCTTGGTTGGTTGGTTTGGTGTCGTCTATTGTCTTGGCATTCCATGCCAGATTCAGTGGGAATCAGTTTGGCAGAAAAGGAAATTTCTTTTTCCTTTCACTTGAAGTGATTTTTTTGTCAGAAACACGTTCTTCCCTTCTCTCCGGCCAGGAATGAGTAGCGACAGTGACATCGAATGTGACACTGAGAATGAGGAGCAGGAGGACTCCAGCATGGGCGGATTTAACGACTCTTTCCAGGCACTGCCCCCAGTCCAAGGTGCGCACTGTCCTCTCGCAGATGAATAAGCCCATCCCTGCTGCTGCTGCTGCTGCTCTGTTTCTGCTTCTGTCCTGCCCTGTTGCCTCGTCTGCGTTTCTGTTTTCGTTATTGTCATTTGTGAGACGGTGTCTATGGGGCAGACTAGACGGTGAGCACTGAGAAATGGGTGGGTGGTACCTGGCTGGTCAGACACCCAGCTGGGCACTACTTGCTGGCTGAGGCGGCTGGCAGCCTCAGGACTGCCGGTGACCGCTAAGAATAGCTTTCACGTTGTCAAGAGTTATTTAAGCCTGACCAGGCGGTGGTGCAGTGGATAGAGCGTCGGACTGGGATGCAGAGGACCCAGGTTCGAGACCCCAAGGTTGCCAGCTTGAGCGCGGGCTCATCTGGCAAAAGCCCACCAGCTTGAACCCAAGGTCGCTGGCTCCAGCAAGGGGTTACTCGCAGGCCCGCGGTCAAGGCACATATGAGAAAGCTATCAATGAACAACTAAGGTGTTGCAATGCGCAATGAAAAACTAATAATTGATGCTTCTCATCTCTCTCCATTCCTGTCTGTCCTTGTCTATCTCTCTCTCTGACTCACTCTCTATCTTTGTAAAAAATTAAAAAAAAAAAAAAGTTATTTAAAAAAGACAAATTCTCGACAGAGACCATTTGTGGCCTACAGTACCTAAGTTTTTACTCTCTGCCCCTTTTAGGAAATGTTTGCTGGCCCCTGGGGAGATTGTAGGTGTTTGATATTTTTTTATTTTTAGAGATAATTTTAGCATAGGTAATAAGGTAACTTTTTCTGATTTCTTAGAATTGTATGCAGATAATGGAATCATTACTTTTTTTTTTTTCCTCTGTATTTTCTTTTTTTTTTTTTTTTTCTTTTTCATTTTTCTGAAGCTGGAAACAGGGAAGGACAGTCAGACAGACTCCCGCATGCGCCCGACCGGGATCCACCCGGCACGCCCACCATGGGGCGGCGCTCTGCCCACCAGGGGGCGATGCTCTGCCCATCCTGGGCGTCGCCATATTGCGACCAGAGCCACTCTAGCGCCTGGGGCAGAGGCCGAGGAGCCATCCCCAGCACCCGGGCCATCTTTGCTCCAATGGAGCCTTGGCTGCGGGAGGGGAAGAGAGAGACAGAGAGGAAAGTGCGGCGGAGGGGTGGAGAAGCAAATGGGCGCTTCTCCTGTGTGCCCTGGCCGGGAATCGAACCCGGGTCCTCCGCACGCTAGGCCGACGCTCTACCGCTGAGCCAACCGGCCAGGGCCTCCTCTGTATTTTCTGAAGTTGGAAACGGGGAGGCAGACAGACTCCCGCATGTGCCCGACCGGGATCCACCGGCATGCCCACCAGGGGGCGATGCTCTGTTGCAACCACAGCCATTCTAGTGCCTGAGGCAAAGGCCATGGAGCCATCCTCAGCGCCCTGGCCAACTTTGCTCCAATGGAGCTTTGGCTGCGAGAGGGGAAGAGAGAGACAGAGAGGAAGGAGAGGGGGAGGGTTGGAGAAGCAGATGGGCGCTTCTCCTGTGTGCCCTGGCCAGAAATCGAACCCGGGACTCCTGCACGCCAGGCCGATGCTCTACCACTGAGCCAACCGGCCAGGGCCTGGAATCATTACTTTTTATTCCCTAAGCTCACTGAGTGAAACCCACTGTTACTTTCTGTTTTCGGTGTACAGCATAATGCTTAGTGTGTGTATTGCCGAGTGATAACCACAGTGAGTTTAGTCACCATTTATCACATGTTGTTAATGTTTTAGCCAGAGACCTTTATGGTCAATCTGAGCATTCCTCTACAGCAGGGGTCAGGAACCTTTTTGGCTGAGAGAGCCATGAACGCCAAAATTTTAACATTTTAAAATGTAATTCCGTGAGAGCCATACAACGGCCCGTGTACCTTACGAATTATCCAATAAAAATTTGGTGTTGTCCAGAGGACAGCTGTGATTGGCTCCAGCCACCCGCAACCATGAACATGAGCGGTAGGAAATGAATGGATTGTAATACATGAGAATGTTTTATATTTTTAACATTATTTTTTTATTAAAGATTTGTCTGCGAGCCAGATGCAGCCATCAAAAGAGCCACATCTGGCTTGTGAGCCATAGGTTCCCAACCCCTGCTCTACAAGATTCCCAGAATGACAACATTGTCAGGCTTATGCTAATTGTCAGCTTTATATTTTTTCTATTTCCCTGATGTTCTTGTGTCTTTTTCAATACAGATCCAAGCATTTGATTATTTTTTTAAGTATTAAAACACTTTCAGTAATTTTCTCTCCTTCTAAAAGCAGCAGCCGAATATTGGAAAGTTTTTTGAGTGCTGATGGGTGTCTGTCATATTTACATGTGCAGTTTATTGTCTTTGAAATGCGTTGTATGTTGACACCGTCTGCAGTGTCTCCATCACCATTTCCTGTTCCCTTCCTCCGCTGCCCCCGCACTGTGCCCAGGAGGACAGGGGTGCGGGGTCGTCCGTTTTTCAATTCCTGGGTCTGGTGCACAGTTCTCTCCCCTTCTATCCCCCTTGTGTTTGCTTACACCAAACTCCGATCACAGAGTCTGAGACAGCTTGGTTCACAGCCCAGCAGATCTTGATTGCTTAAGCACCACACTTGGTAAGGTCATGTAAAGACATGGAAAGGAAAATACCAGTCTTTAGAAAATATCATCTGCTCTTGACTTTCTCTCGTAGATACACACCCCGGTTTTCCCGACGGAGGGCAGCTAGGGCCTGAAGAGCCCAGCTTCAGTACTGAGGGGAGCAGTGCAAGGTAATTGCAAACCAAGAGAACTGACTTGAAGCTGTCTTGACCCTGAACTTGGCTGTCGTTGGTGCTCAAATTGTCTTCTGTCAGATAATCAGATTTGGTTTAACTTTCTTTATCATATCTACCTGAAATAGTAATTCTGAAACTTTAGAACGTAGCACAGTCCTAGTATAAGACATTAGAAAACAGGAAAAACTTGAGTGTGGGAAGAATTCTGTGTAACATAATGAATAAAGAGGTAGTGCTTAATTAATTCAGTAAAGTATATTTATAAACCAGTTTTAGCTTCTACAACAGCAGGGCCACTAGCCTAGAGGCAGCGACGCCCAGCAGCTGCCCGGCGCTGGCCCTGCTGTGCGTAGGCCAGAGGCTCAGTTGTGTTGGACTGTCTTTATGTTTTGAGTTTTACTCACAGTGTATAGTTTTATTAGTGCCTGTAGATTAGTGAACAGAAAAATTACTTAATGTATAGATTCTGTCCCGTAGATACTGTATGTGAACAACTGAAGTAACACTATACTGAACCTCATGTTTGTAGAATGTGGACTGATTAAAGTTAACTTATTTATTGTATCTTGTTTTTTCAAGTGCAGGCACGCCGACTAATGGCCTGGTCTTTCTGTTGTGTGACTCTTGCAAATGAAATTTTAAATGCGATAAGTTGGTGTGGGTTGGTTATGTTCCTGGTTATATGAATGCATGTAAAGTCATTTAAAATTATTTCATTTTTATGGCTCTTACTAAACATCTAAAGTACCAGTATTTAAAAACCTTCCTTTTTCCTTTATTTTCATTGGTTGGACATTGATTTCGGTGTCGATACATTTAGAGACTTGGACATGCTCAGAGTGGTTTACGTGGAACTGGGATAAGGTTCGCTCTCGTACTTGCAGTTGGCTCAGAGCAGCTGCCCAGTGTGCCGTGTGCGCCTGCACTTGTGTCTGAGCTGCTGGTCTGGGTGAGTGTCCCACTGAAAGTTGACCAGACTCTCGGAAAAGCATGAAATATAAACATGCGAGAGGCCTCTCATTTGCTTATATGTTACTTAATATTGTTCACTTCTCCACGTCGAATGTCTTGCTGGTTGCTGTGATTCACAACTTGCTTTTGTTCAAAACAGTTTGCACTTTTTATTAATAAAATGAACTTGAGAAAATACGCGTCTGAATTTATTAACAGTGGGACAGGAAGCCCCCCCCCCCTTTTTCTATTCATTTTGCCAATATATAATGGAGGCTGTTGAGCTCTGTGGACTGTTAGTAAAGGCACGGGAAGTTACAAGACTTATGTATAATCTCTATATGATTTTTTTTAAGTTAATTGGAGGCTGACCTGTGCAGTGGATAAAGTGTCAACCTGGAACACTGAGGTCACTGGTTCGAAACCCTGGTCTTGCCTGGTCAAGGCACATATGGGAGTTGATTCTTCCTCCTTCTCCCCCACCTCTCTCTCTCTCTCTCTCCCCCCCCTCCCTCCCCTCCCCTCCCTCCCTCCCTC
This sequence comes from Saccopteryx leptura, assembly GCF_036850995.1. Lineage (NCBI taxonomy): Eukaryota > Metazoa > Chordata > Mammalia > Chiroptera > Emballonuridae > Saccopteryx > Saccopteryx leptura. The sequence goes on along the minus strand of NC_089504.1, from coordinate 357,475,112 downwards.
CCTCCCCTGCGCACATGTGCTCTCTCTCTCCTCTCTAAAATGAATAAATGAAATCTTTTAAAAAAAGGTAATTGGAAATATTTAAGTGCTATACTTCGGAAAGGTAAAAATTTAGCATTTGTTTACTAACATGTTTATTAGCATGCTGTTGTATAGTTATGGAGTTTATCATGCAGTGACCTAAAACATTACTAATAAGTTTTTTTAACACATTTTTATTAGATGGAAATATATTCATGTTCATTACATTTTGATGAGATATTTTTAATCCAGCTGTCTCTTACCTCTACACTACATTGTAACGGATGACAATATAATGTAAGAATTTTGCACCTTTAGTTGTATGTTGAGAGCAAACCATTGTAGGAAATGATGAGTAGGGTTTTTTTGATGATGCTTATCAGAACCCATAAACACAAGTGTGATTGACACTTTGAGTCTCTCACTATTGCCTCGCTACGTTTTGACCTGTACAGATTTGATACAGAATTATGTGCTTTTATAATTTTTGTTATTTTCAAAATATGGAAAACTATGTGTGGTTAGGAACTAAGAGAAACCTGAGAATAAACTCTCCATTTGGTGACATTTACTTGTAAGAGCTTTAGCATGAGTGATTTAGTCATGGGATTCTCTTGGGTTATTAATGTGTGTACAGTAGTATCCCCTTGTCCATGGTTTTGCTTTTTTTGGTTTCAGTTACCTGTGTTCAAACATTAATTAGGAAAATTCCAGAAATAATTCATAATTTAAAAATTAATTTTTTTTATTGATTTTAGAGTGGGGGGAGAGAGAAACATTAATTTGTTGTTCCACTTATTTATGCATTCATTGATTGACTCCTATATGTGCCCTGACTGGGGATCAAACCCACAGCCTTTGGCATATTGGGACAACACTCTAACCAATTGTGCTACCCAGCCAGAGCCCATAACATTTAAATTGTGCGCTGTTCTGTAGTGAGATGAAATCTCATGCCCTTCTGCTCCGTCCCCCCCGGATGGCAGTCATCTCTTTATGCATGTTTCCACACTGGACATGCCACCTGCCCATTAGTCACTTGGTCACAGTCTGTCACCCTGGTATCGTGGTGCTTGAGCTCAGGTAACCCTTATGTTACTTAAAGGCCTCAACACACGAGAGTGTAGTGATGCCGGCAATTTGGATATTCCAAAGAGAAGCTGTGAAGTGCTTCCTTTATGTGAAACGGTGAAAGTTCTCAGTAAGGAAGAAAAATTACATGCTGAGTTTGCTACAATCTACAATAAAAATGAGTCTTTATTTGTGAAATGGTGAAAAAGGAAGAAAATTATGCCAGCTTTGTTGTCACACCTCAAACTGCAAAAGTTAGGGCCAGCGAGCGTGATAAGTGCTTAGTTGACTCTTTGAGTAGTGAGTATTTTTCATGCTCACTGACCCCCGGAGTGATTTTTTTTTCAAAAAATGAAATTATTGACCTGGCTGGTTGGCTCAGTGGTAGAGTGTCGGCCTGGCATGCAGGAGTCCCGGGTTCAATTCCCGGCCAGGGCACACAGGAGAAGCGCCCATCTGCTTCTCCACCCCTCCCCCTCTCCTTCCTCTCTGTCTCTCTCTTCCCCTCCCGCAGCCAAGGCTCCATTGGAGCAAAGTTGGCCCGGGCGCTGGGGATGGCTCTGTGGCCTCTGCCTCAGGCGCTAGAATGGCTCTGGTTGCAATGGAGCAATGCCCCAGATGGGCAGAGCATCGCCCCCTGGTGGGCATGCTGGCTGGATCCCGGTCAGGCACATGCAGGAGTCTGACTGCCTCCCCGTTTTCAACTTCAGAAAAATACAAAAAATATATATATATATTTCCAGTTATAGTTTTATTAACTTAAAATCATGTTTGTTTGATAACCAATTTATGAAACAAGAACATACATTTGTCTTTTTTTATGTTGCCTTATATATATATTTAAATATAAAATATATATAAAATATAAAGTATTTTTTAAAAGATATATTGATCGTACTCTGGATGGTCAGGAGGCACGAGGACGTATATGAACATTTGTACTGCTCAAAGGGTTAAAGTAGAAAAGGTGTTAACATTTTGGGGTGGAAGACACGAACAGAAAATATGTTGATTGACAACAGCATGTTGCTCCAGCAAGCGCTGAGCCCATATGAAGACTTCAGCAAGGGGTCCCCTGAAGTGAGTGACACCCAGTAGGGGATGGTTACACAGATTTAGGAATAGGTTTGGGCTGGAAAGTACAAGAACTACAGGAGAGTATTGCTCTAATCGTTCTATTTTATTATTGCTGTTGTTAGTCTCTTATTCTGCCTGACATATAAGTGAAACTTCAGATAAGTATGTTGTGCAGGAACATAGTTTATATAGGGCACTGCGCCATCCAAGATTTTAGGCATCCCCTGTGGACGGGGAGGGGGCCTCCTGTAATAGTATTTTGAGGTATTCCTCTGTTCTTTGGGGGGGCTCTCTCTTTTTCTTTTTACAGCTAGTGCTCTACTTATGACCATGATTGGTTCTGACAGACTGGTCGTAACACGATTTGGTTGTAAGTTGAGTAGGCTATATGTACAGTACTGTGAAATAATGTTATAAAAATCTTTAAGTCATATTTTATCATAATTTTCTTTCATTATTATATATAATTTTCTTTGTTCATTTTATGCCATTTGTATCATCTCTACACCATTTTGTTTCTTATTTTTACATTCATCAGGTTTAAGTAAAACACTGCATTACCAGTAGAAGTGGTTTAATATTTGCAAAGACAATTTCCTCTTGGTAGACATCTTGGGAGGGGTTTGATGAAAAATATCCTAGACACAAAACACAAATTGCTGTACCAAGTCTGGGATAACAGTTGAAATGGTGCACGCGGAGATGGTAGTGCTGCTGGAAGCTGGTCCGCACTGTCGTATGCCCAGCTGGGCAATACTTGCACTGCCAGATGCGGAGCAGTCATGGTTAGTGAATGTGGTCGTAAAGTCGAATGGTCATAAGTTGCATAGGTCGTAAGTCGATCAATATTTGTAATTATAAATGGTCTTAAGCTTTGCTCCTATTTTTCATGACCTTGAGATTTTTTTTAGTGGATTCCTCTCTTCCTGTCCCCCTTCCTTTTCCCATCCCTCCCTCTTCCCTTTCCTTTTCTCCCCTTCCCTCCTCTCCTCCACGCTCCATGTTCATCCTGCATTTTCCCTGCCCCCCCTTTTTTGACAGTGCTATTTAGAAACAAAGATTTGTTGACTTATAGTTTTAAGGAGAAACAAATTGACTACAGTACAGTGTTTATGTACAGTTCTTAGCCTTTTATTGTGGTGTCAAAATACTTTTCCAAAGTTATTTAAAAGGTATTACGATTCAGTGTTCCATCAGTCCCTTTCTCTTCCTGTGCGTGTGGCTCAGCTGTGATGCAGCGAGACTCGTCTGCTCCAGGCTGCTCTGCTCTGTCCTCCCCCATGCGTCCTGGTTACTTTTTCAATTTACATATATTAAAATTGTCTTTGTGGAATATCCAGTTCCGTGGGTTTTGACAAACAGAATCATGCATCTGCTACCTTATAGAACAGTTCAGTGCCCCAAATTTCCCTGTGTTGGTTCTTTAAAGCAGTGGTCCCCAACCTTTTTTTGGCCACGGACTGGTTTAATGTCAGAAAATATTTTCACGGAGCAGCCTTTAGGGTGGGACGGATAAATGTATCACGTGACCAAGACAAGCGTCAAGAGTGAGTCTTAGACGGATGTAACAAAGGGAATCTGGTCACTTTTTAAAATAAAACATCGTTCAGACTTAATATAAATAAAATGGAAATAATGTAAGTTAGTTATTCTTTTTCTGCGGACCGGTACCGGTCCGCGGCCTGGGGGTTGGGGACCACTGCTTTAAAGGAAAGCCCCTGCCACCTCCCGGCCCTGGCAGCTCTCGGCTCTTTTAGTTCCCTTTTCCAGCGTCATGTATTCTAGATAGAATTACACAGTATGTAGCTGCCTTTCATTTAGTGAAGTGCAGGTGAGTCTGCTCCATCTTGTATATGAGTCAGTATTTCACTCCTTTTTATTGCCAAGTAGCAGACATGTGCCACGGCTGATTCATTTACCCATTGCAGGGCATTTGGTTATTTCCAGGTTAGGGTGATTATAAGCTTTATAAACATTTTGTATAGACTTTGCTGTAAACATTAGTTTTCATTCTCAAATATATATTCCTTGAAGTGGATTATGGCTGGCCTCTGTCCCTGGTTCTCACGCTATAGCCTCTTAGTGCTATAGCCTCTTAGAATTTCCTGGATGATAGGTGGGTCCTGATAGGGTATGCTAATGAAATGGCTCAGGATGGGGACTGGCCATGCCGCAGAGACTAACCACGCGATTAGGGTATTGGGCTATGAGTCTATGAGTCACATGATAGCAGCCTCAGTGGTTCAGCCTTATTTCCAGTCGGTCATTCATGCCTACCCAGTGAAACCCCGGTAAGAACTCTGCACACTGAAGCTCTAATGTGCTTGCTGGCTGGCAATATTTTGTATTGTCATGCATTGGTGGTTCAGGAGACGAACACACCCTGATCCCAAGGGAGCTTCACACGGGGACTAGTCCAGGCCTCACCCTGTGTGTGTCTCCTTATAGAACTGGAATTGTAAGCAGCATATTTTTCTGAGTTCTGTGAGCTATTCTAGTGAATTATCAAACCTAAGGGGCAATAGTGGGAACTCCCAAATTTGTAGCAAACTGGTCAGAAATGGGGGTAGCTTGGGACCCCCAAGCCTGGCATCTGAAGTAAGAGCAGTCCTGTGGAGGACTTTGTCTTTAACCTGTGAAGTCTGGTTGGTGTCAGAAGTAATTGCACTGAGCCTTGTGATAAATACGTGCTGAACTTTATAAGGAGCTACGAGACTTTCCAGGAGCAGCACTGCCATTGTGCAGGCCCAGCAGCAACATGGTGTGGGTTCCAGCTGCGTCCCAGAAACACTTATCAATATTTCTGGTCTTAGTTATTCTAATAAGTATGTAGTGATAACTCATTTTGCGGAGAATTTTTGCATTATATTCATGAGGGATATTAGATTGTAGTTCTGTTTTTATCTAATTTGGTATCAGAGTAATGCTGACCTAGTAAAGAATCTTTTCTGGAAAAGAATGTATAGAATTGGTCTTGCTCTTTAAATGTTCATTAAAATTTACCAGTGAAAGGATGCTGCTAGAGGAAGTAATCTTTGGAAGATGTTTTTTTTCTTCCCCCAACTCTGTTTTTGGTATTTATTCTGCTTAGCTTTCTTCAAGCTTTTTGGATCTATGGTATGCTGGTTATAATTCGGACCTGACCAGGTGGTGGTGCAGTGGGTAGGATGCGGAGGACCCAGGTTTGAAACCCCGAGATCGCCGGCTTGAGTGTGGGCTCATCTGGTTTGAGCAAAGGCTTACCAGCTTGGGCGCAGGGTTGCTGGCTTGAGCGTGGGATCCTAGACCTGATCCCATGACCGCTGGCTTCAGCCCAAAGGTCACTGGCTTGAAGCCTAGGGTCGCTGGCTTGTGCAAGGGATCACTCATCTGCTGTAGCTCCCCAGTCAAGGCATATATGAGAAAGCAATCAATGAACAACTAAAGTGCTGCAACAAAGAATTGATGCTTCTCATTTCTCCCTTCCTGTCAATCTGTCCCTCTCTCTGTCTCTGTCACACAAAAATATTAATTTTGGAAAATTCTCAGCCATGTCTTCTGCCCAATTATCTTTCTCTTATAGGATCCTAATTATACATATGTTAAACTGATACTCTACCACAGCTCGTATGTGTTCTTTTTTGGGTTTATTTTACCTTCTTTTCCTTTTGTGTTTCAATTAGGGTATTTTTTATTAAAGGCTACTGATTTTTGCCTTCAGAATGTAGTCTACTGAGGATTCCCTTCCATGAGATTATTCCTAGGCCAACCAAAAGTAGGTTTTCTAAAGCATGATAGAACAGCGTTCTTTAATAATTATTGTTAAGGTGACAGAGGGCCAACTTGTAATCAGAAAAGGAAATGAACAATTAAACATCTTAGCCATCCACGCAGCGGTATCTGATAATTTGGTAATATGGATAAATTTTTTAAGTGAGAGGAGGGGAGATAGACTCCCATATGCACCCTGACTGGGATCCACCTGGCAATCTGTCTGGGGGCCGTGCTCAAATCAACCAAGCTATCCTCAGCGCCTGGGGCCAATGCTGAGACCAGTCGAGCCACTGGCTGCGAGAGGGGACGTGGGAGAGAAGGGGGAGAGGTGGCAGGGCAGGGAGGAAGGAGAAGCAGATGGTCGCTTCTCCTTGTGCCCTGACCAGGGATCGAACCCAGGATGTCTGCACGCTGGACTGATGCTCTCTATCCACTGAGCAAACCAGCCAGGGCCAGATAAATTTCTATTAAATTTAAATGATCTCACTGTATTTAGTGTTTCACTTAAACCTTGCTATGTGCTGCTTTGGAAAGAGATGTTCCTTTTGAACTAATACTGTATTTTAGAGCAGTGGTTTTCAACCTTTTTATGTACTTGGGGACTGGTGAAAATAGAATTATTTTGGGGACCACTAAGGCAGAAATCACCCTGAGCATAAGCAAATTCAGCTAAGATCCCTGGGTCTATAATCTTCATACAGCATCAGGGTGGTGTCTTTTGTGGACCAGCAGGAAATTTCTGGTGGACTGGTCTGGGGACGGGCAGTGGAAAAATGATGTTTTAAGGGATTTTTTCAAGTATAAATAATACTTATTATCAAAATATTTTCTTTTATTTCCTGTGTTAGCAAACCCCTTCAAATACAATTCTTTCAGACCTTTGCTTTTTTCCTCAATTCTTGGCTTCTTTTCAATTACATATAAAATCCTACTAAGTGCTGAGTGAATTTAGTAAGTTAGGATTTTAAGAATTTCCTAGGACTTACCGGTGGGAGGAGAGAGTAACTGCATTAACTCGCTCACATGTTGCACATTCAGTTCCGGGCCCTTAGATCCCCAGCCTTCTGCCTCTGTCCCCAAAGCTCCAGACAGAATTTCAGCAACAAGTCACCTGGCTGTTTGCTCTCTTTACAGTTTGAAACTAAGAGGGCAAGGACTAAGTTGGATGCAGTGTGAAGACAAAAGTAGTGGGAGATTTGAGTGTCAACACTTAGCTTTTGGCAGGGGCTGTTCCTCATCTATTTGTGGATACTAAGCCCTCTACCCCCCATTATATACTTATTGGGAGAACTTGGAGAAGATGAAATATATCTCCTGTGTTTTCTGGGGCCAGGGGATAACAGTATAGCAGCACTTAGCAGAATTTTAAAATAATGTTCCTACTCTTAGAAAACTACCACCTCAGGATTTTATTTTCAGTTCTGAGGGAATCAACATCTTTTCTTTGAATAAAAAGACAAATGACTAGTAGTTTTAAATTGCCGGGTTTTATTAAGATATTGGCAAAAATTTCAATATATTTCTTCACCTGAATGAACAGTTATAATAAATAAAATATGAAGACTCACTCATGATTACATTTGAACTCAAAAGTGAGGTGTAGAGCAGGTTCATAAGTGGATACACTTGGAAAGAAATGATTTACCTCCTTCGCTTCACTCCATAGAGAATTCTTTGCAAAGAAATGTCATGAACAAGAGAACAAAGCTGTGTCTCACCAGGAGCACCGAGAGTAAGTCACAGCCATGTACCTGGGGGTATCTGACATCCGAGTTTGCTAGAGTAGCTCTTTTTTCCAGAACAACTGCTGTCAGTCTGGACTTCCCTAGCTTATCCATGTTTTCTAATTAGTACAATAAATCTTCACAATAAAAGACAGAATGCTGCTAGAGGAAGTAATTCTTTATCAGCACAGTACCATTTGTCTGGAAAATAGTCATGTTATAATACTGACGGTATGTTGATTTGAAAAAAACATCTGTTATTCACAGGTCAGAACAGAAGAGTGGGTATTTGTCTATCCCCTTTTATGGTCTATAGGTGAGAATGACCACTGAATGAACAGCTTGTTTAAACATCAAAATAATGATGTAGATGACTTTCTTACGAAGCCTTGGCCAGCCTCTGATGGGGAAGGCAGTACTTGAATGACAGCAGTTCTGTCTGTGAACACTGACGTCTTTTCTGCATCATTTTAATCTGCCCACTGGACGTCTCACTCCTTACTGGCACAGCGTCCCAACAGTGCAATGTGGTAGTCGTGAACGTGGACATCGTCCCACTTAATGTGATCAGAGTCAGACTCAGTGTCGACACTGCTGACTTTCAAGGATCCTCTTAAGTGCAACAGCAACTTTAATTTTATTAATTCAGGGACAGTGGATGGCACTTCTAGGTAAAGAAATGGTATGTACATGTGTGTTTCCACCATCCTCCTTTGTACAGACCTAACTGGGACCGAGAGCCCCAGTGTTTGGTGCAAGGCAGGGCTGCTTCGCATCAGACCTCTCAGCGGCACGCATCCAGAAAGGGAACACACTGGGCACTGATTCCCGTTAAAACTCACAGTGAATGTCCAAGGAGTTTGTATTTACTTCAGTTGGTGACTTGAAGTCTATTTCCCTAATCAGTTCTAGACATTCTTGTTTCTATTTGTTTTACTAGTTCCTATTCTAACAAAACTTTAGCAGGCAAACAGACTGATGCAGATCGTGTTGAATTGAGAAGGGTACAGCCACTCTTAAAGATTGAGTGTAGAACTTTCACCACCACTAAATCACACATTGAGTAAAAGTACAGAACACGTAATTCACAGACTATACCTCAGCATTAACAGTTACTATATATTATATAGATACCTTTATATCTATCTAATATTTTTACAGTCACCAGGTACACCATCATTAAGTCTAAGTTACAGACGTGTGGAAACCATTAGTTAGAGGGTACTCATTGCTTACGTCAGCAAGCAGCAGATAAGGGCACAGGAGTGTGAACTGAAGGGAACTACTTTCTATTGCCAGTGGCATTAAGAGAGAACACTGTTTCACAAAATACTGCTTTTATCTAGTGTATAGAACCAGGAGCAGCATATATCAGATCAATAACCACTACTTTAAAATGTATTATAGAATTTTAAAGGACTTACCTATGGAGCCTAACTACTTTATAAATATGCATGTTGTGAACAAATGAAAATTTGCTATTTTTTACAATACTGTTTTACAACTTGATCATACTAGAACTACTGTGCTTTACTGTCTAGAGGGCTACTGGTATGAGAATGGAGTTAACACTGCTTCCGTAGTCAGACCTACAAGACCCAGACCCTTAAAGATGCGGTCTGTGTTTATCTCGTTTCACCCCACTGAAAAAAACCTGTCCACTTCCACCTTCTTTCCTTTCACGGCTTTTATTCTGGTCAAAAACATCAGCTATAGACAACTATAGAAAATTTTGAAAAACAATTTTTTAATTAGCAAAATACTTTGGACGATAATATACCAATACTCTGCTGCCTGTTTTTTGTTTCCTTAGGTAATTTGAGACTGACACTGCACCTGATGGCTGCATGTGTCACAAGCCTTGAGAGAAGAAGAAATGATTCCAAAGTCAACATAAAACAAATACTGAAAATCTCTACTTACATCCAAATTTTTAAAATAAAATCTGTAGATGATCTGATCATTACTAAAATGAAGCTGTTTTTATCCAAAATATGCTACAGTCCTCGGTTTCTGAAATTCAGGAACTTCAGTCCTCCATTATGGATCTGGGGAACATAAATTGCGTTATTATGTAAAAACATGGTTAGGCAGTGGGCGTCTCCCGGCGAGCGCGCTCGGCAGCTGAGCACCCCCGCAGGTGCGTCCTGTCCTGTCCTGTCCTGTCCAGCAGCGCGGCTGGTCCAGGGTGACTAGGGAGGGTGAGACCTTTGTGATTCTCACAATCAGAGGCTGCTGCTGAATGACTCTGCTGATTAGTTTCTTTGCTCTCTTTAGATGAGGACATGCTTCCCACTTGAAACTGCAGCAGTGGCAAACTATCAGATATAAATACTGCAATGAAAACATGTCCGATCTCTGCAGTCTGAGGTTGCCGCCGGCTTGCTCTCTAGCTAAGCAGACTTTGGTCTCAGCAGCCTGCAGTCCCCCTGCACACGGCCTCCGGGCTCACTTTAGGCACACTCATTCAGCCTTTCACACAAACTCATTCCCTTGGGGGAAACAGTTTTGGAGAAGTTAAAACTAGTATTTTTCACTCGCCAAAACCCACTTATTTTGTAGTCGTACATGCCTTTGTTGTCTGTAACCTTTAAAAAAATGCAGAAAAATTAGAAATGCTACTTGATTTTCTTTTTAAATGGCAACTTGATTCTAGTGTAGTTGTACCTGACATCATCTCCATTAAAACAGTTTTATTCCTGAGATGAAGGTACAGTGAAAAACATGTTAGCATCGTAGGTTAAAACCAATTGACAGCGGTCTCCTAAAATGACAAATAAAAATTCTGCCAAAAGCACCATAACAGGTTATGAAACTCCCATATAGCTACAGCCCTAGGAAATACTTGAAGTTTTTCACAGTCCTTTATGTTACAGAAAAGAAATCAGTAAATCTTGACTGTATGCTGCCTCACAAGTATGAGAATATGACGTTTTTACAGTAGGTTTCTACTTTCATTGTTACCAGTTAAAACCCATATGGCTTTTAGTCTTTTACTCACCAAAAAATGAGGGAGGGGTTTCCCTCAGAGTCTCCAGTCTTTTGAGGAACATTCCCCAACTAAATCTAATTCTGCATTGTTTTCCAAAGGTATATTAGGCACATCAGACCAAATTTCAACTGCGTTGAGATTTCAACACGGTATTCTGACAAAAATAAGTACCTCATCAGCTCCCACTAGTGGCGTGAAGAGGCAGTGGGGTTTGTGTGTAGGTGTGGGGAGACATCACAGGGACCAGCTGTAGAATTTTGCTAGTAAAACCACCAATACTTTTTCTTTAGATTGAAAACACTATTTGGGGTTTTGATCTATTTACATTTAAGAATTGAGCCATCCGTAGTTTCATAATGAACACATATTTCAGAAATGTCTACCTTGTTTCTACTCTGAGTGGCATTTTTACTGGGAGGAGAGCTAGCTAGCCTATTGGAAAGAAAGGGTTATATTTCCCAGCTCCAGGGAAGATCTGGGGATGGAACACCATGACTCGTTCTGAGCCTCTTCGTGTTTTCATTGTACCCTTTCCAACTATTTTGCCTCCATGGCAGAGAACGTCTTAACATTCTATTTCTCTTCCCACTTCGAATAAGTGAGGACAGGCTAGTGCCTACTTTGTGGGAAGGCTCTTGAGCAGAGAGGAATGAATTAAACTTTGGATTAAGCCTGAATCCATGCCACCTCTTTGAGTAGTGGTAGCGTAAATGAGATAATCTAGAAACTCTCTTTCCCAGGAATGGGAGCTGTTCATTCTCCAGCCCAGAGCAGACAGGAAACAGACTCTCCATTCTGTATCCCTGCCGCCCTGCAGAACCCAGATTACAGGAAGAGGGGAGCTCTCCGGCACCGCTCCGTTCGGGCAAGGATGACTGAACTGATTTTCTCTCCAGTAATAGCTCATTAATAAGATTTGCTTTCCTTGGTGCACCAGGATCAAACATCTCAACTGGTGGCAGAAACTGAGCACTGTGAGGTTTGCTTGCTTCTATTCGTGTGAGATCTAGGTAGCCTGGGTCTTGCAGCACGTTGATTTGGGACCCTGGGTTCAGGCTAGTTCTATCAGTGAATGAGTCCACACGCCCATCATAGCCTAGGTCGGCTGGTGCTGAGCACTGGTGCTGAGGCCAGGGGCGCTTGCACTCGCCATGATTCTCCTTATCATCCCCCCCATCTTCTTGCCCTCCTTGAAAAGAGTTCTCTGTCCAGTCTGATTCCTCACTAACATTTACAGCTTTGTTCATGTCCCTCAGGAATACCACAATAACAGTGATGTTGTCACTTGACCCAGCGTCACGAGCTGACGCCACTAATTTGTGGGCCACCATGCTGCTGTCTCCATTGTTCTCCTTCAAGTGGTCGGAGACAACTTTCACGGCCTCATCAGGGTTCACGGTGTCGTAGAAGCCATCGCAGGCCAGAATGAGGTAGTCTTCAGTTCCGTCCAGAACAGTGGAGGCCGAGTCGGCGTCCCCACAGATATACGGCTTATGTTCGGCATCTCCTGTGGGATTTAGAACACAGGTCAGGTTTGGGTTTACCCAGCAGGTAAGACTGTTTCTGGCCAATGCTATGACTGACCACCTTCTGTTGCAATGTGATCTGAATTTACTGGAAAGAATTTATAAACTAGTTTTAGATAAAGCACTTGAATTCTGTTAATCAGGTGCTGCTTACCGGTTATTCTCAGTTCAGTAATTGCCATTAACTAAGCTTAATTTCTTATCTAGCTTAGACTCTGAATCCTGTGCTCTGGCTATGACTTAGGCTTAGCTGAGCACAGCAACAAATGTCAAATCTAAATTTGCTGCTGTACTGGAAATTCAGTCCTACACAGGAAAACCTGAGTGTTGCAGGAGATCCGTTCTTTTACTGGTGGTGAAGCTTGATTCAGTTGAGATTTGAGAACAAGTCCACATTGGAAAACAAACTAAAGTTCTGATCACTCTTCTTCAACAAGTACTTAAAATTCTTGTTTTATCCTTGTTTACAAATCAAGTTTCATACTGTGAACACAGAGCAATGCTTGAGTTACAAGGGATTTTTAAAAACCAAGGTCAACTCCCACAAGCGAGGAAGTCATTCCAAGCTTCAGACAAGAGAACTAGAATGTTAGTCTCTTTGTTCCTAGTCCAATTTGCTTTCTGTTTTTTAAATTCTGCTTTGCTTATTACTTGTAGAGAATAGTCAGAATGTGTATGTCCATTTTCTTAAATCCAGGGACCACCATTATTATTCTTGCTTTCTTCTTCATGTTTCTGATCATCCCCCCTTTTGTCTTCATTGCTGTTATTTAGTCTCTACTTGTGAACAACTGTAAGAATCCCCAAAGCCCTATCTGGTTAGCTTGTCCACTCAGAGCTGGGCCCTGAAGGACAAATTAGTTATCACCAGCAGCAAAGGCCCTGGGTTGAGGAAAAAGAATCAACAAAGAGAGGCAGCTATTAAGCAGTAATGTCTAGCTGAATATAGGGTCCTGGGAGGAGAGACAGACTGGGGGCCTGGGGCCCACAGTAAGCTGGGTTTGTCACCAGACTACTAACATAATTCCTCCGTTTGGCACTTCCAGATCCAGAGCACTCCCAAATCCATTCCTTGTTTTCCTTTGGAGAGACTAGCAAAGGGGTGCTTGGCCAACTGGGTACCCCAATAACTTATTACTCATTTCTTTACACAGAAATCACAGAGTATTAGCAGAAATTCCTAGATTAGGGTATCATAATTCGGTAAACAATAGTTTTAAAAAGTTGACAAAGTGGTTTTTATCATCTGTAAAGTAGTGACAGCGCGTAGTGGTCTGAGGACGCCAGTGCTGGAGTCAGACTGCCTGGCTCCGCCCCCGGCACCGGCCAGCACCCTCACCCGCCACCAGCCTTCCCACTGCAGTAAACAGCTTTTTTTTTTTTTTTTTTTTTTACGTTTTTCTGAAGCTGGAAACAGGGAGAGACAGTCAGACAGACTCCCGCATGCGCCCGACCGGGATCCACCCGGCACGCCCACCATGGGGCGACGCTCTGCCCATCCTGGGCTTCGCCATGTTGCGACCAGAGCCACTCTAGCGCCTGGGGCAGAGGCCACAGAGCCATCCCCAGCGCCCGGGCCATCTTTGCTCCAATGGAGCCTTGGCTGCGGGAGGGGAAGAGAGAGACAGAGAGGAAAGCGCGGCGGAGGGGTGGAGAAGCAAATGGGCGCTTCTCCTATGTGCCCTGGCCGGGAATCGAACCCGGGTCCTCCGCACGCTAGGCCGACGCTCTACCGCTGAGCCAACCGGCCAGGGCCAGTAAACAGCTTTTGACTGGGGAAGATGAAAGGGAGATAAACGGAAGTGACCTGGCTGTGTTACCGCTGTTTTTGATGTCTGTTCTCCTACCCAAGTAAAAGCCTCTCCAACACTTCACGCCCCTTTTTAATCCTCAAGCAGGCCCAGAAAGCTGACTAGGAACCACATGGACAACTGCTGGCACCAGTGTGGGCCACGCGCCCTATCTAGCAGGTTGCTGGGAGGCCCTGCACAACGGGACTTAATGTATTTGCCTGCATTGGTTTATGTGGAAGGTAAGAAACTCTCTTTCACACAGTAGCCAGGACCACAGTCCTCAAGCATGGTTTTGATTTTGGCAACTTCACTTCCACACTGGGATGCTTTCTGATTAGCCTGTTCAAGCTAATTAAAGCTTCCCATTGTGGGATTCCGTGTCCACCAATCCCCTTTACAAATTTCCCCATCCCTACTCCACCTGAATAAATTATCATTATTATTTTCTGAATTCCAGCTCTAAAAATAACCATGATCTGAGTCATACTGTTCCCAAAAGTCCTGTTGTAGTGCTTCAGTGGAGACTCATGCAGCTGTTCGTTCAGAACAACATACGAAGGTTGACACGGAGAACAGGCTGCCGGAACGCCAGCTCTTCACCTGCTCTGCCATCAGACTCATGACATGTCGCCCCCAGGTCTGGCAGGAGGGCATGACTACCCGTCCCTGAGAAGCAGCCACATCCTGTGTCTTCAGCCCCCTCACTCTTTATGCTGGGAAGCATGCTCCATCAGCTTCGGATCATAAATACGAAGGGCTCATGGGGGGACACATTTTAAAAGCTGTTCCTTGTAGCCTGACCAGGCGGTGGCGCAATGGACTGGGATGCGGAGGACCCATGTTCAAAACCCCAAGCTCACCGGCTTGAGCACGGGCTCATCTGGTTTGAGCAAAGCTCACCAGCTTGGACCCAAGGTCGCTGGCTCGAGCAAGGGGTTACTCGGTCTGCTGAAGGCCTGCGGTCAAGGCACATATGAGAAAGCAATCAGTGAACAACTAAAGTGTTGCAATGAAAAACTGATGCTTGTCATCTCTCTCCCTTCCTTTCTGTCCCTATCTGTCCCTCTCTCTGTCACACACGCACAAAGAAGCTGTTCCTTGTTTAAAGCTTTAAGAGTCATTTTTTTCCTTCAGTTGAACTCTACTTAGGAGTCCTTTCTCTTGTTCCTCTTTAACCCTCTATTTTACCCCAGGGGCTTTCCAGATCTCACATTTTTAAACTACTGGATCTGGGTAGATAGCCTAATTTCCAGCTTCAAAGAAAATTAACTTGATCAGGCCTGAATTCCCTCAATTCCTCTGCAGCTACCCCATTTCTTCTTCTTCTTTTGGAATCTAGAGATTCCCCCACTACCATTTCTCAGAGTGGAAGGCGCTCCCGCCTTCCCAGAGCTGGCAGTGCTGCTGGACGTCTCTCTAGGACTCCGGCTTCTCTCCCCTCTTCAGTTTCTCCTCTCCTTGCTCTCCTCCATCCTACAAACATGACCTGGTCCAAAACCGCGTCCTAAAAACAATAAAAGCGACCCTTTCCAAAACCAGCTTTCCCCTCAAGTCACCACAGTGTCACTTCTCCACCAGATTGTCCCAGAAACTGAATCTGCACATGCCCCTTTTGCTCATTTGCCCTCACCTGATTATTTTCTGGTCTTTCCTCCTCCTGACTCCAAACATTTCTTAAATGTGACCAGTTAAAGTCCTCCCTCAGTGTTGTCAGTAGGTCCTGTCTGTCCCTTTTTAGGCTGCCTCTGTAGCAAACGAGGGCGACTGCGCCCGGAATGGTGCCTCATTAGGCCTGCTACTCCGGTGTGGCTTTCAGACGGTCATCACAGATACCTGACACCCCCAGACCTGGCCACGTGGGCCCTCCGCCTAGACTGCCCCGCCTGGCCCCAGCCTCCGGTGCCTGTTGCCATTCCTGAGCAGGACATGCTCTTCCAGACACCTGTGGACCTGTGTCCCCTGGACCTGGAGTTTCCTGCCTGAACATCCTCCCCTACAGCCAACCCACAATTCACTCTGAAGTCTGAGACTGTCATTTATTCAAGGACATTCTCCGGCTTTAGCTCCCTTTGTGTTATATTTTTAGAAACAAAAAAAGGCAAGTAACCTTTTTTTGTTTCTAAAAATATAGTAAGGCTGCTTCTGTAATAGGCATTAAAGATACCTCAGTACTCAGACAGAGACGGGAAGAGGAAGAGAAAGAGGTCTTTGGTTGACGTCAAAAAAAATTCTATACGGGGGTATGTTTTAGAAATGAGAAATTTCCCTATTTGGCCTTATTCCAGAGTTCCTAATAACTCCTTCAGTCATAGGGTAAAGCCAACTTTTAGTTTTTCAGGAGGCATTTGCAGAATTTTTCTCTTTCTAAACCTGCTGCTCACATTTGGGCCACTTCACAGCTTGCTAACACCTTCCTATAGAGTGGGAGGAATTCACATCAGTGGTGAAACGGAATCGGCCCTTTGAGATTTTTTAGTGTTCTGGAATTGTTGGGTAATAAGCAAGACTTGGGGATTGGCAGTGAAGCCCACTTATCCATGTTACCCCCATCAGGTCAGACGACATCATTTCCTGAGGAGGCGGTGGCAAGACCTGCAGTAGATACGCACATGTATATCATCCATGTAGACACTCACACTGAGTTCTTTTTTAAAAAGGTGAAGCCTGACCAGGCAGTGGCACAGTGGATAGAGCATCAGACTGGGATGCAGAGGACCCAGGCTTGAGACCCTGAGGTTGCCAGCTTGAGCGCAGGCTCATCCGGTTTGAGCAAAGCTCACCAGCTTGGACCCTGGCTCTGGCTCGAGCAAGGGGTTACTCGGTCTGCTGAAGGCCCGCGGTCAAGGCACATATGAGAAAGCAATCAATGAGCAACTAAGGTGTCACAATGAAAAACTGATGATTGATGCTTCTCATCTCTCTTCATTTCTGTCTGTCCTCATCTATCCCTCTCTCTGACTCTCTCACTGTCCCTGTAAAAAAAATAAAAAAAAAATAAAGAGAAGGTGAGCTAAGGCATGAAACCTAAAATAATAAACCCAGGTGCCAAAGTGAAACAAAGTAGAGCTCAATTCTTTGAAGTTACACCTTGTATTCTGTGCAGTCAGCTTAGCTGTTTAAGTTTTAGAGTTTTGTTGTCTTTACACTTCTTTTGAAGGATTTAGGTCCCAGGGAGCAGATTCTTTGAAACCCCGGGGTTATCTGGCAAGTTATTACATTCCTCATACAGATTTTCTTTTTTGCAAGAGAGACACAGGAAGACAGAGAGATAAAAAGCATCAACTCGTCAACTTGCAGTTGCATCCCTCGTTCATTGCTTGTTTCTCCTACGTGCCTTGGTGGGGGTGGACGGCAGTCAAGCCAGTGACCAGGGGCTCAAGCCAGCGACCGTGTGGTCAGGTCATGTCTATGATGCCACGCTCAAGATGGCGAGCCTGCACCTAAACCGGTGACCTTAGGGTTTTGAAGGTGGGTCCTCAGTGTCCCGGCTCACGCTTTACCCACTGCGCCGCCACTGCTTGGGCCCTCGTACAGAAAATTATTTTCATCTAAAAAGCATAATGTTTTTCCCGTGGACTGGTTCTCTGTTGTTTATGTCATTTTAAAATTCATAATGAATGACATAAAGATATAAGCAAGGTGAAATATGGAGGGAGGCTTCCATTCTCTACAATATTGAATTAAACTAACTATGACCCGAAATGGAATGAAATGAGGTTTGCTGCGGCTTTAAGCAGGATCTGTGTGCCAAACATTAAAGCCTTCTTTTTAAAAAAATAAACTAGTAAGTTCTGCATTTCTTAATATAGTTCCCCCTTAATAATGAAATTTAAGCATATAAATAAGTTAATTAAGCCAAATAATTAAAAGAGGCATCATCCAACTGTTATTTTAGATAATAATAAGCACACTGATAATATAAATTATCATCATCTCGGGTTCCCTGCTGTATCAAGAGTTCATTTAAGACAATGAGCCAGAAGAGGACAGTTTAGAAGAGAAACAAATTAATTGGGTTTTCCTACCAATCGCTCTGGAGACTGAGAGACTTCCATTCACTCTCCAGGCACCAAACCAGACCACACAGCCACCAAGGGCCTCAATTCGCTGCTTTTCATCCTAAACAGCAATGCAATAAAAAGAAGCAAATAATTAGATTCAGGATTTATTCCTCTACCTTCCCAGTAAACATATAATACTCATCAGCTTCCTGGAAAGGTTCTCGTTATTCTTCCTTTGGAAGGTGGGCACGGTTGCTGAGATAATGGTGATAGTTATGGTAATTGAGTCTTAATTAATAACTAGAAAACTGCCGTTGTGGAACAAAGCATACTCACCTCTCTGTCTGGTTTGTGTGGCTTCATTAGTTCAACAGCTTGGCCCTTTCTCACAAGCATAACCTGGGAGTCCCCCACCCAGGCTACATGCAGCATGTTGCCTCTGATAAAAGTCACCACTCCTGTGGTTCCACATCTTAAGCTCTGAAAAGAGTTTAAATAAAACTTAAGTCAGTAAAAATAGATACCAAATTCTCATTGAGAAGCAATTTATAGTTGATACAGACCTTTCAATTGGGAGCTAGATTATTAATAACTTGATTTCACAAATAAACAGCAATTCTTATTTCTAAATTCAAATTTTGTTTTTATGTGCATGTACACATTCCTGGGTGCACACAGATCCATTTGATCTGTGATATGCAAGACAGGAATGACTACTAACTCCATTGTATACACAGGTAAGAAAACTATGGCAGGTTATGTAATTTGTCCAAGGGCAGGTAACTGATTAGTACAGAAAAGAGAAATTAAATTCTTTTTCCTGCTAGTCCAGGGTTGAATCCTTTACATCAACCCTAAGAGTAAGTCCCAACCAGTTAGTTTAGTTGCAAAGAGCAAGGTTGTGGTTCTGTCCCTGGTCAGGTCACATGTGGGAAGCAGCCAGCAAATGCCCAACTAAGTGGAACAACCAGTGAATGTCTGTGTCTTTCTAAAATCCATTAAAAGAGAGAGATTACCATACTTTGGTCTCTGTTTTGTTTCTGACATCTGTATGTTTAGGGAGGAGAGTCTTCCCTTTATAAAATAACATAAAGCATCTGACTGGTACACAAATGCTCCCATTCTCTGAATAGTAAGATAAGAGCCAAGATATAACATACATTCCCGAGTGAGAAGTAAGTTGTTTATACCTTGCAACAAAATAATTTTAGGGGCTTTTACTTTTGAACATTGTATAAAGAACTGACTGGAATTTCACTGCAATAGCTCAGAACCACTGCTTAATGCTCTTCTTGTAGTACTATATTAAAATGACATCTGCATTTGACATGAGTCACCACCAAATGAGCATGCCTTTCTGTTACTAAGGACTTGGCCTAAATTAGAACCAGTGCGTCATGGGTGGTAAAAGGCCCCTGGGAGCCTATGAGAAAACTTCTCATTTTCTCTATGTAGGGAAAGTTTGTTATAAATCCTCACCCACCAATTAAACGTCTTCCCACACAGACTGTTCAGAAGCTCAGCCCCCTGGAAACATGATCAAGACACCTCGGTGCATATGCCCAGGAGAGAGCAGGAGGCAGGGCTGCCTGTGGCTCAGCAGGAATAGCTGCCTGCTTCCCAGCAGCTAGCAGCTCGTGGAGGCACAGGAAGTAACTGCTGAGACAAACCTAAATTATTCAGAACTACTGGCAGGATTGAGAGACACTAGGAGCACTGGAAGCAAGTAAGGTGAACATGGTCAGAAAGAATCATACTTTTGAAGACACAGAGGAAAAGGGATAGAACAGAATAAGGCAAGTGATTCTCTTCATTTCATGGGTGATTATGGATTGTCTCTCGGGCCAGGTTTTGTCCACATTCAGAATGATGACAGCCAGTAGCTCCAAGGCAGACAGCCAAGCCGTGCTGGCGCTCAAGAGACGGGTCAGCACTATACGAAGTGTCTTCCAGCCCCACACCTATATATGTAGACCTTAGTGGTTGCTGTTGGAGGGTGTGCATATTAATCTAAACGGGATAGGCTGGAGAAATACAGAATATTTTGCCAAATAGTTCTGAATTATTGTTTCATGAATTCCAAGCCTACTACTGCTGTAGAGCATAACTATGAGATCAAAGAAGTGATTGCTCTCTTCTAAGTCCATTTCAAAAAGAGGTCACGTCTAGGTCATAGGGAGGAGTCCTATTCTGTGTGTATGTAATATATGATTACTTTTAAAAATAAAACATTCTCTTTCTGTTGGTCCCCCGTTAGAAATGAATGTAGAGTACCATAGTTAATTATGTACCAATACCCAGACTGATAATTAGATTAAAATTTTTACTTTTAGATCTTAATATAGAACCCCTGTTATTTGTTCAGTGTAAAAACCTTAAATCTGAATAACCTTAAGAAATCAGGACATGAGCTCTGACTTTTCTGTTAAGAGAAAATCTGTTCAAGGATCATCTAAAGACTCACTGTCTCCAAGCAAAATTTCCCTCACCCTCAAGAGATACACAGCAAAACACTGCCAACTCATTTTTAACTAAATGTATGGGAGTAATCCTGGCTTCTGTGGGGTTTTTTTAGACCATTGTTTTAATCACCATATCCAGACTTTATCAGCAAAGTCTGCTTAGAGGGTTGGGCCTCCTGTGAACCTGACAGACAATAGTGATTAAGAGACAGAACCCCCCTGCCACATCCAGCAATGACTGCCTTTCCGGAGAACTAGAGCTTAGCAGTTTCCACACAATACCCCTGGCCCCCACTGAAACTCTTCATCAGGAGAATTAGAACTACTATAACAATCCACCACTAGGGGTCAAGAACACCATTTGGAAAAGAACTTGAAATAATGCCTGTCTCAAAAGAGAACATCCAAATAGCCCTTTAACCATGAACCAAATTGGGCCCAGCTAGTGGAGTCAGAACCAGAACTAATGAGAAAGAGGCATACCTCCCTGGCTGCCTTCTGCACAAACCGCTCGTCAGTGACCCGGAACGCCCGGCACAAGGCCTCAGCAGGATCGTGGGGGAACATCTCCTGGCGCACCAAGTTAACATGCAGGTGAATGGAGGCATAAATGGCAGCATCCACCCCTCCATGGCCATCAAACACTGCAAAGTAAGCTTGTTCTTCCTGGTCCTGTCAGCAGAAACAAACAGTGAAGAGAGGCACAGCATGGTTCCAGCGAGCCAGTCACCTGCACTGTTACCTAGCCGCCTCCACTACATTTGTCACCAGATAATGAGACTAAAGGTGTCCATTCTCCGATATGCCTGATCAGCTACTAAAACACCTGCAGTATTAGGGCATCTCTGTTATGCCAGCACGCTGGAACACATCATGCCCAATTAGCTCAGGCTGAAGTGCCCTCTCCGTGGAAGCTGTTGTCTTGCACCATGGAGACCGCCCACGTGCATTTGCTTCAGAGTTGCTATTACAATTTCAAGGGGAGAAAAGAGAAGGTATGAGAACTGAACAAAAGCTGTTCTGGATTGAGTATTTTTTTTCCAAAAAGAAAAGCATTTTAATCATAAAGTTAGAAACTAAGAACAATAGGAGATAATTGTTCTTAGTTTATGCACAAGGCCAATTATGTTAGGTTGTTTAAAATACAGAGATAATGAAAGCCTATACACACTTCCAAACTATAAAGTCTCCATCCTAAATCATTCATGGTCACATTGAATTCTCACCTTAAATAACATAGTCTGAACTGGGTGGCAATACTTGAACCACAACAGATGTCTAACTGCCCTGTAACACTTGACCTTGTCCCCTAAGCTAAGAGTCAGCTTGCAGTTTCCTGGCCCGCCTGCCCACCCACTGCTGGAGGCGGGGCTTCTAAACCTAGCTTTCTCCTGACAAAGGAAGCCAATGACATTAACACCACGAAAGTGTGCTTCAACTCAAGTGTTTCAGTCTCAGATCTAGCTTCCTTAGGAGATCTATAAACTCACTGAACTCTGAGTCTTGGTCTCCCTTTAGGCAACAGTGTGTAATGATTTTCATTTGTAAGTCTTTGACCTTCCTTGGGCTCTGCTTGGATGAGTCCAGGTCCTGTCATTCAAAGCAAAATAAATATACAAAGTAAATCAGTTAATTTTCTTTTTTTTTTTTAGAGAGAGAGAGAGACAGGAAGG
The DNA here is from genome assembly GCF_036850995.1 of Saccopteryx leptura. Taxonomy (NCBI): domain Eukaryota; kingdom Metazoa; phylum Chordata; class Mammalia; order Chiroptera; family Emballonuridae; genus Saccopteryx; species Saccopteryx leptura. The sequence goes on along the minus strand of NC_089504.1, from coordinate 357,453,019 downwards.
GAGAGAGATGGGAAGCATCAACTTGTAGTTGCTTAACTTTAGTTTGTTGGTTTCTTCCCATTCATTTACATTTAATTTCCTTGTGCTTGCTTTCCCATCTCACAGGGATGTGGAAGAACTACTAAAACAACAGGTCTATTTAGACTTTGGAAAAGTTCTTTTAAAGGATATATACTGCATTTATATAAGTACCGCATATAAATGTCCATAATGATAACACCCAAGTATTATGAAGTCTATATCAGCTAGACATTACAACTAGTTAATTTAGCAATCCAATGAACACTATCTGTAATGTCATTAAAGAATAAATGATTAAATAGAACTATCTAGAAAAAGTCCTGATAGGTAGAGTTTTTACTTATACTGAAAAGTAGTACTCATTTTTAAATAACTGAATTGGCAGGAAAAGGATAAAATAAAAAAACAGCATATATAAACAGTTTTTAAATGACGAGTGAGCTGTTCTGGGATTATCACAAAGAGAGAGGGGCAATGATTCCTTTATTGGGACATGAGAGTATAACAAAGCAATGTGAGATAGGTGGAGAGATTCCTAGTATAGCATCCAAAAAAATAGGATGAGCCAAATGAAGCTCTTCAATAATCAGCATAACTTCTTAAAGTAAAAAAAAAAAATACTGATGTTCTCCCTGTTATAAAGATGGTGTACACTTATTTGACCATAAAGAAGTGTAAAAGCCTGACCAGGCGGTGGCGTAGTGGATAGAGCGTCGGACTGGGATGCAGAGGACCCAGGTTCGAGACCCCGAGGTCGCCAGCTTGAGCACGGGCTCATCTAGCTTGAGCAAAAAAAAGCTCTCCAGCTTGGACCCAGGGTTGCTGGCTCGAGCAAGGGGTTATTTGGTCTGCTGAAGGCCCGCGGTCAAGGCACATATGAGAAAGCAATCAATGAACAACTAAGGTGTCGCAACAAAAAACTGATGATTGATGCTTCTCATCTCTCTCCATTCTTGTTTGTCTGTCCCTGTCTATCCCTCTCTCTCTCTGTCCCTGTAAAAAAAAAAAAAAAAAAGGGTGTAAAGAAGTAAATAAATGTCTATAATCCCACTATCTACAGATAACCAGTATTTTTTGTATACATACACATTTTGTCAATAAAATTGGGATCATACTATACAGTCATCCCTCGCCATATCGCAGTTCACTTTTCGCGGTCTCACTGTACTGCAGATTTTTAAATTGTGCATATCTAATTTTGTATCGTGGATTTTTCGCTATATCGCGGGATTTTGCGGCTTATAAGTATTTTTATATATTATTTTAATTATTTTTGCGGTAAAATAAGCATTTTCTAGATTAACAGTATGAGAAAGGTTTATAAAGCCTTAACATATATATAAATAATAAAATAAATATAAGGTTGCTACTTCATGTATTTTCGTCTATCGTGGGGGGTTCTAGAACCTAACCCTCATGATAGACGAGGGACCACTATACATGGAATTTTATATACTGCTTTTTGCCATTTATCATATCATTAGCATTTCCCCCATGTCATTAAGTATTCTCGAAGACATGATTTTAAATGGATATGTACTATACATCTTATGAGCATATCACAGTTATTCCCTATATGTTAATAATTTAGATCATTTCTAATTTATTATTATTACTGACAGTGTTGTGTAAAAGTTTTGTCAAACAAAACATCCTCTGGGTTACATTTGCATGGGCATGGTAACATTTGGAAACAGATATCACCAGATCTGTCTTTGTAATGTGAATGCCAATTACCAGCCCACTATTACTGCTTATCAGACCTTGACTGTCAGCTAAAATTTAAATTAACTGCTCAATGAAGGAAATATTGTGCTTTGCAGAAATGACTGCATTGTAACTTCTAAGTTATGGACTTGAGTGAAGGAAAGAGGCAAGTGACAGGCAAAGAAAGCAAGCCTACCTCTGTTTGCATTAACATAACACACTTAATAGAGAGATAAGAGGAATACAGCAAGAAAATGGTTATTAAGTTGACAAGGCTCACATGACCCAATCTGTCAGTCAGAGATTCAGGAAATGTAAGTCTAGCTACTTTTTTATCTCAGAACCCAAGATTTAAAAAAGAAAATCACATGAAAACTGAAAACTGTCTCAGTCTCAAATTCCTTCTTTTGTATTTGTGCTTGTGTTGCTTCAGCAACATAGTAATTTAGGAAATTAATGAACACCATTTGATTATACCAGCAAAACAGTGTCCTTTAAAAAACCAGCTTTATTGTGATATAACAGTTTTCTCCCTGGGCTTGCCTGGTCAAGGCACATATGGGAGTTGATGCTTCCAGCTCCTCCCCCCTTCTCTCTCTCTCTCTGTCTCTCTCTCCTCTGTCTCTCTCCTCTCTAAAAAATGAATAAATAAAGTAAAAATTAAAAAAAATTAAAAAAAGTTTATCTAAAAAAAAAACAGTTTTCTTTCTCACTTGTATGTTTCTAGAATAGCTCTGGAAGGTTACACAAGAAACTGGTAACTCCCTTGCCTTCATGGAGGGGAACTGAGTGAGAGACAAAGATGAGAGATTTTATTTTTCTGTTCTAAACCATGTGAATGTATTACCTATTTCAATTAAAGTAGTTCTTTGTCTAATGCAATCCAATTTGTGCCACTTTGCCTTGTCATATTCCATCCTATCCGATAGTATTAGACGTATGTGAGGAGTTCCGTTCGAAAACAGAACCATGAAGGTGTTTTTCTAAATATCATTTGACTTCAGAAGTGCCCTTACCTCGAGGTTGAAGAGCATATTAAAGTCAGGAATGCAGACGTGTTTGTCCTCCATTTTCCTGCGCATGTTTTTGATGGCATGGATTGATGTCTCATAATAAAGCTGGGGTCTCCTGCGGAGAGGGAAATCTTTCACCCAGCTACAGCAAATCTCGTGTAGTTTGCTGAAGACAGAACGGGCCAATTTCACTGTCTCAATCTCTGAAAGAAACACAGAAACCCCTAATGAAGAGCCCTGTAAAATTGCTTTTCACTTGTCTGACTAGTAAAGACAGAAGTAGGTCACATTAGTCAAGCCCCTCCTTAATAGAAGAAATTCCTCCTTCTCAAGGGGTATGAAATGTTGCTTCTGAAGAGAGAAAATGACAACCTATCTAGTAGGAAATCAGCCAGGAGTTGCCACTAACATGATTCTTTTTTTTTTTTTTTTGTATTTTTCTGAAGCTGGAAACGGGGAGAGACAGTCAGACAGACTCCCGCATGCACCCGACCCGGGATCCACCCGGCACGCCCACCAGGGGGCGATGCTCTGCCCCTCCGGAGCGTCGCTCTGCCGCGACCAGAGCCACTCTAGCGCCTGGGGCAGAGGCCAAGGAGCCATCCCCAGTGCCCGGGCCATCCTTGCTCCAATGGAGCCTTGGCTGCGGGAGGGGAAGAGAGAGACAGAGAGGAAGGAGGGGGGGGGGGTGGAGAAGCAAATGGGCGCTTCTCCTATGTGCCCTCTCCTCTAACCTGGGTCGATTCATAATGATATGAATCGAACCTGGGTCTCCTGCACACCAGGCCGACGCTCTACCGCTGAGCCAACAGGCCAGGGCCACTAACATGATTCTTATGTCATGAGAAGAAAACCTCTGGTCGGGTCTGGGTCTTTACCAAGGCCAGGTTTCTTCTAGTCCACAAGTGCTCTGGCCACTGCCACCTCGCTCAGGGAATGGTTCTTTTGGGTTGGCTGCCATAGTCATCTGGAGAGCCAAGTCCCCTGTGTTGAGAGGAGTGACTGAAATATGAACAGTGGTTATCCAGCTAGCTGGAATACGACAGGCCTGTGAGCAACAGATTATTTACCAACTACAGGAACCACAGGGTTTACTTTGATTTCCATTTGTCTTTGTCTCCCTTTTCCCAACCTCTTCTTTACCTCTTTCCTGTTCCCTAACTTTTCTCTCCTGTAACTGATCATAATTTAGAAATAAATTATATATTTTTACTATTTGATGTCCTTTTTTCTTTTAGGTGAGAGGAGGGGAGATAGTGAGGCCGAGTCCCTGAGCGGATCCACCCGGCAATCCCGTCTGGGGCCGAAGCTCGAGTGTCTAAGGCTGACGCATTCCAGTGGAGCCATCCTCAGCGCCGGGGCCAGGCTCAAAGCACTCGAGCCTCTGGCTGCAGGAAGGGAGGCGGGAAAGGAGGGGGAGAGGGAGGAGGAGAGCAGCAGATGGTCGCTACTCCTGTGTGCCCTTGTTGGGAATCGAAGCCGGGATGTCCATAGGCCGAGTCGACACTATCCACTGAGCCACTGGCTAGGGCCTTGATGTATTTTTTAATTAAAGCTTTAGTTAATAGCTTAAATAGTATAGCCAACAGACTACCAGAGTTTCCTATTTCCCTAAGGAAAAAGTACTTAAATTCTATGTGTGTAATCCTGGATAGAAAAAGAAATAGCAATCAGAGGATTCTTTACCCTAGACTAGACTATTAAGTCTGCTACTTGACCCGTTACAGGGAGGAGACTGGCTAATTTCTGAGGCCACACATCCCTCCGTGTGTGGCCAGATGTGGAAGCCTTTAAGCAACACTCAATAGTACTGGCTAGATTGTCTCACACCATCTCCACTCAGCTGTCCTCAACTCAAGTTGCGGCTACTGAAATAAGCAAAGGGAGACTAGGCTTTCTGAGGCCAGTATTTTAGAGGTTCCTCCTACATCCCAGGTTAAAAAAAAAATTAGAATTCACATTTTTTTGGTTTTTAATTTACTAAGTCAGATGTAGCTTGACAGCCTGAGAAAGCATGTGGCAGATGGGGAATGGCGGGGTGGGCCTCCTGTGACCTACAGCACAAATCCCAGAGAGGCTGTGTGTTCTTAGGACAGAGAGGCTATGTGTTCTTAGGACAGCCTGGGAGCCTGGAGTCTCGTCCTCTAGTTCTCGCCCTGCCACTGCCGAAATCTGTGACTACAGTTACCTGTTTTCTATTCAAATTTCTTTTTAAAATGACTGTTCAGAAATCTGACCTCAAGGCTTTTGTTTTTCTCATTAACAGAATACAGAGCAATTAACCAGGTTTTGTGACTTTGTCTCCTTGACAATTTTATGTAACTGAAAATGAAGGGTACATTTGAAAGAAAAGAATTGCAAAGAACATGCCCTGGCCGGTTGGCTCAGTGGTAGAGCGTCAACCTGGCGTGCAGGAGTCCCGGGTTCGATTCCCGGCCAGGGCACACAGGAGAAGCGCCCATCTCCACCCCTCCCCCTCTCCTTCCTCTCTGTCTCTCTCTTCCCCTCCCGCAGCCAAGGCTCCATTGGAGCAAAGTTGGCCCGGGCGCTGAGGATGGCTCTATGGCCTCTGCCTCAGGCGCTAGAATGGCCCTGCTTGCAACAGAGCAATGCCCCAGATGGGCAGAGCATCGCCCCCTGGTGGGCATGCCGGGTGGATCCTGGTCAGGCGCATGCAGGAGTCTGTCTGACTGCCTCTCCGTTTCCAACTTCAGAAAAATACAAAAAAAAAAAGAATTGCAAAGAACAAATAAAACTTGAAGAGGTGTGTATAACAGGGAAACTGAGGCCAACAGAGAACCCAACATTTGACTGTATATTTTAAGCAACATCAATATTTGGGGGGGGGGGAGAGAGAGACAGGAACATCAAGCTGCCCCTGTCTGTGCCCTGACCAGGGTTCAAACCGGCAGCCTCAACCAGGATGACACTCCAGCCAACCAAGCCACCCAACCAGGTTTTTACTGATTGATTGACTTTTAGAGAGAACGAGAGAGGAAGGGAGAGAGTGGAGGGGGGGAAGGGAAGCATTCATTAGTTGCTGTCTGTGTGTGCCCTGACTGGGGATTGAACGTGCAACCTTGTTGTTTCTGGACGACACTCTTTGCGACTGAGCAAACTGGCCAGGGCTGCAATGCCAATCTTTTTATTTTTTAAAGCACCAGTCACTAGAGACTATGTCTTCCAGCCAGCAATGGCATATTTGTATCACTCCAACCCATGTGGACCCTGCATTTGGGTGTGCATTTAACTCAGTCACAACAGAGGATTCCTAAATGATAAATGAACTCAGAACCTTTGAGGCAGAACAGATTTAGGTGAAACAACTGATATTAACTATCAGGATAGTTCCCAAATTCCCAGGTAATAATATAAACCATTATATCATTTTTTGGTTTGTATATTATTATATAGACATGGGTTGTCCAATAAAGTCGATTCCTAGCTACATATGGCTACTTAACTTTAAATTAATTAAAATTAAGTAAAATGTAAAATTCAATATTTTGGCCATATTAGCTACTGGTATATTTCAACTGTCCAATAATTCCATCTAGCCAGTGGCTACCACGCTGGACAACAAGGTGGAGAACTGAGGTTTCCATCACTGGGCTGGTGACCGACAGTGCTGGTGCAGACAGGTTAAAGGGGGTAAGGAAGCAATACCAGCGTCCATACTACTCAGTACAGCACTAGAACTGTCCCTGCCTCTCCCCGTTAGTCCTTCCCTGATCTCCCCACAGCACTCTTTCACACCATCTATTATAGTTCTTACCACGGTTTGTAACAATAGCCAGTATGTTGTGGGTATTTGTACGTTCTGTGTCTAGAATATTTCAAAAACAGAACCATTCTCAATCCCAGGTATATCTGACTCTTACACCCAATGCTCTACATTTCCTAAATTAGAGTGCAGATAAAGATTGTTTCTTAATTTCCTTCATTAGTCATAGCATAGTACCTAGCAGATAATAGGATTCATTAGATGTTTACTGAATAAATGAGTACGCAAACTTATGTAAATTAATCACTAAAATATTAAAATATCTGTATGCTCTGGATCGTCTGTTCCACTTCACTAATTTTTCCATCTATTTCTACAGTGGTGCGGGTCCCTTTAAAATTACTGTAACTTTATACATGATAATAGCAGGCAGACTGGTTTTCCTACCTATTTTCTTAATTTTAAAAGATGTCACTTTGCCTTGACGTGTTTGTTCTTCCAAATGAACTTCCTAATTATTTTGCAAAGTTTTAGGGGGGGAATTATCAATAGTTGCCATTGTGTTTGGGACCACATTGAATTTATAGAGTAATCTGGGGAAAAATGACATCTTTTTCACATTGAGTGTTATCCAGGAACAAGCTATATTGTTTCCTTAATTTAAATCCTTCTTCTGTTGCTCAATACAGTTTTAACAGGTCCTTCATATTTCCTAATGAATTAATTACTAGTTACTTACGTGCTATTTTGAGTCTGAACTATGCTGTAATGTGCTGTTTGCGGCCAAGCAAACAATCTTCTTTCGGCCTGGAACATTCTTTCTCTACTCTTAGTCCATGTGCACCTGGGGGTATGAACTGTGATTCGGGCCTACACAGTCAGAATCACCTCCCTGTGGCCACAGTGATTGGGGTCAACAATGGGACATTGGTCCAAGCTGGGCTGATTAGGGTAAATGCTGTGACTTATGTAAGAGGAGCTGGGTAAAGTTACTCTTATTTTCCTGCTTGCTTTGAACTGGGCAGATGAAGACCTGGTGCTCCTAGCAGTTGTCTTGACCCTGCATGGAGCCTGAAAATAAAATATAAATGAAAGAGTACAGCTAAGAGCTGGAGAAATTCCAGATTCAGATGACATCATGAGAGGCCTTGAATCTAGCTGCGCAGCCCTTACACTGAAGGCTAGCCAATAAATTCTGTTTTTGCTGAAGCCATGTGAGTTGTGTTAGTGGTCATTTGCAACCAAAAATTCTTGAGTATGGCCCTGGCCGGTTGGCTCAGCGGTAGAGCGTCGGCATAGCGTGCGGAGGACCTGGGTTCGATTCCCGGCCAGGGCACACAGGAGAAGCGCCCATTTGCTTCTCCACCCCTCCGCCGTGCTTTCCTCTCTGTCTCTCTCTTCCCCTCCTGCAGCCAAGGCTCCATTGGAGCAAAGATGGCCTGGGCACTGGGGATGGCTCTGTGGCCTCTGCCTCAGGCGCTGGAGTGGCTCTGGTCGCAACATGGCGACGCCCAGGATGGGCAGAGCATCGCCCCCTGGTGGGCAGAGCGTCGCCCCTGGTGGGCGTGCCGGGTGGATCCGGTCGGGCGCATGCGGGAGTCTGTCTGACTGTCTCTCCATTTCCAGCTTCAGAAAAATGAAAAGAAAAAAAAAAAAAAAAAAATTCTTGAGTATATACATCAAGCATAAATGCTAGATTTTGATTAGAGTCAAATTTTGTTCTACAATGTCCACGATGTATCCATCTAGTTCTACTTTATTAAGTATATTTTTAAAAATTAGGAATGGATATTGAATATCATCAATGCTTCTTTGGGCATCTTTAAAGATTACTCTGGTTTGTTTCTTGTGATGCAGTAACATATAAATTACGCTGACAGACTTCCCGATCGTTTGTCCTATTCACTGGCACGGTGCTAAGGACGTGGCCGGCTCCCAGTAAAATACTCATCAAATGAACGAACTGTTGTACTCAGTGCTGCCAGTATTTTACTTAATATATTTAATAATGATTACTGAGATTGACCTCTCATTTCCTTTTTAAATTGTCTTAGACACAATTTGTCTAAGTTTTGGTATCAGCGTTATGCAGCGCAAATTTTCCTTTTATGAAACTGAATAATTCACTTTACAAAGCATTGGAATTAGGCCCTGGCCAGTTGGCTCAGTGGTACAGCATCGGCACAGCATGTGAATGTCCCGGGTTTGATTCCCGGTCAGGGTGTAGAGGAGAAGCGTCCATCTGCTTCTCCACCCTTCCCCCTCTTGCTTCTTTCTCTCTCTTTTTTCCCTTCCTGCAGCCAAGGCTCAATTGCAGCAAGTTGGACTCGGGCGCTGAGGATGGCTCCGTGGCCTCCGCCTCAGTAGCTAAAAAATTACTCCAGTTGTAACAGAGCAACATCCCAGATGGGCAGAGCATCGCCCCCTGGTGGGCATGCCCGGTGGATCCCAGTCAAGGCGCATGCGGGAGTCTGTCTCTCTGCCTCCTCTCCTCTCACTTAAAAAAGCATTGGAATTATGTCTTTGATTGTTTGAAATTGTTTATCTGAGTATCACCCACTCCTTGTCCTTTTGCAAAGGTAGCTAGCTCCTTAACAATCTTCTCAATCTCTCTCTTCTTAGGTCAAGTTTATTAATTTGCATTTTTCTAGAAAATACCCAGGTTTTCACATTTATTCCTACAATGTTATAATAATTCTCTCAATTTCCTCCGTATTAGTGATCATTTTCCCCTTTTTGTTTTTAATTTTTATACTGGGATATTTCAAATTGATTTTAGGTTGTCTGGACAGGCATTATGTCTGCTAAACTAAATTTGCGCAAAAATTCTGTTAGGGATGATATAAAAATAAAAGGAACTTAAGTTAAGGATTTTTTTAAAGCCTGTTTTTTGGAAACTAAAAGGAAAGACAAAAGGCATTTCAATGGGGACATCAGTGCCTGTAAGCCAGTGACAACCGGCCTTATTCAGTACACTCACTTCTCACTCTGATATATGGAGAAACACAATATGCCCTGTAGATATTCTCAGTGCAGTTTACATTGATTTGTGTTGAACAGATTAAGGACTTGCATATAGTCCAGAATTATAATAGATCATCCTAAATCACAGCAGTGGCATGTGATTTAGGAGACATTACTGAATACTCTCTCAGAAAAATATAAAATCAGGGTGACCAATAATATCCACCAAAAGGAAAAAAACCTTCATTTCACTTTTTCTATCTTACGAGGGGTCAGGGGCGTCTGTAGGGCAGCACTTCCACCGTGCTACTTGAAGTATTCTCCTATGGGGAGTGGTATTGAGCACTGGTATATAAATAACTGCTGCTTGAAATGGAAAAATACAATTTAAAGGGGCGTGAAAAAGAAAATTGTTCAAGTAGTAGTCCTCCCCCTAACAGCTGTAAATTACTCAGTCTTCAGGCCGCTGCACTGAGCTGGTGGGAGTCAGCCAGGCAGCCGTGCTGGGGCGGGGCTTACCCCGTTCTTCCCTCAAGGGCGCTTGCTTCACGCACCAGTAGCAGGGGAGAGACGGCTTTGTAGTGGGAATCCCAGCCAGCTTGACTCTGGAACAATTTGGTTCCAAGTGAAACAATTACTGTCAGTAAAAACAAGCAGAGGAATGCCTTCCTTGCTAATTTTCTGTCAAAAATGACCTAGAGAGATAAAGGAAGAACAGGAATCTTTACTGGAATCTAGCTACTCTGATACATTAATATGTGCTGTGCTCCTTATGTACCATGTTTGAAGGCAAATGCTTAAAACAGAACAAATAGAATGAAATATTAAAATTCCTTAACAATTTTCAGTAGTAATTCCCTAATTTTTAGAAAAATCATTATTTCTTTAGAGCCTGTCAAATATATATAAGTCTAATACATGAATAAATATGCCTTCTTGAATAAATAATACCTCATAATTTGCCTGGAAAAAGTACAGTGATCCATGTAATTAACTCACGTTTGCAGAGCTGTCATAAGGAGCTCTATTTATATAAAATTTAATGTAATTAATGAGGCTTTATTACAACTGAGTTCTTGAATGTTTATATCTGACCTTTTTACTTGGATTCCTAAAGGTAAGCTAATAATTTTAAATAGGTTTGGCTCAAACTCTCTCCCCTCCCTCACTCATCTTTTCTTCACATTTCTCATTCGACTCTTCCCATTTGTCTAGGTATTAATGACAATATACTGTTATGATGATCTCTTACTCCAGTTACCACCTTCACATCTCTTCAAAACATTCCTCTATTTTTTTCTTTCTTCCTCCTTTTATTGATTAGTTTAAAGAAAAAAATTTTTTTTTTCTTTTGGATTTTTTCTCTTGCTACCACTACACAGTTAACACAGTAAACATAATTAGAGCTAGTATGTGGCAAACGTTTTCTGTGGCTCATTACACATGCGAAGAAACTAATATTTTGAAACAAATCACGTAGAATGGTCCTCACCCACAGTCCCTTCTGTGCCATCTGTGTCCTTTGGGATGTAATGTGGAGAAAGATCACTCCGAAGGACTTCGTCTGATGTGGCTCTGGCTAAAGCAGCAGCCAGAAAGGAAGGGCAGTTACTGAAAGAGAAGAACAAAAGGCTATTTCAGTAACAAATGGGAAATAATACATTTGACATTATTAATAATTACTTCTTTTTATCTCAAAATGAAAGTATACCTTTAAACAATATTCAACATATATTTATTGAGTGTATATTTTGTGTAGACAGTGAGTATATATACTGGTAAATAATTCAAAAATAGTGAATAATTCAGGGGACCTAGTGGGACATACGGATTAGTTAGGGAGACATATGATAAGTAAACAAATAGGATATGACTTGAAATTGGGACAAGTTTTATAAAGGAAACACAGGATACAAGTGAAAGAAAGTAAGAGGAGGTACCTACTTAGAATGGTCAAGAATGTCATGCCTTGAAGGATGAGAAAGCCTCAGGTAGGTAGGGATGGGAATTTGGGGAAGAGTATTCCAGTCAGAGAAAATAGCATGTGTACAGACCCTTTCTGAGAATTTGGTATGTTTGAGGAACTGAAAGAAGCCCAGAGAAGATGGAAGTATAGTGTGTTAGGGAGACAATGGCAGGGCATACAGAGGAACAGACAAAACTCAGTTACATGCACCTTTTAGACCATGCTAAGGAATTTGGATTTTACTCAAAGTGCAGTGGGTAGTCACTGAAGATGGTGAGCAAGGGAATGCCATTCATTAAAATAGTACTTAAAATGTTATTAAAGTAATATTAAAATAATTGCTTTGCTATGTCAAAGGAAGTTGGAAGGGAACAAGAATAGAGAGTGACCAATAAGGAGATTGTTGCAATCCAGGTGAGATGTAAAAAAAAAAAAAAAAGTATATTTTGGAGAAAGAAAATATAGAACTTGCTTGAGAGAGAGAAAAGAACTGAGGCTGAGTTCTGCATTTTGATCTGAGCAGCTAGCTAAGTGAAGGGTGGCATCATTCTCCTAAACAGAGAAACCAGGAAAATAAGTGAAGTAGAAAACAAGAGTTCATTTTAGCATATTAAGTTGGAAATATCTGCAGTGTCCAAGTGCAGGTGTCAAATTGTGAATTACGGTATTCTAATGTGGAACTCCAAGACCTTAGGGAATTTGGAAGTCAGGAATGTATGCACAGTATTTAAAACTATAAAAAGAATTACAGTGATTGCTATGTGCCTCTGTTTCCCCTTTTGCAGTAGGAAGGTTATCTTGTCTCATCATTTTATGTTGGGTAATGGTGGAGTTAGGGTCGATAATTGCCCTCTTTAGTCCCCAGGTTTTTAAATAAATATTCAAGGAGCTGTCATCAAGAAATTGTACCCAAGGAATCCCACCTACACCTGAACCTGACCTCAGTGAGATCCTGAACCTCAAGCTTCAGCCTGATACCATAAAGGGATGACACTTTGGAAGACGAAGAGATGTGTTGCGTGTGAGAGGATGTGAACCCAAGTGGCCAGAACAAACTGCAGCAGATTTGTTTTCTGCAAAGAGGCCCCAGCAATATCTCTGCCCCTCTACTCTTAAGAACCTAGCTGTTCCACATAAAGAGGCATTCTATTTCCCTTTCTTTGAATGTGAGGCTTTTTGTTACATTTTTGTTTTTAAAAAATGTAACAAAAGTGTTTCTGTGTAACTTCTGAGGTTTGGTCATAAAAGACGAAATGGCTTCCCTGGGCTTTCCCTTCTTTCTCCTTCTCTTTTCTTCCCTTTCTTCCTCCTCCTTCCCTCCTCCCGCTGAGACACAGGCCTGTGCAGATGTGAACGAAGGCTTTCGGTCGATAGCTGTTCACAACAGCCTGACATGTACAACGGCACAGGCCTTCAGATGACACCAGTCCATAGCCCAGGACACCACGGAACAGAGATAAGCTGCCCTGCTTTGTTCAGTCTGAATTCCTGGCCCCAAAACACTTGAGCATAATAAATATTGTAATTATTTTATGCCACTAAGTTTTGTTACACAGCCACGAAAAGCCAACATTTAGACGCTTGGTAGAATATAAGGAACCTATAAATACTGAAAAGAAATAGCAAAATAAGTAAAAGGAGAACCAAGAGAGTAGAATATTTGAAGGAGAGCACGGTCAACTATGTCAATGATGCGGATAGGACAAATAGGTAAGGGGAAAACGGGGTACTGCTTTTAATACACAAATCATCACTGACGAGGTGCCAAGACAATGTAATGGGGGAAAGAACAGTCTTTTCAACAAATGATGCTGGGACAATTGGATATCCACATGCAAAATAATCAAGTTAGACTCTTCCTTACAACATATATGCAAATTTACTCAAAATGGATCACAGACTTTTTTTTTTTTTTTTTTTTTTTTTTTTTTTTTTACAGGGACAGAGAGAGAGTCAGAGAGGGATAGATAGGGACAGACACAGGAATGGAGAGAGAGATGAGAAGCATCAATCATCAGTTTTTCGTTGTGAAACCTTAGTTGTTCATTGATTGCTTTCTCATATGTGCCTTGACCGTGGGCCTTCAGCAGACCAAGTAACCCCTTGCTCGAGCCAGCGACCTTGGGTCCAAGCTGGTGAGATTTTTGCTCAAACCAGATGAGCCTGTGCTCAAGCTGGCAACCTCGGGCTCTCAAACCTGGGTCCTCGGCATCCCAGTCTGACGCTCTATCCACTGCGCCACCACCTGGTCAGGTGGATCACAGACTTTTAAGAGCTAAAACTATAGAAATCTTAAAAGAAGACATAGGAGTAAAACCTTATAACCTTGAATTACACAATGGTTTTCCTAAATATGACACCAAAAACAAAAGCAACAAAAAAAGAGAACTAAATAGGATCACAAATCAAGGAAGTGAGAAGACAACTCAGAATGGTACAATATATTTGCAAATCGTATCTGATGAAACACTGGTATCTAGAATAAAGAACTCATAACTCAATAATAAAAAAATAATTTTAAAATGAATAAAAGATATGAATAGGTATTTTTCCAAAGAAAATACATAAATGGCCAAAAAGCCCAAGAAAAGATACCCAACATCATTAGCCATTAGGAAAATGCTAATCAAGTCACAATGAGATACCATTTCACACCAAGTAGGGTGACTGTAATAAAAAAAAAAAAGAAAGAGGTTCCTGACCAGGCGGTGGTGCAGTGGATAGAGTGTTGGCCTGGGATACTGAGAACCCAGGTTCAAAACCCCAAGGTCGCTGGCTTGAGTGTGGGATCATAGCACGACCCCATGGTTGTTGCTTTGAGCCCAAAGGTCGCTGGCTTGAGTAAGGGGTCACTGGCTCGGCTGGAGACCCCAGGTCAAGCAATCAATGAACAACTAAGGTGCTGTAACTATGAGTTGATGCTTCTCATCTCTCTCCCTTCATCTGTCCCTGTCTCTCTTGCTAAAAAAAAAAAAAAAAAGGAGAAACAACCAAATGTCCATCATCTGCTTGTGGATAAATAAAAGACAGTAAAACCTGACCAGGCTGTGGCGCAGCGGATAGAGCGTCAGGCTAGGACGCAGAGGATCCGGATTCGAAATCCCACCAGCTTAAACGCGGGCTCATCTGGTTTGAGCAAGGCTCACCAGCTTGAGCAAGGGGTCACTAGCTCTGCTGTAGCCACCTTCCCCATCAAGACACATATGAGAAAGCAATCAATGAACAACTAAGGTGCCACAACGAAGAGTTGATGCTTCTCATCTCTCTCCCTTCCTGTATGTTCCTATCTGTCCCTCTGTCTCTCACTGTCTGTCACAAAAAAAAAGATAGTATATACATGCAATGGAATATTATTCTGCCATAAAATGAATGAAGTATTGAGTCATGCTACAACATGAGTGAACCCTGAAAACATGGTAAGCAACAGAAGCCAGTCACAAAAAACCACATAATGACTTCATTTAAAAGAAAAGTCCAAACGAGGCAAATCTATAGAAATGGAGGAGTGGAGTAGCCTAGGGCTGAGGGGTGAGGGGAATAGGGAGGAACTGCTAATGGGTATGGGGTTTCTTTCTTATGGGGGTGATAAAAATGTTCTAAATCTTAGACCATAGTGATGGTTAAACAATTCTGAATATAATAAAGCCACTGAATGGTACATTTACACTTTAAATGCATAATTTACAGTATGTAAATTATATATTTTTAAAAAGTGTTAAAAAGTGATTGACTTTGTCAAGAACTGATAGTGGAGGTGAAAGTCAGATTAGAATGGGTTAGTGAGTGGGAGGCAAGGAGGTGTGGCAGTAACTGATATGGGGACAGGGAAGGTTTTAGAAGGGTGTGAATCTGACTACATACTAAATGAAATGACCTAGTAGAGAAAGATTGATAAATAATGCAGGAGAGAGGGGAGATCAAAGGAACAAAGTTCTTGAGAAGGCAAGGAGAGATGAGATCCAATCCACACGGAAAACACTGACCTTTGTTAGGATGAGGCACTCTTCCTTAGCTGGAAAAGGAAGAAAACGGGTACAGATGCAAGTAGATTTTCAGTTTCTTAGTAGGAAAATCAAGGAGTTCCCACCTCATGGTTTGATTCAACAATAACTTATTGAGATTTACAATGTTCCAGGCACTGCTCTTGTCCACAGGATATATATGTCCAAAAAAGACAAAACCCCCTGCCTTCAGAGCTTATATCTTATTTTAAAGATTTTATTTGTTGATTTTAGAGAGAGGAGAGAGAAAGGGGGGGAGTGGTGAAGCATCAATTTGTAGTAGTTGCTCCTCGTATGTGCCTTGACCAGACTAGCCTGGGGTTTCGAACTGGTGACCTAAGCATGTCAGGTCAGTGCTTTATCCACTGCACCACCACAGGTCAGGCCAGAGCTTACATTTTAGAGAATGGCTTCTCAAATAAGTATAGGCTAGATAGACCAGGCAAACCTTTACATGCATCAGAACTGCCTGCAGGCTTGGTAAAACTCCAGGGTTTCTGACTTGGCCCTGGAGTAAGGGCAAGGAGTCTCATTTCTAACAAGTTCCCCTATGATGTTCATGCTGCTGGTCTGGGGACCACATTTTGAGAACCACTGGGTGGTGAGGGTAGAAAGCACATGGGGGAAGTGGGATGAAGAGAAAGTAGATATGAAATAGTCATATCAGAGAGGTAACAGGGCAGTCAAACAGTGCCAAGAGATTATTGAAAGCTTGTGACAATTTTTTAATGAAACCAGTCTTCCTTTCTAGTTGTAAGATTTTCTTCATCTGCGTTCATGTGCTGGAACACACGTAGGTAAAAAGAACTATTTAGTTCATCAAGATTTGAGGTTTTGCAAGGTGAGGACTGTAAAGGGAAATTGAGTATCTTTTTAAGGATACGATTACAATGTTCGACCATGGACTACTGGCTAAGAAAGAACAGACATGAGTTGCCAATCAACGTGGTCTAAATGTAATTTAAAAATTGTAGTAGGGCCTGACCTATGGTGGCGCAGTGGATAAAGCATCGACCTGGAAATGCTGAGGTCGCCGGTTCGAAACCCTGGGCTTGCCTGGTCAAGGCACATATGGGAGTTGATGCTTCCAGCTCCTACCCCCTTCTCTTTCTCTGTCTCTCCTCTCTCTGTCTCTCTCTCTCTCTCTGTCTCTCCCTCTCCTCTCTAAAAAGAATTAAAAATTAAAAAAATTTATAAAAAAAAATTTTTTTTTTAAATTGTAGTGGAAGTACTTGGGTACATAACCCAAAAGGACAGAATGTTATTATAGTCTGAGAAGAGAATGTCTATATGATTTTGGAGCTGGTATAATTTTTGTGATAACAAGGTTTAGGTGAGACCAAGAAAATGAGTGGTTTAGAAACAGATAAAGTGATAATGTTTACATTCTAAGTCCCCAAGGGAAAAAAAACTTAGAAAATTCTCTTTATATGTCATAAGTATTTCTCAAAGTTTATGTTATGATTCATTAGTGGGTAATAAAATCAACTTAAGAATTGTGACTGGTATTATTTTAAAAGGAAATAGAATAGGGCACATGAGGGATATATTGAATCCTGATTTTAATAAAAAAAAACAAACATTGAAAGCCACTGCCCTTTAATCATTATGAAATAAATTGAAATCCAAATGCTTATAAAACAGTACTGCCATTTCTCCTTTCATGCTAAGTTAACTAAATTTTTCCTTGTGAATCAAAATTTTCCTTCCTACACCTAAACTCTTGGTCAGCACTGCTTGTCTTTTACCTTTCAGTCATGCTTTACTTTGAATAACTGGACACATCCAAATATTTTGCCTAAGTGGACTTTATACTAATAGTATCATATAATATTTACTTGGTCCTTTTGTTTATTTTTAAAATTATATTTAAAATTACCCAAAACATTTACTGTGATCTGGTTCCCAGAGTTTAAAATAAAGGATATCTTTTTTATAATTATTAAACTATCTGGATCTGCGTTCACCAAAGGTAAGACTATGAAAACTTTCAAGAATAAGGCAAGAACCATTATTCTCATTAATGTGTCATCTGCAGTTAATGTAATTCTTTACTTTTTGTCAGATGGAATGAAAATATTTTCAGTGAAGTAGGAAGGAGGATTAGCTGACTAATAGCTAGATATAAAACATCAAGTGAGACACTTCACCCACATCAGTTATTTCTACATGTCAGAAAGCTATCAGCAGAACAAGTTCTTACAGTTTTGACTCTGAATTGAAAGTGATTATTTCTAAGGAATTAGAATTGCAAATATATTTTAAAACATAGTCACATCAGAGAATATTTGATACAACTCAAATAAAAGCTTATTATTAAAGCTTGTCATTTTTAAGAGAACTACCAAAAGTCGGTAACGTGATAACACAGTAAACTGCTTTTTTCCATCATTTCTCATTCAATGCTTGGAAGATCCTAATACAGGTTTTAAAGTAAGGTAAATATATATTACACAGCAATAGCAGAGGAGGGTCAATGTTTGTCACCGTTTGGAGAAAGATCCTAATACAGGTTTTAAAGTGAGGTAAATAGGCCCTGGCCGGTTGGCTCAGCGGTAGAGCGTCAGCCTAGCGTGCGGAGGACCCGGGTTCGATTCCCGGCCAGGGCACACAGGAGAAGCGCCCATTTGCTTCTCCACCCCTCCGCCGCGCTTTCCTCTCTGTCTCTCTCTTCCCCTCCCGCAGCCGAGGCTCCATTGGAGCAAAGATGGCCCGGGCGCTGGGGATGGCTCCTTGGCCGCTGCCCCAGGTGCTAGAGTGGCTCTGGTCGCAACATGGCGACGCCCAGGATGGGCAGAGCATCGCCCCATGGTGGGTGTGCCGGGTGGATCCCGGTCGGGCGCATGCGGGAGTCTGTCTGACTGTCTCTCCCTGTTTCCAGCTTCAGAAAAATGAAAAAAACAAACAAACAAACAAAAATAAATAAATAAATAAATAAATAAATAAATAAAGTGAGGTAAATATATATTACACAGCAATATCAGAGGAGGGTCAATGTTTGTCACCGTTTGGAGAATTGGGGTTGCAAATGTTATTATATTGAGAACATTGCTGAAGTCGAGTATGATTAGAAATTTTTTTAACTTTTGAAATGTGTGTCATTTTGGGCGACTGGCTCTTTCAAAGTCAAATTAATCTTGTCAGGTCCCTCAAAGATAGTCCAAAAATGATCCTTTGCTATTTGTTAGATATATCTGAGGGGCTTACCATTCCTATCTTCAAGTCATTCACATCCCGAGAACAAAAGGAAATGTGTTTTCATACCAACTTATTACTCTGTTTGTTTCAAAGTACAGACTTTTTATACTCATAGATAAAATAAAATCCTTGTCTAGTTTATGCCTAGGTCATATATAAACTATATATAGATATATAAATACCTCTGAACAATGTTAAAATATCATTAATAGGAGTCCATTTAGTTTTAATTTTTAAGTTTAGTCACATAAGCATTCCAGTTTATTAATACTATGTTAATGATACATAAATGTATATTTGAATTTCTGACTTTCTCAATGTTATATACTGTAAAGCAAAAGTCCAGGCTCTATTACACTTCATCAACTGAACTCTGGAAATAAAACACAAGTTTTGTTTTGTTTTTTAGTAGGAGAGACAGGAAGGGAGAGAGATGAGAAGCATCAATTCATAGTTGCAGCACCTTAGTTGTTCATTGATTGTTTCTCATGCATGCCTTGACCTGGGGGCTCCAGCCCAGCCAATGACTCCTTCCTTGCTCAAGACAGCGACCTTGGGCTTCAAGCCAGTAACCTTTGGGCCCACGCCAGCGACCATGGGGACATGTCTATGATTCCATGCTCAAGGTGGTGACCTCAGGGTTTTGAACCTGGATCCTGTTTCCCAGGTCGACGCTCTCTATACACTGCACTACTACCTGGTCAGGTAATAAAGCACAATTTTTATTTTAAGCTAACAATAGGTGTTCTTCAGACACACACACACAAATACATAAAACTCAGATTCATGCCTGACCTGTGGTGGCTCAGTGGTTAAGGCATCGACCTGGAATGAGGTCACTGGTTCAAAACCCCAGGCTTGCCTGGTCAAGGCACATATGAGAAGCAATTAATACAAGTTGATGCTTCCCACTCCCCCACCTTCCCTCTCTCTCTTCTGTCTCTAAAATCAATAAATGAAGTCTTTTTTTTTTTTAAAGAGCAATGCCAAAGAGTTTACTGCCTATGTTTTCTTCTAGGAGTCTTATGGTTTTAGGTCTTACATTCAAGTCTTTAATACATTTTGAGTTTATTTTTGTATATGGTCTAAGAAAGTGATCTAGTTTCATTTTTTTTTTTGCATGTATCTGTCCATTTTCCCCAACACAATTTATTAAAGAGACTGCCTTTACCCCATTGTATATTCTTGCCTCCTTTGTCATAAATTAGTTGGCCATATACGTATGGGTTTATTTCTGGGCTTCCTAGTCTGTTCCACTGCTCTATGTGTCTGTTTTTCTGCCATTACCATACTGTTTTAGTTACTATGGCCTCAAAATATAGTTTGATTTCAGGTAGTATGATACCTCTGTTAGGTTCGGGGAGGTGTGCTGTGGCTGCCAGAGTCTAAATCTTGAAGGAGCAGGAACAGGGAAGTGCTGATAGGGTCCCTGTGAGGCCGAGAACAAAAGAGATCAGCACAAAGCTGGGCAAACATCCTGCATTCCATTAGTTAGAGATCCTTATCAGAAGTTTATGTTTGACTGCAATGAGATACCACCTCACACCTGTTAGATTAGCTATTATTAACAGGACAGGAAATAGCAAATGTTGGAGAGGCTGTGGAGAAAAAGGAACCCTCATCCACTGCTGGTGGGAATGTAAAGTAGTACAACCATTATGGAAGAAAGTATGGTGGTTCCTCAAAAAACTGAAAATAGAATTACCTTATGACCCAGCAATCCCTCTACTGGGTATATACCCCAAAAACTCAGAAACATTGATACATAAAGACACATGCAGCCCCATGTTCACTGCAGCATTGTTCACAGTGGCCAGGACATGGAAACAACCAAAAAGCCCATCAATAGATGACTGGATAAAGATGATGTGGCACATATACACTATGGAATACTACTCAGCCATAAGAAATGATGACATCAGATCATTTACAGCAAAATGGTGGGATCTTGATAACATTATACGAAGTGAAATAAGTAAATCAGAAAAAAACCAGGAACTGCATTATTCCATACATAGGTGGGACTTAAAAGTGAAACTAAGAGACATTGATAAGAGTGTGGTGGTTACGGGGGAGGGGGGAGAGGGAGAGGGAAAGGGAGAGGGGGAGGGGCACAAAGAAAAAAAAAAGATAACCTGGACATGTTTTCTTTGAATATATGTACCCTGATTTATTAATGTCACCCCATTAACATTAATAAAAATTTATTTAAAAAAAAAAAAGTTTATGTTTGAAATTCGCCACTGAGCTAAACCCTTCCCCTGTTGCTATGCTGTGCGACCCTCCTAGCGAATAGCGAACTGCCACATCTGCTTCTGTATAATGCTTGCTCACTTAGGATATATAAGGACCTAGTTGTAAGCACGAGGCGCGACTCTCGTTTGCAGCCCCTTGTGGATACGGTGTGTCTGGACGCCTTGAGAGTTCGCCCCTGCGCAGGTTAAACTTGGCCAATAAAGTAAGATCTAAACCCCTGAAAGTCTCCAACGTTTGTCCTCGTGCTTGGTGGATGCAACACCTCCAACTTTGTTCTTCCTCAATATTGTTTTGGCTATGACCTAAAGATTTTAAAGACTATACATAGACATCTCAGTCGCTCAGAAGTCATTTTGGCTCATAATTTAAACACTGCAATTTTCCTATGTTGCTATAAGAATATTTTTTAAATGATGATGAATAATTAGGGATCACTACTGACTTTGAAGTCTGGACATACATACTTGCAGACTAAGGGAGGCCTAATATTTCTGACAACTTATTTAATTGCTGTTCAACTAACATGTTGGAGACTAGAGGCAATAGCAGAAATTTAAGGAGTTAGAAAGCCAAGTTCTAATTCTGGCTGTGTAACCTTAGGAAAAAATGCTTAAACCCTGGATTTTCAGTTTCCTCAACTGGTAAACTAAGCAATTGTAATAAAATAACTCTAAAGTCTCTTCCAGGTCTAAAATTCTAATTCTATAATTTTATTTCAAATAACATTTTGAATTTCAAAGATAGGGCAATGGCAATTTAAAAGTATAAATGAAGACACTTCTAATCCAAACAAATATTTTCACATAGAACAGCAGAATGTATATAAAAGGAAATTTAGAAATACTCTGCTTTACCACACTAGGTGTATTCTTAAAAGTTGAATGTAGCCTGACCAGGCAGTGGCACAGTGGATAGAGCGCTGGACTGGGATGCTGAAGACCCAGGTTTGAGACCCCGAGGTCGCCAGCTTGAGCACGAGCTCATCTGGTTTGAGCAAAAGCCCACCAGCTTGAACCCAAGGTTGCTGGCTCCAGCAAGGGGTTACTCGGTCTGCTGAAGGTCCACGGTCAAGGCACATATGAGAAAGCAATCAATGAACAACTAAGGTGTTGCAATGTGCAATGAAAAACTAAGGATTGATGCTTCTCATCTCTCTCTGTTCCTGTCTGTCTGTCCCTGACTATCCCTCTCTCTGACTCACTGTCTCTGTAAAAAAAATTAATTAATTTTAAAAAAAGTTGAATGTATATTTATTTTGACAATGTAATCAATATTTGCAGTGAATCTACTAGTTAGGAAAGAATCCTTCAGATTTTGTATAGCTTGTTTTCTTAAAGAGACACACTTAATAAGCTTCATATAAAATAATAGCAACTGGTTATGAAACTGTATTTCAAACAAGAGAGTACTATTTCCTACCTCCTTATAAATATTTATTTACAAGAGCTTATTTTTCTATTTCCACACTACAGGCTGACATAGTCCAATCCACATTAAAATTTTTTTTTTTCAATTATGGTTGTTCTTTAGAGAAAAGGAAAGGAGTCAGACTGTAACTGAATATAAAAGCTGACTCTTTCAGTGCTATATATTACTATCTTGGTTTATAAAACAGAAATGACAATACATTATTCTAGCATACAAACACTTAATTTGCATCATTTTTAAGTATGATATAAAGGGTAGATAAGTTCTATGAGATGAATAGGACAGTAATGTAATTTATTCAGCTCTTTTTCTAAATTGACTTGATTTTCCACATGTATATTAAGACAATATATATTTTAAGACTGCTAACTGAATTCTTGTTATAAACCAAACCAGGAAGCGTTTTCATCACAATGCGAAACCTACACAAATCACTAAAGACATTATTAGATAAATTAGAGGTTTAAAAGTACATCCTTCCTGGCACTGGCAATGTGGGCGTCAACACGGTACCCCTGCTGTGTTTTAGCAGCCTTGGCATAGCATTGCCAGGGTAATAAAAGTTCTTGATGGTGGGAAGTTCCATCAGTTAACTGAGTGAGATTCATCTGGAGCAGCTTCTCAGCCCACATAGGATGATGCTGTCTACTTAGTATGTCCTTGCTGGGGGACAGCACTGAGAGGTTGAGTTTCTGATCATCCCTCTCCCAAGGTAATCATATGCATTCTAAATCTAGAATAACACATTAAACTAAAAATAAAATAAGGAAGGCATGCCTGGCCTGTGGTAGCACAGAGGAGAGAGCGTCAACACGGAACACCGAGGTCGCTGGTTTGAAACCCTGGGCTTGCTCTGGGTCAAGGCACATACAACAAGCAATCAGTGAAATCTCAAGTGAAGCAACTATGACTTGATACTTCTTGTGCCCCAACACTCTCTCTCTTCTCTCTGTAAAATCAATAAATAAAATAAGAAGGAGGAGGAGGAGGAGGAGGAGGAGGAGAAGAAGAAGAAGGAGAAGAAGGCAAATTCTCCACCTGACTTGGTACTATTTTTCTTAGTGGACTAAATGAAGTCAAAATCAGCACTGAGGTTTTTTCTCTTTAAGCTATTTTCTTTCTATAGCAACCTCTAGGAATGCTACCTGGATGTCCTATTGAATAATCTTGGTACTCTTGTCAAAAATAATTTGACCATATATAGAAGTGTTTACTTCTGGGCTCTCTATGCTGTTTTGATTACTGTAGCATTATAGTACATTATTTTTTTTTAAACATTTTTTTTAATATTTATTTTTATTTTATTTATTCATTTTAGAAAGGAGAGAGAGAGAAACAGAGAGAGAGAAGGGGGAGGAGCACGAAGCATCAACTCCCATATGTGCCTTGACCAGGCAAGCCCAGGGTTTCGAACCGGGGACCTCAGCATTTCCAGGTCAATGCTTTATCCACTGCGCCACCACAGGTCAGGCCTATAGTACATTATTAAATCAGGAATTGTGAGTCCTCTGCTTTTTTATTTTTATTTTTTGAGGTTGTTTTCGCTATTTGGGGTCACTTGATATTCCATATGAATATTATAATAGCCTTTTCTGTTTCTGGGGGAAAAATCATTGGGATTTAGATAGGAATTTGCACTGAATCTGTATTTTGCTTTGGATAGTATTGACATCTTTTTATTTTATATATTTATTTTTTAATTAAGTGAGAGCAGGGGAGGCAGAGAGACAGACTCCTGCATATGCCCAGACTGGGATCCACTAGGCAAGCCCCCTATGAAGCACTGCTCTGCTCAGTTGGGCACTGCTTTGTTACTCAGCAAGCAAGCTATTTTTAGTGGCTGAAGCAGAGGCTACAGAGCCATCCTGAGTGCCTGAGGCTAACTTGCTCAAGTCAATTGAGCCATGGCTGCAGGAGTGGGGGAGAGAAAGAGAGAAAGAGAAGGAGAAGGAAGGAGTGGAGAAGCAGATGTTCACTTCTCCTGTGTGCCCTGACCGGGAATCAAACCTGGGACATCCACACGCTGGGCTGATGCTCTACCACTAAGCCAACTGGCCGGGGCCAGTAGTGACATCTTAACAATATCACATATTCCTATCTACGAACACAGATGTCTCCTCATTTACATATCTTTAATTTTTGGGGGCAATGTTTTGACCTCCTTGGTTAATCCCTTAGTATTTTATTCTTTTTGATGCTACTGTAATGGAATTGTTTTTATAATTTCCTTTTCAGATTTTTCATTGTATATGAAAACTGATTTTTATGTGTTGACATTATACTTTGCTACTTTGCAAAATTCACTTATTCTATCATAGTGTGTGTGTGTGTGTGTGTGTGTGTGTGTGTGTAACCTTTAGAGTTTTCTACATTTAAGCACATCAACCTCAAACAGATAATTTTACTTTTTTGTTTCCAATTAGGATGCCTTTAACTTATTTTGCTTGCCTAATTTTTGTGACTAGAACTTCCAGTACTATGTTGAGAAGTGGGGAAAGCAGGCAGTACTATGTTGACTATTAGTGGTGATAACTCTATTCATTTATGGTTCAGTTAGAATGTTTGGCGTCTGAAAGATATCAACATCCCAGTTTATTTAGATAACATTTAGACCTCATAACTGTAGCTCAGAAAAAAACCAATGTCTTTTCTGTATTTTATATAGATTTAGATTTTGGGTTCAAAAGCAAACAAAGATCATGGTTGAATTCAAATCTTTAAAAGTATTTGAATAAAGCCCCGACCAGGTAGCTCAGTTGTTTAGAGCATCATCCCAACACACCAAGGTTGCAGGGTTGATCCTTGGTCAGGGCACATATAAGAATCAACCAATGAATGCATAGATAAGTGGAACAACAGATCAATGTTTCTCTCCCCCACCCCCTTCCTCTCTTTCTAACATCAACCAATCAACCAATAAATAAATAAATAAATTTAAGTATTTGAATAAATATTTCTTACTCAGTTTTATAGAAACCTGCATTTTGAAAATACGTATTGTTTGTAAAAAGATATTTTAGGGTATTTGTGGTAGGTAAAAAAAAAAAACTACCTTAAAATTATAAATTCAACATTATAAATCAGAATGAGTACAGCATTAAATCTAGCCTTCCACGAAAGAGGATTTTCTTCTATTTGACATAAATTCCAGTCATCTTAAGTAATCTCTACCTGGGAAAGGAGTATGCCCGTAGGGATTCTACCAGTTAAATAGTTCCATTTTGGAAAGAACTATTTTAAATCAGCCTTAAATACGCACCAAACCCCCGGTACCGGTACCATTGGCAGCTTCAGAGAAGCTTCATGACCCTGTGACTCTTTTACCCACCCAGAGAACCCATCCAGGGACTGTCATGGTACTTGTTACCTGCTGTGAACACGGTCAAGTGGGTTCCCCACTGCTAAATTCAGGAAAAAAAAGAAATAGAAATGCTGACAGGAAGAAACAAAATACATCAAGTAGAGACAAAATGAGAATTTCAACCTGGTATTTGATACTGAGAAAGAGCTGAAAAACAATTTTCATGAATTATATAAAAAATATCCAGGAAAATACATTTGTTCATAGTAGTCCAATAAAAATCAGTAAGGCTAGAGTAATCCACTACAATTTTCTTTAAATGCTATTCCTTAGGGAACCAGAATATAAAATTACAATTGGACTGAGAAATGATCTGGTAGAGTCAATAAAAAAAACCTGAAAAAACTTAAACGAAAAAAGATAGATTGTAAAACATTTTTCTTTTTTGCAGAAGTACCATAATGGTACAAAATATGCATTATTCTATAATGAGAAGAAATAATTGGCAGTTGACACTTCAGCAGGTTTCAAAATCATTTTACTTTCCAGCCATAGTTTCCCTTCTGAAGTCATCTTAAGTTAAAAGAAGAGTAGTGGTTGTCAAGCTGAGGGAATCTGATTACAGAGAGCTATTTTCTATTTTAAAATGGTTTTTGGAACAATGTCTCCTTAATGGAAATCAGCATTTCTATTATAACCTTAACCATAGTAGCACTTCTGGGCATCACCTTAAGAAAAACTATCATAGAAGTAAATGGACTGAAGACATAGGAGAATGTATGCTATTAAAAAGTGCTATCATCCTTTAGCTAGGAAAACAAATATAAACAAATAGACAATAACAATAGCAACAATTATAATAATAAACTCTAGATCTGATGGGGAAAAAACTCACACATCAGGTGTACCCTTTAATTTCCAGTGAATATAGACAGTTCTTCTAGTTACTGAAGGAATCTCTTGTTAACTAGCTAATTAGAATACAATATCACAATATTTGTATGATAATTTATGTTTACAGAAGTTTTTCACATATATGACCTTGGTTATCCCACATCAAACCCTGTGAGGTAGATATAATAGGTATTAAAATGTAAAAGAGAATTGGAAGGAACCATAGAAGTCATCTAGTCAACCTTCAATTTCCAGGTAGAAATTTCTCTCTATAGTATCACTAACATCTGATTACATCAGTCAGCTTCTGTTATAATTTCTTTAATGATAGAGAAATAGCAAAGGCTTAGGAAGAATGAACAAGGCTTAGCTAAGTATTTACTTAATTAAACAAGATCAGGAAAACAGGACAACAGAAAATTCTACCTTTATCAGCTATTTTCTGTTTATTAAGAATCTTTATTATATGCGGCTTAAGTGTCTGTTTGTTGCTGATAGCTTATTGATTGCTGGCATAACTGTACTAGCCAATAGGGTGAAGTTGCCACGGCTGAACGCAAATTGAGCGGGTCAGGGGGAAGGTGAACATTTGTTTGCATTGGCAATCATCTGTTTTACATAAAAACCACATCTTAATGTAATTTCTTTTAAGAATGCCTCCTAGAAAATACAGCACTGAAGAGGAGAGAAAAGGAGCTAAAGCTGCACAAAAACGGCTTTCTCGACAAAAAGAAACCACTGAGCAGAGAAAGACAAGACTTGCTTCAGTCGCAGAGCAAACGCGTCTTTCTCGGCAAAATGAGACTGATGAGCATAGAGAAACAAGGCTTGCCTCAGATGCAAGACAAAAAAGCCTGTCTCGACAAAATGAGTCCCTTGAACAAAGGCAGGAAAGAAATGCAAAAAAAAACGACAGAGTAATGCTGACCGAAACGCAAAAAGGATTAAAACAGTTTCAAACGGAGAAACTTTAATTTTTGAGCATTCCTCTGGTGACATGAATATTAAATGTGAACACTGTCAGTCCTTAAACTTCAAGTTAGAAACTAATCGATTTGACCGTGGCAAGAAAGGATTTTCTCAATGTTGCAAGTACGGAAACATTGTACGTGTTGGCATTTTTTTACCTGAGCCTGCATTTGGACACGGTCAACTTTATGTTGCCTGTTCAAGAGTTCGTGAAAGAACGGACGTAAAGCCTGACCTGTGGTGGTGCAGTGGATAAAGCGTCGAACTGGAAATGCTGAGGTCGCCGGTTCGAAACCCTGGGCTTGCCTGGTCAAGGCACATATGGGAGTTGATGCTTCCAGCTCCTCACCCCCTGTCTCTCTCTCCTCTCTCTCTGTCTCTCTCTCTCCCTCTCTCTCTCCTCTATAAAGTGAATAAATAAAAAATAAAATAAAATAAAAAAATTAAAAAAAAAAAAAAAGAACGGACGTAAAATTAAAAATAATTGATGGTCCTCTGCAAGGCGAGCTTAAAAATGATGGAAAGATCTACACAAGAAATGTTGTGTACAAAGAGATCTTTGACATGTGAATTAACATTTTATTATTTAAATCACCTTTATTTATTGAGCTAGCGGTGGCTCTTAAGGAATGTACCGCCAGTGGTTTCCTTCATTGCACTCTACTTTAAGCAATTAAGCAAGTAGAAGGGGGAAACCCTGTGGGGCACTAAGCAAAGGGGCGTCCTCGCCGCCTGCCCTGGGTAATTCAGTTTGAATTAGCAAACACCTTTGCACAAATCATTTTAATTACAATTTATAATATCTAGAACAGCGGTCATTTCGTATGACCGCCGGGCTTTCTAGTTTATCATGTGCTAGACACTGTCTTTACATAGACAATCTCATTTAATCCATTTTTTTCTTAAGTGAGAAGAGGGAGGCAGAGAGACAGACTTCCCGCATGCTCCCCAACCAGGATCCACCTGGCAAGCCAGCCCCCTTACCAGGTGATGCTCTGCCCATCTGGAGCCATTGTTCCGTTGCTTGGCAACCAAGCTATTTTAGTGTCTGAGGCAAGGCCATGAAGCCATCCTCAGCTCCTGGGGTCAACTTGCTCCAACTGAGCCATGGCTGCAGGAGAGGAGAGAGATAGATAAAGGGGGGGGGAGGGTGGAGAAGCAGATGGTCACTTCTCCTGTGTGCCCTGACTGGGAATAGAACCCAGGACATCCACACTCCGGGCCAAGACTCTATCACTGGTCCAACCAGCCAGGGCTCATATAATTTTTACAACAACCTTTAAAACGCAGCAGCTAATAGCTGCTTAATTGGCATATTTTGCTTGAAACAGTTTTCCCCCAAACTATTTGGGATATAACAACAGTGTTTAATACAGCCAACTCCAAGTTGAATGAGAGTTATAAAGATGTGAAATTCAGGACTTTTATAAAGTAACAAGTTACTAACTGCCTGACTGGTGGTGGTGCAGTGGATAGAGCATTGACCTGGAATCCTGATGACCCAGCTTTGAAACCCTGAGGTTGCCGGCTTGAGCACAGGTTCATCTATCTGGCTTGACCGTGAGGTTGCTGGCTTAAGCGAGGGATCATCAACATGATCCCAACTGTCGCCAGATTGAGCCCAAAGGTCGCTGCCTTGAAGCCCAAGGTTACAGCCTTAAGCCCAAAGTTGCTGGCTTGAGCAAGGGGTCACTGGCTTGGCTGGAGCGCCACCCCTAACCCGATGGTCAAGGGAGTATAGAAGCAATCAATAAACAAGTAACAACTAAAGTGCCGCAACTACAAATTGATGCTTTTGATCCTCTCCCTTCCTGTCTGTCTGTCTCTCTCTCTCTCTCTTGCTAAGAAAAAAAAGTAACAAGTTACTGACTGTGTGATTCAATATCGTCTTTGGTCATTGCAATGACATATAATTGCAGCTTACTACAAAAACAAGCACAAACAAATAAAGCCTACCTCCCTCTCCTCTGTCTTCCCCTTTCTGTCTCTCTCCCCTTATCTCTCTCTCTCTCTCTCTCTCTCTCTCTCTCTCTCACACACACACACACACACACACACACAGAGCACAAAATACAATCTTTGATACTACGTAGTGAATAATTGTGGAAGATAAGGAGAAATGTAAAAAAATCTAGGTTAAAATTAATTTGCCACAGATTATTTATGCTTTTTAGTGAATAGTCTATGGAAAATCATAAAGTGGACAAAACTTTCCCAAAAATCAGGTCTTGTTCACAAGTTATCTCTATATCAAAATCTGTTCAATTCATTACATCATGTTGACATGACTTAACACTGTTAATATTAACCTTGATCACCTGGGTTAAGGCAGTGTTTTCCAGGTTTACCCTTAAGGTGGGAATGGATTAACTCCACCTCCTGGAAAAGGGCACCTCATTTCTGTGATTTCTTCTCAAAAGCCTATATTGCCAGTCTAGTCATTTAGAAGACATTATCAGCCTGACCTGTGGTGGCGCAGTGGATAAAGCGTCAACCTGGAACGCTGAGGTTGCCGGTTCAAAACCCTGGGCTTGCCTGGTCAAGGCACATATGGGAGTTGATGCCTCCTGCTCCTCCCTCCCCCTTCTCTCTCTCTCTTTCTCACTCACTCTCTCTCCTCTCTAAAAATTAATAAAAGAAAAATTTAAAAAAATCAAAAAAAAAAAAAAGAAGACATTATCAGATAAACCCAAATTGAGAAACATTCTATAAAAACCTGGCCAGAACTCCTTAAGACTACTAAGGTCATAGGAAACAAGGAAAGACTGAGCAATTGTCACAGACTAGAAGAGACTAAGGAGGCATGATGATTAAATGCAATATTGTATTGTAGATTAGATCCTGGAATAGAAAAAGGACATTAGTGGAAAAACTATGAAATCCCAATTAACTCTGGAATTCAGTCAATAGTAATGTACTGATGCTGGTTTCTTAGTTTTGTCAAGGTACCACGGTCATGTAAGATGTTAACATTAGGGGAAACTGGGTAAGATGTAAATGAGAGAATTATCTTACAAGCTTCCTGTAAGTCTAAAATTATTCAAAACAAAAGAGCTTACTTTTGCTTGACCGGGCGGTGGCGCAGTGGATGGAGCATTGGACTGGGATGCAGAGGACCTAGGTTCGAGACCCCGAGGTCACCGGCTTGAGCGCCGGCTCATCTGGTTTGAGCAAGGGCCCACCAGCTTGAACCCAAGGTCGCTGGCTCCAGCGGGGGGCTGCTCGGTCTGCTGAAGGCTCGCGGTCAAGGCACATGTGAGAAAGCAATCAATGAACAACTAAGGTGTTGCAACGCGCAATGAAAAACTAATGATTGATGCTTCTCGTCTCTCTCCGTTCCTGTCTGTCCTTGTCTATCTCTCTCTCTGACTCACTCTCTGTCTCTGTAAAAAATTTAAAAAAATTAAAAAAAAAATAAATAGAGAAGCATCAATCTTAAAAAAAAAAAAGAGCTTACTTTTTAAAAATCTGTTCAAGGCTTATAAACTCATTCATTCCTTGCTACCATCTACAATTCTCCTCTTTCCTTTCAGTCCACTCCAGCCACACTGGCCTGCTTGTTATTTCTCAAACAGACCAGTAACGCTCCCTCTGGGCCCTTGTACTGTGCACCTTTCCTCTTCCCGGAATGGCCTTTCTTCACATGTTCATACGGCTCATACCCCTCCCTTCCTTCACATCTCTTTCAAATGTAACATTACTAAAGAGGATTTTAACCACTGTGTATTAAAACGTCTTCTTAATACTTATTTCTGAATATATTGTCTGTCTCCCTCAGTCAGTTTTGTTCACTGCTTCATCTCCAGCACCTAGTATATAGTAGGCACTCGATAAGTATTTGTTGAATGAATGGATTACTTCAGATTAAAAACAGATTTTAAAAATCCTTCAGGGATATCTTCATTTTAACAAAACAAAGCCTTAAACCAAAGGAACAAACCTCTGATGCTGTCATTTTAGGGCTCATTATTAACCAGTAGAAGTGTTTATAAGTACAACAGAACAGCTTGCAAACCACCCCTTGACACGGTGTCTATTAGCGCTGATTCATCTGGTCCTAAGGCCCACTCCAGTCTTTAGTACACAGGAAGGTGGTTAAATGTTACCCCCTATTTCTGTTACAATGAAATTAGAGGGAAGAAATATAGAGAAAATTAAGTTAATATGATCAGACATAAAGTGGAAAATTAAAGCCTCCTTTCTGAATACGTACATTATGGATGGGACACCCTTAAACCACTTTGGAATAGTGATATTTTTAAACATGAAAGCCTCTATATCTAAAACTAATTTCTCAGATTTGAAAGGAGCATATGTTATTCAAACAGTAATGGTGCCAAATCATATTATATTCTTTAACTTCAGATTTTAGCTTGGAAGACCAAAGCCCAAGAGCTTTTAATTATGACAGTCATATTAAAATCTGTTTCTAACAGGTATTGTACAGTATCTGGAATGATATGGCATCTGTACGTACCGCTAAGCATCACAAACTCCAACCTCTGATGTCAGCAAGCCAACTGCTCCCTCTCTGTCACATTCCCACTCTCTGCCAGACTGAGTGCAGCAGGCAAGGTTACTAAAAAAAGAACTTAAATGGTTCTGAGAAGTAAAACGTGTTTTATTACATTTAAGACCCAAGGTACAATATAGCTCAGTTCAACTCAAAGATATCAAGAAAACTGTAATTACTAACAAAATTGTGTCAGTCTACATGTTTCTGCTGCAGGTTCTAGTTCAATGGGTGAAAAGCCTGATAAGCCATTCACTTATTCAACTAGTATTTATTAAGTGCCTGGAAATACACACCATAGGATCATCCCTTTTGTACTCTGGGGCACAGAATGATGTATATGACCCAGTGACCACTCTCAAGTAGTTTACAGTCCGTTAAGATAAATAAAACATCATTCCAAGGTACAATTCTTTCTTATACAGTATTTCACTTGACTGTGCTTGGCAGGTGTTATGATTGCTACTTGCCAGGTGAAGCAATTGAAGTTGAAAGAGGTAAGCACATTGGCACTCGTTTCTCAAATACACCAGGCACTCAGACCTGTATCTTCTCTACCTTCGCCCTGTATTATGCAGAAGGTTCCTCCTCAATTATTGGTGTTTCCTGTGACCCTTACTTTCATTTTCTCCATAAACTCATCCTACCTGGTATCGTA
This sequence comes from Saccopteryx leptura, assembly GCF_036850995.1. Taxonomy (NCBI): domain Eukaryota; kingdom Metazoa; phylum Chordata; class Mammalia; order Chiroptera; family Emballonuridae; genus Saccopteryx; species Saccopteryx leptura. Next base: position 357,420,406 of record NC_089504.1, on the reverse strand, counting down.
TATCTTTGTTTCTTTTATTTTCTGTTCCCCCAAACTAGCGCCCTCCGTGTCAGTCAAGACTTAATCTGTCCACTGCTACATCTCCAGTCTGAAGGACAACATACGGAACATAGTAGGCAAATAACTAATGCTTGTTACATGAAGGAAAAAATGAATAAATAATAAAAGGTTTTAGACAGCGTCAATTGCTTTTCTGACTGTTAATTTAGATGAATATCCATGAAGAAGTCTATACTACAAAACAAAATGAAAAACGAGATAAGAGGACGAATCCACATATTTTTCCTTATAAATTAATTCATTAAGTTTATCCTTAAGCTTTTCATCCATTAGTAGTTCTCACTTGATCTTAGCCAGAAAGCCAAGAAGCGATCATTAGTTCTCAAAATGAAAAATAATATTAAAATGTGCCGGGCTGCTGTGGCCACCCCGCCGCTGGGCTGCAGACCACGAGCTGTGGTGTACAGGCAGCCATGGCAGAGCCTATGTAAGATGGAGTGGCTTCCTCAGCCACCTCTGGAACAAGGAAATCTAGGCAAAGAGAACACTCGAATAGCAGGCACCCTGATGAGTGGAAGGCTGGAACATTGCCCTAGGAAGATCTTACCGGGTTTGCCAAGAAGCAGATGATGCTAATACAGAAAGCTAAATCAAGATATACAGAAAGAAATGGAAGAACTCAAATCAAAACCTGTTGCTGGAGAAACTGATGATATTATTAAGCTTGATTCTAACTCGTAGGCAGTGGACAACTGAAGGACTCCCAGGCCGTTACTACAAGAGTTCTTTAAATTCCTATGTATATTGTGGATTATTTCATTATTTAGCTAAAATAGTATAGGAAGTGTGAATGACATGCACAAATGCCATCTGAATTTATGTACTGCTTTATTTAAGCAGCATGGAATCCATGGTTTTCTTTATCTGGTCATTATGTATTTTCTCTTTTTTAGTGAGAGAGAGAAGAGACAGACAGGGACAGGCAGACAGGAAGGGAGAGAGATGAGAAGCATCAACTCGTAGTTGCAGCACTTTAGTTGTTCATTGATTTTTTTCTTACACATACCTTGACCAGGGGGCACAGTGACCCCTTGCTCAACCCAGTGACCTTGGGCTCAAGCCAGCGATCTTTGGGCTGAAGCTAGTGACCATGGGGTCATGTGTATGATCCCACACTCAAGCCTGAGACCCCATGCTCAAGCTGGTAAGCATGTGCTCAAGCCGGATGAACTTGTGCTCAAGCCAGCGACCTCAGGGTCCCAGGTCAAGGCTCTAGCCACTGTGCAACCACTTGGTCAGGCCATTATGTATTTTCTTAATTATTGCTAACCAAAGTACAACTACATGGTATTTAGCCAAGAGTACTGACTCTGGAGCCAGTCTGCCTGATTCAGATATTGTGATCTGCCACTTACCAGCTATGTGACCATGGCTAAGTTTCTTCACTTCTTTCCCTCTGACTCAGTACCTTCATCTGTAGACTAAAAGTAATAATGCCTACTTTCCTTCAGGTTATTTTCAGTATTATAAGTAAATACATGTACAGAACTTAGGACTAAGTCTGTCTCAAAAGTGCTTAATAAATGTTCAATATTATTTGTGGGGGATATTTTCTTTAGAAATGAAGTTTAATGGGTTGACACTGATCAATAAGAGTAAATAGGTTTTGCCTGACCAGGCGGTGGCGCAGTGGATAGAGCGTCGGACTGGGATGCGGAAGTACCCAGGTTCGAGACCCCAAGGTCACCAGCTTGAGCGCGGGCTCATCTGGTTTGAGCAAAAACTCACCAGCTTGGACCCAAGGTCGCTGGCTTGAGCAAGGGGTTACTCAGTCTGCTGAAGGCCCACAGTCAAGGCACATGTGAGAAAGCAATCAATGAACAACTAAGGTGTCGCAACACGCAATGAGAAACTGATGATTGATGCTTCTCATTTCTCTCCGTTCCTGTCTGTCTGTCCCTGTCTATCCCTCTCTCTGACTCTCTCTCTCTGTCTCTGTAAAAAACAAAAAAACAAAACAAACAAAGAGTATATAGGTTTCAAGTAGAGGATATTTTATACATATGTACACACACACACACACACACACACACACACACACAACCAGAAGGGTTCTGTATTTGAAAACCACAAAGATTCTTTTCTAATTTTATATCAGTTAACTCTTAGCCCCTAAAATATGCAATTTTAGCTCCTAAAATGCAATGTATACAATTGCATTTCAGAATATCTAAATATCTGCCCCTTATTTCCTCCTTATCAGCAATCAATGTGCTCTTCTTTTTCCATTCTGTCAAAACTACTACTGCTAAAGGTGAAGCTAGAAAATTTCTCTCAGTTAGCCAGTTTTACCTTTTAGGTAATTAATTTTGTATTAAAGCATGGTATCCTTACCACTCAAGTACAAGAAAATAAAAGTCTGGTACAATTACATGGGAATAAAATGTAATTGGTTTTCAGTCATAACAAGAAAATTACCTTGGGGGGGTGATCAGAAAAGATGTGCATCAGTCATTCAGCTGCTGTAAGTTTTGTTTTAAAAAAGTTATGTGCTGTAATGTAATGGGTTCTCTACACCTCTAGAAAACTGAAAAGACTTTTTTTTTAAGATTTTATTTACTCATATGTAGAGAGAAGAGATAGAGATAAAGACAAGGGAGAGGAGCAGGAAACAACTTGTTGTTGCTTCTTGCATGTGCCTTGACAGGGTAAGTGCAAAGCCTCGAACCAGCGACCTCAGCATTCCAGGTTGATGCTTCATCCACTGTGCCACCACAGGTCAGGCCTGAAAAGAGTTTCTTAAGTTTCCTCTCTTTACTTGGAAAACTACACTGGAAAAAAAAACATGTGTCTGTAAATATAAAATTTTTTGTTCTTTACATGTTAAAAATTTATGACCTTTTACAAGTTTTCATTATGATAAAATTTCTGCTAGTTATCTTCTAGTGCACTTAAATATATCTAAAGTTTTATTGTAAACCTGCCATGTCTGACTTTTAAAAAAGATAAAATAAAAAGCCGTATTTTTCATGTAAAAAAAAATCTCGGCCCTGGCCGGTTGGCTCAGTGGTAGAGCGTCGGCCTGGCGTGCGGAAGTCCCGGGTTTGATTCCCGGCCAGGGCACACAGGAGAGGCGCCCATCTGCTTCTCCACCCCTCCCCCTCTCCTTCCTCTCTGTCTCTCTCTTCCCCTCCCGCAGCCGAGGCTCCATTGGGGCAAAGATGGCCCGGGCGCTAGGGATGGCTCCTTGGCCTCTGCCCCAGGCGCTAGAGTGGCTCTGGTCGCGACAGAGCGATGCCCCGGATGAGCAGAGCATCACCCCCTGGTGGGCGTGCTGGGTGGATCCCGGTCGGGCACATGCGGGAGTCTGTCTGACTGCCTCCCCCTTTCCAGCTTCAGAAAAATACAAAAAAAAAAAAAAAAAATCTCAGGCCCTGGCCAGTTGGCTTAGCAGCAGGGTGTCAGCCCAGCACGTGGAAGTCCTGGATTCAACTCCCAGTCAGGGCACACAGAAGAAACAACCATCTGCTTCTCCATCCCTCCCCTTTTTCTCCCTCTCTTCTTTCTCTCTTCCCCTCAGCAGTCATGGCTTAAAGAGTTTGAGCAAGTTGGCCCTGGGTACCTTGCCTCAGGTGCTAAAATATAGCTCAGTGGCCAAGCAACAGAGCAGCAGCCCACATGATCACAGCATCACCCGGTAGAGGATTTGTCAGGTGGATCCCAGTCAGGGTGCATGTGGGAGTCTGTCTCTGACTCCCCACCTCTCACTTTATAAAAAAAAACTCAGGGCCCTGGCCGGCTGGCTCAGTGGTAGAGCGTCAGCCTGGCGTGCAGAAGTCCCGGGTTCGATTCCCGGCCAGGGTAAACAGGAGAAGCGCCCATCTGCTTCTCCACCCCTCCCCCTCTCCTTCCTCTCTGTCTCTCTCTTCCCCTCATGCAGCCAAGGCTCCATTGGAACAAAGATGGCCCTGGCGCTGGGGATGGCTCCTTGGCCTCTGCCCCAGGCGCTGGAGTGGCTCTAGTCGCAACAGAGCGACTCCCCGGAGGGGCAGAGCATCGCCCCCTGGTGGGCAGAGCATCGCCCCCTGGTGGGCGTGCCGGGTGGATCCCGGTCGGGCGCATGCGGGAGTCTGACTGTTTCTCCCCGTTTCTAGCTTCAGAAAAATAAAAAAACAAAAACAAAACACCTCAGAATTAGGTTCACATACTGAAATGTACTTGGTCGTTTCATGTATAAAATATCACCTTTATACACAAAAAGGTATAGCTTAGAGAAAACTAGGGAAAAAATTAATGATCCTGAAAAATAAATTCCAAATGTAACTAATTTGGGTTATTTTACTGTAAATTAACCAACTGATATTGACTACAGAATATTTAATTCACATTTAAAAAGGTGTGGCTTTGTCTGACAGGTGGTGGTACAGTGGATAGAGCGTCAACCTGAGATCCTGAGGTCCCAAGTTAGAAACCCTGAGGTCTCCAGCTTGAGCACAGGCTCATCGGCTTGAGTGTGGGGTTGCTGGATTGATACCATGGTCGCTGGCTTGAGCCCAAGGTCGCTGGCTTGGGCAAGGGCTCACCTGCTTGGCTGGAGCCCTCCAGTCAAGGCTCGTATGAGAAGCAATCAATGAACAACTAACATGCTCCAACTACTAGTTGATGCTTCTCATCTCTCTCCCTTCCTGTCTGTCTGTCTCTCTCTCTCGCTATTGGTATTCTACATAAAATTATAAAATACACATAGGTAAGACATACAAAATATAAAATGAAGGACACAAACTTAAAAATCTCCCTTACCTTCTCACTAGCTACAATCAGAAAAGTAGTCACACCATCTGTAAGCACTGATTAAATTAATGAAGTCAAAGACATTAACCCTGTTGTTTTGGACAAGGACAGAGGCTAATTAGTAGTCTTCTTGGTAGACAAATACTATATAATAGCTTTTCCAGGGACTGAAGTTTTAAAAATACTTCCTAGTTGTAACTGATTTTTATTATTTGATATTTGACTGTACTTGGTTGCTACAACTATTTTTAGAACAAGCAGCCAGGTTTAGGGGAAAATGTATAATATTTAGAAGAAAATGACAGAGAATAGGAGAGTCAAGCAGAGAATATAAAGGAGTATCATCTGGAGATCAGTGGGAGATGGCATAAAAGCAGATGCAGTTTCAAAACACAATTTTGCCTGACCCCCTAAGATAGATGGTGTGGGATTCTCCTTGGGTTCTCGTGCCTCTGAGGTTTTCTGTGCTGCTGCTGCCATCATCCACTGGCATGGAAAGCAAGAGGAATGTCCTATTATTACTGTAAATTTCTTTGTTGATTAACACTATCTAAAAACACTTCAAGAAGGTAAAGTGAACACTAATGATTTCTCTCTGCTTGATACTCAGTTAATCTGGAAAGCCAAAACATCTGATTTCTTCCTAATAACACCATTAACTATGAAAGAAGTCTGTTTTTCAGTTTTCACTAAAACTTATTTAAAAACCTAATATAAAATCATTTCTACTATCCCGAGTTTCGTTTAAAAAAGTTATTCTTGAGTATGAAGAAATCATTTCTCTCTATATATTTACATGTTGTTTCAAAATATTCTATAGCACCCAAGAGACACTAGTATTTTTTTAGGTGTAGAATGCTGTATTACATAACGTGGAAAGGGTAAGCTGCAAAGAAACTGTACGTGATAGTTAACTAGAGAAAAATTTTAACAAATAGTTAAGGTAAAATGATTATTCAAAATAATTCTCATGCATGCACATAAATTTTTGTCACTTTCATAGTGTAGATTTATCATTGATCTTGTCATTTAATAAAAATCATTCTTTTAATTGCTTCTCTTCACTTTTTTCCTCTCAATGTATTTTATTCTATTGAATAACAACACCATTACTTCAGTTATTTAATAGCACATTTGCCAGTAGTGCTTCAACAAAACTAAATTACATACAATAAAAAAGTAACAGCCTGACCTGTGGTGACGCAGTGGATAAAGCGTCAACCTAGAGCCCTGATGTCACCAGTTCAAAACCCTGGGCTTGCCTGGTCAAGGCACATATATGACAAGCAAGTAATGAACCGCTTAAGTGAAGCAACTATGACTTGATATTTCTTGCTCCTTGCACCCTGCCCCGTTCGCTCTCTTTAAAAATAAATAAATAAAATCTTTTTTTAAATGTTTATAAATATAGATTCATCTGTAATAATCTAAGGCCTCTTCCTCCCTGAGCTCAATAAAACTGAAATCTTAGCAGCTGACGTGGGTAGAAAGATGTGATGGACATCTTATGTCTATGGGGTGAACATGTAAGAGTGGCCCGTCACTTCTAAAGATCTTAATTTGCATTTTGTTCTCCATTTATTTTTTCCTTTCCCCCATTCCTAGAGGTAACCAGGTCTTGGGCTCCATCCTTTATGGAAGATCTGAGCTACTGAATAAAAAAATAGAAGTTACTCATGGAGAACCTGTTTTTTTACATTTTTGGTAGCTTGAGGTAAATTTGGCAAAGCCTTTGAGGGCTCAAGGAGACTGGGAAAGAGCCTTCTAAGCCCAGTTTCCCCAATCTTAGGCATGGTAGAGACCTGAATCCTACTCCCTGGCTGTGGTTCAAGGAAATGGCACGACCGTAGAGGAAAACGGCTACGTGGAGCACTTTTGCAGGCTATGCTCTAGGCCAGGGGTCCCCAAACTTTTTACACAGGGGGCCAGTTCACTGTCCCTCAGACCATTGGAGGGCCAGACTATAAAAAAACTATGAACAAATCCTTATGCACACTGCACATATCTTATTTTAAAGTAAGAAAACAAAATGGGAACAAATACAATATTTAAAATAAAGAACAAGTAAATTTAAATCAACAAGCTGACCAGTATTTCAATGGGAACTATGCTCCTGTCACTGACCACCAATGAAAGAGGTGCCCCTTCCGGAAGTGCAGCGGCGGCCGGATAAATGGCCTCAGGGGGCCGCATGTGGCCCGCGGGCCGAGCCGTAGTTTGGGGACCCCTGCTCTAGGCCCTGAGTATTTAATCAGCATAGACATTTGTGCACAGGCTTGGCCAAAAAGCAGTAAAGGCGCCTTACTTTAAGGAATACATGGACTTATTTTAATGAGGGTATCAGTCGTGACAATGATAACTGCAAACAAGTGGGTTGGGGAAGAGAAAGAAAAGAAAAGGAAGGGAGCCTCATTCTTCACGGACTCGCATAATGACTAATATGAATCTGCATCTTACCAGGTTCGACAATTCAAAGCCAGATTTCAGTTAATTTATGGAAAATAAAATAATTTTATATTTCTTACATACATAAATTGGTGGCATAAGTAATCCAACTAAACACAGTAATATGGATCTGTATGTTTCTAGTATATTTTAACACACAATTTTTATTGCTCATTATTTGTTATTTGTGCTCCACAACCCAGACAGCAGAATAACTGAAGTGGTTGCATTTTGAAAGTCTAAAAAGATTGTCTTTAGAAGGAAAACAGTGATGGCTTTATGGCAGAATTGATTAAGAAGTTTATCATCATAAGAAGTATAACACTGCAATATAAACTTATAATTTAATTTCAGGAACTGCAAACAAAATATCTGAAGAAGTTGGAGAGAAAAAGCAATCTCGTTAAGTTTTCCCTAGAAAGGCCTATACATAGACAGAGACTGATGACTCCTTTCAGAAATGCTTCCCATCCCACATACTAGACTAAATGAATATATTTTATTTAAAAAAACAACAGCACTGAAGGATCCTTAGCATCCTTAAATCCACCCATATAAAGCTTAGCTGAGAAAGATAAATACAAATTCAGGAAAGTGGCTTCCATGGGAAGGAAGGGTAGGGGTCCTTCAAGCTGGACCTGTAGTGCTTAGTTTTAACCAACCTCTCTTTTAATAAAAACCAATACACTACCATAGTAGAAGTTTCCTTTTTTATTTATTTATTTATTTATTTATTTTTTTGTATTTTTCTGAAGCTGGAAATGGGGAGAGACAGTCAGACAGACTCCCGCATGCGCCCGACCGGGATCCACTCGGCACGCCCACCAGGGGGCGATGCTCTGCCCCTCCGGGGCATCGCTCTGTTGCGACCAGAGCCACTCCAGCGCCTGGGGCAGAGGCCAAGAAGCCATCCCCAGCGCCCGGGCCATCTTTGCTCCAATGGAGCCTTCGCTGCGGGAGGGGAAGAGAGAGACAGAGAGGAAAGAGAGGGGGAGGGGTGGAGAAGCAGATGGGCGCCTCTCCTGTGTGCCCTGGCCAGGAATCGAACCCGGGACCCCTGCACGCCAGGCCGACACTCTACCACCGAGCCAACCGGCCAGGGCCAAGTTTACCTTTTTTAACACTCCACTTAAAAACATGTTCCCTCTCCTTCAATATTTAGTTATTTGTAGTCTCTAAAATGCTAAAATAAAATGGAATTTATATTAGTAAATGGAAGTACAGCTAAGCTCATCAACAAATGTGAATAAGAATGGAAAATGCAAGCTGATAGACGCCACACAATGTAGACATTCACGAAGAGATCCTGTGCAGGAACTTTTAGTTTGATGTAGTCCCATTTGTTTTTCTTTTGTTCACTTTGCCTTTGGAGTCATATCTATGAAAATGTTATTAAGAGTTATGTCAGCCTGACCTGTGGTGGTACAGTGGATAAAGCGTCGACCTGGAAATGCTGAGGTCGCCGGTTCGAAACCCTGGGCTTGCCTGGTCAAGGCACATATGGGAGTTGATGCTTCCTGCTTCTCCCCCCTTCTCTCTCTCTGTCTCTCTCTCCTCTATCTCTCTTTCTCCCCCTCTCTCTCCTCTCTAAAAAAAATAAAAAAATAAATAAATAATATTTAAAAAAAAAAAAAGTTATGTCAAGGAGCTTGCCATATATGTTTTCTTCCAGGAATTTTATGGTTTCAAGTGTTACATTCAAGTTTTTAATGTTTTTATTTTTTTAAGCAAGAGAGACAGAGACAGAGACAGACAGGAAGGGAGAGAGATGAGGAGTTATTAACTCGTAGTTGTGGCTCTTTAGTTACTCATTGATTGCTTTCTCGTATGTGCCTTGACCAGGGGACTCCAGCCAAGCCAGTGACCCCTTGCTCAAGCCAGTGACCTTGGGCTCAAGCCAGCCACCATGGGGTTATGTTTATGAACACATGGTCAAGCTGGTGATCCCGTGCTCAAATTGGTGAGCCTGCACTCAAGCCAGTGACTTCAGGGTTTCAAACCTGGAACCTCAGTTTCCCAGGTCGACACTCTATCCACTGCACCACCACCTGGTCATGTGTTTTTAATGCATTTTGAATTAATTTTTGTGTATGGTGTAAGAGAGTGGTTTAGTTTCATCCTTTGGCATGTGGCAGTTTTCCCAGGATCATTTATTAAAGAGACTGTTCATTCTCCATTGTTCCTTTGTTGTCAATTGTCCATATCTGTGTAGGTTTATTTCTGGGCTTTCAATTCTGCCCCATTGATCTGTCTGACTGTTTTGATTACTATAACTTTGTAGTACAGTTTGAAATCTGAGCACATGATGTCTTCAGCTTTCTCAGATTGCTTTGGCTATTCCACATCTTTTGTGGTTCCATACAAATTTTAGATTTGTTCTAGTGCTATAAAAAATGCCATTGAAATTTTGATAGGGATTGCATTGAATCTATAGATTGCTTTGGGTAGTATTGACATTTTAACAATGTTAAATCTTCCAATCCATGTGCACAGAATATCTTTCTGTTTATTTGTATCTTCTTCAATTTTTCAAAATTAGTATCTTATAGTTTTCAGTGTAAAGGTAAGATACTGCTTTTTAAATTTTCTTGTTTAATTTCTATTTTTCAAAGAATAGAACTGGCTCATACGTTTCTAAACTAATTAGTTACCTACCAAAGAGGTTAATACATCTTCACAGTGATTTACAGATCACTGGGAGTTTTCTGGTCTACATTATAGGAAACCTCAATTTTTTGAACAAATTATATTTTAAAAGTTTCTTTTAAAATTTAGTAATTTAAATGCATTTTCTCTTAGAAAATGTTGTAAGTGGTGGTAGATTTATTTATTTATTTTAAAATTTTTTTAGAGAGAGGAGAGAGAGAGACAAAGAGAAGATGTGGGGAGGAGCAGGAAGCATCGATTTATAGTAGCTGCTTCTTGTATGTGTCTTGACTGGGCAAGCCTGGGGTTTCAAACTGGTACCTCAGTATTCCTAGTCAATGGTTTATCCACTGTGCCACCACAGGTCAGGCAGTGGTGGGAGATTTCCCAGCTGGCTCACAAAGATATTTAACTCATAAAGCAGTAGAGAATAAAGTTTTGTTTTAAAGATGTTTTATTAAGTTGAATGCTGGTAACTGAATAAAAGCATAGTTTGAATCACAGAATTAGGAGACTTGTGGAGATTCTGAAGAGGACTTCTGGATATATTAGAAGGAGCATAAAGGTGCTCTAGAAACTCATTTCTAATCTTTTGTCAAAACTCCCAGTTTTCTTTTGCTAATACAGTGCTGTTTTTAGGGATAACAGTTTACAAATGGAACTGAAAAGATAAATATATTTTCTATATATGGTAGGTGATAACTGAAAGATTATGATAAATAGACCCATAAGAAATAAAAGTTTGATATCTGAATTATATACTAGTGAAGCTGGTATCAAAAAAGTAAAATAAATAAATGTTTGAAAGGGAGAATCATTTCTTGTGGCTAAACTTCCAAATAAGAAAGGAGTGGCTTTAGATGACTTAGTTGGTATATGTATTCATTATGATAAATATGTCAAGTAAACCATCAATTTACTAAGTTAAAAAAAAAAAAGACCTTAATCTGCCAGCTAGGGGGGGAAACACAAATGGCAAATATAGAATAAGTGATCTTTTGGAAGCTAAAAATATTTTATGAACTTAAAATCAGTGTAGAGAGTTACAAAATTTAGCCTAGAAAATATTTAAGAAAATTGCCTTCTGCTATTCAAATTTGAGAAACAAAATAATGATGTTTAATTCATTTCTTTCCTCTATTTTTTTTTAGGTGAGAGGAGGCTCCCCTCCATGTGCCCTGACCAGGATCCACCTGGCAACCCAGTCTGGAGCCCATGCTTAAGTACTGGCCTATTTTGAGCACCTGAGGCTGACATGCTTGGACCAACCAAGCTATCCTCAACACCCAGGGCCACACTCAAATCAATCGAGCCACTGGCTATGGTAGGGGAAGAGGAAAAGAAGGGGGAAGTGGGAGGAGAAGCAAATGGTCATTTCTCCTGTGTTGCCCTGACCGAGAATCAAACCCAGGATGTTCATTCACCAGGTGGACACTCTATCCACTGAGCCACCAGCCAGGGCCCCCTTTTATATATATATATATACTATTATATATATATAAATATATATATAATAGTATATTATATATACTATTTTACTTTACTCCTCTCTCAAAAGCACATTTATTATATTAAGTAAAAACAAAAATTATTTTTAAAATCTACAGATCCTAATGTTCTATTCCCAGATCCTAATATTCTATTCCCAGACTTACCGTGTAACAATCTCCACCTATTTTCATGGCCTAAAAGATTTTAACTGGTTAGTTCAGTTGGATAAAGCATTAGTATAAGATTATGGACTTAAACCCCAATTCCATATTCCATGGACTCAAAAATGTACCCTCAATCCTAGCTAGCAGATTTAAATAAACATTGAACTCATTACAAAGAGGGCTGACAGAGACTTTAAATGGGTCAGCACAATCCATTATTACTACATGGTCCTTAAAAGTATATATAAACCATACAGACAATAAGTAACAAAATCTCTGTACATCAGGATTGTAAATTATATTGACAACTTGAAACTAATTTCTCTCTTGGAATCTAAAATGATAGCAAGCAATAATTTTTATTATATAGTTATATAGTTGCATTAAATGTATCTTTAATGTACTTTCCTCCTTCAATATAGCTATCTTGGAGGTTTTAGTTGCCATAACCACCTGAGTAAACCCCTTTATTGCTTCAGACATCTGTAGTTATTTATAAATTCAACAACTGTATCTGTCCAGCTAACTTTCTTTTACAAGACACCAAAGCAGTCTGACCAGGCGGTGGCACAGTAGATAGAGTGTCAGACTGGGATGCTGAGGACCCAGGTTCGAGACCCTGAGGTCGCCAGCTTGAGCGCAGGCTCATCTGGCTTGAGCAAAAAACTCACCAGCTTGGACCCAAGGTCGCTGGCTAGAGCAAGGGGTTACTCGGTCTGCTGAAGGCCCACGGTCAAGGCACATATGAAAAAGCAACCAATGAACAACTAAGGTGTCGCAACAAAAAACTGATGATTGATGCTTCTCATCTCTCTCCGTTCCTGTCTGTCTGTCCCTATCTATCCCTCTCTCTGACTCTCTCTCTGTCTCTGTAAAAAAAAAAAAAAGACACTAAAGCAGTTTTCATATGCTCTGAACAAACTTGAGAAAAATGTTAGGGATCATTAAAAGTAAAACATTTTATATTTTAAATATAAAAATGTACTATATACAGAATAAATCAGAAAATGGAAAATTACTGCATTTTCACTGTATTATTCCTTGAAGAAATACGTTAACACAAAGCTTTCTAAAAGTCAACCATTTTTTGAATTGAAATATGCTTAGATGTGTTAAATGAATTTCTTCTCTCTGTAGTTAAAAAATGCAAGACAAGCCTGACCAGGTGGTGGCGCAGTGGATAAAGCGTTGGACTGGGATGCAGAGGACCCAGACTCCGAGGTCGCCAGCTTGAGCGCGGGCTCATCTGGTTTGAGCAAAAGCTCACCAGCTTAAACCCAAGGTTGCTGGCTCCAGCAAGGGGCTACTCGGTCTGCTGAAGGCCCGCCCGTGGTCAAGGCACATATGAGAAAGCAATCAATGAACAACTAAGGTGTTGCAACGCGCAATGAAAAACTAATGATTGATGCTTCTCATCTGTCCCTGTCTATCCCTCTCTCTGACTCACTCTCTGACTCATTCTCTGTCTCTGTAAAAAAAAAAAAAAGCAAGACAATATACAAAGAAGTAAACATTGACATTTACATAAAACATCAGCAGCTAAGGCAACACAAATTGATAACTGAATCATTTTTCTTTTCAAAATGATTGTAATAATTCCATTAAAATGACTAATAATAATTAGGCTGGAGAAATGTCTATCTTCATTGATATGCATTTTTGAGTATACATTATTTAAAAGTAAAATGTTTATTCTGCAACATTTACCAGCTAATTAACCACTTCTTAGAGAGGCTCTAAGAAAGGTGCCCATGCTAGAGTCTCAGAAAGGGTTATTAGCTCAATAGATCACCCAGATTAAGACTAATAGTTAGGACAACCTACTGTTTTTACACACAGAAAAAGTTTTAAATTATGTATAAATAAACCTTGGCCAGGTGGTTCAGTGGATAGAGCATCATCCTGGTGTACCCATGTCACGGGTTCAGTGTCTGGTCAAGGCACATAAGAGAAGCAATCAATGAGTGCACAACTAAATGAAAGAACTAAGTGAAACAAGTTGATGCTTCTCTCTTCTCTCCCCTTCCTCCCCTCAGAAATCAATAGAAAAAAAATTTTTTTAATCATGCATAAATAAATTTATTGACTGATAATTGTTACATATATTTTTACCCTGGATTGAGATTTTCATCTATGTGGTCATCTCCTTTCAATCCCCTTTCCTTAACTATAATTCATGTTTTAAAAAAAGTATATATACAGGGGTGGGCAAAAGTGGGTTTACAGTTTTGAGTATGCAAAACACAGTTTATTCTTGTATTGTTACTTATTATTGTGCTATTTTCCATATGAACAACTTGCCGACCCATGTAGTATTTTGTACATCATATATTTGAGAATAGTTTATTAATTTGTTTGAGAATTAAATTTCACATCTTTATATATGATCTAATCCAGTGGTAGTCAACCTGGTCCCTACTGCCCACTAGTGGGCATTCCAGCTTTCATGGTGGGCGGTAGTGGAGCAACCAAAGTATAAATAAAAAGATAGATTAACTATAGTAAGTTGTTTTATAAAGATTTATTCTGCCAAACTTAGCGAAAATCTGACATAAAGTTCTTGGTAAGTAATTATTATTATATGCTTTAACTTGCTGTAGCTCTGCTTTATAAATTTTATAAAGTAAAGTTACTTCCCTACTTTATAAATAACCATTACTGTGGAACTGGTGGGCGGTTAGAAAATTTTACTACTAACAGAGATACAAAAGTGGGCAGTAGGTATAAAAAAGTTGACTACTCCTGATCTAATCTATGCTTAATTGTATCGTTTTTTTTGCAATAATTAAAGAATGTATAAAAGACAATTTCCTAAGGAAAAATATTAAGAACCAAACAACAGGCAATCCAAATCGTAGAGACAATGTTATTTACAAATTTCAAAGGATGACTACAGATTCACAGGAACCATACTCCAATATTTATTATTATTTTTTCAATATTTATTATATTTTAATATAAAGTATATCCAATTATTAACTGAGGACTTTTTCCTTTCACCTCAATCTTTCAGAAAATAGCATCATCACAACCCCAAGAAACCATTCCTGTGCCTGAAATTTCAAGTAAGCATGCCTTTCATACAAGTACCCACATAATTATTTTTCCATTATTTTTATAGTTCCTTTCCTGCCCATTCCATTCTTTGAACAATTTATCAGAAGTGCTTACATGACAGGAATAGACTGAGTTTTTCTTGGGTAACAGAAATGATAAGAGTTTACTTTTATAGTTTGCCTTTACAGTTTAAAAAGAGCTCGCATATAACTATACTATCTGATGGACATATAATGCTTTGACATAGGTAAGAGAGATATTATTCTCATTTTGAAAATCAGAAAAGATTAGACTAGAAGGATTTGCTGTAGGTCAAACAGGAAGAACAAGAACAATCAGAACTCAGCTCTCCTGACACACCTTTTTCACAATACTCTGCTGCCTCACTATTTTATAAGTGACAGGAGAAGAAATTTGGGCAACTGACTTTGGCAGCCCGAAGCTGTTACAGACCCTGAACAACACAATCAATTACAATCTACATTCTCAAACAGCAAGTCCTGTCAGATCTGTCTGATATCATAGCTTTCATTATCATCCAGAAGCTTAAATTTATGCTTGTTCTAATTAGAAATTCCCTAAAACACACACACAAATCGCACATCCTATTCTAGAAAAGAACCCCAGATTAGGTACAAAGTTTCACATTTCTTACGGCCAATCAGTGTTTAAAAATATGAATGATCTTAATTCAAAGAGCAAGTTCACAAATGCCTATGGGATACACCTTTAGGAATGTGAACACCCTCTATTTTTAGGAAACACTTGAGCCTAGTATAACAGAACAGAAAGGGGATACAAATTGGCTCCATCTTTGGTATTCTTCCTACTAGCCAGCCACAAAGAGAACATCTAGAAGTTGTTCTAACCATAATTCTTAGTGAAACCAATAACTTAATCAGAAAGAGGCTTATATTCTCTCTTTCTTTGAAGCCAGAGATTTGGGATTCTCTTTCCAAAAAAATCATATTTCTCAGCTGTACCTTAAGTAAATAGTCCACATTGCTGCTCATGTTTTATAATGCCTCCTCCTATTTATATATTTATTTCATTCAGTGCCGTATTTCAGTGCCTCCTTTCTTTGATCTATTTTCCATGTTTTTGCTATTGTTACTAGAATAGGAGACCATCTGATAAGGGTTAATTTCCAATATACATAAAGAACTTATACAACTCAGCATCAGGAAAACAAACAACCCAATTAAAAAATGGGCAAAGGACCTTAACTGATACTTCTCTAAAGAGGACATACAGATGGCTAACAGTCATATGAAAAAATGTTCAATGTTACTAATCATCAGAGTGATGCAAATTGAAAGCACAATGAGGTTATCACCTTACACCTGTCAGATGGCTAACATCAATAAATCAACAAACAACAAGTGCTGACGAGGATGTGGAAAAAAGGGAACCCTCCTGCACTGCTGGTGGGAATGCAGACTGGTACAGCCACGGTAGAAAACAGTATGGAGTTTCCTCAAAAAATTAAAAATGGAGGGCCCTGGACGGGTAGCTCAGTTGGTTAGAGCAGTGGTCCCCAACCCCCGGGCCGCGGACCAGTACCGGTCCGTGGGCCATTTGGTACCAGTCCGCAGAGAAAGAATAAATAATTTACATTATTTCCATTTTATTTATATTTAAGTCTGAATGATGTTTTATTTTTTAAAAATGACCAGATTCCCTCTGTTACATCCGTCTAAGATTCACTCTTGTCTTGACGCTTATCTCGTAAGTTCAACAATTATATTTAAAAATACCACAGTTTTTACGCCGGTCGCATAATTTTATTTTGTGCATTTATCCGTCCCACCTTAAAGGCCGGTCCGTGAAAATATTTTCTGACATTAAACCGGTCTGTGGCCCAAAAAAGGTTGGGGACCACTGGGTTAGAGCATCATCTCAATGCTAAGGTTGTGGGTTCAATCCCTAGCCAGGGCACATATAAGAATCAACCAACTGCCTGACCAGGCGGTGGCACAGTGGATAGAGAGTTGGACTGGGATGCGGAGGACCCAGGCTCGAGACCCCAAGGTCGCCAGGTTGAGCGCGGGCTCATCTGGTTTGAGCAAAAGCTCACCAACTTGGACCCAAGGTCGTTGGCTCGAGCAAGGGGTTACTCGGTCTGCTGAAGGCTCACGGTCAAGGCACATATGAGAAAGCAATCAATGAACAACTAAGGTGTCACAATGCACAACGAAAAACTGATGATTAATGCTTCTCATCTCTCTGTTCCTGTCTGTCTGTCCCTGTCTGTCTGTCCCTGTCTATCCCTCTCTCTGACTCTCTCTCTGTCTCTGTAAAAAACAAAACAAAACAACCAATTAATGCACGAATAAGTGGAACAACAAATCAATGTTTCTCTCAAATCCATGTTTCTCTTTCTCTTTCTCTCTCTCTCTCTCTCCTCCCTCAATAAATACATTTTTTAAAAGTGTGATAGCGCCTGACCTGCGCTGGCACAGTGGGTAAAAGCATTGACCTAGAACACTGAGGTCGCCGGTTTGAAGCCCCAAGCTTTCCTGGTCAAGGCACAGATGGGAGTTGATGCTTTCTGCTCCTCCCTCCCTTCTCTGTCTCTCTCTCTGTGTCTCCTCTCTCTAAAATGAATAAATAAAAGTCTAAAAATAAATAAAAATAATTTTTAAAATGTGGTTTTTATTAAATAAATAAATAAGTAAGTAAATAAGTGTGATAGCTTAATTTGTGGTGGCAGGCACAGTGGATAGAGTGTCAACCTAGAGGTCACCTGTGCAAAACCCCAGATTTGCCTGTCCAAAGCACATATGAGAAGCAACTACTACAAGTTGATACTTCCTGCTTCTCCTCCCTCTCCGCCTTTTCTCTCTCACCTCTCTCTAAAATCAATAAATAAAATCTTTTAAAAAATTAAGTGTGAAAAAAAAATTAAGTGTGATATATGCTAGAAAATGGGTAACATTGAAAATATTATGCTAAGTAAAGTAAAACAGATAGAAAAGGACACAAATTGCATGATTCCACTCATATGAATGGGGTTCCCAAAACAGGCAAATTCATAGAGATGCAAAGTAGAGTAGAGGGGGGGATAGTTATTCTTTACTGGACACAGTGTTTGTTTGGGATGATGAAAAAGTTCGAAAGACAAATAGTAGTGATGGTTACACAACACTGGAATATATTTAATGCCACTAAATTGTACACTTAAAAATACTTAAAATGGACTTCCAGTCAAGATGGTGGCAGTAGGTAAGGAAAATACTTGCATACCCCCACACCACAACCACATCAAAATTACAACTACACTACATGACAAACACCATTCAAAACTACCTGAAATCTAGCTGAATGGAAGTCCCACAACTAGGGATTTATAGAAGAAGCCATGTTGAGGTGAAGGGATTAAGAAATACAAATTAACTGTTACAGATTAATCATGGAGATGTTATATACAGCATAGGGAAGATAGTCAATAGTATTCTAATAACTATGTATGGTGTCAGATGGGTACGAGATTTATTGAGATGATCACTTAGTAGGTTATATAACGTCTAATCACTGGGGTGTAGACCTGAAACTAAATTAATATTGTAAGTCAACAGTAATTGAAAAATAAAAAATGATTTAAATTTAAAAAGTTTAAAAAGCCTGACCAGGTGGTTGCACAGTGTATAGAATGATAATCTGGGATGCTGAGGACCCAGGTTTGAAACCCTGAGGTCTCCAGCTTGAGTGCAGGTTCATCTGGCTTGAGTGTGGGCTCACCAGCTTGAATGATAGGTCACTGGCTTGAGCATGGGGTTATAGATATGACTCCATGGTCACTAGCTTGAAGCCCAAGGTCTCTGGATTGAGCCCAAGGTCACTGGCTTGAGCAAGGTGTCACTGGCTCAGCTGAAGCACCCGAGTCAGGCCTGTATGAGAAGCAATCAATGAACAACTAAAGTGATGCAACTACAAGTTGATGCTTCTCATCTATCTTCCTTCCTGTCTCTCTCTCAAAAATAAAAACAAAAAACCAAAAGAATAGTTAAAATGATAAGATTTACATTATATATTTTCACAGAATAAAAGTTTTTAAAAAACAATGTAGGTAGAATGTATATAATGTAATTATAGATAATAAAAAGAAAGAAATATATATATTTTTAGCAAGAGACAGGAAGGGAGAGAATGAGAAATATCAACTCGTAGTTGCAGCACTTTAATTGTTCATTGATTGCTTTCTCATACGTGCCTTGTTGGGGGGGGGGGGGTTTCAGTTGAGCCAGGGAACCCTGTCGAGCTAGCGAGGTAGATAATCAACATTTTATTTACATACTCTGATACAAAAACTCTCAAAATACTAAGGAAAAAAATACCTCAAAAATACTTCTGGGCCCTGGCCGGTTGGCTCAGTGGTAGAGCGTCGGCCTGGCGTGCGGGGGTCCCGGGTTCGATTCCCAGCCAGGGCACACAGGAGAAGCGCCCATTTGCTTCTCCACCCCCACCCCCTCCTTCCTCTCTGTCTCTCTCTTCCCCTCCCGCAGCCAAGGCTCCATTGGAGCAAAGATGGCCCGGGCACTGGGGATGGCTCCTTGGCCTCTGCCCCAGGCGCTAGAGTGGCTCTGGTCGCGGCAGAGCGATGCCCTGGAGGGGCAGAGCATCGCCCCTGGTGGGCAGAGCGTCGCCCCTGGTGGGCGTGCCGGGTAAATCCCGGTAGGGCGCATGCGGGAGTCTGTCTGACTGTCTCTCCCCGGTTCCAGCTTCAGAAAAGTACAAAAAAAAAA
This sequence comes from Saccopteryx leptura, assembly GCF_036850995.1. Lineage (NCBI taxonomy): Eukaryota > Metazoa > Chordata > Mammalia > Chiroptera > Emballonuridae > Saccopteryx > Saccopteryx leptura. The sequence goes on along the minus strand of NC_089504.1, from coordinate 357,401,067 downwards.
AAAAAAAAAAAAAAACTTCTGGAAAAGAACAGCATTCACAAAACTATCACTAAGTAAAAGCAAGAGAAAGCCCATATTTTCCCCGATCTTTCTAGATATCTCTAGAATGTATGCTTCTTTCAGTTGTTAACTGTATTTTAAGAATGATGCAGGCCCTAGCCGGTTGGCTCAGCGGTAGAGCGTCGGCCTGGCGTGCGGGGGACCCGGGTTCGATTCCCAGCCAGGGCACATAGGAGAAACGCCCATTTGCTTCTCCACCCCCGCCCTCCTTCCTCTCTGTCTCTCTCTTCCCCTCCCGCAGCGAAGGCTCCATTGGAGCAAAGATGGCCCGGGCACTGGGGATGGCTCCTTGGCCTCTGCCCCAGGCGCTAGAGTGGCTCTGGTCGCGACAGAGCGACGCCCCGGATGGGCAGAGCATCGCCCCCTGGTGGGCAGAGCATCGCCCCTGGTGGGCGTGCCGGGTGGATCCCGGTCAGGCGCATGCGGGAGTCTGTCTGACTGTCTCTCCCCGTTTCCAGCTTCAGAAAAAAAAACAAAACAATAATAATAAAAAAAAAAATTGATGCAGTAGTAGTCTGACAAAAACTATGGTAGGGATCAAAATCAGGACAGTATACTATCACATGCAAATTCGACAGAGATCCAAAAGCAGTATATATTCTCCAGGTGAAAATCTTCATTTACACAAAGCAATAAATCACATGGTATGTTGAACAGTATCATCAGTTTAAGCTTCAGGCTCTCTATCATGTTGTGTTTAATAGTGCTGGATACAGTGACACTCAATTATAACGATTTCTCTACCATAATTTCTAGTTAACATTGATTTTAAGGAATTCAAAACAATATTCATATATTATCACTCTAACTTGCACACCAATTGTAGTTAATTTGGCAGAAGGATAGTTTTTATCTTCCTACTGAGAATTCTGAAGTTCTGAAGAGGGCAAAGAATTCTAAAGAGGGAAAATGTTTAAGTGGTTTACCCAAGAATTCAATGGTAATAATATTATTTAGTTAGTTAGTTATTTAGCGAGAGAGGGAGAGACACAGACAAACAGGAAGGGAGATGAAAAGCATCAACTCGTAGTTTCAGCACTCTTAGTTGTTCACTGATTGCTCATACGTGCCTTAACGGGGGTGGTGGGCAGCCCTCACGCTGAGCCAGTGACCCCTTGCTCAAGCTAGGGACCTTTGGGCTCAAGCCAGCAACCATGGGGTCATGTCTTCAATCCCACACTCAAGCTGATGAGCCTGCACTCAAGCCAGCAATGTCAGGGTTTTGAACCTGGGTCCTCAGCATCCCAGGTTGATGCTCTATCCACTGCACCACCACCCGGTCAGGCTCAATGGTAACAACTTTTAAATAGAAGACAGGAAAGTGTATGGATTTCTTTCACTGAGCACCCACATGTACTGAACTAGAATATTTCTGTGCTATAAGAAATGTTTCTAGCCCTGGCCAGTTGGCTCAGTGGTAGAGCGTCGGCCTGGTGTGCAGGAGTCCCGGGTTCAATTCCCGGCCAGGGCACATAGGAGAAGCACCCATCTGCTTCTCCACCCCTCCCCCTCTCCTTCCTCTCTGTCTCTCTCTTCCCCTCCCGCAGCCAAGGCTCCATTGGGGCAAAGATGGCCCGGGCGCTAGGGATGGCTCCTTGGCCTCTGCCCCAGGAGCTAGAGCGGCTCTGGTCGCGACAGAGCGACGCCCCGGAGGGGCAGAGCATCGCCCCCTGGTGGGCAGAGCGTAGCCCCCTGGTAGGCGGGCCGGGTGGATCCCGGTCGGGCGCATGCGGGAGTCTGTCTGACTGTCTCTCCCCGTTTCCAGCTTCAAAGAAATACAAAAAAAAAAAAAAAAAAAAAAGAAATGTTTCTGATAGTTCATGTAATTTACTTCTTAAAACACTCTGTGTCACATGACTACACAACTCAAGGGCGTACCATTCACATTCCAGTCTATGTTGTGGTCAAGCAAATTTCAGGCTCTGGGTCAAATGTAGCCCAATACCTGTTTTTGTAAGTAAAATTTTATTAGCCTATAACCACACCCACTTGTTTACATATTGCCTATAGCTATTTTTGTGCTACAACAGTAAGGCTGAACAGCTGTGACAGATACTTTATGGCCTGCAAAGTCTAAAATATTTACTATCTCACACTTTACAGAAAAAAGAAATACCACTCCCTTGTCTGTGTGAATGCGGCCCCTGGAATAATGCAGTGCACAGCCTACAGAACTATCCTGAAATAGTCTACTGAAGGAGGTATTATCCACATTTGACAGATGAGAAAACTAATACTCAGTAATATTATTTAAGTAATAAAGTCAACTTTCAAGTCCAGATATTTCCACTAAATCACACAAGTCCATGTATACATCAGGGACAGTAATAACACCTTCCACAGCTATTCTGTAATTCTCAAAATGTACATAGAAATATTAGAGAAATATTGATATTGATGTTATTACAGAGTAAAAATCCAAAATATAGCTTGGTCTTATATTCATTTTTCTTTATCCTTTCACAAAATTGAGGTATTTAACCATGCATGCATGTCTCCATATTTACCAATCCCTCATAAAAAATAATAATAGGCCTGACCTGTGGTGGCGCAGTGGATAAAGCGTCGACCTGGAAATGCTGAGGTCGCCAGTTCGAAACCCTGGGCTTGCTTGGTCAAGGCACATATGGGAGTTGATGCTTCCAGCTCCTTCCCCAGCTCTCTCCCTGCCTCTCCTCTCTCTCTCTCTCTCTCTCTGTCTCTCCCTCTCCTCTCTAAAATGAATAAATAAATAAATTTTTTTAAATAATAAATTTTAAAAACCTGCCTGACCAGGTGATGGTGCAATGGATAGAGTGTTGGCCTGGGATGCTGAGAACTCAGGTTCAAAACCCCAAGGTTGCCAGCTAAAGCACCAGGTTGCCGCCTTGAACACAGGATCATAGACATGACCCTATATGGCTGGCTTGAGCCAAAAGGTCACTGGCTTGAAGCCCAATGTTGCTGGCTTAAGCCAAAAGGTCACTAGCTTGGCTAGAGCCCCCTGGTCAAGACACATATGAGAAAGCAATCAATGAACAACTAAGCTGCTGCAACTATGAGTTGATGCTTATCTCTCTCCCTTCCTGTCTCTGTCTCTGTCTCTCTCTCTCTCTCTCTCAAGTTAAAAACAAAAACCAAAAACCTCATACTCCTATTCCCAACATCATCCACCCAAATACTACTCCTTTTTTGGAATCAACTAAAATGCCACACTTTTAGTGATACCTTCTCTGATTTTCTAAATAATCTTCATTGCTGTTTCCCATGTTCCCTTACAACATGTTACTGTGAAACCTTTAACATGTTTATTTCTATTTTCTATTACTTACTGGTCTATTTCTCCCACAGGGTTTTACATTGTTTAAGAGACTTTCTTATTTATTCATTCTTATATCCAGTTTAACCTCCCCCCCCTCCAGAGTATCTATCAAAGTTCCTTGTATGTTATAAATACACACTGAATCAGACTCCTTGATATTGTACACCTAGTTCTGCTCTGTGCTCCAATCTGTTGGTATCATACCAAGTTAGGTTGCCCCCAGATCATCTGTCCACTGTTCAAAAAGGCAAGAGGAAAGCTAAAGAACTTTTCTAAATAAAATACGCACAGAAATTTCAACTTCTACAATATTCAGTATGATATTCAATACTTTAAATGTGAACTCCTCTATAATTCAGTAATTTTTCTTTAAAAGATTAATGATTTCATCAGGTTTACCAACAGAACTTATTTCCTCATTTACTCTTTAAACCAAATTGTTCATACTCAAATCTCCTCACAATAAACACAATGTTCCAACGCAGATGTTGGCAGCAGAACATGTTCACAATGAACAACCCCTACTGTCCTGGCAAGAATTATAAGATTAGCTAATAACAGTAGTCTCCTATATCTATTTTCACTGAGATAAGGAACAATCTGGATATATAAAAAAGCAAATGGCTCAGAAAGGCAAATATGGTATTCCCACTAAGTCAACTTAAATTGGGCTTTTCTCCATCATGTGCACAATTTTTCTATCATAGAGAAATGCCAACGAGGTTTCCATAAGAAAAAGGCTTTAAAAACCCACGTACAAACTAGCCAAGACAAAAATATTTTGAATAAGATAGAGATTTACATGGGCCTGAAGTTTGACAAAAAGAGGATAGAGATATATAAACAAAACAGAAGTCTCTCTCTTGGCCTGACATGTGGTGGCACAGTGGATAAAACATCAACTTGGAATGCTGAGGTTGCTGGTTCAAAACCCTGAGCTTGCTAGGTCAGGGCACATACGGGAGTTGATGCTTCCTGCGCCTCCACCCCATTCTCTCTCTCTCCCTTTCTCCTCTTTCTCTAAAAATGAATATATAAAATCTTAAAAAAAAAAACAAAAAAAACCAAAATCCCTGTCATAAAAGAGCTTGGGTTTTCTTTGGGGGAGAAAAATTAAACACATGAGCCCTGGCCGGTTGGCTCAGCGGTAGAGCATCAGCCTGGCGTGCGGGGGACCCGGGTTCGATTCCCGGCCAGGGCACATAGGAGAAGCATCATAGGAGAAGCATCCATTTGCTTCTCCACCCCCCACCCCCTCCTTCCTCTCTGTCTCTCTCTTCCCCTCCCGCAGCCAAGGCTCCATTGGAGCACGGATGGCCTGGGCGCTGGGGATGGCTCCTTGGCCTCTGCCCCAGGCGCTAGAGTGGCTCTGGTCGCGGCAAAGCGATGCCCCGGAGGGGCAGAGCATCGCCCCCTGGTGGGCAGAGCATCGCCCCTGGTGGGCATGCCGGGTGGATCCCGGTCGGACGCATGCGGGAGTCTGTCTGGCTGTCTCTCCCTGTTTCCAGCTTCAGAAAAATACCAAAAAAAAAAAAATTAAACACATGACACAACCTGAGAACAATAATAATCTTATAGGCAGTGACTCAAACCATTTCTCTCATTTCACTGCTATCACGAATGACTACTGCCAAAAAAAAAAAAGAAAAAACATGCAACATTATTTGGTCCTTTTCTTTTTTTTTTTTTTTTTTTTTTTTTTTTTTTTTTTTTTTTTCCATTTTTCTGAAGCTAGAAACAGGGAGAGACAGTCAGACAGACTCCTGCATGCGCCCGACCGGGATCCACCCGGCACGCCCACCAGGGGCGACGCTCTGCCCACCAGGGGGCGATGCTCTGCCCATCCTGGGTGTCGCCATGTTGCGACCAGAGCCACTCTAGCGCCTGGGGCAGAGGCCACAGAGCCATCCCCAGCGCCCGGGCCATCTTTGCTCCAATGGAGCCTTGGCTGCGGGAGGGGAAGAGAGAGACAGAGAGGGAAAGCGCGGCGGAGGGGTGGAGAAGCAAATGGGCGCTTCTCCTGTGTGCCCTGGCCGGAATCGAACCCGGGTCCTCCACACGCTAGGCCGACGCTCTACCGCTGAGCCAACCGGCCAGGGCCTGGTCCTTAAGATTGAACCATAGCCTGACCAGGCGGTGGCGCAGTGGATAGAGCGTCGACTGGGATGCGGAAGGACCCAGGTTCGAGACCCCAGGGTTGCCAGCTTGAGTGCGGGCTCATTTGGCTTGAGCAAAAAGCTCACCAGCTTGAACCCAAGGTCACTGACTCGAGCGGGGGGGTTACTCAGTCTGCTGAAGGCCCGCGGTCAAGGCACATATGAGAAAGCAATCAATGAACAACTAAGGTGTCACAATGAAAAACTGATGATTGATGCTTCTCATCTCTCTCTGTTCCTGTCTGTCTGTCCCTATTTATCCCTCTATCTGACTCTCTCTCTGTCCCTGTAAAAAAAATTTAAATTAATTAATTTAATTAATTAATTAATTAAAAAAAAAGATTGAACCATAGCCTGACCAGGCAGTGGCGCAGTGGACAGAGTGTCAGACTGGGATGCGGAGGACCCAGGTTCGAGACCCCGAGGTCACCAGCTTGAGCATGGGCTCATCTGATTTGAGCAAAGCTCTCCAGCTTGGACCCAAGGTCGCTGACTCGAGCAAGGGGTTACTCGGTCTGCTGTAGCCCCACGGTCAAGGCACATATGAGAAAGCAATCAATGAACAACTAAGGTGTCACAACGAAAAACTGATGATTGATGCTTCTCATCTCTCTCTCTGTTTGTCTGTCTGTCCCTGTCTATCCCTCTCTCTGACTCTCTCTGTGTCTCTGTAAAAAAAAAAAAAAAAAAGATTTTTGAAGGGAAGAAGGAGATAGTTTTCATTTTTCATGAATTGTATTCTGCTTGCTTCTGAAAGGACTTGAGGAGACCTGCAGAGTTAGATATGTGCTATTTATGGTTAAAACATGATATATCCCCTGAAACAAGATAGGAAATAAATCAACGGAGGTGAGTAGATTACATCTGGACTAACAATATGAAACTTCACAATCTCCTACCATCTTTTTACAACAGAATGTAAAACTAATATCAAAAATATATTTTACTATGAATTTGGTTGGCATCATAAACATGCTGAACAGACTCTACTAGAAATCTTCATTCTTAGGGTTTAGATACTAAAAAAATAAACAAAATTCTGAGGCATCTGACCTGCCTTTATCTTTAGGCCCTCATCTTTTTTTTTTTTTTTAACTGATTTTAGCCAGAGAGAAAGAGAGAGAAAGAGAGAGGAAGAGAGAGAGAGAGAGAGAGAAATGATGATCTGTTCCTATATGTGCCCTGACTGGGGATTGAACCATTAGTCTGCACTTCGGGCCAATGCTCTAACCAATGGAGCTATCTGCCCAGGGCTTAGTCCTTCATCTTATAATGACAAAGGATAACTGTTAATGAATAAGGTCTCATGTTTCTTTTTCTTCTCCAGCTAATGATATGAACTGCAAAAATAAAATTGTACCAGTAGAGGAACAGCACAAATTCATTCAATTTATACCTGCTCATTAATAATCAGTAAGATCTTATAGAAACGGATAAAGCAGAACACTTCATAGTTACACAGATGCCTACAGTTTAAGATAACAGTTAATACACACAAAAACTCTCCATTTTTCTTGTTAGTTTTATTCCGACTGCACAATATATAAAAATAACAGATTTTGAAGATGTAAGATAAATTGATTACCAAGAACACTCACTTTGATGAGATAGTACAAAGAATAAATTCTAAAATTTATGTTTCAGGAGGCAGAGTACTGTTTTATGTTGCTATAGATACATTATTTCTCCTCTTTTTCCTAATTAACTAAAAATATTTCATACCTTCCATTTCAGGCAAATAGCTTGAGCATGGGGTCAGCAGCTGGAGCACGGGATCACAGACATGACCGCATGGTGGCTGGCTGGAGCCCAAAGGTCACACTGGCTTAAAGGCCAAAGTCACTAGCTTGAGCAAGGGGTCACTGGCTTGGTGCCTCCCCCCCATCAAGGCACATATCAATGAACAACTAAGGTGCCACAACCATGAGTTCATGCTTCTCATTTCTCTCCCTTCCTGTTTCTGTTCATCTGTCTTGCTAAAAAAAACAAAAACAAAAACTGACTACTTCAAAATAGTGTGATACAGAGCCTGACCTGTGGTGGTACAGTAGATAAAGACTCGACCTGGAATGCTGAGGTCACAGGTTCAAAAGCTCGGGTTTGCCTAGTCAAGGCACATACGGAAGTTGATACTTCCTGCTCCTCCCCCTCCTCTCTCTCTCTCTCTCTCTCTTTCTCTCTCTCTCAAAAATGGATAAAAAAATCTAAAAAATAATAGTGTGATACATGCTGTAAAGAATACCCACAATCTTGGGTAGTGACAGTGGGAGGGCAGGCGGGCAGCAGTCAGGGAAGAGATCCTAAGAATGTCTAACTGAAGTCTGAGAAACTAGGTTACTTGATAAATTGAGAGTATGAGTTAAACTATAATACTGAACATTTAAAATCATCAGGTTTCATGTGTATCATATCAGGGAGAAGCCAACAGATTAGGACCACAAGTACTATGCAAAAGGTCACAGCCAGAAGTCATCCAAGTAAAACGAATAAGGATAAAGATGCCTTTTGTTCAGAAAGCAGGTAAATGTTAAGTTAGCAAGAAAAGCACTACAGATAGCTGATTCTTCTAATATAACATCCTACACTGAGATAGAAAGGTTAGCTATTAACTTTTGCAGTTTGGAGATTCGCTCAGAGAGATAGGATGAAAGCTGTTTAAATGTAACCAACTACTAGAAAGAAGAACGTAAGCAGGGAAACATCTAGAAGGATGAGTAATGAAGACTTACTTGAACTAAGGTGCTTACAATAAGAATGAAGAGAAAATCTGAGCCACATTTCAAAAAATGACAATGCAACTGGGGAATAACTGAACAGAAATGGGGTTGGAAAAGAATGAAAAGACTATGAATCTTCACAAATTCTAAAGAGGTGCTATTTGATGAAGAAAGAGGCAGAATCTTGACTCTTGTACTGAAATGCAAAGTGACCGTGTTCCCTATGTTCTCTTGGAAATATGAGCTGGTGCTCCAGTAAGAATAGGAGGCTGGCCTGACCAGGTGGTGGCGCAGTGGATAGAGTGTCAGACTGGGATGCGGAAGACCCAGGTTCGAGAGTCCGAGGTCGCCAGCTTGAGAGCGGGCTCATCTGGTTTGAGCAAAGCTCACCAGCTTGGACCCAAGGTCGCTGGCTCAAGCAAGGGGTTACTTGGTCTGCTGAAGGCCCACGGTTAAGGCACATATGAGAAAGCAGTCAATGAACAACTAAGGTGTCGCAACAAAAAACTGATGATTGATGCTTCTCATCTCTCTCCGTTCCTGTCTGTCTGTCCCTATCTATTCCTCTCTCTGACTTTCTCTCTGTCTCTGTAAAAAAAAAAAGAATAGGAGGCTGGAGCTGTGTGTCTATCACTATAAACAAGAGAAAAGGTCACCTAATTGCTTTTACTAAGCCATCTTTCAGTCCAAAACAAATGCACATTTTATGTTAGGTTTAACAGTCTATTTTTGTGGTCTGTCATGAAAATTTTTAATTTTGAGAATATAAAGGCAACATGGATGAAACATCTGCCACTTCATTATTAGGACTAATTCATCTGATCTGGCCGGTTAGGTGAGCTCTGGGTAATTGGCCAAAAGTAAATTTATCAAAAGTCATTTTATCTAAAGCCCAATTCACTAAATTCACATTAACTCTTTAGTTGATAGGATTTGCCTTTCATAATAGCGTTGTAAAAGAATGTTCAATTTATTTGCCCTAATGTCCTGCTACCGTCACCAGACACCGAAAGACAAAGAAAGGAAAAGGTCTAGGCCTAAAGTCTTCAAATTCTCCACTAATAAAGACTACATTCATTGCAGCCCTGGCTGGATAGCTCAGTTGGTTAGAGCAGTGGTCCCCAACCTTTTTTGGGCCACGGAGCGGTTTAATGTCAGAAAATATTTTCATGGAGCAGCCTTTAGGGTGGGACGAATAAATGTATCACGTGACCGAGACAAGCGCCAAGAGTGTATCTTAGACGGATGTAACAGAGGGAGTCTGGTCATTTTTTAAAAATAAAACATCGTTCAGACTTAAATATAAATAAAACGGAAATAATGTAAGTTATTTATTCTTTCTCTGCGGACTGGTACCAAATGGCCCACGGACCGGTACCGGCCTGCGGCCTGGGGGTTGGGCATCATTCTAAAGCACAGAGGTTGCCAATTTGATCCCCAATCAGGGAAAATGTAACCCAATGTTCCTCTCTCTCTCCCTTCCTCTCTCACTGAAATAATTTTTTTAAAAATATTACATTCATTGCAATTATATTCTTGAATATGAAAAGTTCTTCTCTGTCCACAGCCTCAAATGGCAGCAAGAAATTGGAGCAGAAGCAAATTGAATATTGTTTTAATTTTTCGAACATGAAAATTGATCACTAAGCCTAAAAAACAAAAACAATAACAATAAAAAACAAATTCCGAGAACTGCCATTTGGTGACATTGACTACTGCTGCTGAGTAAGTATACTTTTCTCTCCTCTCCATAAAAGAGAACATAACTATTCTACCAGACTGAAGAAGCTCATACTTCTGTCTAGGGCATACAGATAGCTCCAGTTGCCTTGTTAATCTTGAGGAAATAGTCTTTTTTGGATGAAAATCAAGGAAAGAAAGACTTTATGCAGTTTGATGTGCTGAAAGACTGTGAAAATAGAAGCCTGGAACAAGAGTTTGTATAAAGAACTCTGGCATTTCCGTGCTTAAAAGAAAACTGTTATCTCTGAATGCGACAGATGCCATTTTTTTTTTCAGTCTACTGGCACTTTAAAATTGTTTCTTTTTAAGCATCATTTTATTCTTATAATTGTGATTTTCTTCTTCATATTTCAGACTATAGAAATGATAATTAGATAATTTTTCAAATAATAAATATTTTTAATAATTCTACAATTGAAATATCTACTAACAGCTGAACACTATTAATTAAATAGACATTATATAGGACCTAGGTGTCTTGATCAGAAATACTATTCTCCCCAAAATATTAAAATTTATATCATTAAGATCTCAGAAAATTTTTATTTATATTTGAGTATTAAACATTTCTAATTCATTTTACATTTTAATTTTTTTTAATTCTTTTTATTTATTCATTTTTAGAGAAGAGAGACAGAGAGAGATAGAAGGGGTGGAGGACCAGGAAGCATCAACTCCCATATGCGCCTTGACCAGGCAAGCCCAGGGTTTCGAACTGGCAACCTCAGTGTTCGAGGTCAACATTTTACCCACTGCACCACCACAGGTCAGGCCACATTTTAATTTTTATTGCAGCATTTATTCATTGAGTAAAACAATTTCCGTAGTGGTTACGTATGCTCCCTAAATAAACTCTCTGAAATGGCAAACACTGTACAGATGGGAATATTATTAAATGAGTAGTTCATGGGTTCTATCAATCAGTGCTGAAGATGTGACTGTTCACCTCCACACACTTTTTTCTTCTTACTACAAATGATCATCCACTGCAATCACAGAAATGACATGCTAAAACAATCTTTTGACATCTAATTTTAAGTAAAGAAACCTGGATATTGCTATATATACTCCTTGAAAGAATATGTTTTAGTAGTTTTCATACATTTATCCTCTGAAAGATAAGGTCACACAGTGGATTTCATACATCTTTAGAAATTAATTAAGATTTAAGCCTGGCCTGTGGTGGCACAGTGGATAGGTAGTCAACCTGGAATGCTGAGCTCACTGGTTCAAAACTCTGGGCTTGCCTGGTCAAGGCACATATGACAAGCAACCAATGAACAACTGAAGTGAAGCAACTATGAGCTGATACTTCTCATTCCCCACCCCCTCTGTAAGTAAAATCAATTTTTAAAAATCTAAATAGGATTCAAGCTAGCTGGAATGAGAAACCTTTAGGCAGTCTTCAGTTCTAACATCTCCACACAGGTTGGCATCAGGTAGCATTGATGAGAGAAATGATCAGAAAAAAGAGAGAAAAAAATTTAACAATTTAGAAGCCATTGTCCTAAAAGCCAAATAAAACAAATTAGACGGCAGAAGAAAAAGCATAAGGCTCTTCTGTTTCCCGATTATGTGGCATTTTGTTTAACATTAGTAACATTTCTATGTCTTACAATTTTAAAGATTCTAAAACCTTTCCAGAGACTCAGTGAATACAAAGTCTACAGTGCCTAATATTGACTGACTGACTGACTGAGTGAGTGAGTGAAGGAATGAACAACCTTTGGAGTTATTTCTCTGGTCTTACTTGCAGGTTTACCCCTCTTTAATCAGAGAAATAACAGTTAAGTCAGACAAGTCCCAAATGGTCTATGTACGCTCATTTCCATGACTTTGCACATGGTAGTCTCTCTTTTTGAATGTTTTTCAGATCCCTCCTTCTCTTGGCTAATTCCTATTTAGTCTTCTAAACTCAATTTAATCCTCTTCCAGAATCTGACAGCCTCCATTGCCACACACCCCCTCTTCAGTGTCCCCATAAAATCCTCTGCATCACTGTTTACTCCTCTAAGTATGTATATAGAGGCAGCAGGATAACAAGCTTTGGAATCAGACATATCTGAATTCAAATAATAAGTCTATCACTAACTGTGTGATCTTAGATAAGTTATCTAAGGTCGCTAAACATTAAGTTCTTGATTTTAAAACAGAAAATAACAGCTTGTAATGTACTTAACATATCAACTCATACACAACAAACTTAATAACTTACTATACTCACATTGTACTAGACTTGCTGGTTAACTTCTCTGACTTTTCCTCTAAACCACGCACTTCTTAAGGAAAGGAACAAGTATTAATATTTTATTTCTGTACAAGCAGCATTTAGCACAGTATTTAGCTTATGGTAGGCACTTATGATTTTTTTTTTTTTTTGGTTGGTTCATCTTTTTTTTTTTTTTTGTATTTTTCTGAAGCTGGAAACGGGGAGAGACAGTCAGACAGACTCCCGCATGCGCCCGACCGGGATCCACCCAGCACGCCCACCAGGGGCGACGCTTTGCCCACCAAGGGGCGATGCTCTGCCCCTCCGGGGCGTCGCTCTGCCGCGACCAGAGCCACTCTAGCGCCTGGGGCAGAGGCCAAGGAGCCATCCCCAGCGCCTAGGCCATCTTTGCTCCAATGGAGCCTTGGCTGCGGGAGGGGAAGAGAGAGACAGAGAGGAAGGAGGGGGGGATGGAGAAGCAAATGGGCGCTTCTCCTATGTGCCCTGGCCGGGAATCGAACCCGGGTCCCCCGCACGCTCTACCACTGAGCCAACCGGCCAGGGCTTTTTTTTTTAATAAATAAATTTTTATTAATTTTAATGGGGTGACATCAATAAATCAGGGTACATATATTCAAAGAAAACAATGATTTTTTGATGACTAAATATTACTCCCATTATAGTAAAATAAATTTGCCACTTGAAATATTTCCTGTAATGAGGTGAAAAACAAGTGAATGTGTAAAGAAAATAAACTCCATTAACGTCAGTCTCAAAAAAGGGTACTGTCTTCATTCAGAATGGTTTTAGGATTTACTGTTAACTATACATGTTACAAAATACAAATGATTTAATATCTTGCTTGAACACAGCTGATCTTATATATGCCCCAGGAACTGAATACCTATCATTTTTCATGGTATATGTTAACCACAAAATTACCAAGCCATAACTGGGACATCCACATACCAGGCCAACATTCTACCCCTGAGCCAACTAGCTGGGGTCATAAACAGCTTTTTTAAACCAGGGAAATTCTTACTATAGCAACACTTAATTAAAATCTTTTATATTCCTTGGGGAAATGAGAAAAAATTGTTTCACGGTTTGGTATATACTAATTACTTAATGTAATATTTAATAGACTTTTCTGTTGTAATGTTTAATTAAGTTGATTTGAGTAAGAGTATTTGAAAGGCCTCATTCTTAGAGAATGCTTTTATTTTATATTTGATCTTCAATATTGTGTGGCAGCTGAGTTAGGCTTACTGGCTGGTATACTAGCTGCAAGCACTCTGCCTGACTGGTGTGTGGGTGCATAGCAGCAACACATGTGTATGGCCTATATAAGGCTATGGGTTTGTGCTCGAGAGACGGGAGGTTGTGGCTGGTGGGTTGCCTGTCCGCCATTGTGAGGGGCCATTCATGCCGTTTGTGTGCCAGAGAAGAGGTTTTTTTCCCCTGCTTGTGTGCTCATCTGCTGTTGTGAAACTCGACTACATGGTAATGAATCGACAGGAGCAGGCATTTCTAGCTCTTCTTCTGAGGATGAGTGAGGCTGGGGCTGAAGCTGCCGTCCGTACGCTCAGAGCTTGGCCGGTGGTCGCCAAGAAGGTAAAACCGCAGCAGCAAAGAGTACCTAATGAGCCCCTAGTAGGCTTGCTGCGATTGTGGGACATAGGGGTGGATGGCACGCTCTCTGGAGCAGAGGTGGAGAGGCTGGCCACTGTTGCCACACACTCCTCCTTGGGGCCGTGTCTTCAGAGCTACCCTGACGGCAGGGATGAGGGGAGGCCTTAGGCCCTGTGTGCACCTAGTTGCCTGTAATGGACTTTTACCTTGGTAATTTGCACAGACAGCTGGGCTGTCTATCGTGGACTGATCTTGGACTGTGACTATGAGAGACCCTGATTGAGGGAGAGGGGGCGTGGCACCTGTGGAAGCCTTCCTGCACGGGAAGCTGCTCTCACCTAGTTGCAGAGATGCACCGAGGACACTTTTTGGTTTCAATGGACATAGCCCTGGACAGTACAGGCCCCCCACCTACAATGGGTGGCCTTGTTGGCACTGTGCGGTAGGGAGTTGGAGGTGGGCTTCCAGTTAACTCCCTGGGCAGAGTGCTAAGGGAGACATTGTGAAGGGCATCTTTGTAATTGTCATTTTTGGAATGTATGTAATGTACCTATTGTGAGGCAAGCAACGCTTAGGGCTGGAATGTGTGGCAGCTGAGTTAGGCTTACTGGCTGGTGTACTAGCTGCAAGCACTCTGCCTGAATGGTGTGTGGGTGCATAGTAGCACCACGTGTGTACGGCCTATATAAGGCTATGGGTGCTTGTGCTCGAGAGAGACGGAAGATTGTGGATGACGGATTGCCTGTCCGCCATTGTGAGGGGCCATTTATGCTGTTTGTGTGCCGGAGAAGAGGTTTTCCCTGCCTGTGTGCTCACCTGCTGTTGTGAGACTCTACTAAATGGTAATGGCCCAACGCTTTCCGGCCCTGCAGTTCCTCTGCCATCTGCCCGAAGCCAGTGTGAACCTGCCTGGCCTCGACCACCAGCATTACAAATATATTTGAATCATTTGAATCTCTAAATTACTTTTACAGATCTACACTAGAAGCTGACATAACTCACCCTATTTCTTCCTCTTTTCCTTGATAGTCAAGGAAAATTTTACTTTATATTATATGCTGAGCATAAACTGGATATTTTAACATATATAAGGTCTACCGGAAAGTTCTATCCGTTTCTATCACAATAAGTTTTGACACATAAGCACATGTTTATTTGGCGCATGTGTGCCTCTCTATTTTTATCGCTTAATGTATACATACTGACGTAGCAAATTAACTAAAAGTTGATTCACGTTAGTCTTATGTGTGAAGCGATAGTGTACCCGTGGCTACTGATAAAGTTCATTCACACCACTGTAATTTTTACGAATTTCAACAAGGAAGAAATGCTACAGAAGCATGTCTATCACATCCGCCATATTCCCCGGACTTAGCACCCTTGCCGGACTTGGCAATTATATTATTTAATAAAGCTTATTGACAATAAGAAAAATTTGTATTTTGTTTTATTCTAAAAATGGACAGAACTTTCCGGTAGACCTTATACAATGGAATTCTGACTTTGAAGGACAAGCTTTACTTTGAGCCATTTTTAAATGCATTATGCAAAGGAAGAAGAATTTTACAAGGATAATGATTCCAAAACTATGTTATAGCATATGAGCCCAGTGGTGGGAATTATAATCCATGACACTTCTAGAGTACAAGTGATTATTGTTTTATGTTAATTTATAATCCACTGCTTATTAATAACCAGTAAGTATTTTACTGGCTTCTAAAAAAGTCACATACTAACTACACACACTAATCACATACTAATACAGACTACAAACTGAGCAAAAATATTTTATTCTCTTTTTACTTAATTTTTTAAAAGTAAAAAGGATTTTTCTTAAAGAGACACTATGTTGAGCAGATGGTTACTTTACTGGACCTTAAAACTGTATAGAAAACAGGTTTTGGCTACTCCAATAATTTATACTGAAATTGAAAAATCAAAATCTATTGTAGGATTAGTAAAGTACAAAATGGAAATAAATACCTCTAGGCACCTTAGTGGATAAATAGTATTTTTTTTTTTTGAGACAGGAAGGGAGAGATAAGTAGCATCAACTTGTAGTTGCATCACTTTAGTTGTTCGTTGATTGCTTTCTCATATGTGCATTGACAGGGGGGCTCCAGCTGAAACAGTGACCCCTTGCTCAAGCCAGCAACCATGGAGGGTCATGTCTACGATCTCACCTCAAGCCAGTAAACCCACGCTCAAGCTGGTGAGCCCCCACTCAAACTGGCGAACTCGGGGTTTTGAACTTGGGTCCTCAGCAACCCAGGCCAATGCTCTATCCACTGGCCATCACCTGGTCAGGTTAAATAGTGATATGTTTGTTTGCCATTGTTATGAACTACAGAACAAGTTGTGAACTGTTTTTTTATTCTATTGTTTAAAGAATTTCCTGATTTCAAAAAATTTTTTAAAGATTTTATTATTGATTTTTAGACAGCAGAGAGGAAAAGAAAGGAGTGGGAAGGGTAGGAGGTATCAACTCACAGTAGTTGCTTTTTTTTTATTTTAATTTTTATTATTATTATTATTTTTTTACAGAGACAGAGTCAGAGAGAGGGATAGATAGGGACAGACAGGAACGAAGAGAGATGAGAAGCATCAATCATCAGTTTTTCGTTGCGACACCTTAGTTGTTCACTGATTGCTTTCTCATATGTGCCTTGACCGTGAGCCTTCAGCAGACTGAGTAACCCCTTGCTCGAGCCAGCAATCTTGGGTCCAAGCTGGTGAGCTTTGCTCAAACCAGATGAGCCCACACTCAAGCTGGCAACCTCGGGGTCTCGAACCTGGGTCCTCCGCATCCCAATCCGACGCTCTATCCACTGCGCCACCGCCTGGTCAGGCCAGTAGTTGCTTCTCATATGCTCCTTGACACGGCATGCTTGGGGTTTCAAACCAGCAACTCCAGCATTCCAGGGTGACGCTTTTACCCAGTGCTACACCACAGGTCAGGCAAACCTGTTTTAATAAGCAGCAGTAATTGCTGGCCTTTTCTTTCATTAGAGGCAAGATTCAGAAAAATATTTGGTGCAAAAACCTTAAACTGCTATTTATAGGTAATACCTGAGCAATATGGATGTTTTGGGTAAAAGATAAAAGAAAAATCCAATCATCCTCTCTCCTTCAAAAGGGAGGTTAGCCAGGAAACTGGATATTCCATGGAGAAGAAATGGCATCTACAAAGGCAGAGAGGGAAGAAATAACAGCTCTTAGACGGAGGACTGCAGTAAACTCAATTCTATTGGAAAATGCAGCCGGGCTTGGTTAGAGAGAAAAGAGACTAATGGCAGGCAAATTTGTTGTGAGGGTACTAAGTAATCACAGCAAGCAGTGATAAGAGCCAGAACTAAGTAACAGCCATAGTCAAAATTCAAACAATTGAATTACATATTCACTGAAGTTTTCCCTTATAGAAATCTGTTTGTAATATAGCATGAAAATCATGAAATGAATTTCATAGCTATAACCTCTCAAGTCTGCCTGGGTTCACATCCTAGTTACAGCAATGATCGTAGAAACCTGAGAAAGTTCTTTAAACGTGCTGTGCCTTGGCTTTTGCATCGGCAAAATGAACTAATAATAGAACCTAATGTCAAATACTTTTCGTGAAGGATTAAATGAGGTAATGAATATAATAAAACAGTGCCTGAACAAGCCCTCACTCAATAAATGTAATAACAGCAACAGAACCAGGAGTAGCTTACTACTACTACTAATTCTACAATTATTATTTCAGGTGCAGACAACACTGAACCTCTGCAGATTTACTTGTTAACTAAGGTTTATAGAAAGATATTTATATTTACCTGTGCAAGATTAGAGAACATCCTGACAAAAGGCATTTAAATGCAAATTTATATTTATCTATTTTAAAAGACTCAAAATTATTTCTAGAAAGTTAACTTTCCAAAATGACCTTGAAAAGTTGAAAATATTTTGTTTCTCTGTATATAAGTAGATTATGAATAATAAGACAAGTCTCTTTCAAGTAACAGATGAGACTTCATTTATAGGCTGCCTTAAACAAAAACTATATAACTAATAAATATTTAGAGTTTCCAGAAATCAAATCCCAAAAATTGCAAAATCAGTAATAGCCTGATTTAATGACTGTCACCTCTCATATTTATGTAACAACTTGTTAGGTTCAATAAAAAATATGTTCTCCTGACCAAGTGGTGGCGTAGTGGATAGTGTATTGACCTGGATGCTGAGGACCCACGTGCAAAACCCTGGCTTGAGCACAGGATCACTTGCTTGAGTGTGTGATCATTGACATGACCCCATAGTCACTGGCTTGAGCCCAAGGTCGCTGGCTTGAGCAAGGGGTCACTGACTTGGTTGGAGCCCCTTGGTCAAGGCACATATGAGAAAGCAATCAGTGAACAACTAAGATGCAGCAACGAAGGATTGATGCTTCTTACCTCTCTCCCTTCCTGTCCGTCTTTCCCCCCCCCCAACTAAAAAAAAAAAAGTTTACAAATAACTCTTGTCCTCTAGTTTTAACCTAAGAAAGAATTTTATATATCATATGCCTCAAACACAATTTTATAAATACTATATATCACCTTAACAGCATTACATTTTACTTTTTCTTGCTTTTTTCAATTAAAGGTAAATATTAGCTGTAGCACAATATACTTTTCAAGAAAAACAGGCTTATTAAAAACCAATTTTGGTTTTAGTTTTGTATTTAAATTCACAAAGTAGAAAAATGTGAATAAGAAATTACTATACAGCCTGACCATGCGGTGGCGCAGTGGATAGAGCGTCAGACTGGGATGCAGAGGACCCAGGTTTGAGACCCCGAGGTCGCCAGCTTGAGTGTGGGCTCATCTGGTTTGAGCAAAAGCTCACCAGCTTGGACCCAAGGTCACTGGCTCAAGCAAGGGATTACTGGGTCTGCTGAAGGCCCACGGTAAAGGCACATATAAGAAAGCAATTAATGAACAACTAAAGTGTCGCAATGAAAAACTGACGATCGATGCTTCTCATCTCTCTCTGTTCTTGCCTGTCTGTCCCTATTTATCCCTCTCTCTGACTCTCTCTTTGTCTCTGTAAAAAAAAAAAATTACTATACAAGCATCAAAGATCATAAGTTATGCCCTGTGGTAGAAGTAGGTCAAATACTTCAAATCCATAAAAGACAAGAACTGGAATGTTTCTGTAGAAATCTTATAAATCATTATGAAATCACATCACCAGGAAATAAGTTATCTTTGACATCTCTAACTAGATAATTCACCTTTTAAATTTTTTTTCTTTGATGACTTAAGATGGAAAGTAATGGACTTCCTCACGGCTATACACCAGAAGGTAGTCGTAAATTAAAATACACACAAGGAATTAAGAACATTCTCAGTCTTTTAACTAGTTCATTACTTTTTATACTATATTATTACTATTTAAATTTGTCGTTGTTCACAGTATTCTCAAAGAATTTACGAGAATACTCTTAAGTCCATGAAAATGTTCATTTACTAAGTTATGAAATGTTAATCAGTAATGAGAACTGCAAACATACTTCTGCAGCTATATAGTTGAAAATGCTAATAAAGGCCCTGGCCGGTTAGCTCAGCGGTAGAGCGTCGGCCTGGCGTGCGGGGGACCCGGGTTC
The DNA here is from genome assembly GCF_036850995.1 of Saccopteryx leptura. NCBI lineage: Eukaryota > Metazoa > Chordata > Mammalia > Chiroptera > Emballonuridae > Saccopteryx > Saccopteryx leptura. Next base: position 357,381,626 of record NC_089504.1, on the reverse strand, counting down.
GATTCCCGACCAGGGCACATAGGAGAAGCACTCATTTGCTCCTCCCCCCCCTCCTTCCTCTCTGTCTCTCTCTTCCCCTCCTGCAGCCAAGGCTCCATTGGAGCAAAGATGGCCGGGGCGCTGGGGATGGCTCCTTGGCCGCTGCCCCAGGCGCTGGAGTGGCTCTGGTCGCGCAGAGCATCGCCCCCTGGTGGGCAGAGCGTCGGTGCCGGGTGGATCCCGGTCGGGCGCATGCGGGAGTCTGTCTGACTGTCTCTTCTGGTTTCCAGCTTCAGAAGAAAATAAAAAAGAAAAAAAAAATAAAATGCTAATAAACACACCAGTAATAACATAAAATAGAAAACAAAGTTCCTCTACCATTCAAAGGAGAGAAGAGAAAGAAAACAAAGAGAAAGAAGGAAATGGAAATAGGCCTACAAAAATCTGAAAAGGAAACAATCCATTAGACTGGGCAGAGAAAAAGTTGAAGAATCATTCATTTATTCAACAGATTGTCAATGAATGCCCACTATGTGCCAGGACCCATGCTAGGCACTGAATATACAAAGGTGAAACAAACATTCCTTATTTGTTGCCCTCAGTCTAGGTAAGAGACATTAAAAAACAAACATGAATATGTTTACAGTGGTCCCTTGTCTATCATGGGGGTTAGGTTCCAGAACACCCCTGCGATAGGCGAAAATCAGCAAAGTAGCGACCTTGTATTTTATTATTTATATATATTGTAAGGCTTTAAAACCCTCCCCACACTCTTATAAGCCTTTCCCACACTTTTTTTTATTGTTTTCAATTTTTTAGGCTAGAAAATGCTTAATTTACCACAAAAATAATTAATATATATAAATTCATATATACCAAAAGATCCTGTGATACAAAATTAGATAATATACAGTATTAAAATCCGCAATACAGTGAGACCGCGAAAAGTGAACTGTGATATGGTGAGGGATGACTGTATATAAATTATGATAAGTGGATATAAAGAAAAAGTAAAGGATGCTATAAAAACCAAAAAGCAGCCTGACCAGGCGGTGGTGCAATGCATCGGACTGGGATGCGGAAGGACCCAGGTTTGAGACCCCAATGTCGCCAGCTTGAGGGCGGGCTCATCTGGCTTGGACCCAAGGTCGCTGGCTTGAGCAAGGGGTTACTCCGTCTGCTGAAGGCCCACGGTCAAGGCACATATGAGAAAGCAATCAATGAACAACTAAGGTGTTGCAACGAAGAACTGATGATTGATGCTTCTCATCTCTCTCCGTTCCTGTCTGTCTACCCCTCTCTCTGACTCTGTCTTTGTTAAAAAACAAACCAAAAAAAACCACCACTGTGACTGAAGCACAGTCACTGAGCAAGAGCAGAGGCTGACCAAGGTGAGACCAAATGATTGCTATACAAAAACCTGACTGAACCAGAAATAGCAGTTGAGAGTATTGCAACAGCCAGCAAAGAGCTGATGGGAGCTTGGACCAGGTTGGTAGGAGTAGAGACAAAAAGAAATGGGAGAGTCTTTCTTTCATGTAGAAGTGAAATTAAAGACCACTAAACAAAATAATTAAAATGCTCTTCAATCTTTTTTCTCTACTATGATATGAAGAATTGCTAAAATGGTCCCCCCCCCCAAAAAAAAAATGCCACATTCTAACTAAAATCTGTAAATACTAGCGATATATTCCTCTTGTGTGTTGTGTTATATGGCAAGTTGGTCTGAAGATAGGGAAGATTATCTTGGTAGACCTCATCTAATCACACAAGCCCCCTAAAAGCAGAGAACTTTCTCCGGTTAGCAGTAAGAGAAGCCAGAGAGATTTGAAGCATGAGAAGGACTTGATGTGCTATTGCTGGCTTAAAGGAGAGAGCCATGTGAGAAGGAATGTGGATGGCTTCTAGGAGTGAAAATCAGTCCCTGCCTGACAGCCAGAAAGGAAATGAGGACCTCAAACCTACAATAAGGATCTAGATTCTGTTAGCAACCTAAATGGACTGGAAAGTCGAGTCTTCCCCTGAGCCTCCAGATAATGATGTTCTATTTTCCATAGTATAGAGTTGTTTCTTAAATTAATTGCCAGGACAGCAACTACGTTTCCCAGTCCTGTTTGCTAGGAAATGTGGGCCCTACATGGTACCAAATGACTTGTATTCTATTTAATGGAAAGTGAACAGAACTATATATGCACTCCTAAGGAAAGCCCCTAAAAACCCACATCATTCTCCATTTTATGTTTGCTGGCTGGATGTTGATGCCTAGCATAACCTTGGAAACCATGTTGAAGATGACAGACCCTCGATCACTCTATAAAAACAGCCCCGCCCTGGCCGGTTGGCTCAGCGGTAGAGCGTCGGCCTGGCGTGTGGGGGACCCGGGTTCGATTCCCGGCCAGGGCACATAGGAGAAGCGCCCATTTGCTTCTCCATCCCCCCTCCTTCCTCTCTGTCTCTCTCTTCCCCTCCATCAGCTGAGGCTCCATTGGAGCAAAGATGGCCCGGGCGCTGGGGATGGCTCCTTGGCCTCTGCCCCAGGTGCTAGAGTGGCTCTGGTCGCGGCAGAGCGACCCCCCGGAGGGGCAGAGCATCGCCCCCTGGTGGGCAGAGTGTCGCCCCTGGTGGGTATGCTGGGTGGATCCCGGTCGGGCGCATGCGGGAGTCTGTCTGACTGTCTCTCCCTGTTTCCAGCTTCAGAAAAATGCAGGGGGGAAAAAAAAACAACAAAAAAAACAGCCCCTTCTTCTCCATTAAAGGTACTCTATGAACAAGAAATAAACTAACATGTTAAGCTTTTGAGATTTCAGGATTTATCCATTAGAGCAGTTAGTATTACCTAATATATTGTGTAATATGCAGAAATTAGAAACAACCCAAAAAGTCCATCAACTGATTAAACAAATCATAGTATAATCATACAATGAAATGCTATGTACTAACCAAAATAAAAGTAGATCTATATGTATCAAAATGAATAAATCTTTTTTTAAAAGTTAGTCTCAAGATAGTTATGAAAAAGCTAACCATGTTTTTTTTTGTTGTTTTTTTTTTGTATTTTTCTGAAGTTGGAAACGGAGAGGCAGTCAGACAGAGACTCCCACATGCACCTGACCGGGATCCACCCGGCACGCCCACCAGGGGGCGATGCCCTGCCCATCTGGAGTGTTGCTCTGTTGCAACGCCTGAGGCAGAGGCCACGGAGCCATCCTCAGTGCCCGGGCCAACTTCGCTCCAATGGAGCCTAGGCTGTGGGAGGGGAAGAGAGAGACGGAGAGGAAGGAGAGGGGGAGGGGTGGAGAAGTAGATGGACGCTTCTCCTGTGTGCCCTGGCCAGGAATTGAACCCGGGACTCCTGCACGCCAGGCCAACTGGCCAGGGCTGCTACCATGTATTTGACCATACAAATTCATATGTAATAAAAATATAAAAATATAGACCAAAAGAATATAGTCTTAGAATATCCAGATTACCTCTGGGAAGAAAAAATAAGGAAATGGCTTCAGAAAAGAGAGTGACAATAAAGTCTTCAATTCCATATGAAATTTTTATTTCCTTAAAATAATCTTTTTTAAATTATTATCATTTTTTTTAATTCAGTGAGAGGAGGGGAGACAGAGATAGACTCCCACATGTTCCCTGATGGGGATCCACCTGGCAAGCCCACTAGATAGGCAATGCTCTGCCCATCTGGGGTGTTGCTCCATTGCTTAGTAACCAAGCTCTTCTTAGCGCCTGAGGCAGAGGCCATGGAGCCACCCTCAGCACCCAGGGCCAACTCTCTCCAATCGAACCATGGCTGCAGGAGGCAGAGAGAGAGCGAAGGGGGTGGAGAAGCAGATGGGTACTTTTCCTGTGTGCCCTGACTGGAAATCGAACCCAGGACATCCACAAGCTGGGCCGATGCTCTACCACTGAGTCAACCAGCCAGGGCTATTTCCTTAAAATAATCTTAACCAATTATGATAATTTGTTGAAACTCCTTGGTGGTTATATGGATTTTTGCTTTATCATGTTCCATTATTTTCTAAATATTTGAATTATTTCATAATACCAAAAATCTTTTTCTTATATATATCTGCTTAGAGGGTAAACTAGTAAAACCTTATTAGAGGACATGTTAAAACTATGCATTTTGCCCTGGCCGGTTGGCTCAGCGGTAGAGCGTCGGCCTAGTGTGCGGAGGACCCGGGTTCGATTCCCGGCCAGGGCACATAGGAGAAGCGCCCATTTGCTTCTCCACCCCTCCGCCGCACTTTCCTCTCTGTCTCTCTCTTCCCCTCCCGCAGCCAAGGCTCCATTGGAGCAAAGATGGCCCGGGCGCTGGGGATGGCTCTGTGGCCTCTGCCCCAGGCGCTAGAGTGGCTCTGGTCGCAATATGGCGACGCCCAGGATGGGCAGAGCATCGCCCCCTGGTGGGCAGAGCGTCGCCCCATGATGGGCGTGCCGGGTGGATCCCGGTCGGGCGCATGCGGGAGTCTGTCTGACTGTCTCTCCCCGTTTCCAGCTTCAGAAAAATGAAAAAAACAAAAAAAAAACAAACAAAAAAAAAAACTATGCATTTTAAGTCTTAAATATGTCAGTATCTTTTAACAAAGTCCCAACACTAGAAATATACTCTTAAGAAAAATCAAAGGTATGCTCATAAGATGACTATCACAATATTTTTAGAGTAACTAAAAGTTGATAACACTTAAAAAGTGCAATAGGATTGATTAAATTACTGCATATTTATTTTTAAATTGCATGGAATATAATGGGAGGTCAAGTAGGATGTATGAAGTTAGATGAAAACAAGATTTGCCATAAATTGACCAGGCTGGGTGATAAGTACACTGTTAATTTTTTATAGACTTTAAATTTTCTATTATAGAAAGTTTTAAAATATGAGAGTATCAAAATTTACCAAATTTTTAAAAAAGTTTAAGACAGTAAGAACAATATCTTCTTTAAATCTTTTGGTTCATTCATGGGAACAGCAACTATTTATTGTGTGGTATATATGCTTATCATTATTGACCTAGGAATATGATGGTAAATATGTAGTTAATAATCTAATCCAATTGCCTCCAAACACTTACTCCAAGCACCCTATCAACAGAATGTAAATATACACCCATGCATGGCACACACTACTCTCACCAGTAATATGGCAGCATTTCTTTGAATAAGCTACCGTATTTCCCCATGTATAAGACACTCCCATGTATAAGATGCACCTTAATTTGGGGGCTTGAAATTTTTTTTTTTTTTTTTTTGTATTTTTCTGAAGCTAGAAACGGGAGGCAGTCAGACAGACTCCTGCATGCGCCCGACCGGGATCCACCTGGCACACCCACCAGGGGGCGATGCTCTGCCCATCCAGGGCGTCGCTCTGTCGCGACCAGAGCCACTCTAGCGCCTAGGGCAGAGGCCAAGGAGCCATCCCCAGCGCCCGGGCCATCTTTTGCTCCAATGGAGCCTCAGCTGATGGAGGGGAAGAGAGAGACAGAGAGGAAGGAGAGGGGGAGGGGTGGAGAAGCAGATGGGCGCCTCTCCTGTGTGCCCTGGCCGGGAATCGAACCCGGGACTTATGCACGCCAGGCCGACGCTCTACCACTGAGCCAACCAGCCAGGGCCGGGGCTCGAAATTTGAAAAAAATGTATTACATAAAGTTATTGAACTCAAGTTTTATTCATCATAGAATTCATACAACTCCTCATCACTGTCAAAACTTCTATTCATTCTCTTGTCCTCATCTGTGTCTGAGGATGAGTCGCAGTCTTCATATATTGCCCTGTCCTCAATTCCATGGCATTTGAAATGCCACACTTCTACAACCACTGTATAAGACGCACCCAATTTTTAGACCCCAAATTTTTGGGGAAAAAGTGCATCTTATACCTGGGGAACTAGTATGTTGCACATAATTTACTTAATAATTCTATTTTTGATTTCTCATCAGATATTACATCATCTTTTTTTTTAAAAAAAAGGCTAATATGAGAACCTCTTCTTCTCCCATCCTTAAGTTTTGTTGTTTCTTATACTTGCATTATAATATTTTCAACCCAAGATTTCTCTGAGGGATTCTTTTCTTTTTAGAGAGAGACAGGAAGGGAGAGAGGTGAGAAGCATCAACCCGTAGTAGCATCACTTTAGTTGTTCATTGATTGCTTCTCATACATGCCTCGACAGGGTGGGGGGGGAGGATGGCCCTCAAGCCTAGCCATTGACCCCTTGCTCAAGCCAGTGACCTTTGGGCTTCAAGCCAGCAATCTTTGGACTCAAGCCAGTGACCAGATGAGCCTGCGCTCAAGCCTGTGACTGGGGTTTCAACCCTGGGACCCTAGCGTCCCAGGTCAACACTCTATCCACTGTGCCACTACTGGTCAGGTACTGCGGGAATTTTTAAAGCCAATTGTCCATTTGTAAGGGTTAATTTTGTTAAAACCAGGAAATAGAATCAATAAATCTATTTAATCAGTGCAGATAAACTTTTTTTTTTTTAACTGAGATCAAAGGAGATAGAGAGACAGACTCCCACATGTGCCCCAACCGACTGGGATCCACCTGGCAACCTCTGTCTGGGGCCGATGCTCAAATCAACCGAGCTATCCTCATCGCTGGGCCGATGCTCAAACCAATCCGGCCACTGGCTGCGAGAGGGAAAGATAGGAGAAGGGAAAGAGGACGAGGGAAAAAAGCAGATGGTCGCTTTTCATGTGTGCCCTGACCAGGGACTGAACTGGAATGTCGCATGCTGCGTGATGCTCTATCCACTGAACCAACCAGCATGGGCCTGCAATACTACTTAATGTTCTGAAAACTGGAGGGAGCGCGCCCTGTCAACTCCTCAAAACTGTGAAACATGCATTTTGTCAAGATACTTCATTTACCATGCTTAACATGAAATCAGTTGCCATATAGACCAAACTGCCAATCTCATTCGATATATGAAATATTAATAGCACTTAATTTCATACTTCGTATACAAGTAAATAGACTTTAGTATTTTCTTCCTTCAGCCTGACCAGGCGGTGGTGCAGCGGATAGAGCATCAGACTGGGATGCAGAGGACCCAGGTTCAAGACCCTGAGGTTGCCAGCTTGAGTGCAGGCTCATCTGGTTTGAGCAAAGCTCACCAGCTTGGACCCAAAGTCACTGGCTCGAGCAAGGGGTTACTGGGTCTGCTGCAGCCCCACGGTCAAGGCACATATGAGAAAGCAATCAGTGAACAACTAAGGTGTTGCAACGAAAAACTAATGATTGATGCTTCTCATCTCTCTCCATTCCTGTCTGTCCCTATCTATCCCTCTCTCTGACTCTCTCTCTGTCACTGTTAAAAATTATATATATATATAATTTTTATATATATAATTCCTTCACCTCAATGAGTTATTTTGGGTATACCTCACTTTGAAGTCCACTGGTCGAGTAAAATACTGTATATATAAATATTTATTGATAAAAAATAACAAATGAAGTGCTACAAGAGAAATAAGCATTGGGTATTCTGGAGAGGTACATGGAAGAAAGACCTAACTCATTATGACTATGGGGTGATAAAGAAAGTAATGTTAAATAGAGACCTAAAGAATAAATAAGAGATTGAATTGAATGGGATAGGAGTGGCAGAGCATGGTATTTTAAGCAGAAAGAATAGTAAGTTATGTGCAAAGGTGTAGAGGTAAGAGCAAATACAGCACATTCAAATGAATATATATATATTAGTCTAAAATAGCTTAAGTATATTTCTAGAGGAGTTGGGTGGATGGATAGTGATCCAGAGATGAGGCTGATGATAAAACCTTGTGTGGACTTTATCTGGAGGGCAGTGGAGAAATAGGTGATGAAGGTGTAAAGCATTTGGCCTTGCCCAAAGAGAGTTCTAGCCTTTGTCCCTAGCTCCTGGGAGGTAACCTCCAGTCCCCTGGAACTAACAGGAGAGTCTCTGTTATTCATGTAGGGGACCCTTGGACCATGTGGTAGCTCATTTGGGGGTAGGTGGGGAGATTGAAAACTAAGTTCAACCACTTGGGCAATCACTCAGTGAGTCACAAACAAAACTGTATACTGAAGCTCAGGTGAGCTGCTTAGGGCTGGCAGCACTCCATACATATTGCTACAACGTGATCCTGAGAGGACAACAAATACATCCCTTGAGGACAATTGAAGCATCACATTTGAAACCCTCACAGATGGCATCCCATGCATTTCTTCTTTTGGCTGGTTCTAATTTGTATCTTTTCCCTATAGTGAATTCTATTCCAGTAGTATCACTGCTTTCAATGAGTTCTGTCAGTCTTTCTAGTGAACTATCAAATGTGCAGGTGGTTTTGAGAAACCTCCAAATTTGTAGATGGTGTCAGAAATGAGGGTGCTCATGAACAGACTCTTCCCTCTAACTTCGTTATCAGACCCCTTGCAGTTGAAGTCAGAAGTCTTGGGCAGTCTTGGCAGTCTGAAGAACTGTGCCTTTAACCTGGCAGTTTGGCTAATTTCGGGTAAACAGTAAAAATGTTTAAGCAGTGGGTGACAATTAGGCAATGTACATATCTAGATTCTAGAGGAAACTCTTTGGCTACACTGGGGACAATATATTGTAGAAGAATACGACTAGCAAGAGATGACAATGACAGTGGGAGTGGAGAGGAACATATTTATAAGATTTACAATGCAAAATTAACTGTACGTGAAAGAGAGGAAGAGAAATCAGGGATGGGACCACCAGAAAGAGAATCAGGTTTTAGTTTCACTTGGAGTAGCAAGACTGAATTCAATATTGAATAGTTTAATTTGAGGACCATTTTAGACATCTAAAACTGTTCTATTAGCTGTTAAGGTAGAAATGAGGATGGAATCAGGAGGTATTAGCATAACTACAATTATGAAAGACAAGGGAGAGACTGACTACAGACAAGTCAACCAGTCTTGAAAGGCCAAGGACCAAACACCAATAATCAAGTAATAGGCAGAGTATTAAAAACTCAGAGTAAGTGGCAGCCTGAGAGGTAGGAGAAAAACCTGAAAAGTACAATTAATACTGAATGGTTGGTATTTCTTTTCTTCTTTTTGCTAATGTCATTTTCTCTACTTCTAGTAATGAGCATTACATTATAATAAGAAAAAATATGTAATTTTAAATGAGTATTATAACTTACATCCATGGGTTTTCAATTTATATATATAACAGTGAGGCAAAGTTAATGATTTTCTGACCTACCTCAAAGTCATTAATGATTTACATAGTTCAATATAATTGAGTTATTAGTGTCCCTAATCAATGATTTTCTTTTTCAAGCCATTTTAAAAGTACCCACCCTCATTATTACTATAAACCATCTGGAACTACTTAACTTTGCCAGGCTGCTGGGATATCTGTCTCCCCCTTAAGAAATCCAACCCAGACAAATCTATAACTGAGGAAACACTACTGTAAAAATGTACTGACATGGGCCTGACCTGTGGTGGTGCAGTGCATAAAGCGTCGACCTGGAACGCTGAGGTCGCCGGTTCAAAACCCTGGGCTTGCCTGGTCAAGGCACATATGGGAGTTGATGCTTCCTGCTCCTCCCCCTGTTCTCTCTCTCTCTCCCTCTCTCTCTAATAAAAATGAATAAATAAAATCTAAAAAAAAAAGGTACTGACATGTAGCTCTGGTAACAAGTTGAGAGTATTTGTTTCTTCAAGATTAAAACAAATAGATTTATCTTCAGTACAGTACAGAGAAATAAAATACACATACTGACCCACGTAATCTATACAAGTAGCCTCACATTCACATCTGCTGTAAGATCAGTTATAAATTTTTTATATGCAAATTATTTCAAAGCTATAAAATATCTCACCACCTCCTTTACAAAGAGATTTCTCTCACTAACCTTAGAAATACCATTTTATGTTATTAGAATATATTTTTCTTTCAAAATGTTACATGTTATTATGTAGTAGAGGATTATCTAAGTACATATTTCCCATTTTGAAGACTAAAGGCAAAAACTTTACATCAAATAATTGCTCTGAAAAACTCTTATGTTACTTTCCCGGCCAGGGCACACAGGAGAAGCGCCCATTTGCTTCTCCACCCCTCCGCCGCACTTTCCTCTCTGTCTCTCTCTTCCCCTCCCGCAGCCAAGGCTCCATTGGAGCAAAGATGGCCCGGGCGCTGGGGATGGCTCTGTGGCCTCTGCCTCAGGCGCTAGAATGGCTCTGGTCGCAACATGGCGACGCCCAGGATGGGCAGAGCATCGCCCCCTGGTGGGCAGAGCGTCGCCCCTGGTGGGCGTGCCGGGTGGATCCCGGTCGGGCGCATGCGGGAGTCTGTCTGACTGTCTCTCCCTGTTTCCAGCTTCAGAAAAATGAAAAAAAAAAAAAGAAAAAAAAAAAAAAAACTCTTATGTTACTGATTATATTTTGTCCATTTAAATCTCGATCCTTTACTTACCTAAGTACTGCTTATCTTAAGCTAGAACTGAGCTTTGAGTTTACCAAAATCAAGAATAACTATATCTGCTGTTCTAATTCTAAAACTCTTTGAGAACCAAAATGTTGAAAAAAAACCAATATATTTTTAAATTTTTCAACCAACATAAAAATAAAAGTTTTGAGAAGAATCTCTATATTTTCTTTAGAGAACCTCAGTCTATTAAACAGCTACATATTGTATATATTTCTAAAATACTGACAGAAAAAACACACTAGATTTATGAAACTGGCATTAAACATAGTATTTCTTTTTATAGCAGTGCCAACTATAAAATTAGTGAATATATAGTTCATGAACTTAAGAACTTTAGCACCATTTGACAAGCATGACAGCTTTTAAAGAATATTAAGAATTCCCAAAATAAACAGTATGGGTTGGTATTTTGAAAAATAACCCCCAAATAAGCAATTCTAACCTATTCCTAATCAGAGTTATTTAAAAGTATTTCTTAAGAAATCTGAGGACTCAAAATATGTCAGGGAGTATTTCAAGTATGTCAGGGAGAGATTTGAGTTTCAGAAATTCTATTGAGAAATGTTGAAATCATTTGTACATAATCTGTCATTTTTGAATCTGGATCCATAGTTTTCTCATCTGTAAAATAAACTGCTTGGACCAAAAACAATCTATCCCTCCAATGTCTTCCAGTAATGATTCTTATAATTAAGTGATATGATTTCCTTTTATAAATAAAAACTAAAAGTGTTAAAATTATTTGTTTTTAAATTGAGGGGTTTTTTTTTATTTTAGTTTTTGGTTTATCCGTTAAGAATCTTGAAGTTAGTTTACCTAAACAAACCAGCCATTTTATATATGAATAAGAACAGGCTAATAGCCTCTGTACAAACACAGTACAAATGATAAAATCTCTTGATTTAAAGCAAAATAATATTTTCCAACTTTACTTTTGCTAGTTTTACTTCAAATCCAAACTTTATTCTCATATATACAGCTATTTTATGATTTGAATACTTTTTCTAGTTTATACGTGTATCATTTCTAGTTTATATGTGTATCGAAATTAATCTTGCTGTCGCTCAATACAGAAAAAACACATCTACTTGCCATCATCTTTATATAAATTTCATTCTTTGAAAAACCTTGTAAAGATAATAACTGTCAAAATAGAATTAGTCTGGTGCCGAGATAAATTCTCCACTTTGGTAAACATTTTCATTTTGTTTTTAGTAGAAAGTTTTAAGTGTCTTTATATAGTGTTTAAAAATATTTTGTAAGCCGTTTACAAAAACACTAGAGAGGCTCTAAAATGTTAATACTGTTTGTCCCTGGGTGGTGGTGTGACATGACATTTCTTTTTTTCATTCCCCAAAAAGTATTATTACTTTGGTAATTGGAGAGTATTTCAAAATTAAATTTTTAATAGCTTATAGAATGTGGAACATTAACACAGTTCACTTCTACAGTCGATGTGTTAAATGCTTTTCCCTACTGATAAGCTTCTGCTTTAACAAGGAAATTATTTGATCAGGTGTCTGTTAGGTTGGATGAAGACAAAACATTTACTTTCCAGCCTCTTCTCTTAATGTAGGCTTTCGAGAAAATCCAAGAAGTAAGTCTGAATTTAATTGCAGTGAATTATGCAGTAGAAAACTTTTGGGCGGCCAGAATAACAGCCAACTGTCATAAGAATGACAAAAGATTCCCAGGTTTTACCAACGTTCCCAGAAACTTGTTACTATTCTCCTGTCATTATTTCAAAACAATTCCATTTTAAAAGAGACGCGATTGTAAACCGTTTCTATTTCAAGCCCATAAAAACCAGAACGGGGATGAAAGACAAAGCCTTGACCTTTCTATTTTCGACTTTCATCTGTGTAGCTGAGCCATCTGCTTTCTCTCCCCTACCCCATCTACTTAATGGACTGAAAATACTGCACCCAGTTGCAATTTTATCAAACCTGCCTGACTTATCCACTTTAACGAATTAAGGCTTTTTCGGCATCTTTCACCTGAAGTCTGGCTTGTAAAATTTTTCTTACCCTTCCAATTCCTTCCCACCTCCCTCAATTACGAGTTATCAAATATCTTTAAACTAGCATAGCAGCCTCCCGTGCATTAAGCCATCTAAAGAAGCTCTTCACTTTCAACACCGAGCGCCTAATGGAAACATCTCCTCCGGCCTCCCCCACCCCGTGGCCCTGAGGCCGCTTGCCCCACTGTTGTCGCGGTTACGCAGCAGGCACCCTCGGCGCAGCCCAGAACCAAGTCTCGCGTCCCCGCCACCAAACAAGACACTCGGCCGGGAAAACAGACACCGAGCGGGAGAAAGCCCAGGGAGCGAGGGAGCCAGGGAGCGGGAAGGAAGCGAGGACCTTCCAAGGCACGGAGGGGCACGCGGTGATGGAGGGGAGCAAGGGGCGGGCGACCGAGGTGACACAGGAAGGGGCCGCGGGCGGGCGCGGGGGCCGAGGTGGCGTGGGCAGCCCGCAGCCGGCGGCCGAGCCGGAGCGGCGGGGGGCGCTCTCGGAGGCGAAGAGCGGGGAGGGAGCTCGGTCCGAGGGGTACCCCCACCCCCGGCATGGCCCCGCCACTTAACTATTTGTAGAGCTGCTGCAGGCACAGGTCCAGGCTCTCGCCCTCCACCTCCTCGCGGGTGATGCGCTCCGACAGCGGCCGCGGGAGCGGGGGCAGCGGCGGCAGCTGGGGCTGCGGCGGCGGCGGCGGCACGGCCGACTGCCCCGGGGCTGCCGCCGCCTGGTCGCCCTGGCCCTCCGCCTCTGCCGCCGCCGCCTCGGGCTCGGGCTCGGGCTCGGGGTCCTGCTCCTGCTCCCGCTCCTGCTCCTGCTCCCCCTCCTCCGTCGCGGCTACCCTGGCCGCCTCCTCCTCGGGTTCTTCTATTGAAGCCTCGGCTCCATCAGCCGCTACCAGTTCGGGCTCGGGCTCGGGTTCGGGCTCCGACTCGGGTTCCGGCTCCGGCTCGCCGCCGCCACAGGGTCCGCGAAACTCGCCCAGGAATAGCTCCAGGAAGCGCCGGTAAGTTTTCTCCTCGGGGATGCAGCCGGCCATAGCTGCTCATGCCCCGGCGCCAACCGGGAAGTGGGGAGGAGAAGCCTGGGAAGGGGAGGGGGCTGCTCTGGAGCGGCGGCTCCCACCGGGGCGTTTAACGGCCGCACCGGCACGAGCGATCAGCACTAGGTTGCCTGGAGAGGGCTCCCGCAGGCGTGCGCGCCGCCGAGGGTGGACGTGCGCGGCCCGGGCGCGGGGGCGGCGCGCGCCCTCCCTCTCGGATCTGGAGGGAAAGTTGGTGGCGGCGGGCGCGCGCTCGGGGTCCTGCGGAGGCCCACCCCCTAGCCCTATGGAAAGCTCAGCCCACGCTGCCTAGAGACTGTCGCCATGGCAACCGGCTTTAATTAAGAATTTTCAGGGTCCTTTCCATTGAGTCCGTGGAGTAGAAAGGACACTTGACTCGTCCGCTCTCCAACTCTGAATGTCTTTATTGTATGGATACCCTAGCCTAGCCTCATGTGGATAAAGTGAACTAAGACATCTATCTCCAGGTCTAGTTGGTTCCCACTTTGATTGGATTTACCTCAGTTTTCCTACTCTGTTCCTGCCTTGCCCCAGCGTCTTTATTTGTTGAAAGATACTACAGTGTGGACACCTTTGCTGTTGATGACACTGCTTTGATAAGTAGTTGAGGGCAGTGGAGGGCATCAAACACATGCCAAGTGTTTAGTTCCTTTGCATACTTTCTCTCGTTTGATTCTGTGGAGAAAGTGGTGTTATCCTTGTTTCAAAAAGAGAAAAGCAGGATTAAGTATTTTACCCCTTTCGAGGTGTTAAAGCTACTAGCCATGACAATGGAATAAGAACCCAGGTTGTCAGACTCCGAAGCCTGCTAGACTTTCCCCCCCCTTTTCTCTGTTTCTGAAGCTTCAGTGGTGCAATATGTCTATAAAGCCTTATTTTTATGAGGCTTTATACCTTATAGGTTGTTATTCACCCCTTTAATCCTTACAATTGCGCCTCAAAGTAGAAGACATTACCATTATGATTCCATTTTATATATGAGGTAACTGAGCTTTAAAGAAATCGTGACTTGCCTGACCTGTGGTGGTGCAGTGGATAAAGCGTCTACCTGGAAATGCTGAGGTTGCCGGTTCGAAACCCTGGGCTTGCCTGGTCAAGGCACATATGGGAGTTGATGCTTCCAGCTCCTCCCCCCTTCTCTCTCTCTGTCTCTCCTCTCTGTCTCTCCCTCTCCTCTCTAAAATGAATAAAAATAAAAAAAAGAAATCGTGACTTTGCTCAAGGTCACACAGTGATGCAACAAGGAGTAAATTTGGATCTTTTTCACTGCAAAGAATTAGTTCTCCAGCACACCCCTTTTTAGTCTCTACATAATACATATTATACTTTATTACATAATATGCGGGGGTTTTACATTTTGTTTGCTCTTCTTCCTCATCTCTGGAGTCTCTTGTTTCTTAGCTTGAAATTGAAACTTTAAATGATTCTATTTTTCTTACCACACTACACACAAACCTATTATTTTCAAGACTTACTGAGTGAGAGTTTGGGAGAGGGAGAGGCGGTGCTGTTATAAAGCTGTGTAGAGGATAGCATCCTTACTGCATACTGCCATGTCCGTGTAACAGAATTCAGCAAAAATATATTCTTTTTCTACTTTGAAAAGAGTTCACCTCTATTTTCAAAAATAATAATAAAAGAAAAACATGTTTATGAATTATCCACCCATCCTCTCCATTTGTTGTTTCTGGGTTTCAGTTGGATTTAAGGTCTGATATACCATTTATAGTCAGTTATTAATGGCAGAAGGAGGAGTCTCCCTACCAACTGTTTTCATGTAATACTGTATTCTAAATCCTTGACCTGATACTGTTGTTTCAAGATTAAGTGGGTTGAGCTCACTAATGTACATTATGGCATCATGTAAAATAGATGTCCATTCTCTCTCCCAGCTTGAAATTAAATAGTACCTGACAGAAAGTGTATAGTGAGCACATGAGCCCTCTATAACTATTTATTTTTGTCTCAAAAGTAAATGGAAAGACCCAATAAATAAGTCTGTTTCCAGACAAGCTAAATGTATTTATATGTATTTTGTTTAAAATATCACCAGTGTAGAGCAACTTCTCTATGAGATGACAAGAAAGTCTTTAAACTACTCATTTGTCTTTGTTTTCAATCTACTGTTCATTTCCATTTCAGAATGTCTAGAAAAGACTGACAAACTTGTAAGACTGCAAACTTAAATGTCCACAATTTTACATCCCAACAATTATTTTTTAACTGACAGGTTTATTTTATTTTCTTAAAATTTGTTGATTTTAGAGGAAGGGAAAGAGACAGAATAATCTGTTGGTTTTTTAAAGATTTTATTTATTGATTTTAGAGAGAGGGAAAGGCAAGGGCGGGAAGTGGGAAGCATCAACTTGTAGTTGCTTCTCATATGTGTCTTGACCAGATAAGCCTGGGGTTTCAAACTGGCGACCTCAGCATTCCAGGTTGATGCTTTATCCACTGCGCCACCGCAGGTCAGGTGATCTGTTTCTGTATGTGGCCTGATAGGAATCAAACAAGCAACAGGAGGATGCGGTAACCAACCCAGCTATCCAGCCAAGGCCAATAATTATTTAATATCTAAGAATTTGACAGGATGACATTTAGTTCAAGAGTACATAGCTTTCAACTGTAACAATTCATATCAAGCTACACCTTCCTACTTTGTAGGGTGCTTGCCTTCCTCATCTAGGTGACATTTATTTGTGACATTAATTTATGACTCAACCCACATATTAAAGGGAAGTGTTATATGTTGGGGAAACATCACTGCTAAGAATGAAAGAAAAAGCCCACACCTCTATATTACAATAAATGAGAGGTGGGTTTGCTTATCTTAATAAAGATATTACTTCACAAAAGATCAATTCTAGTGCATCCATTTGACAGGGTAGCTTTGCCAGAAGGTTGCTGACAGCAGTGCTGGGATCTCAGAGCAGCTGTGTAGGATGATTTTGCCATTGTCAAGAAGTCTTTTTAGTCATTATTTTGCCATGCTTTACTTTCTTTTTGAGTTTCTTTCTTCTTACACTTCCCTCATTCCTTTCTTACTATTTAAACATTGGGTTTTGAAAAGCATATGTTGTCAAGGGTATTTAAATGTTTTGAGATTTTTTTTTCTCCTAAGAGTTGTTCTCTCTCTAACCCTTAGCTCTTTGAAGAAAATGCACTATGTCCTTTCAGGAGCATTTATGGTTATGATGATATTTTTAAGTTTAAAAAGAATTATGTCTGTTTTTTATCATAATACCCAGCAATTCCTTTCCCAGATATTTACACACAAGAAATGAAAATATGGCCTGACCGGTGGTGGTGCAGTGGAGAGAGTGTCCATCTGGGATGCTGAGGCCCCAGGTTAGAAACCTCAAGGTCACTGGCTTGAGCATGAACTCATCCAGTTTGAGCTTGCCAGATTGAGTGCAGGTCACCAGCTTGAGCACAGGATCATTGACATGATCCCAAGGTCGCTGGCTTGAGCCCAAGGTCACTGGCTTGAGCTTGAGCCCAAGGTCACTGGCTTGAGCAAGGGGTCACTAGCTCAGCTTGAGCCCCCTGATCAAGGCACAGATGAGAAGCAATCAATAAACAGCTAAAGTGATACAACTATGACTTTATGCTTCTCATCTCTCTCTCTCTTCCTGTCTGTCTCTCTTTCTTAAGAAAAAATGAAAACATGTCCACCAAACATATGCACACTGCAAACCTCTTGTATCAATACATAATGTTTATATTAGCTTTGTTCATAATAGCTCAAAGTTGGAAATAATTCAGATGTTCATCACTAGGTGAATGGATGAATAAATTGTGGTATATTCATACAATAGAATACTACTTAGCAATAAAAAGAAAAAAATCAACCACTGCCTGACTTGTGGCACAGTGGATAAAGTGCTGACCCGGAACACTAAGGTTGACACTTTGAAACCCCAGGATTGCCTGATCAAGGCACATACTAGAAGCAACTACGAGTTGATGCTTCCCACTCCTCCCCCTTGCCTTTCTCTCTCTCTTTCCTCTCTCTAAAATCAATAAATAAAATCTTTAAGCCTGACCAGGCGGTGGCGCAGTGGATAGAGCATCAGACTGGGATGCAGAGGACCCAGGTTCGAGACCCTAAGGTTGCCAGCTTGAGCGCGGGCTCATCTGGTTTGAGCAAAGCTCACCAGCTTGGACCCAAGGTCACTGGCTGAAGCAAGGGGTTACTCGGTTTGCTGAAGGCCCGCGGTCAAGGCACATATGAGAAAGCAATCAATGAACAACTAAGGTGTCGCAATACAAAACGAAAAACTAATGATTGATGCTTCTCATCTCTCCGGTCCTGTTTGTCTATTCTTCTCTCTGACTCTCTCTCTGTCTCCGTAAAAAAAAAAAAAAAAAAATCTTTAATAAAGATTAACTGATAAACACAACATGGATGAATCTGAAAAACATGCCAAGTTAAAAAAAAATAACAACTCAGGCATAAAAGAGTACATATTCTCTGATTCCACTCTAGTACAGGCAAAACCTATAGTGACAAAAAGCAGATTAGTGGTTGCCTGGGACTGAGGTGGGGGTGGAAGATTCATGGCAAAAGAGTAAGAGGAAATTCTGTGGGGTAATTATAATATTCTATATTTTGATGGGGCAGTTATATAGGTATTCATTTGTCAAAAATTATCAAAGTGTACATTTTAATTAAGTGTATTATATGGAAATTATACCTCAATAAAGGTTTCTTTCGAAGTTAAAAATAATTGATTACGTTGTTACTCCTCATCCTTTTTGCTTTCACATCCATTCCTCCTCCTTTGTTCTGCTCTGTATTTTGGGAGGACAGACCTTTTCAGGCTGTGTTGACCATGTTCCTTGACAGTTGACCTGCAACTGAGATTTTCCCAAGGGGAGATATTGGCAGGAAAGGGGAAGGTGGAGGGAAAGGAGAAAGATCAGGGAACTTGTTCCCTGGCCCCTACCTCAGTCCTCATGCCTGCTGGATTTCCTTTGTAGTTTTGCTTGCCCTGATCATGTCCACTGATTCCAGCTTTTGCCTGTAACAGCACTCCCTGAGCTCTAGAAATATCATCTTCTTCCATTTGTCTATAAGCCTAGAAGTGGTAGCGGCTTCTAGCTTCCTAATTTTGCCTGCTATGGACTGAATATTTTTGTTCTCCAAAGATTCATATGTTGAAATCCTAACCCCCAAAGTGATGGTATTAGGAGGTGGGGCCTGTGGGATGCAATTAGGTCATGAGGGTGGAACTCTCAGGAATAGGATTGAATACCCTTAAAAAATGGTCCAAGACAGACCCCTCTCTTCTTCCGCCCTTCTTTTTACTATGTCTTCATATGTTCTCTGTGAGGACAAGACACTGGATCAGCCAGAGCCTTGATCTTGGACCTCCAATCCTCCTGAACTGTAAGAAATATATTTGTGTTGTTTATAAGCCGCCCAATTGATGGTATTTTTGTTATAGCAGCCCAAACCAACTAAGAATGCTGACTCACCTTCCCTTTTGACTTTTTAGCTCATCTATCACTTGTGTAACCTAGTCCCTAAGTTTTCTTAGCTGGATCTCAATTGATATTTATAATAGCAAATAATACTGTAAAGCACTATTAAATGGGTTAATCTATAAAAGAACCATAAACAGATTAAGCTGACATTAAAGCAAGTTTAGGTCTTCTTCAAAGGTGCCACTGAAACATTGGGTTTACTTGAAATTAGGAGTAAAAAATTTCCTAAGTTAAAGTTATGAATAGGTTGCCAGGGTCCCAAAGGGAGGCAAGAGAGGATGAATAAGTGGAACACAGGGTTTTTAGGGAAGCAAAATCTATTCTGTATAAGATAATGGATATTTATCAATAGACATTTGTCAAAATCCACAGGATGTACAACACAAAGAGTGAACCCTAATGTAAACTATGTACAGTGCTTAGTTAATAGTAATGTACCTCACTAATTCAAGATGTTAATAATTGGGGGGGGCTGACCTGTGGTGGCACAGTGGATTAAATGTCAACCTGGAATGCTGAGGTCGCAGGTTCAAAACCCTGGGCTTGCGTAATCAAGGTACATAAGGAAGTTGATGCTTCCTGCTCCTCTCCCCCTTCTCTCTCTCTCTCTCTCTCTCTCTCTGTCTCTCTTCTCTAAAATGAATAAATAAAAATAATTTTAAAAAATAATTAGGGGAAAATAATAATTAGGTAAACTATAGTGGGGGATGGAAGAGGACATTATATGGGAACTCTGTCCTTTCAATCTTTTGTTTGAAGATGTAAAATTGCTTTAAATATAAATTGTACCAAGTTTTTAAACCTAAAATATTTTATATATGTTTGACAATTGGTGTTTGTAGCTTTAAAAAATGTGTTAACTTCCCAATTTATCTCCAGTTAATATTTTGTGTATTCTAAAGTATGCCTGTTTTATCTTTTTATGGGCAAAAAATAGAAAATTATTTCTCAAAAAAAAGCCTCAATTTTGTTATTGCTAATTGTAAAAAAAATTTGATTTGAAGCTGACACCACATCTCAAATTATAAAACATTTTGTGTACATAAAATATTGGCATTTTATATTTTTGATAAAGTATAATAACAATAAAGTATGTATATATGTGTGTGTGTATCTCAGTCCCGGGTTCGATTCCCGGCCAGGGCACACAAGAGAGGCGCCCATTTGCTTCTCCACCCCTCTCCCTCTCCTTCCTCTCTGTCTCTCTCTTTCCCTCCTGCAGCCAAGGCTCCATTGGAGCAAAAGATGGCCCAGGCGCTGGGGATGGCTCCTTGGCCTCTGCCTGAGGCTCTAGAATGGCTTTGGATGCAACAGAGCGGCGCCCCAGAGGGGCAGAACATCGCCCCCTGGTGGGCTTGCTGGGTGGATCCCGGTCGGGCGCATGCAGGAGTCTGTCCGACTGCCTCCCTGTTTCCAGCTTCGGAAAAATGAAAAAAAAAATTTTTTTATTTATTCATTATAGAGAGGGGAGAGAGAGAGAAGGGGGGAGGAGCAGGAAACATCAACTCCCATATGTGCCTTGACCAGGCAAGCCCAGGGGTTTTTTTGTTTTTGTTTTTTAATATTTATTTATTTCAGAGACAGCGCAAGAATCAGAGAGAGGAATAGATAGGGACAGACAGACAGGAACGGAGAGAGATGAGAAGCATCAATCATCAGTTTTTTGTTTCGACACCTTAGTTGTTCATTGATTGCTTTCTCATATGTGCCTTGACCGTGGGCCTTCAGCAGACTGAGTAACCCCTTGCTGGAGTCAGCGACCTTGGATCCAAGCTGGTGAGCTTTTTGCTCACACCAGATGAGCCCGCGCTCAAGTTGGCAACCTCGGGGTCTCAAACCTGGGTCCTCTCGCATCCCAGTCCGACGCTCTATCCACTGCGCCACCACTTAGTCAGGCAAGCCCAGGGTTTTGAACCAGCAACCTCAGCGTTTCCAGGTTGATGCTTTATCCACTGCGCCACCACAGATCAGGCAGTAGTTTTTACTTTAAAAAACAAAAAAAGTGCTTTATGGTGGTAAAAAAAAACCAAACTCCATTTATTATTATCATCTAATTTTTAATTCTCTTTATATATAGACTTAGAATAAATACATGCAAGAATTGAGAGTGTATTGATCATGTTCTATTTCAGTTAGCAGATGCCCCTCCCCACTCTGGAGCATTCATCAAAAAATCTAACTAGTTTTTTAAATGAAAATTAAGGAACTAAATACGAAAACTCACAAAGATAGCTTCTGTGCTCAGATAGTTACTGAACACTTTATTCTTCAAGTGTGACGCTGATGGAATTGAGCCAAAATGACATTTGTGACTAGAAGGGAAGATGAAAATGATTCCATTAACCTAGAGTGCTGCAGCATATGGTAATCATGGGTGGTAGAATGGCTGTGTTGGACAAGGTTAGAAGTAAGCCATGTGGCACAGACATTATCAATTACTGCACATGGTAAGCATGCTGACACAATGTATCTTCTCCAGAAAGGAAATGATTTGGGCATATGAAGTGGTTTGCTGTCCTATGAAAGAGTGATCTACAAATGACATATCTGGCACCAATCTGGCACACGTGGTTTCCAGTAATTCTGCAAGTTGAGGACTATTAAGGTTTGATGAATCTCCATATTCCTAAATATCAGTACAATAAATTACAGTTAATTGCACAAAGGCAGCAAAGCAAAAGATCTGTGCAAAATAAGCTTGAGTCCTTCACATATAAAATTATTTTTCAAATATCTTTAAAAATTGTCACATAAAATTCTGAAGCTTTTGTACCTGTAAATACATGTTAGTAATTTCATGATTCTTTAAGGTACAAAGTCTATGGACATGGGCAAAAGTTCAACATTAGATCTGAGCTATACTGGAAGATGGAGTTACAAAAATTTGTTCCAAGTACTGGTAAAAAATGAATTTGAAAGAAAATGATGAAGTATTTTGAGAAAATTTGGTATATAAACATTCTTTCAGGTGAGTGCAGGGTAGATTGAAGAGAGATTGAAGGCTGAAAGATCAGTTGGGCAATGGACATAATAAGGATGGAAGAGAATGGCGTCGGGGGATGAACATGAACAGTAGGAGCTAAAAGACGCTATAAAGACCTGAAATTCTAAGGCAGTAATTTTCCGATGGCTTTAGGCGACCCCTGTGTTTTGGTCGTTCGACCCCTGCTGGGGTCGCGACCCACAGATTGAGAATCGCTGTTCTAAGGCATCTGAAGACACAACTTGGGGAGAGCCGGAAACCCACCTGGAGAGACTCCAAAGTGGCTGTTCTGGCTATTACTACCTCAAAACATAGTGGCGGCCCTGGCCGGTTGGCTCAGCGGTAGAGCGTCGGCCTGGTGTGCGGGGGACCCGGGTTCGATTCCCGGCCAGGGCACATAGGAGAAGCGCCCATTTGCTTCTCCACCCCCTCCTCCTTCCTCTCTGTCTCTCTCTTCCCCTCCCGCAGCCGAGGCTCCATTGGAGCAAAGATGGCCCGGACGCTGGGGATGGCTCCTTGGCCTCTGCCCCAGGCGCTAGAGTGGCTCTGGTCACGACAGAGCGACGCCCCAGAGGGGCAGAGCATCGCCCCCTGGTGGGCAGAGCATCGCCCCTGGTGGGCGTGCCGGGTGGATCCCGGTTGGGCGCATGCGGGAGTCTGTCTGACTGTCTCTCCCTGTTTCTAGCTTCAGGGAAAAAAAAACAACAAAAAAACATAGTGGCTAAAATTAAAACCATTGTACTGCATTTTATAGCTCTGTTGGTTGACTGCTCAGCTAGGTGTTTCTCATGAAGTTGTACCCAGTTGGTTGTGGATAAATTCATGAGGACTCAAATGGGCTAGATATCCAAAATGACTCAATCATATTATACTTTTTCATTTATATGTTTAAAAAATTGAGTGGAAATAAAGACTAGTATGTAAATTGTTTGCAAGACACTGTGTTGCGAAACGGGAAACTAAAGCTGGCTGTTGACTGGGATCTCAGCTTGGGCTTTCATTGTAATGACTGCACATAAAGATTCCAACGTTGCCCTGGCTGGTTGGCTCAGTGGTAGAGTGTCGGCCTGGCGTGCAGGGGTCCCGGGTTTGATTCCTGGCCAGGGCACACAGGAGAAGCGCCCATCTGCTTCTCCACCCCTCCCCCTCTCCTTCCTCTCTGTCTCTCTCTTCCCCTCCCGCAGCCAAAGGCTCCATTGGAGCAAAGATGGCCCGGGCGCTGGGGATGGCTCCTTGGCCTCTGCCCCAGGCGCTAGAGTGGCTCTGGTCGCGACAGAGCGACGCCCCGGAGGGGCAGAGCATCGCCCCCTGGTGGGCAGAGCATCACCCCCTGGTGGGCGTGCTGGGTGGATCCCAGTAGGGCGCATGCGGGAGTCGTTGTTGTTTATTTTTTTTACAGAGAGTGAGTCAGAGAGAGTGATAGACAGGGACGGAGAGAGATGAGAAGCATCAATCATTAGGTTTTCGTTGCACATTGCGACACCTTAGTTGTTCATTGATTGCTTTCTCATATGTGCCTTGACCGTGGGCCTTCAGCAGACCGAGTAACACCTTGCTGGGGCCAGTGACCTTGGGTTCAAGCTGGTGGGCTTTTTGCTCAAACCAGATGAGCCCGCGCTCAAGCTGGTGACCTTGGGGTCTCAAACCTGGGTCCTCTGCATCCCAGTCTGACGCTCTACCCACTGCGTCACCTCCTGGTTAGGCGCATGCGGGAGTCTGTCTGACTGTCTCTCTCTGTTTCCAGCTTCGGAAAAATACAAAAAAAAAAAAAAAAAGATTCCAACGTGGTGGCCTTAGAGTAGTCAGACTTCTTACATGGTGGCTTAGGTTGCCAAGAGTGAGTGTTCCAATGAATAACGCAGGAGGAGTATAGCATTACTTCTGCAGTATTCTATAGGTCCAGGCTGTAATAAACCCATTCAGATTCAAAAGCAGGGAACATAATACACCCCACCTCCTGGTGGAAGAAGTGCCAAAAAAATCATTTTAAGGCCCTGGCCAGTTTGCTCAGTGGTAGAGCGTCGGCCTCGTGTGCAGGAGTCCCAGGTTCGATTCCCAGCCAGGGCACACAGAAGCCCCCATCTGCTTCTCCACCCCTCCCCCTCTCTTTCATCTCTGTCTCTTTCTTCCCTTCCCACTGCTGGAGCTCCATTGGAGCAAAATTGGCCCGGGCACTGAGGATGGCTCCATGGCCTCTGCCTCAGGCACTAGAATGGCTCTGGTCGCAACAGAGCAACGCCCCAGATGGGCAGAGCATCGCCCCTGGTGGGCATGCCGGGTAGATCCCGGTCGGGCGCATGTGGGAATCTGCCTCCCTGTTTCCAACTTCAGAAAAATACCAAAAAAAACCCAAAAAAAACATTTTAAAATTACCATAGTGACATTTACCTGCATGAATTTATGACAAAGTTTAGCAACTTGAACCTAGAGGCTCAGAAGTTTGAGTGTCCCAAACTTAATTAAACAGAGGGATACTACTACACTGACAGATCTCATAAGAAACTGATGTAGCCCTGGACAGTTGGCTCAGTGGTAGAGCGTCGGCCTGGCGTGCAGGAGTCCGGGTTCGATTCCTGGCCAGGGCACACAGGAGAAGCGCCCATCTGCTTCTCCACCCCTCCCCCTCTCCTTCCTCTCTGTCTCTCTCTTCCCCTCCTGCAGCCAAGGCTCCATTGGAGCCAAGATGGCCCGGGCGCTGGGGATGGCTCCTTGGCCTCTGCCCCAGGCGCCGGAGTGGCTCTGGTAGCAACAGAGCGACGCCCGGGAGGGGCAGAGCATCGCACCCTGGTGGGCAGAGCATTGCCCCCTGGTGGGCGTGCCGGGTGGATCCCGGTCGGGCGCATGCGGGAGTCTGTCTGACTGACTCTCCCCGTTTACAGCTTCAGAAAAATACAAAAATAAATAAATAAATAAATAAATAAAATCATCATCAAAGGGTAAATAAAATAACTTAAAAAAAACAAAAAAGAAACTGATGTATATTAAAAAAAATACACACCCTTATGATAACATAAGAATTTAGAATGAGAACTGTTACTTCATTTGGGCTGTAACTAAAGCACCTGGCTGTCACAGGTTTATAATTGATGTGCAAGAAATCAGATGAATTTTTTATTCCAATATATAATAGCATCCAACTGATGCCTGATGCAATCATTTCCACACTAAGAATCAGTTATCAGGACCAATCTAAGAATAACCCTCCTGCCTGACCAAGCAGTGGCATGGTTGGTAGAGCATTGGACTGGGATACAGGGGACCCAGGTTCAAAACCCAGAGGTTGCCAGCTTGAGCATGAGATCATAAATATGACCCCATGGTCGCTTGCTTGAGCCCAAATGTCACTGGCTTGAAGCCCAAGGTCGCTGGCTTGAGCAAGGGGTCACTCACTCTGCTGTAGTCCCGTCCCCCCATCAAGACACATGTGAGAAAGCAATCAATGGACAACTAAGGAGACGCAACCAAGAATTGATGATTCTCATCTCTTTCCCTTCCTGTCTGTCCCTATCTGTCGCTCGCTCTGTCTCAAAAGAATAATCCTCCTCCCCTTGAACAGGGTACATCAAAATATGCTCCATCTGACCCTCCTTTTTCTGCATACGGTATTGTTTACCAAAACTTATTAATACATTTTAAGGGTATAGCCCCATGCTCTATTTTCTCAGGTTACAGTGCCTAACCTTAACATGATTTATGTTGTGGGCCAAATAATTCTTTGTCATAAGGGGCTGTAACGTGCATGTTAGAATGTTTAGCAGCATACCTGATCTTTGCCCACTACATGCCAGTGGCACCAGCCCTACAGGTGTGATGATCAAAATATCTCCAAATTACCAATGTCCCCTGGGAGGCAAAATCTTCCCAAATCGAGAACGACTTCATTAATATAATTAAGAGCAAGAGCATGGGCTCTGGAGTTAGACGTATCCTGAATTCCCGATAGGCTGTTTCCTAGAAGTATGACTTTGAGAAAATCATAAACTGTGATGTGCATTCCTTGTTTGTGGTGCCCAGCAGCTATACTGCTTTCCTAGCAGCATCAGTCTCGCTGGGGGAACTACCTTTCCTCTGTTGTATAGAGTTTTCGCAGGTGTTAAAATCAGATTCCTGGCCTCTTCTTACATAAGCCGAAGATAACGCTACCAATTTCTCCCAGATGCTATCACATCCTGGGGTCAATAAAATATTTCCTCCCCAGGATTTGAATCCTGAGCAAGACATAAGAAAAGAAGGGTGATAGTTCAATGGGCTCCCATCAAAAAGACCATTCCTTTGGTCTGGGCTGTCTGGCGCTCTAGAACTATCTAGGTCATACCATTTCCAAACTGGCTCCTTAGCCTTCCTATTGTTTCTGTAAGTTTTTTTTACTTTTTAAAATTGATTTTAATTTATTATGTTTACATAGATTCTAGTGTTGCCCCGAATGCATCCCCCCTCCACTGTATTCCCCTCAACATCTCCCTTGCCCTCCTCCTGACAGCGCCCTCCCCCCTTCCCTTCAGGTTTATCCCATCCTATCATCCCCTTTCCCTCTGTCCTCTTTTCCTCTGGTCCCTTTGACCCCTCCTCTGTCTCAATTCCGTTCCTCAGTTCACATTGTTCATTGGATTCCTCAAATGAGTAAGGTCATATGATATTTTTCTTTTTCTGCATGGCTTATTTCACTTAACATAATAGTTTCCAGGTCCATCCATATTGTTGCAGAAGGTAAGATTTCCTTCTTTTTCATGGCCCCATAGTATTCCATTGTATATATGTACCCCCGCTTTTTAATCCACTTGTCCACTGATGGACACTTGAGCTGTTGACAGATCTTCGCTATGGTGAACAATGCTGCCATAAACATGGGGGTGCATTTCTCCTTTTGAAACAGTGCTATGATATTCTTGGGGTATATTCCTAAAAGTGGGATATCTGGGTCAAAAGGCAGTTCAATTTTTAATTTTTGAGAAATCTGCATACTGTTTTCCACAGTGGCTGCACCAGTCTGCATTCCCACCAGCAGTGCAGAAGGGTCCCCTTTTCTCCACATCTTCACCAGCGCTTATTCTGTGTTGTTTGGTTGATGAGCGCCATTCTGACTGGTGTGAGGTGGTATCTCATTGTGGTTTTAATTTGCATTTCTCTAATGATTATTGATGTTGAGCATTTTTTCATATGCCTATGGGCCATCTGTATGTCCTCTTTGGAGACGTGTCTATTCATTTCTTTTGCCCATTTTTTTATTGGTTTATCTTTTTTTTAAATTATTTATTTATTTATTCATTCATTTTAGAGAGGAGAGAGAGAGAGAAAGAGAGAGAGAGAGAAGGGAGGAGGAGCTGGAAGCATCAACTCCCATATG
Organism: Saccopteryx leptura; assembly: GCF_036850995.1. NCBI lineage: Eukaryota > Metazoa > Chordata > Mammalia > Chiroptera > Emballonuridae > Saccopteryx > Saccopteryx leptura. Next base: position 357,354,313 of record NC_089504.1, on the reverse strand, counting down.
TGCCTTGACCAGGCAAGCCCAGGGTTTCGAACCGGCGACCTCAGCATTCCAGGTCGACGCTTTATCCATTGCGTCACCACAGGTCAGGAGTATTGTTTATCTTCCTGGTGTTGAGTTTTACAAGTTCTTTACAAATTTTGGTTATTAACTCCTTATCAGACGTATTGTCGAATATGTTCTCCCATTGTGTAGTTTGTCTTTTTATTCTGTTCTTATTGTCTTTAGCTGTGCAAAAGTTTTTTAGTTTGATATAGTCCCATTTGTTTATTCTGTCTTTTATTTCACTTGCCCGTGGAGATAAATCAGCAAATATATTGCTGCGAGAGATGTCAGAGAGCTTACTGCCTATGTTTTCTTCTAAGATGTTTCACAGCATACATTTAAGTCTTTTATCCATTGGAAAAGAAGTTTATTTTTGTGAATGGTGTAAGTTGGTGGTCTCTTTTCATTTTTTTGCAGGTAGCTGTCCAATTTTCCCAACACCATTTGTTAAAGAGGTTGTCTTTACTCCATTGTATGCTTTTACCTCCTTTGTCAAATATCGGTTGTCCATAAAGCTGTGGGTTTATTTCCGGGTTCTCTGTTCTGTTCCATTGATCTATATGCCTGTCCTTATGCCAGTACCAGGCTGTTTTGAGTACAATGGCCTTGTAGTATAACTTGATATCAGGAAATGTGATACCTCCCACTTTATTCTTCCTTTTCAGGATTGCTGAGGATATTCGTGTTCTTTTTTGGTTCCATATAAATTTTTGGAATATGTGTTCTATATCTTTGAAGTATGTCATTGGTATTTTAATTGGTATTGCATTGAATTTATAAATTGCTTGGGTAATAGACATTTTAATGATGTTTATTCTTCCTAACCATGAGCATGATATATACTTCCACTTGTTTGTATCTTCCTTGATTTCTTTCATCAATGTTTTATAATTTTCTGAGTATAAGTCTTTAATCTCCTTGGTTAAGTTTACTCCTAGGTACTTTATTTTTGGGTTGCAATAGTGAAAGGGATTGTTTCCTTAATTTCTGACAGTTCATTGTTGGTGTATAAAAATGCCTCTGGTTTTTTGTTTGTTTGTTTGTTTGTTTTTACAGAGACAGAGAGTGAGTCAGAGAGAGAAATAGACAGGAACAGACAGACAGGAACAGAGAGAGATGAGAAGCATCAATCATTAGTTTTTCATTGCGCATTGCAACACCTTAGTTGTTCATTGATTGCTTTCTCATATGTGCCTTGACCATGGGCCTTCAGCAAACCAAGTAGCCCCTTGTTGGAGCCAGCGACCTTGGGTCCAAGCTGGTGGGCTTTTGCTCAAACCAGATGAGCCCACGCTCAAGCTGGCGACCTCGGGGTCTCAAACCTAGGTCCTCTGCATCCCAGTCCGACGCTCTTTCCACTGCACCACCGCCTGGTCAGACAAAAAATGCCTCTGATTTCTGAGTATTAATTTTATATCCTGCCACCTTGCTGAAGTCATCTATCAGGCCCAGTAGTTCTTTGACTGAGACTTTAGGGTTTTCTATATACAATATCATATCATCTGCAAATAATGATAGTTTTACTTCTTCTTTTTCAATTTGGATGCCTTTTATTTCTTCTTCTTGTCTGATTGCTGTGGCTAGAACTCCAGGACTATGTTGAATAAGAGTGGTGAAAGGAGGAACCCCTGCCTTGTTCCTGATGTTTAAGGAGATTGCTTTTAATTTTTGCCCATTATGTATGATGTTGGCTGTGGGTTTGTCATAGATGGTCTTTATGATGTTGAGGTATGTTCCCTGTATTCCCACTTTGCTGAGAGTTTTGATCATGAACGGGTGCTGGATTTTATCAAATGCTTTTTCTGCATCTATTGAAATTATCATGTTTCTGTAAGTTTTTGATATCTTTGCAATATATCCTTTTTGGTATAAATTGCCAGTAAGTTTTCATTATTTATATATAAAGAATCTTCATAGATATAACTAACTTCTCTGAGAATAAAAATACCTACCCTAACAAAATTAATGAATGGGCTACTTATGATAATACTTAAAAGGACTTAGCATTATCTCTGGAATATAGCAATCATGCAATAAGCAAGGGTCTTAAAGATTTCATGTTTAATTCTGAGAACAAACTTATTTTTCTAATCCCCAAGTCCTTAAGAGTACAACTTTCCGGCATTTGAGTGTACCTCTTACAGCATTAATAATTTGGCAACTGATTAAATGTGTAGTTATCATGAGAGTAAGTCTTTGAGAAAGGTTCTGACATTAAGAGAAATGAAGTAAAAAAAAACAACGGTTTGGGAGAAAAGTGGGGTTGGTTTTAAATATGTCAAACATTTGGTAGAACTGTGACATTGTTAATTTAAAGAGTGCAGCGGTGCCTGGCCAGGCGGTGGCGCAGTGGATAGAACGTCGGACTGGGATGCGGAGGACCCAGGTTCGAGACCCCAGGGTCGCCGGCTTGAGCACGGGCTCATCTGGTTTGAGCAAAGCTTGAACCCAAGGTCGCTGGCTTGAGCAAGGGGTTACTCAGTCTGCTAAGGCCCACAGTCAAGGCACATATGGGAAAGCAATCAATGGGCAACTGAGGTGTCACAACGAAAAACTGATGATTGATGCTTCTCATCTCTCTCCATTCCTGTCTGTCCCTATCTATCCCTCTCTCTGACTCTCTGTCTCTGTAAAATAAATAAATAAATAAATAAATAAATAATTTTTAAAAAAGTGTGGCGGTGGTTTGGAGCATGGGTGATAGAGCTTAAAATGCTGATTTGGGTCCTGGCTGGATAGTTCAGGTGGTTAGAGTGTCATCCTGACAAATCGAGGTTGCAGGTTCGATCTTCAGTCAGGGCACATACAAGAATCAACCAATGATGGCATGAATCAGTGAAATCACAAATCAATGTTTCTCTCTTCCGCTTGCTGTTTCTCTCCCTTCTTCTCTTTCTAAAAATCAGTTAAGATTTATTTTTTTAAAGTTGATTTGGTACACAAAAAATGAATTAATATGGCAACTAAAATAAGGAACTACTACAATACATACTTACCCGGCAGGGGAGATACCATGATCATGAATGTGGTTTCCCCAGGGCAAGGCTCACTCATTGCACTCCGAGTGTGCTGACCCCTGCGACTTCCCCAAATGTGGGAAACTCAACTGCATAATTTGTGGTAGTGGGGGACGACTGCGCTTATGCTTTAAAAAAAATAAGGAACTACAGTAATTCTTCCAAGGTTGGAGAGAAAAGTCGACGTCCAAAGGGATTCTTTCATTATAAACAGAAGCCAGTTCTGGCTGATTTAACCAAGAAACAATCTGTGGGAGGGCTATTGAAGTAACTCATTAGTAGAAAGTAATTCATTAGTAGACATAGGGTCACTTCAGCTATCTGGTTAGTAGAAACTACTCTTACCCAGTCATTGCTGGTAGAATGAATGCATTTCTTTTCTTTTTTTTTTTTTTGGCAAGAGAGAGGCAGACAGACGGGAAGAGATGAGAAGCATCAATTCTTCGTTGCGGCTCCTTAGTTGTTCATTGATGTTTTCTCATACGTGCCTTGACCCGGGTGCTGCAGCCAAGCCAGCGACCTTTGGGCTTAAGCCAGCAACCATAGGGTTATGTCTATGTCCCACACTCAAGCCAGTGACTCCACACTCAAGCTGGTGAGCCTACTCTCAAGTTGGATGAGCCCGTGCTTAAGCTGACAACCTTGGGGTTTCAAACCTGGGTCCTAAGCGTCCCAGGCCGATGCTCCATCCACTGCGCCACCACCTGGTCAGGCTAGAACGAATGCATTTCAACCACTTTTTCCCAATCCTAGGTCTTCCACTCAAGTTTCAAGATCCAGGCATATGAGTTCAATTGATTGGACTTCAGCCACCTATGGACCCCTCACTAACAAGAGAACAAGGCACCAACATTGACAGTCCCACTATACTGCATACATTGGAGAATGGGAATCACAACTGTACAAAAGGCAAATGGGAAGCTATTAGCAAAAGGACATGTCTGTTGATTTTCAAAAAAGACCCTATGAATGTACATTCAAGGGGTCTCCAGTTTAGGTAGAGGAGCAGGATGGTCTAGTATCAGGGATGCCAAGGGAGGAGAGTTCCGAAGTGTCAAATATTGCTTAAAGCATATTAGTCAAATCCAAAGGGGACATACAGATGGCCAAGAGACATGAAAAGATGCTTGACATCACTAACATCAGAGAAACGCAAATTAAAATCACAATGAGATTATCACCTCACCCTCATCAGAATGACTATACTCAACAAATCAATGAACAGTACCCCAGTTGGTTAGAGCATTGTCCTGAAGCACAAGGTTGCTGGTTGGATTCCTGGTCAGGACACATACAGGGGCAGATGGACATCCCTCTCTCTCCCCCTTCCTCTAAAACCAGTAAAACAATTAAATAAACAAGTGTTGGCAAGGATGTGGAGAAAAGGGAACCCTCTGGTGGCAATGCAGATTAGTACAGCCACTGTGAAAACAGTATGGAGTTTCCGGAACTGCCTGATGACCGAGTGATTCTACTTCTGAAAATGTATCCAAAAAACCCCAAAACACTGATTCAGAATATATGCACCCCTATGTTCACTGCAGCACTATTTACAATAACCAAGATTTGGAAGCAGGCCATGTCCATCATTGGATGATTGGATAAAAAAGCTGTGGTGCATTTACACAGTGGAATACTACTCGGCCATAAAAAAGTAAATCCTGCTTTTCAGGACAGCATGAATGGATCTAGAGGGTATTATGCTAAGTAAAATAAGCCAGTCAGAGAAAAACAAATACTATATCACTTACTTATGTGCAGACATAATATAAGGAAAATCAACAAAATAAACCCAATATAAACAGACTCACAGAGAACAGACTGACTGCTGTCGGGAGTAGAACTGGAAGGCTGGGTGAGAGGTGAGGGGATTAAGTAACCCCCCAAACAACAAAACCCTCATGGACACAACAGTATGGTTATTACCAGAAGGGAGGGGTGGTGGGAGCAGGTGGAGGAGGGTGAATGGGGGTACATGGTGACAAAAGACTTGCCTTTGAATGGTGAGCACAGTGCAGTGTGATGATGTATTGTAGAATTGTACACTTGAAACCTATGTAATTTTATTGACCAATGTCACCCCAAAAGACTCAATAAAAAAGAACAGTAAGATCAAAGGCCTATAAAACCAATGTTTTAAAAGATTTTATTAACTTTTTTAGAGGAGAGAAAGGGGGTGAGGAGCAGGAAGCATCAAGTTGTAGTAGCAGTTGCTTCTCATATGTGCCTTGACCAGGCAAACCCAGGGACTTGAACCAGTGATCTCAGCGTCCCAGATCAATGCTTTATCCACTGCACCACCACAGGTCAGACAAGACAATCAATTTTATTAAACTTTAGATACATTTTGTTAGAATAGTGAAAACCAGGTTAGAAAAGAAATGCAATAATGAGAAGTCCAGTTTTTATTTTTATTTATTTATTTGTAAAGATTTTATTTATTGATTTTACAGAGAGTGAAAAGAGAGGGGTGGGGGAGTGAGAAGTATCAATTCATAGCTGTTTCACTTTAGTTGTTCATTAAACTGTTTGTTGTGTGTTCCTTGACCCAGCAAGCCCAGGGCTTCGAACCAGAATCCTGAGCATTCCACATTGATGCTTTATCCACTGCACCACCGGCACACCACCACAGGTCAGGCAAGTCCAGTTTTCAGTAAGTTTATAAAGTGCTTCCTTCATCCATAGTATCAGTGTACTTTATCTAGATTAAGCAACTCAAGGCAGCCTTGAAAGCATAGCCAAGTCTTTCAGTTTGGAGCACTGGTACTAAGAGTTTCACTTCCATTTTCACTGTGTGTGTGTGTGTGTGTGTGTAGACACATATACCCAATTTTTTTTTTTAAGTGAAAGGAGGAGAGATTCCCACATGTGCCCTGACCAGGATCCACCTGGCAAACTGTCTATGGCTGATGCTCGAATCAACCGAGCTACTTTTAGCACCTGATGTACACAGACTAACAGCAATCCTCAGTGCCTGGGGTCAACACTCCAACCAATCAAGGCACTGGCTGTGGAAGGGGAAGTGAGAGGGGGGAGAGAACCAGATGTTCACTTCTCTTGTGTGCCATGACGGAGAATTGAACCTGGGACATCCGTACACTGGGCTAACACTCTATCCACTGCGCCAACTGGCCAGGGCTGTATTTTTTTTTCTTTAGTGAGAGAGGGACATGAGAAGCATCAACTCATAGTTGCAGCATTTTAGTTGTTCATTGCTTCTCCCATCCAAATACTAACCAGGCCCGACCCTGCTTAGCTTCCAAGATGATTGCTTTCTCATATGTGCTTTGACTGGGGGGCTTCAGCTGAGCCAGTGACCCCTTTTCAAGCCAGCTACAATGGTATCATGTTGATGACCCCACGTTCAAGCTGGCAATCTCAGGGTTTCGAACCTGGAACCTCAGCATCCCAGGTCAACGCTCTATCCACTGTGCCACCACTGGTCAGGCTTTCATTAGCTATTTGAGAACCAGTTGTGTGCCAGGTATACTGTTCTAGAACTCAGGATATAATAGTGAAGAAGGTCCCTGCTGTCACAGGCCTTACAGTCCAGTGGAAGAGTCAATAAATAATGCCTTCAGATAGTGGTAAATATAGTAAATAACATTAGGGTACTGTACACCAGAGGGAAAGGGGAGTTCAGGGAGGTAGAAGACAGCACAGGGGGATAAATGATGATGAAAGGCTTGACTTGGGGTGGTGAACACACAATACAGTATGCAGATAATGTATTACAGAATTGTACACCTGAAACCTATATTATTTTATTAACCAATATCACTCCAATACATTCCATTTAAAACTTTTAATTAGGGTATTTTGATAGTAGTAGGAGAGGTCAACATTTTGTATGATGGGCAGGGAAGTCCTGTCCAAGGAGGTAATATCTGAGCTCAACCTGAACGAGTAAGCCACGTAAAAATCCAGAAAAGCTTGTACAAAGGTCCTAAAGCAAAGATGAATTTGTGTGGGCTCTCGCCAGGTTGCTAAGTGGTTTGAGTGCTGACCAATATGCCAAGGTTGCAAGTTCAGTCCCCAGTCAGAACACATACAAGAATTAACCAATGGCTTGGTCTATGGTGGCACAGTGGATAAAGCATTGACCTGGAATGCTGAGGTTACTGGTTCAAAACCACAGGCTTGTCTGGTCAAGGCACACCTTAGAAGCAATTACTATGAGTTGATGCTTCCATTCCTATCCTACTTTCTCTCTCTCTCTAAAAAATAAATAATAATAAAGAATAAATGTGTGCCCTGGCCAGTTGGCTCAGCGGTACAGCATCAGCCCGGCATGTGGAAGGTTCAATTCCCAGCCACGACACACAAGAGAAGCGCCCATCTGCTTCTCTACCCTTCCCCCTCTCTTTTCTCTCTGTCTCTCTTTTCCCCTCCCGCAGCCAACGCTCCATTGGAGCAAAGTTGGCCCGGGCGCTGAGGATGGCTCCATGGCCTCTGCGCTAAAATGGCTCCAGTTGCAATGGAACAACGCCATAGATGGGCAGAGCATTGCACCCTGGTGGGCATGCCGGGTGGATCTCTGTCAGGCACATGTGGAAATTTGTCTCTGCCTCTACGCTTCTCACTTCAGAAAAATACAAAAATAAATAAATAAACAAACATGTATACCTGAGGAACAAAGTTCAGTGTGACTGAGCATAGGAATCCAATGAGGTAATGGCATCATGAACATGAAAGGAAGAGAAGCTATATCATAGAGCATCCCCCTGTAAGAAGTCTGGCTTTTATTCTACTTATTTACTTTTTTAGATTTTATTTATTCATTTTTATTAGAGAGAGAGAGGGGAGAGAGAGAGAGAGAGAGATAGAGAAAGAAGGGGGGAGGAGCAGGAAGCATCAACTCCCATATGTGCCTTGACCAGGCAAGCCCAGGGTTTTGAACCGGCGACCTCAGCATTCCAGGTCAACGCTTTATCCACTGTGCCACCATAAGTCAGGCCTGGCTTTTATTCTAAATGCAACAGGAAACCAGTAGGGAGTTGTAAGTAGAGAAGTAACATGAACTAATGTATCTTTTTAAAAAGATCCCTTTGGCCCTGGCCTACAAGCTTAGTTGGTTAGTGCGTTGTCCTGAAATGCCAGGGTTGCAGGTTCCATTCCCGAATCAACCAATGATTGCATAAATGTAAAAAACAAATCGATGTTTCTCTTTCTCTAAAAATGAGCTTTGTGACTAAGAAATAGGGGAGAAAAAAGACTGACTTTTCATTGAATTTAAAATCTTGTGCAAATATTACTTACTAAAAAACAAAAAACAAAGGCAAAAATACTGTTTTTTTTTTTCTCTTAAAGAACTTGTATATTTCCTATTATTAGAGCTAGAAAGTTGTATAATCAATTATGTTTTTTTCTTTGCCTTGGTTTATATGAATTAATACAAATTCTCTTTACTTTGCTATTGGTTTTACTTTTTATCTGTGTTGACTTATTTTGAAAATAGAACATAAATTCCATGAATTCTCAACTTCTGAGAGTACAAAACATTTATATTCTCATAAAATAAGCTACACAAAAAAATCACTATCAGAGTAATGGTGTATTTAAAAACTCACATCTTACTCCACATTCGAGTCAAAGCACAAAAAGGTCTATGTTAATAGTGAACTAAACCTGAAAACAGACAAAGGAATATATTTTGGTCAAAAATCCAAAAACTCCTGTAAACATGTTTTATGCCAAAATCAGTTCTGAGGGAGCAAAATGTTCTGTAAAATTTAACAGTAACAGTAAATTTAGGTACTGATGTTAACTAAAAATACATATTGTGAACAGCCAACCTCTCTTCTGTAACTAAATCTTTTATTTTAAAGCAACAGAACATTTCAATATTGTCACAAAAATGAAAACCCTAATATTGATTTTAAAAATAAAAAATGTGTAAATGTCACTCTTCCCCTATTGCTCATTTAAAGTGAGGAATTACGTCCGTGACCCGCGGTGGCACAGTGCATAAAGCGTCAACCTGCAATGCTGAATCTGAAACCCTGAACTCGCCTGGTCAAGGCACATACGGGAGTCGGTGCTTCTTCCTGCTCTTCCCCCCTTCTCTCTCCCCTCTATAAAAAATGAATAAGTAAAAATCTTTTTTTTTATTTCAGAGACAGAGAGAGAGAGAGAGTCAGAGAGAGGGATAGACAGGGACAGACAGACAGGAATGGAGAGATGAGAAGCATCAATCATTAGTTTTTTTGCGCATTGCAACACCTTAGTTGTTCACTGATTGCTTTTCTCATATGTGCCTTGACCTTGGGCCTTCAGCAGACCGAGTAACCCCTTGGTTGAGCCAGCAACCTTGGGCTCAAGCTGGTGAGCTTTTGCTCAAACCAGATGAGCCTGCACTCAAGCTGGCGGCCTCGGGGTCTCGAACCTGGGTCTTCCGCATCCCAGTCCGACACTCTATCCACTGCACCACTGCCTGGTCAGGCTGAATAAGTAAAAATCTTAAGATGAGTAATAATATCTCTACAAAAGTAGAAATCATAAAATTTTAACCAATGAATTTAGTAATAATCATATAGTCCTCTCATTTTATAAATAAAGGAAAGGCATGAAAAAACAAAGGTGACAAAATTGACATGGCTTATTAATGTTTCAACTGAAATAAAAATGCTGGTCTTCTTCCTGGGCTGGATGGCTAGGTTGATTACAGCATCTTCCTGAAGCACAGAGGTTGCTGGCTTGATCCCCAGTCAGGGCGGCTCCATGTTCCTGTCTCTCTCTTACCCATCCTCTCTTGCTAAAAATAATTAAAAAAAAAATGCAGGTCACCTGACCAGGCAGTGGTGCAATGGATAGAGCATCAGACTGGGACATAGAGGACCCAGGTTCGAGATCCTGAGGTCGCCAGCTTGAGCGCGGGCTCATCTGGCTTTAGCAAAGCTCATCAGCTTGAGCCCAAGGTCACTGGCTCGAGCAAGGGGTCACTCAGTCTGCTATAGCCCCCTGGTCAAGGCACATATGAGAAAGCAATCACCGAACAACTAAGGTGCCAAAATGAAGAATTGATATTTCTCATCTCTCTCCCTTCCCGTCTGTCTGTCCCTATCTGTACCTCTCTGTCCTCCCCCCAAAAATTACAGGTCTTCTAAATTCAATAAATTAAAAAAATATATATATGGTTGTCACAGATAATCAATTGTTTGAATAATTTTCTTCCACTGGGAACCAAAGTAAATTTTGTGAATGTTTTGAGAAGCACTAAGAAGAAGGAGATGCTGAAACATTTTTTAGATGATTTTTAAACTGCTCAATCCAAAATTTTAATTTACTTAAGCAGTGTAAGATTATTCAAAAGAAAATATCAATACACCTAGAATTCTATAGTTGAATGAATCATACTATGTTTCAAAAATATAGAAATAATCAACTGTGAAATTATTTACTTGACTATTCTGGAAGATATATGTTCCAGACAATTTCTAAATGGAGTTCCAAAGTCCTTCCTTTAACATAAAATAAATTACAAATAAACAAATGGCTTAGATTTTAGGATTGAGTTCACTAAGATCAGACTGGTCATCTAAAACGTGTATCTTACTTACCTATGAAACGGAATAGACTGATATGCTGACTCAGCATGCTGAGTTTCCTTTATAATAATAAAATGGGTCATTTTAAGAATTATCAAAGCTACTTTTAAGGAGGAGAACACAAAACAAATGCAAAAAAAAAAAAAGAATCTGTTCTTCCTAGGATTTTCTAGGCAATTAGCAAAGAAAAGAGGGAAAAAAAAGCTTGATTGACCACATGAGCTCAGCTTTCCACATTTGCAAAATACAGTGTGTCCGTAAAGTCATGGTGCACTTTTGACCGGTCACAGGAAAGCAACAAAAGACGATAGAAATGTGGAATCTGCACCAAATGAAAGGAAAACTCTCTCAGTTTCATACCTATTCAGTGCAGTTCGATGTGGGCTCACGCACAGATTTTTTTTAGGGCTCCTTAGGTAGCTATCCCATATAGCCTCTACAGACTCGTCACTGACTGATGGCCTACCAGAACGGGTTTCTCCACCAAACTGCCGGTTTCCTTCAACTGCTTATCCCACCGAGTAATGTTATTCCTATGTGGTGGTGCTTCGTTATAAACACGCTGATATTCATGTTGCACTTTGGCCACGGATTTGAATTTAGCGAGCCACAGAACACACTGAACTTTCCTCTGTACTGTCCACATCTCGACTGGCATGGCCGTGGTCTGCTCCGCTGTATACACGGTGTCATCATCCTACAGAAACTGGGAGGGTTTTCCTTTTATTTGGTGCAGATTTCACATTTCTATCGTCTTTTGTTGCTTTCCTGTGACTGGTCAAAAGTACACCATGACTTTATGGACACACTGTATAACTGGCTCTGGCTGGTGGCTCAGTAGATAGAATGACAGCCCTGGCCTATGGATGTCCCAGGTTCGATCCCTGGTCATGGCACATGGGAAAAGCAACCATCTGCTTCTCCTTCCATCCCTCTCCCCCTTCTCTCCCTCTTTCCCTCCTGCAGCCAATGGCTCAACTGGTTCAAGCATGGCCCTGGGTGCTGAGGATAGCTCCAATGAAGTGCATCAGCTGAGGATAGCTCCAATGGAGCACATCAGCCTGAGGCACTAAAAATAGCTCTGTACTCAGGCATTTTCCCTAGATGGGGTTGCTGGGTTGATCCCAGTCTGGGCACATGTGGGAGTCTCCCTCGCTATCTCCCCTCCTCTCACCTGAAAAGAAAAAAAATATAGAGATAGATAGAGTTATACAGAGATATATCTCTATATAGAAAGATATATATGGCCCTGGCCGGTTGGCTCAGCGGTAGAGCGTCGGCCTAGCGTGCGGAGGACCCGGGTTCGATTCCCGGCCAGGGCACACAGGAGAAGCGCCCATTTGCTTCTCCACCCCTCCGCCGCGCTTTCCCTCTCTGTCTCTCTCTTCCCCTCCCGCAGCCAAGGCTCCATTGGAGCAAAGATGGCCCAGGCGCTGGGGATGGCTCTGTGGCCTCTGCCCCAGGCGCTAGAGTGGCTCTGGTCGCAACATGGCGACACCCAGGATGGGCAGAGCATCGCCCCCTGGTGGGCAGAGCGTCGCCCCTGGTGGGCGTGCCGGGTGGATCCCGGTCGGGCGCATGCGGGAGTCTGTCTGACTGTCTCTCCCTGTTTCTAGCTTCAGAAAAATGAAAAAAAAAAAAAAAAAAAAAAAAAAAAAAGAAAGATATATATAAAATAACTATCATCCCTCCTGAATGTTGCTAAAAATAAAAATAGGGCACCATATAATTGTAGAACATTGCTTTAGAAAAATTCAGAGAATCATATAAATTAAGTATATATATATATATTTCACTTGATATATTCCTGATTCATTTATGCTATAGTGTGTGATTATATTTTAAAAAACAAGTCTACTACTTACATACATTGCATCTCATAGAATCAATATATAACACTTTGGAATTAGTCTTTGGATTCCTGTTCTTCCTCTGACTCTCGAGACCGTTTCCGGGAATTTAATGAACCTTCTGTTTGCAATGAGCATGCAGTAGCAACAACAGCATCTCTAAATCCCTGAGGCTGCAAGATGAAAAAATATATAAGTATGCTTTAAGAACATCTATCATAAAAATTGGTCTTCTGAATATTTTAAGTAATTGATGAGAGCTACTTTATTCTTGGGACAGAAATGATCAACTGTTATGAATGAAGAGGACAAACCTCATGGACAGACATCTAAGCCAGGGCTATACAGAGTATTTTACATCTGGCATATTTTATATATACATACACACAGAAAAAAACATTGCATTATAAAAATGTTCTCTAAAAGATAACCCTAACAAACTTCGTGGTAACACTATTGGAAGAGGTGAAAGATTAACATGTAATAATTACTTAGGTGTTTTAAAAACTTATTTTCACAGTTAAATACTCTAAAGGTTTTTAATTAGAATACTTTAAATGCCCCTAAGCAATGCAAAGACTAAATGGATAAGTCAGTTTCAGAATATCTATTTCTGTTTTTGTCCTTAAAATGAGATGGCAAGAATAAAACTACTGATAAGTATGCATATTTCAGTCAAAAATGTACATTCTACAATGTACAATTACAAAAAATTTAACATTTTAAAGTGGGATATATTTAGTGACTATGATAGAGCTATAATATCTATAGACCAAAATGAGTACAGCTAGTATTTTTTTAATAAAAATTTTAACTTTCACTTTATTTAACTTTCACTTTTAATATATTTAATATCTGATATAACATATGGCATAAACACACTACCCTATAAGTAACTATTTCCTCAGTTTTTAAAAATAAATTTCAGTCTGTGACTAGTATATTATGTACATATATATAAAACTGGTATTTTTGGGATAATTCTAAGTATCAAAAGCTGTCCTCACATTCGCTTGCTGCCCACAGAAATTAATAGAAACAATTTGTAAATACTCTCTTTAGATCAGGGGTCTCAAACTCGCGGCCCATGGGCCGCATACGGCCCGTCGAACAATTTTGTGCGGCCCGCAGACTAATCCACGAAGTTCAAAATATTTTGGATAAAATTAAGTCTAGGGGCCTACTTGTATTTTTCATTTCTCTAGCATCTTGCTCTGCGGCCCACATGCTGAGTTGAGTTTGAGACCCCTGCTTTAGATCATTATTGCCCACCAATACCAAAACTGTACTCTAATCAAATAATACTGACTGTGATTTGAAATAGTACTGTAGATTCCTTCTGGCTGGGTGATTTGTACAATGTTGCCAACCTGCTTAGAGAAAAAAATACACATAAACACATGATCTTAATTTTAATTAGTTCAGATGACTGATTTGACAATTTATAGTTTTGTAATATAATTCTATTATTTTGTTCTCTAAGGACACAGAAAGCAAAGAAATATCAGAAGTATTCCCTTCAAACAACAGCTACATGTATACATGTGATCATCTGTACATATATTATTACATGCTACAGTAAGTGAAAGAAAGTCAGTCACAATAGGGCAAATTTGGGATGATTCCACTTATTTGAGGTGCTAGAGCAGTCAAATTCATAGAGACAAAAGTAGAATGGTGGTTGCCAGAGGCTAGTGGGAGGGAGGATGGAGAATTAGTGTCTGATAGGTACCAAGTTATAGTACAGGAAGATAAAAGTGTTCTGGAGATGGATGGTGGTGATGATCACACAATAATATAAATGTACTTCATGCCACTGAACTGTACACTGAAATGGTTAAAATGATATGTTTTATGTTATATATACTTTACTACAACTTTTTTTTAATTTTTTATTTATTTATTCATTTTTAGAGAGGAGAGAGACAGAGAGAGAAGGGGGGAGGAGCTGGAAGCATCAACTCCCATATGTGCCTTGACCAGGCAAGCCCAGGGTTTTGAACCGGCAACCTCAGCATTTCCAGGTCGACGCTTTATCCACTGCGCCACCACAGGTCCAACTTTTTTTTTTTAAGAGGAGAGAGAGATAGAGAGAGAGAGAAAGGGGAAGGGAGAGAGATGAGAAGCGTCAACCTATAGTTGCGGCACCTTAGTTGTTCACTGAATGCTTCACATATGTGCCTTGTCAGAGGGGCTCCAGCTGAGCCAGTGACCCTTTGCTCAAGCCAGCGACCTTGGGCTTTAAGCCAGCAACCCCATGCTCAAGTTGGCAAGCCTATGCTCAAACCAGCGACCTTGGGGTTTTGAACCTGTGACCTCAGAATCCCAGGTTGATGCTCTATCTACTGCACCACCAGTCAGGCCTTTACCACAATATTAAAAAACTGACATAACTGCACTAACTTAGAGAGAAATTAGACTCTCAGAGTTAAAAGGGTCATATATTTACATATATCATTGACTTGTTTTCAAAGACAATTCATAAAGGACATCTTGATTTATGATCTGTTCCTCAGGCACAATGTAAAAGAGAAGCAATCACAGACCATGGTCCATTAGCTTAATGTTTGGGTTAGTACTTTCAGGATGAAAACAGCAGAATCTAAAATGTCATTTACTCTATAATTGCAACTGTATATGCATAAATAAAATAACTGCTAACTAATATGTAATATAAGAATAATTATGCCCTGGCCAGTTGGCTCAGTGGTAGAGCGTCGGCCTGGCGTGCAGGAGTCCCGGGTTCAATTCCCGGCCAGGGCACACAGGAGAAGCGCCCATCTGCTTCTCCACCCCTCCCCCTCTCCTTCCTCTCTGTCTCTCTCTTCCCCTCCCACAGCCAAGGCTCCATTGGAGCAAAGTTGGCCCGGGTGCTGAGTATGGCTCTGTGGCCTCTGCCTCAGGCACTAGAATGGCTCTGAATGCAACAGAGCAACGGCCCAGATGGGCAGAGCATCGCCCCCTGGTGGGCATGCCGGGTGGATCCCGGCCGGGCGCATGTGGGAGTCTGTCTGACTGCCTCCCTGTTTCCAACTTCAGAAAAATACAAAAAAAAAAAAAAAAAAGAATAATTGTGATAGGGAGATTATACATTTTTATAATGCTTTTAGAAATGATATTCCATCTTTAATGTAAAATATAACAAAAATAGGAGTATGTTGTATTTTAATCCTCCTTATTAAAAAAAACCTTTTTGATTCAATGTAACAAAAATTAGCTAACCTTCTGAAAATTAGTATCTAATACCATGTCCAAAAAGGTACCCAGTTCATTGGACTTTCCTTAGAAAATTATCAAAAAGTAAATAAGCTTTTAAGAAGCATTTACAGCCTGACCTGTGGTGGCATAGTGGATAAAACGTTGACCTGGAAATGCTGAGGTCGCCAGTTCAAAACCCTGGGCTTGCCTGGTCAAGGCACATATGGGAGTTGATGCTTCCAGCTCCTCCCCCCTTCTCTCTCTGTCTCTCCTCTCTCTCTCTCTCTCTCTCTCTCTCCCTCTCCTCTCTAAAAAAATGAATAAAATAAAAAAAAGCATTTACATGTTTATTAAGAATCCTAAGATCAAATGGGCATTAAGTATTCAAGTTAAAAATGTTCCTCAAATTTCTAATTAAAAATAAAATTTTATATTTTATGTCTGTATCTCAAGAGATCTTTTTAAACAACAAACTAAACCAAAGAATCACTTGGCTTATGGCCCCTGCTGAGATGAAACTTAACATATGGCTGAACTACACCGTTTGGGTCAGAAAGAAACAAGACAGAAGCACAATTTGTGCTCTGAAGCTGAGTACACATATGAAACACTATGTGGGGGTGTTGCTATATCATTCCACTCTACCATCAGATCTTGGCAAAGAGTGGTATAATTCTGAACAATCTCAGTCTCATATTATCATGAATATGTAAATTAAAGAACACGCACAATGTACATAGAGGCAAAAGTTTTAAGTGAGAGGAGGGGAGATAGACAGATGCAAGTGCCCTGACACAGCAGAGTCCACCTGGCAACCCCTGTCTGAGACCAATGCCCAAGTCAACTGAGCTATCCTTAGTGCCTGAGGTCGACGCTTGGACCAGTCAAGCCACTGGCTGCAGGAGCGGAAGAGAGAGAGAAGGAGAGGGAGTAAAAGAGAAGCAGATGGTCGCTTGTCATGTGTCCTGACTGGGAATCAAACATGGGATGATGCTCTATTCACTAAGCAAACCAACCAGGGCCTAAAAGAATTTCTTTTAATAACTATTGGAATGTTACTCCACTCTTAGTCAAAGGGTGAAGATCAGGTGTTGCTGGTAAAGAATGGGAAGGGACTCGGTCATGAAATGGGATATTAAATCCAATTTTCAATATGTATTTGGCTAGTCAAGGTTTTTAGTTTTCTGTTTAAACTGAAAGTGTTCATTTTCATAACTATTTTCCTCCAGTGTGAATTCCTGTTTCTATCCTTTCAAGATAAACTAAAATTTAAACCACATATAAGATTTCATGCAACTTGAATGACTTCAAGTTAGTTGGTTTCAAACAACGAAGAACAAAACTACTTTAATTCTAGCCTGACCAGGCGGTAGCGCAGTGGAAGGAGCGTCGGACTGGGATGCCGAGGACCCAGGTTCGATACCCCGAGGTCGTCGGCTTGAGCATGGGCTCATCTGGTTTGAGCAAAGTTCACTAGCTTGGACCCAAGGTCCCTGGCTCAAACAGGGGGTTACTCGGTCTGCTGTAGCCCCATGGTCAAGGCATATATGAGAAAGCAATCAATGAACAACTAAAGTGCCACAACAAAAAACTGATGATTGATGCTTCTCATCTCTCTCCGTTCCTGTCTGTCTGTCCCTATCTATCCCTCTCTCTGACTGTCTCTGTAAAAAAAAAAAACACACAAAAAAACCTACTTTAATTCTATTAAATAAAGTCAGTTTCTTCTGGTTATAATAAAGTGTGCACATTATTTATCTTATGTCCACAGCCTGGGAAAAAATAGTTTGCAGAAACAGGATTTTACCTAAAGAGGAGGATAAGAGCTATACCATCAAATGTGCTGGCAACAACACAATACCAGAATTACATTCTAGAAACAGCAGTTGTAGGTGAAAAAGAATGAACTCTATTACAGTCAGCTATAAAATGTGGATACTACATATTTTATAAAGTTATTAGGAAATAAAATGAAATTATATACACACAGGGCTTAGATAAAAAAAGGACAGTTAATAAATATTCAATAAATGGTAGCTATTATTTACTAGTCAATTCATCTTCTGGGCCTTGATCTTCTCACTGTTAATAATAGGTATAGATTCTTATTGAAGGGATTATTTAAGTGTTGTACATAAAGTGATTGTACAAGCAAGCACTCAGTAAAATAATAGCATGGGACATAGGAAATGTTCTATAGAACAGTAAATTTCCCCTAAATCTATCTATTCAATGTCACTACACTATTCTCTAATTTCTTGGAAAGGATTATTAGTAAGAAGCTGAAGTCATAAAATAGTTAACTCTTCCCCCCCCCCAAGTGAGAAGTGGAGGGGGTGGGAGGCAGGCAGACAGACTCCCATCGGCATGCCCACTAGAGGGCGGCGCTCTGCCCATCTGGGGCGTTGCTCCACTGCAATTGGAGCCATTCTAGCACCTGAGGCCGAGGCCATGGAGCCATCCATCCTCAGTGCCCAGGCCAACTTTGTTCCAGTGGAGCCTTGGCTGCAGGAGGGGAAGAGACAGAGAGGAAGGAGAGGGGGAGGGGTGGAGAAGCAGATGGGCGCTTCTCCTGTGTGCCCTGGCTGAGAATCAAACTGGGGACTTCCACATGCCAGGCTCACGCTCTACTGCTGAGCCAACTGGCCAGAGATAACTTTTTTTTTTTTTTAAGGTGAGAAGAAGGGAGTTAGTGAGACAGACTCCTGCATGCACCCCAGCCGGGATCAACCGGGCAAACCCATTTGGGGTCAAATGCTGGAGTACCCAGCTATTTTTAGTGCCTGAGGCTAATGCTCTGGGACCTCAGCAGTGGGGGCTGCACTTGAACCAGTTGAGCCACTGCCTGAGGGAGGGAAAGCGGGAGAGACAGGGGAGTGGGAGTGGGAGAGAAGCAGATGGTTGCTTCTGTGTGCCCTGACTGGAGATCAAACCCAGGACGTCCATATGCTGGCCAATGCTCTATCCACTGAGCCACCAGCCAGGGCCTAAAATAGTTAACTTTTAAAAATTAATCATGCCCTGGCCGGTTGGCTTAGTGGTAGAGTGTCAGCCTGGCATGCGGAAGTCCTGGGTTCGATTCCCAGCCAGGGCACACAGGAGAGGCGCCCATCTGCTTCTCCACCCCTCCCCCTCTCCTTCCTCTCTGTCTCTCTCTTCCCCTCCCGCAGCCGAGGCTCCATTGGAGCAAAAGATGGCCCGGGCACTGGGGATGGCTCCTTGGCCTCTGTCCCAGGCGCTAGAGTGGCTCTGGTTGCAACAGAGCGACGCCCCGGATGGGCAGAGCATCCCCCCCCTGGTGGGCGTGCCGGGTGGATCCCGGTTGGGCGCATGCGGGAGTCTGTCTGACTGCCTCCCCGTTTCCAGCTTCAGAAAAATACAAAAAAAAAAAAAAAAGAATTAAAATTAAAATATTAATCATGACTTTCTGATCTCATGGGTATCTAACCAATGCTAATTTATAGAATTAGATAAAGAAGGCAAACTTCTCCTTCTGATAAATACACAAAAAGATGAAACATCTTACTCTGCTTCTATTATTTTTCTCATTTCTTAGATGTATTCGACTAGTGAGTATTTAATAGAACAACAGTGGAAGACTATTATTGTACACTAGCTAAAGGGAAATTCCTAAGAGAATAAGTGGATGTACTTTGCAGAAAACCTAAATCTGGGAAGGTATAAACAGTATGTTCAAGACTCATCTGGAGAAATTGTCAAATCTTTACAATAGGTTTTGTTGCTGAGAAAAAAATTCCTTTTGTGAATCCAGTTTATAATGATTTATTTATAGAATTGGGGAGTAGGAATCAATTGTAAAGCACTATGTATTATGGGGGGAAAGAGTGACCTGAGCTCTGGAAATGCCATTTCAAAAAGAAACACAAACTGCATGATTTAGTTGCAAAAAGTGTATGTAGGCCTGACCTGTGGTGGCAAAGTGGATAAAGCGTCGACCTGGAAATTCTGAGGTCGCCAGTTCGAAACCCTGGGCTTGCTTGGTCAAGGCACATATGGGAGTTGATGCTTCCTGCTCCTCCCCCCCTTCTCTCTCTCTCTCTCTCTCCTCTCTCTCTCTCTCTCCTTTCTAAAATGAATAAATAAAATTAAAATAAAATTTTAAAAAAAGTGTATGTAAATGTGATCAGTTCAGCTATGAGCTCAGAGTCTTTCAAAGAGACATGCAGATAGAGAAATAGACAATATCACTGACCAGACCCAATATGCATTTAAGTAACCCTTTTCCCATCTTTGCCCACATGCTGTGTCAATTTTTCCCTTTCATTAGAGCATTTCAAAACCAAGTTCTCTAGGTTATACCAATTAATCTCAAAGCAAAGAGGCTGGCATAAATCTGACATTTCTAGAATGCAGAATAAAAGGTTCTGCAGCTTTCAGTTGCCTATTTTTTAAAGAAAATAAAAGCTGGTTTGTTCACTTGCTCAGCAGCTTTAAAAACAGATACAAAGGTTTCATGCTGTCATAGTTTTATTTTAAAGAACAATACCAGTGAAAGTCAGGTAAGAAACTGAGTAACAAAAGCAAGATAGGAATATACAAAAGAAAACAAAAGTAGACACAATTTCATACAAGAAATATATTAAGCAACTAAGAATAACCATCCTATTTTCCACATAAATTAGTCCTAAAGCTAACTTTTTGTCCTGATTTTATTCTTTTCAATCCCTCACAGGAACACAGAGTACCCACCTCCTTCTGCAGGGCTAATAAATGGTACTTGATTTCTAAGAGCTTTCTTGATTTCTAAGGCATTCCTTAGGCACCTGCTCATTTCAGGTGCACCCCAGCATTCAAATATGCCAAAGAATTTTCTATGCGGATAAAAACATGTTCTTATGTTTGCTCTAGGTAATTAAGGACAAGGTAACAAAAGCTTTAGTTCATGGGGCACTGTAGATTTCATCCACTGGATTAGCTCTAAAAAAACTGGTAAGTGTTCAGTATAATTAGCTCAATATTCAGAATTATTAACTTGTTTCTATACTGACCTTTGCTTTTGATCCCAATGAAAAATCAGCCGTATTGTAGCTGCATGTCCCCAACTTTCCCCTAAAGAAAAAAGAATATAGTAATTGTATATTGCCTTACTGACTAGGTCTCTTAGAATGTCTCTGACCAAATAAAGTTTTACCTTGCTTAATTTAACATCATGAGAGTATACTTGGTTTCAAAAAACAAAAACAAACAAAAAAGCTCAACAGATGTTACTGGATAACATCCTGAGATTAATGGCTTTTTTACATATCAAAGGAAATACTGCAGATCAATATCTTCTATTTGTTTTTAGAAAACGTTATAGCTTAAATTAACATATTTGTTAATCTTCCTTAAATCAGGACTACTAACATATTTCTGACCCTTCCCCCCAGAAAAGCAAAAACTCTGACAGACTATTCTTAAAGATTTTTTTTTTTTTGGCAGAGACAGAGGGACAGATAGGGACAGACAGACAGGGAGAGATAAGAAACATCAATTCTTCGTTGCAGCTCCTTAGTTGTTCATTGATTAATTTCTCATATGTGCCTTGACCGGGGGCTACAGCAGACTGAGTGACCCCTTGCTCGAGCCAGCAACCTGGGGCTCAAGCTGGTGAGCCTTGCTCAAACCAGACGAGCCTGTGCTCAAGCTGGCGACCTCAGGGTCTCGAACCTGGGTCCTCCACATCCCAGTCCAACACTACCCACTGCACCACTGCCTGGTCAGGCTCTTAAAGGTTTTAATAGAAATAAATCTTGAGCCTGACCAGTGGTGACACAGTGGATAGTGTCGACCTGGGACCCTGAGGTTGCTGGCTAGAGCATGGGCTCATCCGGCTTAAGCACAGGCTCACCAGCTTGAGTGTGGGGTTGATGGCTTGAGTGCTTGAGCATGGGATCATAGACAGGATCCCATGGTCGCAGGCTTGAGCCTAAAGGTTGCTGGCTTGAGCATGGGGTCACTGGCTCGGCTGGAGTGCCCTGATCAAAGCTAGTCTTGTATGAGAAGCAATCGATGAACAACTAAAATGCCGCAAATATGAATTTGTTTCTCAGCTCCCTTCCTTCTCCACCCTACCTGTGTCTCTCTAAAAAGAGAGAGAGAGAGAGAGAGAGAGAGAGAGAGAAGAAATCTTGAAGCATTATATTCTAACAAAAACCATGACTGAGTTGTAGTAAAATTTGGATTTGAATGTATTCACCCTTTCTACTGCCTAAGATTGTGAGCTTTCTGAAGGCAAAAATCATCGTATGAACATTATAGGCTCAGGACCTGACACAACAGTTTGTTATATAGTAGATGCTGAATTAATGTTTGGTAACTGAAAGATGAGTATCTAAGAGCACTGTACTAAGATTTATTAGTGAATAAGACTGATACAGTATCTGCTTTCATGGAGTTGACACTATTCAAAAAGCATCAAATGAAAGAAGTAGAGCTAATATGTTTAACTGAAAATGTGTATCTGATTACCCACCCAATGCTGGTATCAGCAAGGCCTGATTTCTATCAATCTTTGTTGTCATCTGATTAGTTAAAATGACCTACAAAAACAAAATGTGAGAAAAGAGATCAGTCTCCCCTAGAACTTATCAATAGTTCTGTGATTTTTAGTATTCTGAATATAATCGAATTTAAAGAAAGACATATTTAAGTAATGAAAACATTTCTGATAATATTTTTTTCTTTTTTACAGAGACAGAGAGAGAGAGAGAGTGGAATAGACAGAGACAGACAGGAACAGAGAGATGAGAAGCATCAATTATTAGTTTTTCATTGCGCATTGCAATACCTTAGTTGTTCATTGATTGCTTTCTCATATGTGTCTTGACCGCGGGCCTTCAACAGACCGAGTAACCCCTTGCTCAAGCCAGCGACCTTGGGTCCAAGCTGGTGAGCTTTTTGCTCAAACCAGATGAGCCCACACTCAAGTTGGTGACCTCGGGGTCTTGAATCTGGGTCCTTGGCATCCCAGTCCGACGCTCTATTCACTGAGCCACCGCCTGGTCAGGCCGTTTCTGATAATTTTTAAAAAATGTATCAGACAAGAACAAAGATGCTTTCATTGTGAAAATGGAAAAATAAAAATAAAATAGATAATACATAAAGGCCCAATAAGACCATGCACAAGCCCTGGCCAGTTGGCTCAGCGGTAGAGCATCAGCCTAGCGTGTGGAGGACCTGGGTTCGATTCCCGGCCAGGGCACACAGGAGAAGCGCCTATTTGCTTCTCCACCCCTCCGCCGCGCTTTCCTCTCAGTCTCTCTCTTCCTCTCCCGCAGCCAAGGCTCCATTGGAGCAAAGATGGCCCGGGCGCTGGGGATGGCTCTGTGGCCTCTGCCTCAGGTGCTAGAGAGGCTCTGGTCGCAACATGGCGACGCCCAGGATGGGCAGAGCATCACCCCCTGGTGGGCAGAGCATCGCCTCATGGTGGGCGTGCCGGGTGGATCCCGGTTGGGCGCATGCGGGAGTCTGTCTGACTGTCTCCCCCTGTTTCCAGCTTCAGAAAAATGGAAAAAAAATAAAAATTAAAAAAAAAAAAAAAAAAAAGAAAAAGACCATGCACAAAACTTGATAAATGGCAGAATCAGAAAAATCCTTGCTTTTAAATTTAAGTTTTGCATAAGCCAATAGGAACAACCAGTCCAACAGCAGCAACATCAGCAGTGGTAATAAACACTTTTGAATACTTAATAACTGCCAGAAACTAAGCTAAGTGCTTCCCTTCATTATCTTATCTAATTTCTACAATCACTCTATGAATGAGGCATTATTGTTATTATTCCAGTTTAACACATGAGAAATCAAGTTTAGAAAGACTGAGTCTGGCCTGACCTGTGGTGGCGCAGTGGGTAAAGCGTCGACCTGGAATGCTGAGGTTGCCAGTTCGAAACCCTGGGCTTGCCCAGTCAAGGCCATATGGGAGTTGATGCCTCCTGCTCCTCCCCCTCCTCTCTCTCCCCCCTTCTCTAAAATGAATAAAATCTTAAAAAAAAAAAAAAAAAAAAAGACTGAGTCTGTGTTCTTCAGCAGTGTTGCCTCTCTGGAATATGTTTATTCAAAAGAATTTAAAATCCTTAATAAATAACTCAAAGTTTACATTTTTACAGAAGAAACAAATACAGAATTATGATTTTACAGAAATAAAAAAGAAACTAAGGCAGAGAATTATGAGAAGACACCTAAAGTCAAAGAATGTACTATATAAAAATATAAGAACTGGGAAAAAATAAAACCCAGAAATTAGGCCAAATGATGCCAAATTATGACCATGCTAATCTGCTGATAGTACAGGTGTGCTTTACTCACAGACGGCTCTACACGCTAAAATGATTGCTGATTCTTTTGGATTAAATAGTGGCCTGTACAAAAGATCCCATGTTTTGAAAGTAGTAGCTTTAAAGTAGAGAAAACAGAAGTGTTTAAGACTGACTTAATACAGTAAAAGTCAGATTATCTAGCAATCTTTTATCCAAAATGCTCCAGAAATGATTACTTTAAATACAAATCTTGCAACACAAATCTTCCCTCCAGATATGAGAGATATGACTGCCAGCTGAAATGGATAAAGCACTTCTATGAAAAGGTATCTACTTTGAAAAAGTCATCAGTTTCATACAAAAACTAAGAAAGAAAAGGCCATTTGGCTATTCCCACTGCAGTGGGAACACCCTAAAATTTTTGTTTACCTACAAAGGAGAAATATGTGATCCATCTAGATCTCAAGTAGGCCCTCACTGGATGACACGACTTTCTTCCCTTAAGTGCCACAGGGGCTTCCCCATGTGTTACCTCAGGCCGGGAATCTCAGGACAAGCTAAACAGAAGTTTAAATTGGCAATTAATTGAAATATATGACCAACTGGTCTCCTCGACATGCTCAATAATATAAATACCCTTTACTGTACATACTACTAAGCTTTTAAGCGCTAGCAACTGAGATAATTACTTATACTAGCACTTTTTGGTTAGAGGTGCACTATCCAACTCTGAAATCATTAGCTGCAACATGCTTTTAAAAATTAAAATCATAAAACTAGAAAATTCAGTTTCTCAGTACCACTAGCCATATTCAAGAGCCTAACAGCCATACAACTACTGTATTAAACTGAGCCTTTTCATCTGTGCAGAAAGTTCCATCAGATAGGGATAGGAAGCTAACCCATTCCATTTCTTGTGGAAAATATAAGTAAACATACTGCTTACCAGCTGTTCAACATCCCAAAATTAGAATTTGCAATGTTAGCAAATATTTATAAAATAATTACACTGCTTCTGCAAAAATGTTGGATTTATCAGAATCCAAATGAAAAGTATTGTGTCATTACTCCAAGGAATCTTTAAAATGGTGAAGAAACAATCACTTTGAGATTATTAACTTCATAAATACTTCCAAGTATCCTTAAATTGATAAGCAGATAAACAAAATGTGGTATATCAAGAAAACACAGAAGTAGTCGGTCGTTAGAAAGGTACTGATGTGTGCTGCAGCACGGGTGAATCTGGAAAACGGCGCGAAATGCAAGAAGCCAGACACGAAAGACCACACAGTGCATGATTCTACTTACGTAAGACTATCCGGAAAAGACAGATCCCTAACCACAAAAAGCAGACTAGTGGTTAAGAGCTAAAGGGACGTGCCTGACCAGGTGGTGGTGCTGCTAAAGGCCCTTGGTCAAGGCACATATGAGAAAGCAATCAATGAACAACTAAGGTGTCACAACGAAAAACTGATGATTGATGCTTCTCATCTCTCTCCGTTCCTGTCTGTCCCTGTCTATACCTCTCTCTCTCTCTCTCTCTCTCTCTGTCTCTGTAAAAAAAATAAATAAATAAAAAGTCAAATATCTTAAAAAAAAAAAGAGCTAAAGGGACGTGTAACGGGGGGGGGGGACAGGTAATGAGTAAGGGATTTCTTTTTGGGATGATGGAAATGTTCTAAAATCAGATAGTGGTGATGCTTGCACAACTCCAAATATGCTGAAAACCACTGAACTGTATACTTTAAAACAGTGAATTTCAGGGAGTGTTAATTATATCTTAATAAAATTGTCAAATAAGCACTTTTGTTAATAATCAAATAAATGCATCTATAAAAGGACTCTTCACATCAGCTTGGCAAAGATTTAAAAGATTCAAAGTTGGTAAAGATGTAGAAAAACAAAAATTACCATTCATTGCTGTAGAGAACATACTTTGGAACATACTTTCTGAGGGTAATTTGATAATATATAACAAAATATTTAAAATAGACGTAACCCTTTGGCTTACTACTTTCAGAAATAACTGAATGAATGAACAAAGAAGTATATATATAAGTCTGTTGATTGCAGTGTTTTATTTATATATATATTTTAAAGAATTTATTCATTTTAGGAGAGAGAGAGAGAGAGAAGGCAAGGAGAAGCAGGAAGCATCAACTGCCATATGTGCCTTGACCAGGCAAGCCCAGGGTTTCAAACTGGCAACCTCAGTGTTCCAGGTCGACACTTTATCCACTGCACCACCACAGGTCAGGCGACTGCAGTGTTTTAAATGGTGAAAAATTGGAGTCAACTTTAAAGACAATCAACTGGGAAGTTTTTAAAAACTACAATCATACAACAAAATACTATGTAGCTGTTGCCTGACCAGGCGGTGGCGCAGTGGATGGAGCATAAGACTGGGATGCAGAGGACCCAGGTTCAAGACCCCGAGGTTGCCCCGAGGTTGCCAGCTTGAGTGTGTACTCATCTGGTTTGAGCAAAGCTCACCAGCTTGGACCCAAGGTCGATGGCTCGAGCAAGGGGTTACTCCGTCTGCTGTAGCCCCACAGTCAAGGCACATATGAGAAAGCAATCAATGAACTAAGCTGTTGCAACAAAAAACTAATGATTGATGCTTCTCATCCCTCTCCGTTCCTGTCTGTCTGTCTGTCCCTATCTATCCCTCTCTGACTCTCTGTCTCTGAAAAAAAAAATACTATGTAGCTGTTAAAAAAGGTAGACATATAGCCTGACCTGTGGTGGCACAGTGGATAAAGCATCAACCTGGAAATGCTGAGGTCGCCGGTTCAAAACCCTGGGCTTGCCTGGTCAAGGCATATATGGGAGTTGATGCTTCCAGCTCCTCCCCCCTTCTCTCTCTGTCTCTCCTCTCTCTCTCTCTCTGTCTCTCCCTCTCCTCTCTAAAAAATGAATAAATAAATAAATAAAAAAGAAACAAAGATTAAAAAAGGTAGACATATAAAGTAATATATGTGGAAACATGTTCACAATGTATTAAGTGAATGAAATACTGCTTTGCATAATAGCATGCATAAGTGATCTTATTTAAAAACATGTTTATATATGCATATGCATATGCACATAATCAGTTTGGGAAAATGTATACCAAACACCAATTATCTCTGGGTAATAGATAATATAATTGCGTACTTTCTACATTTTGATAGTTTAGAATTTTTTTTTACAGCAAGCACATAACTTAAAATTGTAAAATGTATTTATTTTCAAAAGTCATACATGCTTCTATAGCTGCTACAAAAAAATTAAAAATCAAGCTAAGAAGAATTTATAACATGAGAGAGGAAAATATGTCCTCAACCCCACAATATCCTATCTCTAGAAATAACCACTGTTAATGTTTTGGTCCTTTCCTTATTTTTCTTCACAAATATAAATAGAAATGCTCAGATAATTTTTAATTTTCTCAAAAATCGGATCCACTGAATGTACTGTTATGCTACTTAAACCTTTTTACTTAAGCATATACATGGATATACCTTGTTCCATGTTAGTGCGCATATATTTACATTACTCTCCTTAAACACTCTATAGTATTCCATGTTGTTTGGATTACTTTTTTAATCAGGAAAGATAAAGCCATTTCTGTTCAAAACAAACACCTAAGGAATTGTGCAGAACATTAGTCTTGAGTGCCCCCTACTGGAGGCTCTTCATTGATAGTAACAACACATAAAATTGCAAATTAATGGCAAGAAAGAATTCAAAAGGAGGACACTATGCTTTTCAGCACATGACAAAAAAAATCTAGTAACTCAGAAGAGAAGATGTATGTTTTGAAACAATTTTATCGAAGAATTCTTTATTTATTTCTACAGGCATGTGCTAAGGACTTGGGGTAAAGACAAAGAAACCAAGTTAAGCAGTTCAACCTCCCATCTCCCTCATGGACCAGGCTGTCTGTCTGTGTTAGTGGTGGGACAGGGCTGCAGAGTGGGACGTGCTGGCAAACAGGAAGCTAAAAAAAGTTTTTACTTCACTCCTTTTTATCTCTTCAGTTTTGAAGTTACCTTTACCTCTCTTGTCACATTCCAAATCTGGAAGCGGTAGCTCCACCTCTATAAACATCTTAGTTGTTTACACTCTGTAATTTTCCAATCTACTCGAGTCTGTGATTATACACTATGTAATAATCAAAGACTCGGAGTAAAAGAAAAAATTGGAATGTTGAAAAAACTTACCTAAAACACAACAAGTATATGTGAACAAAGAAAACACTGGAATTACTAAAGGTAGCATTTCTTCTTGATAAACTGATAAACAACACTTATGACTGGAATTAATTTTTTATAATAAAACAAAACTATACTCAAACCTGTCTATGTTATTTGCTTTTAGTGAGACAAATTCTATTCTGTTTCTAGACATTAATATTTGATACATTCTTATAAAAATTTTGCTATAAAATTCTCTAATTAATTATACTTACAGCTAATCTGTGATTATTTGCAAGGCTGATCATTTGCTGGGCTAGGCCATTTAGTAATCGAGTACGAAGGGATAGGTCATCAAGGTCATGACGAAAAGGAAAAGCAATACCATCCACTATCACTAATCGAACCTAAATACAGAACAGACAATGATATTAGGTTTGCTATTAAAAATAAAATTTATAACAAAAAGCATAACCCACTGTATAAAAAAAACAATAAAAAACCCTTAAAATTCAGGGTTCTTTTTTTACAGGGACAGAGAGAGAGTCAGAGAGAGGGATAGATAGGGACAGACAGACAGGAACGGAGAGAGATGAGAAGCATCAATCATCAGTTTTTCGTTGTGACACCTTAGTTGTTCATTGATTGCTTTCTCATATGTTCCTTGACTGCGGGCCTTCAGCAGACCGAGTAACCCCTTGCTCGAGAGCCAGCGACCTTGGGTCCAAGCTGGCGAGCTCGGGGTCTCGAACCTGGGTCCTCTGCATCCCAGTCTGACGCTCTATCCACTGTGCCACCGCCTGGTCAGGCACAGCATTCTTTTTCCAACTCTACACAACCTTTATTTTGTATATTACATATCTACTCACCTGACCAGGCGGTGGCACAGCGGACAAAGCATCAGACTGGGAGGCAGAGGACCCAGGTTCAAAACCCCAAGGTCGCCAGCTTGAGCACGGGCTCATCTGGTTTAAGCAAGGCTCACCAGCTCAAGCCCAAGGTTGCTGGCTTGAGCAAGGGGTCATTGGCTCAGCTGGAGCCCCCGAGGGCAATGCATGTATGAGAAAGCACTCAATGAACTAAAAAGTGCTGCAACTGCCTGACCTGTGGTGGCACAGTGGATAAAGCGTCAACCTGGAAACACTGAGGTTGCCGGTTCAAAACCCTGGGCTTGCCTGGTCAAGGCACATATGGGAGTTGATGCTTCCTGCTCCTCCCCCCTTCTCTCTCTCTCTCTCTCTCCCTCCCTCTCTCCCCTCTATAATGAATAAATAAAATCTTTAAAAAAAAACAAAAACTCACCCTTCTTAAAAAAAAAAAAAAAAAAAAAAGTGCTGCAACTATGAGTTGATGCTTCTCATCTCTTCCCCCTTCCTGTCTGTCTGTCCTGATCTGCCTGTCTCTCTCTCACACACACACACACACAAATTACATATCTATTCATACAATGCTTTTTGTACAAATTACCAAAAATTAAATGTACTCTGGTTTGATCATTTATCCACTTAGAAAAGTAAGTTAGCCCTGGCTCGATAGGTCGGTTGGTTAGCACATCATCCTGATATGCAAAGCTTGTGAGTTCAATCCTCAGGGCACATACAGGAACAGATAGATGTTTCTGTCTCTTTCTCTCCTTTTCTCTCTCTCTAAAATCAATCAGTAAAAATATTTTTAGCCTAATCTGTGGTGGGGCCATAATAAAACACCGACCTGGAATGCTGAGGCCGCTGGTTCGAGGCCCTGAGCTTGCCCAATCAAGGCACATACAAGAAGCAACTACAAGTTGATGCTTCCCGCTCCTCCTCGCCTCCTCTCTCTCTCTCTCTCTCTCTCTCTCTCTCGATATCAACTGAGAGATTCAGGAACTTTGATCTGTTCCCGTATGTATCCTGACCAGAGATCAAACTGGCAACCTCTGAGCTTTGGGATGATGCTCTAATAACTGAGCCATCTGGCCAGGGCCAATCAATGTTTTTAAAAAAGTATGTAACTCAGCAAAATTAAAAAGAAGCACCTGCCACTATACAGATTTTAAAGGGATATTTTTACATTGATAAAAAGCCCTTCTGAAGTGTTAAACAAGTTTCTCAATTAAATACATCACTTTACCTTCAGGATCTTTTTTATGTTAAAAAAAAACCCTCTTCAAATATCAAATTATAATACTTTCTTCAGAAACTTAATGGTATGCTTTTTTCCCCTTAATATTAATTTTTTCTAGTGATTTGAGAGAGACAAAGGAGAGAGCAACAGAAAGAGGGAAAGGGAGAAAAAAAAAGGGAGAGAGGGAGAGGGAGAGGGGTAGGGGTAGGGGGGGAAGAGAGAGAGAGAGAGAGAGAGAGAGAGGCATCAACTCGTTCCACTTAGTTCCATTTAGTTGTGTGCTCATTGATTGCTTCTCATATATGCCCTGACCAGGGACTGAACCCACGACCTTGGTTCGCTAGATAGCAGCAGCAAAAGGGAAGTTTTATATTTCACTTTATACCTCTCTTTACAGTTTGTTTGATATGACCTATTCCACCATTACTGGAGGTGGAAGCTCTTTCTTTGTTATTTCAATTTCTTACTTTGGGCATAATATTAGTATATTTGTGCTAAATAAATGTAAATATAAATAAATTGTAGGACAAGTAAGGAAGAGATTTTCTAAATTGGCTTATTGGACATCGTACTATTTACTTATTTTTCATGCTAACCAAACACCTCCAAAGATACTTGGTTAATTATATTTCAGTACTTTGAGCCATACCTTTGAGTGCTCTAAAAGGAAGTCTGAAAGGAGATAAACTTGTGCCAGTAGCTCTGGATAGTCATGACAACGAAAATAATAAATATGGGAAAGTATATTTTCAAGAGTGAAATTCTCCAAAGCCTTTGGGTACACTAAAAGAAACAACAAAACAAACTTAAAATAATTAGTTTTACCAGTTTTGATATATTGGTGACTACAGAAAAACAATACCTTTGAATAACAAAATGTTTCACTACAAATTACAAAATGCTTTGACTTTAATTAAAAGATGAGAAAAATTGTAGCAAAACTACTATGAACTATCATTTCATAATTCCTTTCCTCTTATTTTCACCTTTTCCACTCTTTCATATTAGTCTATCTAGAAATTTTTATACACATATACAACTAGTTTTAATGCCTGTATTTTCATGTTTCTAGTTAGTGGTTTCCAATAAATATAAGTAACATAATGAAATTCTTTCTTTTTTTTTTAGTGAGAGAGAAAGAGATGAGAAGCATTAACTCCTAGTTGCAGCACGTTAGTTGTTCATTGATTGCTTCTCATATGTGCCTTGACCAGGGGGCTCAAGCTGAGCCAGTGACCCTGCGCTCAAGCCAGGGACCTTGGGCTCAAGACAGTGACCTGATCCCATGGTGAGTTTGCACTCAAGCAGGTGATCTCATAGTTTCTAACCTGGGACCTCAGCATCCCAGGTCGAAATTCTGTCCACTATACTAACACAGGTCTGGCTCTTTCTTGTTTTTTTTCCTAGGACTAAAAACTAATAGTTAAAAGGAAAAATCTTCAAGAGAAACAAAACATTTTCCCCTTAAATGCTATAATACAATAATTTAAATAAAAACGATTTATATATATATATATTTTTTTTTTTTTTTTTTTCTTGGTATTTTTCTGAAATGAGAAGGGGGGCAGCAGACAGACTCTCACATGCGCTAGACCAGGATCCACCCTGCATGCCCACCAGGGGGCAATGCTCAACCTATCTGGGGCGTTGCTCCACTGCAACTGGAGCTATTCTAGTGCCTGAGGTGGAAGCCATGGAGCCATCCTCAGCACCCGGGCCAACTTTTGCTCCAGCAGGAGGGGAAGAGAGAGATAGGATAGGGGGAAGGGTGCAGAAGCAGATAGGCGCTTCTCCATGTGCCCTGGCCAGGAATTGAACCCCGGACTTCCACACACTGGGCTGATGCTCTACCGCTGAGTCAACCGGCCAAGGTTATATATATTTATTTTATTTTATTTTATTTTTCTTAAGTGAGAGTAGGGGAGATAGACAGATTCCCACATGCACCCTGACCAGGATCCACCTGGCAAGCCCCGTCTGGGGCCAATGCTGGAATTCACCAAGCTATTATCAGTATCCAGGGCCATTGTTCAAACCAAGAGAGCCACTGGCTGCGAGAGGGGAAGAGAGAGAAAAGGGGTAGAGAAAGGGGGAGAGAAGCAGATGGTCACTTCTCATGCGTGCCCTGACTGGAGATTGAACTGAGGACATCTACACGCTGATGCTTCCCTCTCCCTTTCTTTCTTTCTCTCTCTCTCTCAAATCAATAAAATCTTAAAAAAAAAAATCAATATACTAAATGCATTGAATATAGTGAAAGTGAATGCACTGAGACAACATTTTATATTAAAGTCTCCAACAGCCTGACCTGTGGTGGTGCAATGGATAAAGCATCAACCTGGAATGCTGAGGTCACCGGTTCAAACCCTGGGCTTCACCAGTCAAGGCACATATGGGAGTTGATGCTTCCTGCTCCTCCCCCTTCTTTCTCTCTCTCTCTCAAAATGAATAAAATAAAGTCTCCAACAAAATTAGTTTACACTTGGCAGGCCCAAGTATAATTGGAGGGTTGGGGAATACAGAGGGACAAATATATGGTGATGGAAAATGATTTGACTTTGGGTGATGGGCACACAGAGCAATCAACAGTTCAAATGCTCTAGAAATATTTACCTGAAACCTATGTACTCCTGTTGATCAATGTTACCCCATTAAATTATATTTCTAAATAAAATTAATAAAAATTTAAAAATTGAGTTATGTCAGAAAAACTATAAACATTTTAAAATGGTGGTTTAAAAAGAAAAGTATGGTTTGAAGTCACACAGTCTGCCCTCGAGCTGCTGCAGTTAGAAGTAGAGGCCATTAAAGGGGAAAAAAAAGTCAATCCAGGTTGTGGTACTTCTCATTTTGTAAGACTGGGTATGAGAATTTAATACCAGTACATTGTCACAGCATTAAGTTTCACTTTCCAAATGGTCTCTCACTAAAGCTTGAGATGAGAACAAATGCAAATTTATTTTATTATAGAGAAATAAAGAGAATCACTTGCTAACTTACCCTCTCCCATCTGTGTTCCTGCGATAAGCTGAAGGTGCTGAATGCAGGCAGTAGCAAGGTCTACCACTCTATCAACCATAAAACTTCCCTCTGTGTCAATAAAAACTGCTTCGCCTTCCACTCCTCCAAAACATTCTGGTATCTGCACATCTACAGCCAACTGCATACTGTATCAAGAGAAAGAAGTCAAATAAACAAATCGTTAACATGATCTTTTAAGGTAGTGCTTTTCAAACGCCAGATCACCACCCATTAGGTACCAGTAAATATTTTATAAATACAAATATACTCCCCCAACAACAGAGACGACTGATTCTCCATGACTCCAGATATGTACACGTGAATCAACTGATGCTTGGATTAGAAAAAGGGGATGCCTATAAAATGATTAAGGAATTTCAGTGGTTTTTTAGGCCTCTGGGAATGGAACCCTTTCTTATTATATATAAATCTACTTTCAGACATTTAACTTTCAAATATATTCTCTGGTATTAATTAATGTAGTAACTCTTCAAGATGGAGCGCTAAAGTAATACAAATGTTAAGTTGGTTTTTGTTTGATGCATGTATGCACATACAAAAAATTATGAACACATTCATGCCTTCTTTGGTCTGACAGGACAATACTCTATACTAATATAAAATGTTATGAAGCCCACCCTTAAGAAGGGAACGTTTTATTTTACCATAATTGTGTTTTTCCAACACCTGGTGCACCACAAATTTCTGTTATTTTGGTTAAGGGCACTCCACCCCCAAGAACATTATCAAGTGCTGAACAGAAGGTTATTATGAAGTTCTGCGTGTGCTCCTGCTCAAGAAGATCCAGTGCTGTACAATTCTTGCCTGACTCAGCTGTACCAGCAAGTCTTGATTTATCTGTGACACATTCTCTTCTGATTATTTGCAGAGTTTCTAAGGCTTCCTCTTTAGATATCCCAATTTCTAAAAAGTAGAATAAGAAAAATAAAACCTTACTTATTTTAGTGATTTAGAACAGTATAACATTGCCTTACCTGTGGTGGCACAGTAAAGTGTCAACCTAGAATGCTGAGGTCACCAGTTTGAAACCCCAGCTTTGCTGGGTCAAGGCACAAAAGAAAAGCAATTATTAAAAATTGATAGGCCTGACCTGTGGTGGCGCAGTGGATAAAGTGTCAACCTGGAAATGCTGAGGTTGCCGGTTCAAAACCCTGGGCTTGCCTGATCAAGGCACATATGGGAGTTGATGCTTCCTGCTCCTCCCCCCTTCTCTCTCTCTCTCTCTCTCTCTCTCTCCCCCCCCTCTCTATAATGAATAAAATCTTTAAAAAAAAAATTGATGCTTCCCGCTCCTCTCCCCTGCTTTTCTCTCTAATATCAAAATAAAGAAAATCTTAAAAACAAATAGAAAAGCTCTGGCTGGTTGGCTCAGTGGTAGAGCATTAGCCCGGTGTGTGGATGTCCCGGATTCAATTTCCGGCCAGGGCACACAGAAGTGCCCATCTCCTCCCCTCCCCCTCTTTCTTCTCTCTCTCTCTCTTCTCCTCCCCTCCTGCAGCCATGGAGCAAGTTGGTCCCAGGCGCTAAGGCTAGCTCCATGGCCTCTGCCTCTTTGAAGAAAAAAAAAAAAAAAGGCTCTGGTTGCAAGGGTACATCGCCCCCTAGTGGGTTTGTTTGCCAGGTGGATCCTGGGTGGAGGCACATGCGGAGTCTGTCTCTGCCTCCCCTCCTCTCACTAATAAATAAATAAATAAATAATAAATAAATAAATAAATAAAACAGTGTAACATGTTATTTGGTTTTCTTCATTTAAGTTTTAGTTTTTATATAAAAGAGAAATGCCAAGAGTAGAGAAACAGCCTGACCAGGTGGTGGTGGTGCAGTGGAAAGTGTTGGTATGGGATCCTGAGGACATAGGTTTGAAACCCAGAGGTTGCCAGCTTGAGCATGGAGTCACTGGCTTGAGCATGGGATCATAGACGTGACCCCATGGTCACTGGCTTGAGCCCAAAGGTCGCAGGCATGAGCAAAGGGTCACAGGCTCGGCTGGAGCCTCCAAGTCAAGGCACATATAAGTCAATAACAACTAAGGTGCCGCAATGAAGAATTGATGCTTATCTCTCTCCCTTCCTGTCTTTCTCACACTCTCTCTCTCCCCCGCCACCTCTCTAAAATGAATATAATTTTTAAAAAAGCCCATCAAACTTTGGGGGACACAATGTGTGATGTAAGATTTAAAACAACTAGTTAACATTGGGTCTACATTTATTTTTGACCACAGGTTGTAACCCCTTTATTTTACATTAAGGGCAATGACTTAAAATTCTCTTCTCTCTTGATAGCATAGTTCTAAGCATACCATAATATAATGCAGGGGTCCCCAAACTTTTTACACAGGGGCCAGTTCACTGTCCCTCAGACCGTTGGAGGGCCCAACTATAAAAAAAACTATGAACAAATCCTTATGCACACTGCACATATCTTATTTTAAAGTAAAAAAATAAAACGGGAATACAATATTTAAAATAAAAAACAAGTAAATTTATTTATTTAATATTTTATTTATTGATTTTTTAGAGAGAGAGGAGTGTGAGAGAGAGATAGAGAGAGAGAGAAGGGGGAGGAGCAGGAAGCTTCGACTCCCATATGTGCCTTGACCGGGCAAGCCCAAGGTTTCGAACTGGCAACCTCAGTGTTCCAGGTCGACACTTTATCCCACTGCGCCACCACAGGTCAGGCCAAGAACAAGTAAATTTAAATCAACAAACTGACCAGTATTTCAATGGGAACTATGCTCCTCTCACTGACCACGAATGAAAGAGGTGCCCCTTCCAGAAGTGTGGCGGGGGCCGGATAAATGGCCTCAGGCGGCCCGCGGGCCGTAGTTTGGGGACCCCTGATATAAAGGGTACAGAGAGACTGACCACAGACAGCTTTATTTTTGTATGCCTCAGGATGCAGTAGTTCCCACCAAGGTATTATCTTCAGTGTTCTGGAATGTGAGATTTAAGTTATTTTTTTCTTTTTTAAAATTATTTTTTTGGGGGCGAAATATTGATTTGCTGTTCCATCCATTGGTTTTCTTTTTTTCCCCAGAAGAAAGAAAATAGCTATGCATTTTAGTACTTTTTTTTTTTTTTTTTGCATTTTTTCTGAAGCTGGAAACGGGGAGGCAGTCAGACAGACTCCCGCATGCGCCCAACTGGAATCTACCCGGCATGCCCACCAGGGGGCGATGCTCTGCCCCTCTGGGGCTCGCTCTGTTGCATCCAGAGCCATTCTCCGCCTGAGGAAGAGGCCACAGAGCCATCCTCAGCGCCCGGGCCGTCTTTGCTCCAATGGAGCCTTGGCTGGGAGGGGAAGAGAAAGAGAGGAAGGAAAGGGGGAGGGGTGGAGAAACAGATGGGCACTTCTCCTGTGTGCCCTGGCCAGGAATTGAAACTGGGATTCCTGCACACCAGGCTGATGCTCTACCACTGAGCCAACTGGCCAAGGCCGCATTTTAGTATTTTTAATGGCATTTTCCCCCTGCTTTTTTGACCAAAGGACAAATTTTCATTTTGCACTGTACCCAGTGCATTATGTATTTGGCTCTGGGTAGTCAACACCTTCAGTTCTGGCAGGTGGACCAGAGGGCAGTCTGGGTTCAGCAGACCTTTCTGTAGTAAAATTTGATATAATGTCTTCCTGGAGTTATAGTCACTGGTGTTTGAAGCATTGGTGTCTTGGTTTTACTTTTCTTTTCTGTCCCTAGCTGGCCGCTTGCCTCTTCTCTCCAAAACAAGTTCTGTAGCACCAGCAGTATGACTGCTGTTACAGACTTTCTGATCAAAATGAGCGATTTAGGGTGTATTACTTCTCACCCATCCCATAATTCATTCTCCCATTCTCTGCTTATAAGCTTTCACTTCCTTTGCAACTGAGGGCACTCTCCCCCCCTCTTCCCATTCATTCTTCTCTGCCTGTCGGTTGTTTCTTGTAAGTGCCCTGACCAGGAATCAAATCTGCAACTTTGGCATGCCAGAACGATGCTCTGAGGTTTAGGGTTTTTTCAGTGTTACATAAAAGAAACGATATCTTCTTTCTACTGTTTTCTTCAGATCTAGGGATTCTTTTTCTTTTTCCACTTTTAGTGTCTCTAGTCCTATCACTAATCCTTTACTTCTCAAATTTTTTCCCTGTCCCTTAGATTTGGGAAGAACGAAAATTAGGCTATGAGCCCTGGCTGGTTGGCTCAGTAGTAGAGCGTCGGCCTGGCGTGCGGGAGTCCGGGGTTCGATTCCTGGCCAGGGTACACAGGAGAAGCGCCCATCTGCTTCTCCACCCCTCCCCCTCTCCTTCCTCTCTGTCTCTCTCTTCCCCTCCCGCAGCCAAGGCTCCATTGGAGCCACGATGGCCCGGGCGCTGAGGCTGGCTCTGTGGTCTCTGCCTCAGGCGCTAGAATGGCTCTGGTTGCAACAGAGCAACGCCCCAGAGGGGCAGAGCATCGCCCCCTGGTGGGCATGCCGGGTGGATCCTGGTCGGTGCATGAGGGAGTCTGACTGCCTCCCCGTTTCCAACTTCTGAAAAATACAAAAAAAAAAAAAAAAAAAAAAAGGAAATTAGGCTATTTGAGTTCCAATCCTGGCTCCACACTTCCTAGTCCGGTCATGAAAAGTTACTTAACCTCCCCAAGCATCATCAGTTCTTAAACATCTGTATACTGGACAGGGTCCACATTAAGAGTGTTAGTTCTTTTTAGCATCAATGAGATAATCCTCAGAGCATTCAGCAGGCACTGGCAGAGAAAGCAATTAGTAAAGGCTTCGAAGACCACAGTTCTAACCATGAAAACCATGTTTAAGTGTAGCCAAGAAGCCTTTCACTTTGTAAGGTGGACTGCAGCAGAAAATGCGGAGACTCGGCTGCAGCCGGAGGGCGGGAGAAGACATGGTGGCGGCACAGACGCCGGCCAGTGTACCACGGCTTAATGTCGGGAGTCGTTACCTTTGCTGAGCTCGGAAGGTTTCACCTCCAACAATTCTTCAGCAGTCTGGAAACCTGCAGATACCATCTTAACCCGCACCGCTGGGGACAGGGGAAAACTCAGTAAACCCCGCTGCATTTCAAAGCCGGACGTCTACGCGCGCAGTCGCAAAGAACCGCTCCACTCCAGACAGCGGGGCCCGGCTGCGCCCGGCCGCGGCCGCGTGACGTCAGGCGTAAAGCGGAAGGGGCGGGGCCTGCGGCCTGGCTGCACGCGGCCTTGGGCTTTGCGGCTCTGCGGAGGCAGACTAAAGTTTCACACGACAGCACCGTTTCTGTCGTGAATCTTCGAAATTCCGTGACGGTTTCCCCATTAAAAGTACATCCTGACATTGAAAAGATAGCTGGAGACCCCAGGATGGAGATCCAGGCTCAGTGGGTCCTACATCCCGCATTTTCTCACCACTGCCCTGGCCCGTTGGGTGAAACCTCAGGGCTGTTCATGGGAATGATCACTGGGGTGGGAGTAATGCGCCCACACACCGGCCATTTACCGGTTTCGCACATGAAACGGACGTATAGAGGTTAATCTGGGCCCCTGTTACAGAGTTCCAGTCCCTTGGCTCTTCTTGCCTGCTGTCCCCTCTTCCTCGTCCCCTCGCCTTTCCCGCCCTCGCGAGGCATTGTGGGCCGACCGGACCCCTCCGCGGGTGTCGCTTGGCGCCCAATTCCTGCACCCCCCCACAACTGGACGCCATTCTGAGACTTGAGAACGTTAGTTCTTAACCGCCTGCCAAGCTTAAAAAGTAGCTGGAAAAGTAAGCAAGTAATGTCCCCATAGTGGGCTGGGCATGGGCTCCCCTTGTTCTGAGACGGAGTGGTTGGGCTACGCAAGAGCTCCTCTTCTGGTCCAGAGCTGGAGAGGGACTGCTTCTAACACAGAACTGGGAGGGACTTGAGACGTGGTTTACGAAGTCTCTCCTCGCCTAGGTGAGTTACGGTTTCTTTCGAGAAGTAATTCATTCCCTACCTTTGAGCAACGATTTTTTTTTCCTGATGAAAGGTATTCCCTAAACAGGGCACACCAGAGCCCTTTAAGTACATAATTTCTGAAGAAGAAAACACGTTTTAACTGTGACATCTTAGGACAAGCGGTGCAGGTCACCAGCCATGAAAACTGAGTACATCTAGTACATGGCTGGAGGAAAAAAGATAGACAACCGTTAGAAATGTAGTAATATTTTCTACTGAACTCTATGTACCCAGCAGCAAGGAAGCCCTACCCTAGAGACTTAGCCAAGAATGAGGTCAGCTAACCGCACCTCTCCCGCCCTTGTAAACGCTGCTTGCTTGCTTAGCCTAGATAACCACCCTATAAAAAGGAGCCATTTTAGAAGCTCGGGGCTGCAGTGTTCCCTTGCGTGGGTTATCTGCAGTCCCTGCGCAGGTTTGCAATAAAACTTATAAAATTCACTTTGGGTTTGCTGTGGTCTGTCTCCTGGGATGTAACACTGACCACTTTAGCAAATCCTACACATTCCAAATGCAACCGTTCCACCAGAAAGAAAGGGGACACAGGAGCTCATAGCAGTTTTACTGAAGCCAAAATGAAAGCCTTGTACCCTTTTTATACCACGAGCTACCTCCAGATTGTGAGCTCCTCTTGGGGTAGGTGGAGAATTCGAGAATTGGTTTTCATATCCCATTTGGTAGGGCAGAGAAAGGCCAGTAGGACTGCTCAAAATGTGGTGGTTTGTCGTTCAGTATGTTGCCTGACCTCTACAGTGATTCACAACTGGCCACGCGGTGGACGTTCTGTAAATGTTGCCTGTAGGGAGGAGAGCTCATGCTTATGCTTGTAAAGCAACCGAGGTCTCGGGGGAAGGAAGAGATGGCGTTAACACGGTAGCTCTTCAGTTAGTTTGATCGGGTAGGTTGTGTTTAGAATTGTTTCATTGTCATTGGAGAGTTAAGAAACTAGCTGACTCTTATCTATAGCTATACAATTACGTGTTATTTATATCTTATTCTGACCCTTGAATTGCTTGTAATTATTGTCTTCATCATCATTCTTAAGATTTTTTAAAAAGACTTTATTGATTTTACAGAGCGAGGAGAGGGAGGGCTGGGGAACCGAGAAATATCCACTCATAGCTGCTTCACCTTAGTTGTTCATTGATTTCTTTTTATAAAGTTTTTTTTTGTGTGTGTGTGTGTTTTTAATTATTTTTATTTATTTATTTTAGAGGGGGGAGAGAGAGAGAGCGAAGGGGGGGAGGAGCAGGAAGCTTCAACTCCCATATGTGCCTTGACCGGGCAAACCTAGGGTTTTGAACCGGCGACCTCAGTGTTCCAGGTCGACGCTTTTATCCACTGCGCCACCACAGGTCAGGCATTCATTAATTTCTTGTCATATGTGCCTTCACCCGGCAAGCCAGGGGCTTCAAACCAGCGACCTCAGTGTTACAGTTAGATGCTTTGTCCACTGAGCCACCACAGGCCAGGCAAGATTTTTTTTTTTAAGCCTGTATAATCAGGCTTTCAAATTAGGATCCAGGTTTATGGGGCCATGCAGCAGGAGCTAACAAAACCATAGGATTTATATGGAAGGTGCAATTTCCTTCCTGTAGAGTTGGGTTTTCTCAAATATTTTTTAGAGAAGAATTGAATGATTTAATTAGCAAGCCCTTTAAAATGTTTTCTGTTACATGAACTTTAATATATTGTAGAGTGAAATACAAACATAAAAATTTAAGATCAGGCCTGACCTGTGGTGGCGCAGTGGATAAAGCGTCGACCTGAAAATGCTGAGGTTGCCGGTTCAAAACCCTGGGCTTGCCTGGTCAAGGCACATATGGGAGTTGATGCTTCCAGCTCCTCCCCCCTTCTCTCTCTCTGTCTCTCCTCTTTCTCTCTCCTCTCTAAAAAAAAAAAAAAAAAAAAAAAAAGTTTAAGATCAGCCTGACCAGGTGGTGGTGCAGTGGATAGAGTGTCGGACTGGGATGCAGAGGACCCAGGTTTGAGACCCCGAGGTCGCCAGCTTGAGTGTGGGCTCATCTGGTTTGAGCAAAAACTCACCACCTTGGACTCAAGGTTGCTGGTTCGAGCAAGGGGTTACTCCTTCTGCTGAAGGCCCGTGGTCAAGGCACATATGAGAAAGCAATCAATAAACAACTAAGGTCTCGCAATGAAAAACTGATAATTGATGCTTCTCATCTCTCTCCATTCCTGTCTGTCTGTCCCTGTCTATCCCTCTCTCTGACTCTCTCTGTCCTTGTAAAAAAAAAAAAAATTAAGATCATAAGACTTTCGAAGAAAGATCCTGTTTAAACTGAATACTTCAGTAGTTTTTTTAAATTTTTTTATTTATTCATTTTAGAGAGGCAAAGTGTGTGTGGGGGAGAGAGAGAGAGAGAGAGAAGGAGGGAAGAGCAGGAAGCATCAACTCCTATATGTGCCTCGACCAGGAAAGCTCAAGGTTTTGAACTGGCAACCTCAGATTTCCAGGTCAACACTTTATCCACTGAGCCACCACAGGTCAGGCAGTATACTTCAGTAGTTTCCTGGGTATATGTTTTTATTTTCACTTGCAATTGGGATTATGTTCTGAAAAAGTTTGAGAGGCACTGTGATGGACATATGAATTGGTTTTTATAACATTTCTAGAAATTACAACTGTGAGACTTTCAGCAAGTTTATTCAGTTTTCTCACCTATAACTAGAAGATAATATTTCATGGGGTTTTGCCGTGGCCAGGGTAGCTTATCTTTGTGTATAAACGTGTGTGTATAATTTTTTATTTTTTAATATGGGAGCTTCACAACTTTGCATTTCATCCTTGTGCGTGGGCCATTCTAATCTCTGTATCTTTCCAATTTTAGTGTATATATTGCCTAAGCGAGCCCCTGATATTTATTATGTGGACGTGAAATATGGAGATTATTAACCATTGCTTAAGACAGGATATACAGTACTCTTTTCAAAGAGTGTATTATGATTCTAGGAGGGCTCAGGAGTTTTTCATAGAATGGATTCTCTGTAGTCTTGTTCTGGATTCATAGGCACCTGTGACAAACCAAAAGGATGACCCTAGAAGTGTTGAGCACGGGAAGGTTAAGGATAGGTCGAACACCACTCATTCTTGCCTGGGAGCGGAGACACTCTTATGAAGGTGGATTTCCAGTGGTGAAGGCCATCATTATACTCTCGCTGTGCAGATAGCCCCCTGCAACTTCTTCAAATGTGGGAGTGTATGGAGGGGCCTCCGCATGAGCTTTTCCCTAGTTTGCTCAGTACAAAATTAATGTGTGCCATTGATGTTTCAAGTAAGGGTGATCATTTGCCACATATTTTGTACTTGTGCTTGAAACTTTGAACTGACAACCTATATTTAACAATACATGGTCTGCATTTTTAAATGTAGTTTTGCTAAATTTCATCTTTTCAAACTTGCTCTTTCAGTTATAGAGATAGCACCTTGATGACTTGCGCCAGACATCGCAGTGATGCCATTAGTTCTTTAAATCTGTAGCGTCTTTATCTTTGTTTTCGAACAGCACCACTAACAGCACCGCTAACTATACCAGGAAAAGGACAGGCTAAATGAGATCATCAAAAGGGGTGTGGAATATGTAGATAAGCACAGTGACTGCTGGTTATGCTTACACTAGACATATATTACTTAAGATTTTGGCAATATCCATATATATAAAATATTGCTGCATGGTAATTATAGTGTGGAAACTCTTTCTCTAGAAGTAAGAAGGTCAACAGAAT
Organism: Saccopteryx leptura; assembly: GCF_036850995.1. Taxonomy (NCBI): domain Eukaryota; kingdom Metazoa; phylum Chordata; class Mammalia; order Chiroptera; family Emballonuridae; genus Saccopteryx; species Saccopteryx leptura. Next base: position 357,311,397 of record NC_089504.1, on the reverse strand, counting down.
CTATGATAAAGTGATCCTATCTTTAGAGTGATTTGAATCTGAGGGTTAAGTGTCACAGAACACTTCCAACTCATACTTACCTGGCAGGGGAGATACCATGATCACGAAGGTGGTTTCCCCAGGGTGAGGCTCACTCATTGCACTCCGAGTGTGCTGACCCCTGCGATTTCCCCAAATGTGGGAAACTCGACTGCATAATTTGTGGTAGTGGGGGACTGCGTTCGCGCTCTCCCCTGGTTTTGTGTGTTAAAAGAGAGATTTGGGAGGCAGTATTTCTCATTTTTGTGTAAATCATTGGTTATTATGTTTCTGTTTAGACTTTCATTAGTGATTGTTTAGAGAGAAGAGGAACAGGAAACATTAACCCAGAAGTAGGAAGTAGTTATTTTCTGCTTGTAGTTTGATCTAGTGACCCTGTGGTTTTGAACTGGTGGCTTGCGTATCCCAGGTTGATACTTTAACTTCTGCGCCACCATAAGTTAGCCTGCTTATTTTATTTTAGAGAGAGAGGGTTTTCAGGAGAGAACAACCAGTTTAGCTGTTCATTGGTTGAGGGATCCGGCCGAGCCAGTGACCATTGACATGATCCCATGCTCAAGCTGGCGACCTTGAGGTTTTGAATCTGGGAAATTCTCTATCCACTACACCTCCACCAGTCAGGGACTTCCTTAAAGCTTTGCTGTAGCAAGTCAACACAGAAATAAATTCCCTTTACAGCCTGGAGGTCAGAAGTTGAATCGCATGGCTATCTTTCTTACAGTCTGGAATTTGTTTCCTTGTGCTTTGGTAGCTTGAAGAGGCTACATCTATATGCATTCTTTGTCGTCCCTTCCTCCATCACATAGCCAGCAATTTAGCATCTTTCCTTGACTGCACAATTTGTGGTAGAGGGTGCTGTGTTTTCACTTTCCTCTGTTTTCGACAATAGTGTATTTTGGTGTTGGCCAGAGTTCCTGTATGCATGTTGATTCACACTGAATTGTCTTGCAAAGTAGGGTGTAACTGTTTTATTAACCAGTAGAGGGTTGACTTCTCACCACCCTAAACTATCTTCATCTGTTTTTGTATTTTTGTACTAATTGTTACCAAGATATGATATATATATGAAAGGAGGTTTCTAGGGAAGATCGAGTAAAGGAGTATACTTAGGGTGAAGGTTAAAAAAGGAGTGTAGAATTCAAGTGGGACTGTTCTCAGTTTGTTGAGTAAGAGTGTTAAATCATAGATTATTTTGCAAAAGGCTGGGAGTTTCATAATTTATAACTTTTACTTTCCTAACTGAATAGTTATGACATCAGATGGGTTTTTCACTCTTTAATCAGATGTGTCTCATTAGCTGTATCCTTAGATTTACCCACAAAATGAGAAAGTAGACAACAGTATAATCTGTGCTAGTGACAGTCTTTGTTTTCTCCTACAACTTGCTTTGTTTTTGTGTTCTCCCCAAAATAAGGTTTACTAAAGTAGCATTATGTGATTTTTAAAATACCATATAGAGCCTGATCAGATGGTGGCACAGTGGATAGAGCATTGGACTAGGAAGCAGAGGACCCAGGTTAAAAAAACCGAGCTCACTGGCTTGAGCACGGGGTTGCTGGCTTGAGCATGGGATCATAGACATGACCCCATGGTTGCTGGCTTGAGCCCAAAGATTGATGGCTTGACGCCCAAGGTCACTGGCTTGAGCAAGGGGTCACTGGCTCAGCTGGAGCTTCCCCCCCCAATCAAGGCATGTATAAGATAGCAATCAATGAATGAACAACTAAAGTGCTGCAACTACAAGTTGATGCTTCTTATTTCTCTCTCCCTTCCAGTCTATCTCTCTTTCTCTCTCTCTTGCTATAAAAAAGAACTTCAGCCTGACCTGTGGTGGTTCAGTGGATAAAGCGTCAACCTGGAAACGCTGAGGTTGCTGGTTCAAAACCCTGGGCTTGCCTGGTCAAGGCACATTTGGGAGTTGATGCTTCCTGCTCCTCCCCCCTTCTCTCTCTCGCTCTACCCCCTCTCTATAATGAATAAATAAAATCTTAAAAAAAAAAAAGAACTTCAGATAAAATGGAATCCTATAGTGTTTAGTGTTTTGTGTCTGACTTCTTTCACATAGATAGCATAATGTTTTTGAAGTTCATCAATATTGCTCCATTTATTACTACTTTGTTCCTTTTTATTGTTAAATATATAGTATTGTTACAGGATATACCATAAATTGTTTATCCATCTTTCTCCTTTATTTCTTTCTTTCTTTAGATTTAGAGAAAGAGAGAGACAGGGAGAGATGAGAAGCATCAACTTGTAATTGCATCACTTTAGTTCATTGATTGCTTCTCATACATGCCTTGACCAGGGGATTCCAGCCAAGGCAGTGAGTGACCCCTTGTGCAAGCCTACGACCTTGGGCTCCAGCCATTGACCATGGGATCATTGTGATGCTCCCACACTCAAGCTGGTTGATTCTCTATCTACTGCACCACCACCAGTCAGGCATATTGTGACTTTTTAAAATTTTTTTAAATTAAAAAAATTTTTTTTTACAGAGACAGAGAGTCAGAGAGAGGGATAGATAGGGACAGACAGAGATGAGAAGCATCCATTATTAGTTTTTTCGTTGCGACACCTTAGTTGTTCATTGATTGCTTTGAAACCTTATTCCAGTTTTCAACTATTACGTATAAGTACCGCGCGCTGACGGATTGCGCCACTGGAGCTCCCTTCAACTATTACAAATAATGCTATTATGGGTATTTGCATACAAGTCATTATGTAGACATGTTTTCATTCTCTTAGCTAAATACATAACGAGTAGAATGGCTCAGTCATATGGTAAGTGTATGTTTAACTTTTTTTAAAAATTGATTTTAGAGAAAAGAAGGGAGAAAAATAAAGGGCATTGATTTGTTGTTCCATTTATTTATGCATTCAATGGTTGATTCTTGTGTATGCCCTGACCAGGGATCAAACAGGCAACCTTGGCGTATCTGGATGATGCTCTAACCAACTGAGCTACCTGGCCAGGGCATTGACTTAATTTTTGAATAAAATGTGAGGTAGGGTCCCATCAAGTTGTCTCAGCTCTACTGTTGAAAAGACTGTTCTTTCCTCCAATAAGTTATTTTGTCACCCTTGTTGAGAATCAATTGATGATCAGTATGAGAGTTTGTTTTCTGGATTCTCCAATTCTGTCCCTTTGATCTATTATATATGTCTACTCTAATGTCAGTACCACACTGTTATCATTACTGTTGCTTTGTAGTAAGTTTTGAAGTCAGGAAGCATGAGTCCAACTTTTTCTTCAGATTTTTTCCCCTATTTTGTGGGTATTTCCTTTGAAAAGTGGCCATTAGCTCTAAGCACTAGGGAATTGTTGGCGGTTGGATAAAATGGATATTGAGCCCAGAAGTATATGAATTAGCAAGAGTCCTTGGATGCCAAAGAACCTCAGACTCTTCAGTTTTTTGTGTTGTTTTTTTTTAATTTTAATTTATTTATTCATTTTAGAGAGGAGAGAGAGAGAGGAGAGAGAGACAGAGAGAGAGAAGGGAGGGAGGAGCTGGAAGCATCAACTCCCATATGTGCCTTGACCAGGCAAGCCCAGGGTTTCGAACCAGCGACCTCAGCATTTTCAGGTTGATGCTTTATCCACTGCACCACCACAGGTCAGGCAAGTTTTCTTAATTAGTGTGAAAATCTCCAAAGTGTTTTATTTACACCTGTTGTATCCTGTAATTCCCAGACACAGGTTAAAATTGTTTCTTTTAAACAAGATAGACATGAGGGGGAGACAAGAGGAAGTGATGTCACAGGGCAAAGGGTGTGGATATGCAAATAACATGCAATGCATGCTCAGAGCTTCAGGGATGCCAAGTATTCTGAAAATGTCGGAAAAAATTAGAAGCAATATTGAAACTTCTGTTTCTTGAAATATCTTGCAATTTTTTTTCTGCCCACCAGGGGGCGATGCTCTGCCCACCAGGGGGCGATGCTCTGCCCATCCTGGGCGTCGCCATGTTGCGACCAGAGCCACTCTAGCGCCTGAGGCAGAGGCCACAGAGCCATCCCCAGCGCCCGGGCCATCTTTGCTCCAATGGAGCCTTGGCTGCGGGAGGGGAAGAGAGAGACAGAGAGGAAAGCGCGGCGGAGGGGTGGAGAAGCAAATGGGCGCTTCTCCTGTGTGCCCTGGCCGGGAATCGAACCCGGGTCCTCCGCACGCTATGTTTCTTGAAATATCTAATGATACTAAAGTAGGTCTTGTGAATACTGGCTTTTGTAGTGACCATCTTTTGTAGTGACCATGTATAAAAAGTTGTGTGCACAGCAGAGTCTGGAGGCTGATGACAGGTCAATCCATACTTACCTGGCAGGTGGTGTCCCCAGGAGCTTGTTCAACCCATTGTGCTGATTTGTGCAATTTCACTAAATGTGAGAAACTTGGTGCATGATTTATGGTAGTGGGAGACTGTGTTTGCCCTCTCCCCTGGTAGTTTGTGTTATAAAATTTGGTTTTTTGATGACTTCATGTACTTTTATTTCTTTTTCAGAACAGAGATAGGTATAGTTAGGTACAGACAGACAAGAATGGAGACATGACAAGCACCAATCATTAGTTTTTCATTGTGATACTTTTGTTGTTCATTGATTGATTTCTCATATGTGCCTTGACCGTGGACCTTTAGCAGACTGAGTAACCCCTTGCTGGAGCCAGCGACCTTGGGTTCAAGCTGCTGAGCTTTTTGCTCAAGCCAGATGAGCCCATGCTCAAGCTGGCGACCTCGGGGTCTCGAACCTGGGTCCTTCCGCTCTATCCACTGTGCCACCACCTGGCCGGGCAAAAGTGCTGCTATTTTAAATGGGTTGTGCCTTATGGAGTATTTAGGAACAGGTGTTTTGGGAAGTGGGGAGTAAATAGGGATAGAGGGGAAAGAAAAGGAAAGGTATGGAGATTACATACAACTGTGGCTGCAAAGAGATCACAAAATAGCTTTCCCAGTTTGCAGCTCATTTACTGACCCTTGCAAAGGATAGTTTGTGGTAACAGAGGCGGTAACTGGACTTTTTGGTTATGATCTGTTGAAAGTGAAGTCCAACCTGGCCTGTGGTGACGTAGTGGATAGAGCATCAACCTGGAACGCTGAGGTCGCCGGTTCGAAACCTTGGCCTTGCCTGGTCAAGGCACAAACGACAGGCAACGAGCAACTGAAGTGAAGCAACTATGAGTTGAAACTTCTCGCTTCTCGCCCTTCCCTCTTTCTCCTCTTCCTGTAAAATCAATAAGTAAAGTCTTTAGCCTGACCAGGCGGTGGCACAGTGGATAAAGCATCAGACTGGATGTGGAGGAACAGGGTTCCGAGACCCCGAGGTCGCCAGCTTGAGCACGGGCTCATCTGGTTTGAGCAAAGCTCACCAGCTTGGACCCAAGGTCGCTGGCTCGAGCAAGGGGTTACTCGGTCTGCTATAGCCCCACAGTCAAGGCACATATGAGAAAGCAATGAACAACTAAGGTGTCACAACAAAAAACTGATGATTGATGCTTCTCATCTCTCTTCGTTCTTGTCTGTCTGTCCCTATCTATCCCTCTCTCTGACTCTCTCTCTGACTCTGTAAAAAAAAAAAAAATTAAGTAAAGTCTTTAAATGAAAGTCTAGTCCAGAAGATGCTCTGTGTTCCCACTCCCAGCAGTGCTCAGTTACTAGTAACTGAAATTCTTTTGGAGTTGACTATTGGCTGTTTATATTGGAGGGATAGCAGGCCATTTAGTTAACCAGCAGCTCAGGATTGGGAGCATGCTGTCCACGAGTATCATTCATAGATCTCTGCTGGGGCTGAGACAGAGGTGTGAGATGCAGATTTGGAAGTGAGCTAGCTACAGAAAGGGCCTAGTTCAGTGGTCGGCAAACTCATTAGTCAACAGAGCCCAAATATCAACAATACAACGATTAAAATTTCTTTTGAGAGCCAGAGTTTTTAAACTTAAACTATGTGTGTGTGTGTGTGTGTGTGTGTGTGTGTGTGTGTGTGTGTGTGTGTGTAGGTACATTCCTTATCAAGGTAGCGCCTGGATGTGGTATTTTGAGGAAGAACCACACTCAAGGGGCCAAAGAGCCACGTGTGGCTAGCAAGCCGCAGTTTGCCGACCAGGGGCCTAGTTGAATAGTTGAATTTACACCATAGTTGGCATCAGGAAAGTGGATGAATTTTTTTTTTTTTTTTTGAGGAAGGCAGCATGCAAATTGAGAAAAACATCATTCAAGAACTGGGCTTTGAAGAATTGTCCCAATTAGAGCAAGAGAGGAGAAAGACTCCCTTGAAGGAAGCTGGGGAAAGAACAGAGGTGAGCACTGTAGTTAGGCATTCCAAGAAGAGGTCACTGCTGATGGTGCAGAGGGATTGCAGAGGAAGTGCACTTTCACAATTAGTAGTCATTTGTGACCTTTGCAAACATGCAGTAATTTTCTGCATTTTGTGGAGCGGGGAGAAATGGAAAGAAAACAAGCCTAATATGTGCTGGCCACCATTAGGAATTTCTAATGAATGGTGGGAACACCAAGGTGATCAGTTTGTTTGATTTTAAATAGTATAATTAAAAAATATATATTTATTGGCTTGACCTATAGTGGTGGATAAAACAAACGTCGACCTGGAATGCTGAGGTCACCAGGTCAAAACTCCAGGCTTGGCTGGTCAAGGCACATACAGAAGTTGATGCTTCCTGCTCCTCCCCCCACCCTTTTCTCTCTCATTCTCTCTCTCTTCCTTCACTAAATAAATAAAAAAATTTAAAAATAAAATAAAAAATCTGCCTGACCTGTGGTGGCGCAGTGGATAAAGCGTCGACCTGGAAATGCTGAGGTCGCCGGTTCAAAACCCTGGGCTTGCCCGGTCAAGGCACATATGGGAGTTGATGCTTCCTGCTCCTCCCCCTTCTCTCTCTCTCTCTCCTCTCTATAATGAATAAATAAAATCTAAAATAAAAAATAAAAATAAAAAATAAAAAATCTATTTATTGATTTTAGAGAGAGAAGACAGAAATATTGATCTCTTCCTATATGTGCCTGGACCAGAGATCAGACTCACAACCTTTGCATGTAAGGACAGTGCTCTAACCAAACAAGCTATCTGGCCAGAGCCAAGGTGATCAGCTTGAGGCTGAAGATGAAACAGACTTGGGAACTACCAGTTAATAATTTAATCACCCATTTTGCCTGACCAGGTGGTGGTGCATTGGATAGAGTGTCTGCCTGGGATGCTGAGGACCCCTAAGTCACCAACTTTAGTACAGGTTCACCAATTTAAGTGTGGGATCACAGACATAACCCCGTGGTCACTGGCTTGAGCCCAAGGTCACTGGCTTGAGCAAGGGGTTACTTACTGGCACAGCTGGAGGCCCCCATCCAGGCACATATGAGAAAGCAATCAATGAACAACTAAGGTGCCGCAATTATGAGTTGATGCTTCTCACCTCTCTCCCTGTTTGTCCCTTGTCTGTCTCTAACTAAAAAAAAAACAAAAAACAGCCCTGGCCGGTTGGCTCAGTGGTAGAGCGTTGGCCTGGCGTGCAGGGGTCCCGGGTTCGATTCCCAGCCAGGGCACACAGGGGAAGCACCCATCTGCTTCTCTACCCCTCCCCCTCTCCTTCCTCTTTGTCTCTCTCTTCCCCTCCCGCAGCCGAAGCTCCATTGGAGCAAAGATGGCCTGGGCGCTGGGGATGGCTCCTTGGCCTCTGCCCCAGGCGCTAGAGTGGCTCTGGTCACCACAGAGCGATGCCCCGGAGGGGCAGAGCATCACCCCTGGTGGGCGTGCCGGGTGGATCCCAGTCGGGTGCATGCGGGAGTCTGTCTGACTGTCTCTCCCCATTTCTAGCCTCAGAAAAATACAAAAAACAAAACAAAAAAAAACAAAAAACAGGCCCTGGCCGGTTGGCTCAGTGGTAGAGCGTCGGCCTGGCATGCAGGAGTCCCGGGTTCGATTTCCGGCCAGGGCACACAGGAGAAGCGCCCATCTGCTTCTCCACCTTTCCCCCTCTCCTTCCTCTCTGTCTCTCTCTTCCCCTCCCACAGCCAGGGCTCCATTGGAGCAAACTTGGCCGGGGCGCTGAGGATGGCTCTGTGGCCTCTGCTTCAGGCGCTAGAATGGCTCTGGTTGCAACAGAGCAACGCCCCAGATGGGCAGAGCATCGCCCCCTAGTGGGCATGCCGGATGGATCCTGGTCGGGCGCATGCGGGAATCTGTCTGACTGCCTCCCCGTTTCCAACTTCAGGAAAATGCAAAACAAAACAAAACAAAACCCAACCAACCCAAAAAACAAACCCCGTTTTACAAATTAATCAGTACGTCTTGGAAACTCCTCATAGTCCCTGGGCTTGAGCATATCTTCATTGATTTTTTTTTTTTTTTTAAAGAGAGAGTCAGAGAGAGGGATAGACAGAGACAGACAGACAGGAATGGAGAGATGAGAAGCATCAATTAGCCTGACTAGGCAGTGGTGCAGTGGATAGAGCATCGGACTGGGATGCAGAGGACCCTGGTTCGAGACCCCGAGGTCGCCAGCTTGAGCGCGGGCTCATCTGGTTTGAGCAAAGCTCACCATCTTGGACCCAAGGTCACTGGCTCAAGCAAGGGGTTACTCAGTCTGCTGAAGGTCCACGGTCAAGGCACATATGAGAAAGCAATCAATGAACAACTAAAGTGTCGCAACGCGCAACGAAAAACTAATGATTGATGCTTCTCATCTCTCCGTTCCTGTCTGTCTCCACGGACCGAGTATCCCCTTCCTTGAGCCAGAAATATTGGGCTCAAGCTGGTGAGCTTTTTTTTTTTTTTTTTGTATTTTTCTGAAGCTGGAAACGGGAAGAGACAGTCAGACAGACTCCCGCATGCGCCCAACCGGGATCCACCTGGCACGCCCACCAGGGGCTACGCTCTGCCCACCAGGGGGCGATGCTCTGCCCCTCTGGGGCGTCGCTCTGCCGTGACCAGAGCCACTCTAGCGCCTGGGGCAGAGGCCAAGGAGCCATCCCTAGCGCCCGGGCCATCTTTGCTCCAATGGAGCCTTGGCTACAGGAGGGAAAGAGAGAGACAGAGAGGAAGGAGGGGGGGTGGAGAAGCAAATGGGCACTTCTCTTATGTGCCCTGGCCGGGAATCGAACCCGGGACTTCCGCACGCCAGGCCGACGCTCCACCACTGAGCCAACCAGCCAGGGCCCAGGTTATCTTGTCATTCAATTATGTTGCATACCCATCACCCAAAGTCAGATTGTCCTCCGTCACCTTCTATCTAGTTTTCTTTGTGCCCCTCCTCCCCCTCCTTCTCTCCCTCCTTCCTTCCCCCTGCCCCCCATAACCACCACACTCTTGTCCATGTCTCTTAGTCTCGTTTTTTTTTTTTTTTTTAAAGGATTTTTTTTTCTTTTATTAATTTTTTAGAGAGGAGAGAGAGTGAGAGAGAGAAGGGGGAGGGAGGAGCAGGAAGCATCAACTCCCATATGTGCCTTGACCAGGTAAGCCCAGGGTTTTGAACCGGCGACCTCAGCATTTCCAGGTCGACGCTTTATCCACTGCGCCACCACAGGTCCTTAGTCTCGTTTTTATGTCCCACCAATGTATGGAATCCTGCAGTTCTTGTTTTTTTTCTGATTTACTTATTTCACTCTGTATAATGTTACCAGGATCCCACCATTTTGTTGTAAGTGATCTGATGTCATCATTTCTTTTTTTTTTTTTTTTCATTTTTCTGAAGCTGGAAACAGGGAGAGACAGTCAGACAGACTCCCGCATGCGCCCGACCGGGATCCACCCGGCACGCCCACCAGGGGCGAAGCTCTGCCCACCAGGGGCGATGCTCTGCCCATCCTGGGCGTCGCCATGTTGCGACCAGAGCCACTCCAGCGCCTGAGGCAGAGGCCACAGAGCCATCCCCAGCGCCCGGGCCATCTTTGCTCCAATGGAGCCTTGGCTTGGGAGGGGAAGAGAGAGACAGAGAGGAAAGTGCGGCGGAGGGGTGGAGAGGCAAATGGGCGCCTCTCCTGTGTGCCCTGGCCGGGAATCGAACCCGGGTCCTCCGCACGCTAGGCCGACGGATGTCATCATTTCTTATGGCTGAATAGTATACCATGGTGTATATGTGCCACATCTTCTTTATCCAGTCTTCTATATTTTTTTTACAGTGATTAAAGCCTTTAAGCAAACTCTTGGCCAATACAGCAAGAATCCATAAAAGAGTTGTTTGTTTGTTTTTTTTTGTATTTTTCTGAAGCTGGAAACGGGGAGAAACACTCAGACAAACTCCCGCATGCGCCCGACCAGGATCCACCTGGCACGCCCACCAGGGGCTACGCTCTGCCCACCAGGGGGCGATGCTCTGCCCCTCCGGGGCGTCGCTCTGCCGCGACCAGAGCCACTCTTGCGCCTGGGGCAGAGGCCGAGGAGCCATCCCCAGAGCCCAGGCCATCTTTGCTCCAATAGAGCCTTGGCTGCGGGAGGGGAAGAGAGAGATAGAGAGGAAGGAGGGGGGGGTGGAGCAGCAAATGGGCGCTTCTCTTATGTGCCCTGGCCGGGAATCGAACCCAGGTCCCCCGCACGCCAGGCCGATGCTCTACCGCTGAGCCAACTGGCCAGGGCTGAGTTGTGTCCTTAACATGTTCACCAAGTCCAAGTTGGCACCATCACCATGCCAAATCCCTGAAAAATGCAACCCAACCCCAGTTCAGTCTGTTAGGAGCTATCACAAGGAGCAGGAGTCCAGGAAAAGTCCGCATGGCACTGGAATTGTTGTCACAATTCTATACTTTGCAGCTCATGTCCAAGTCCCAATGATCGCTGCTTCTAGCTGGTAATGATTCAGGTAGACTGGAAAAGCCATCTACAGCATGTGTGGATATGGAGCTTCTGTTCTCCTCTGCCTGGAGAGATGAGACCAGGTTGCTTTTCCCTGGAGCTCTGCAACTGTGGTGTGGTAAAGAGAACCTTGGGATACACTAAGCTGGGTGGCAAAGGTAGATTCATAATAGAAGTTGGCAAAAGGGGGAAAGAGAGCTCTAAATTAGGAGTAGGTCCCAGCCTGAAATATGTGTGGGGCATTGAGGTAGGAGGAATAGAGGAAACACTATATATTAAACAAAGCAGCAGAAAATAGGACTATCAACACCCACAGCAGAGATCTTCGAGGGAAGAATAAAAAACCTGACGTCATAGTTAAGTGGCCCTTGTGCAAATGAGATGAGTTTACCTGCTTCTTGGAAGAAATACCCTAGGCTCGTCCACAGTGTTGTAGCTGGGGCCGATGGCCCTGGGCACCTTCAGCCTTCAGTGGCAAACCCCAGCTTTCTGGGCAAGGTTAGGTCATAGGTGGCTGGAGCAGGGCTGGAAGAGACTGAACCCTCCCTTAGAGGAGCGAGGGGGAAGCCTACCTTCCAGTGTCCCTGTTTCCTCACAGCAGAGGCATGTAAGTCTGACAGGCTTTAGCTCAATGACCTCCCTTTCCACTATTGAAGCAGGACCCAGATGGCATAATGAGACCCCTTTGGGGCATTGGAGCCTTTAAGGGCATATCCTAAAAGCTGGTAGTTCACCTGATCTCTATTGGGCTTTTTCTGCCTCTTGGTATCTTAAAAGCCATGCTCAGAAGATCTCGCTGAGGGGTTTGAGGATCCCCATCCGCTTATATAAATCTTTTCCATATATCTGGAGCTATTTGGAAAAAGACAAAACAGTGTTATTAGCTGGATCAAATAAAGAAGGTAGTAGTTTGCAGGAGAAAAAGATTTGGCGTCTCCTGTTCATCAGCATTCAAAAGAAATTTTAAAAATTTTAAGTAAAAAGCATGATATGGTAGACCCGTAGGAGTTCCAGGATATGACTCCCCCCTTTAAAAATTTTTTAAATTGACCTTAAAATATTTGCTGGGTACACTTTAATAGTACCTTGACTTTAAAGATTGTAAGAAATACACATAATTCAAAAGGTTTGACAAAATACAGTAAATTCTTTTGCTCCATATGCAGGAGCATTGTCAGCTTAACCAGCTTAGGAAATCCAATAATAGAACAATGCCTACAGACAATGAGCTATAACATGCTTAGCAGCCTCTCCTATTCTGACAGAGGTTACTATAAATCCAGAATATGTATCCACTTGTAATGTGGACATAGAGGACTGTTTGCCAAATGAAGGTATACCAGTAATATCCATTTGCCAAAGTTGTCCTGGTAGGGGTCCTTGAGGGTTAACTCCAAATGAAGGAACAGATTGTAGTATAGGACCCCTTGGACAGGATTTCCCAATCTGCCGTGCTGCTTCCCGAGAAAGTTGAAACTGTTTACACAGGGCTGCAGTGTTCTGGTGATGAATAGTATGAGACTGAATTGCTCAATCTGTTATGGTTGCTCCAAATAATTTTCTTTTGGGTAGCTTGATCCACAAGGGCATTCCCTCTTGCTAAAGCTCCAGGGAGCATGGAGTGAGCTCGAGTATGTCCTATAAAACATGGAGCTCTATGTTGACATACAAGTCTTTGAAGAAGGAGGAACTGCTGAAATAGTTCATCAGCATTTGTCCCTAAGACAGCAGTCTTTATAGTGGAAACACCATAAGTAAATATTTGCTGTCTGTATATAGATTAAAGGGGGAATATGGCAAATGCTGAAAAGCCATGATAATGGCTTATAATTCTAGTCTTTGAGCTGATTTTTAAATTGACAGTTTCAGTATAAAGTTGTCCATTGATTTGCAAGAGTGATTTGCCATTTAGTGGAAGTTTCCCAGAGCCATTGTTGTTGATCCTTTGAAAAAAGGAACAACAATAATTTTGAGGCTCAAAACCTATAAACTGTAAGGGTCGCCTATGCCCCTTGATAATCCAGGAGGCAACAAGATCAAAATATGGAAGTGGCCCTGGCCGGTTGGCTCAGCGGTAGAGCGTCGGCCTGGCGTGCGGGGGACCCGGGTTCGATTCCTGGCCAGGGCACATAGGAGAAGCGCCCATTTGCTTCTCCACCCCCCCCCCTCCTTCCTCTCTGTCTCTCTCTTCCCCTCCCGCAGCGGAGGCTCCATTGGAGCAAAGATGGCCTGGGCGCTGGGGATGTCTCCTTGGCCTCTGCCCCAGGCGCTCGAGTGGCTCTGGTTGCGGCAGAGCGATGCCCCGGAGGGGCAGAGCATCGCCCCCTGGTGGGCAGAGCATCGCCCCTGGTGGGCGTGCCGGGTGGATCCCGGTTGGGCGCATGCGGGAGTCTGTCTGACTGTCTCTCCCCGTTTCCAGCTTCAGAAAAATACAAAAAAAAAAAAAAAAAAATGGAAGTGTATTCCATGGGCTATTAGAAGGTTCAATGTGCCCAAGCTGTAGCTGCTCTTGTACCAATTGAGCAGCTGCCCTAAGTTTCTCCTGAGAGAGGGGCCATTGGTCTACCCATACAGGATTATCTGATTTCCAAGTAATTGGGTCTGCACAATGCAGACCAATTATTGAGGTAGCAGGAGCTACCAAGGCCCCTATGCTAAATTTTGATATCCTAATCCACACCTTCTGGTATTGGGTGCCACTTCTATGGGGGTGAGAATTCCTTGCTGTTCTTTCCCTAGTCCCTTGGTGGGCAAGAATCCCTGATCAAGCATCTGAATACTGACTAAACCATTAGGACTGACAAGCAACGCTCCCATATTTTTTTAAAACATCTCTACCCCACAAATTAACTGGCCATCCAGGGAGCACATAAGGCTTAAAAAATCCAGAATGACCTTCTTAATCTTCCCAATGTGGAAAACTAGAATTTTGTTGAGGGGATTTACTCTGCCCTATACCTTGTAATTCTGTGGCTGCTGCATGAGTGGGCCAGGAAGGAGGCCAATGTAGTTTAGCAATAACAGATACATCAGCTCCAGTATCTAAAAGTCCTTTAAGCCTGACCAGGCGGTGGCGCAGTGGATAGAGCTTTGGACTGGGATGCGGAAGGACCCAGGTTCGAGACCCCAGGGTTGCAGCTTAAGCGCGGGCTCATCTGGCTTGAGCAAAAAAAGCTCACTAGCATGGACCCAAGGTCGCTGGCTTGAGCGGGGGGTTACTCAGTCTGCTGAAGGCCCGCAGTCATGGCACATATGAGAAAGCACTCAATGAACAACTACGGTGTCTCAACGAAAAACTGATGATTGATGGTTCTCATCTCTCTCTGTTCCTGTCTGTTTGTCCCTATATATTCCTCTATCTGACTCTCTTTCTGTCCCTGTAAATAAATAAATAAATAAATGTCCTTTAAATTTATGCTCATGTATTTGTTAGTTCCATTTCAGGGTGTTCCTGACCTATTTTTTTAAATCCAATTGGCAAAATCAGAGGAGTCAAATCACCAATTTTCTTGGGGCCCCTTTTGCAGGATGTGGCCTGAGAAGCAGAATTAGCCTCCTTATACTATTCTTATAACTGCCTGAATTAGCCGTGAGACAAATTCTTTTTTTTAAAATTAATTTTAATGGGGTGACATTGATAAAATTGTCTTCCATCACCTTCTAACTGGTTTTCTTTGTGCCCCTCCCCTCCCCCAACCCCTTCCCTCTCCTCCCCCCCACCCTGTAACCCCAACACTGTTGTCCATGTCTCTGAGTCTCATTTTTATGTCCCACCTATGTATGGAATCATATAGTTCTTAGTTTTTTCTGATTTACTTATTTCGCTCAGTATAATGTTATCAAGGCCCATCCATGTTATTGTAAAAGATCCGATGTCATCATTTCTTATGGCTGAGTAGTATTCCATAGTATATATGTACCAAAGCTTTTTAATCCACTCGTCCTCTGATGGACACTTGGGCTGTTTTCAGATCTTTGCTATTGTGAACAATGCTGCCATAAACATGGGGGTGCATTTCTTCTTTTCAAACAGTGCTATGGTGCTCTTGGGGTATATTCCTAACAGTGGTATAGCTGGGTCAAAAGGCAGTTCGATTTTTAATTTCTTGAGGAATCTCCATACTGTTTTCCACAGTGGCTGCACCATTCTGCATTCCCACCAGCAGTGCAGGCAGGAAGTGAATCTTAATGCTCATGTTACATCCAATGTCTCGGAAAGCCAACAGTATCCTTTGAACCAGAAGTTCATAGTTTTCTGCTTTTTTGTTGCCAAGGAAGTTCCTTGTAACTGCCACAAAAGACTGCCATGCTGCTTTCTCCTCCTTATTCAGCTTCCTGGCAAATTCTTCGTCACGTATGAGGGTTCGAATTTGAGGTCTATCGAATACACCTGCTTTTATCTACTCGAAAGACAAGGCAGGAAAGCAGAAATAATATGTTGAATAATATGTTGAAAGCATTCATTTTCTCTACTCAAAGCCTGAACAAACTGCTTCATTAAGCCAAGTTTGATGTGAAGTGGGGGAAAAATGATCCTGCCTCGATTAACTACAGGTTCATTTATTCATTTTTTTTTATTTTTTATTTTTTGGAGAGGAGAGGGAGAGACAGAGAGAGAGAAGGGGGGAGGAACTGGAAGCATCAACTCCCATATATGCCTTGACTAGGCAAGCCCAGGGTTTTGAACCAGCGACCTCAGTATTTCCAGGTCGATGCTTTATCCACTGCGCCACCACAGGTCAGGCCTACTACAGGTTCATTCATAATATTTTGCATCCCTACTTCCAGAGCGTCACGTTTTGGCCACTCCTTCTGTGCCCAGTGTTTCTCCCGAGCTCGGCTGTCCCACAAACACAGAAAGCAAGAATACTTTGTGAAACCTCTCTGTTGTGCTAGAAGAAAATTTACTATTTTAAGATTCACACAAATGATCCAGTTTTGCTTCTCATACTTCAGAAAGTTGAGGACAATTTTTATGTCATTCTTACTAAGTCATTCAATTCGGGTTGGCTAAACTGCTGAGGGGTTAATGGCTGCTTGGCATCAGAAGAAGACCCTTCAGATTCTATAACCATTTCCTCATGCATCTTATCAAAATACACTTGATCACCATGTTCATTTTTTCATCCTTAGAAGAAATAAAATCATTGAAAACTGAAACCAGGAGTGTCTCAGAGTGTGGGATAGGTCGTATTGCTGAAGGAATATTAGGATATGTGATCAGATGCCATTTTTTCTTGCCGATGCCCTTTGTATGGATCAGACAGAAATAACAGTAACTACTGTGGTCCTTATACGCCAAACCATGGGAATACCAAAAGGTATTTCTTTGCATTTTCCTTTTGTCCAGTCAGGAAGCATTTTCTCACAATTATGACACACAATACGAGGAGCCCAATTCTTGTCTTGATCGCCAAGGGGAACTTGAAAATAGGCAATATACGCACATGTCACAAATGATGAAATACTGCACCTTTGATGTTGAAGTGTGTAACAGCCACATATATAACAGAAGGTGTCAGGACTATTCTTTTTTTTCCTTTTTTTCCTTTTTTTGGTATTTTTCCAAAGCTGGAAACGGGGAGAGACAGTCAGACAGACTCCCGCATGCGCCCAACCGGGATCCACCCGGCACGCCCACCAGGGGCGACACTCTGCCCACCAAGGGGCGATGCTCTGCCCCTCCGGGGCGTCGCTCTGTCACGACCAGAGCCACTCTAGTGCCTGGGGCAGAGGCCAAGGAGCCATCCCCAGTGCCTGGGCCATCTTTGCTCCATGGAGCCTTTGGCTGCGGGAGGGGAAGAGAGAGACAGAGAGGAAGGAGAGGGGGAGGGGTGGAGAAGCAGATGGGCGCTTCTCCTGTGTGCCCTGGCTGGGAATCAAACCCGGGACCCCTGCACGCCAGGCTGATGCTCTACCACTGAGCCAACCGGCCAGGGCCATCAGGACTATTCTTACATTTACGCCTACTCGAAGAAGCCATGATTCAATCGTAAAACAAAATAAGAGGGTGTTTTTATCAGATAGTAATTTTTTACATTTAGAAACTACAGTTATGTAAAAGTGATGTTTGTAAAACATTAATTGCCTTGTGGTTATGTTCAATCCAAGAGTCGTTGCCCTTTAACTCCAATTTAAAAAGCAATGCATGCCATTAACTATAACAAAAAGAAGTTAAAATTGCATAAAAACTAGAGCGTGCACCAAAAAACGGGTTTCAGATTTGGAATCAGCAATGCAGAAATATATAGAAATAGTTCTAAAACCTCATGCAACAAAAAATGAAAAAATATTTATTTCCCATTGTTATATATCAGTCTATATGCCACTGAGTATAAAGGGTAAGAATATGTCCTCACTAGCTCTACTACTACCTAAGTGGGTTGAATTAGGTAAATTAGGTAATGGTCTTGTGCCTCATTTTCTTTGTCTCTAAGATGCAGATGTTTTAATAGTAACAGAACCAACCTAAAAACCTACTGGTGAAAATTAAATGAGATAATATCTGTAAAGTCATAGATCAGTGTCTGATATGTAGGAACTATTCCATTAATGTGATGTTAAGGCCCTGGCAAGGTCGCTCAGTTAGGTAGAGCGTTGTCCTGATATGCCAAGCTTGAGGGTTTGATCCCCAGTTGGGGCATATACAAGAATTCAACCAGTGAATGCAAAAATAAGTGGAACAACAAATTAGTGTTTCTTTGTCTCTCCCTTCCCTTCTCTCTGTCTCAAATCAGTAAATAAAAGAACCCAACATAATTATGATATAAATTAATGGATTAACTCCTATGATCCAAGTCAATGAAAGAAAAAGAAGAGAATAGTGATGTAGGGGGACTATGCAAATGAGAAAGATTTCTTTTCTGGACAGAGGACATCTGTTTATATTTGAAAGGAGAGGCGCTGAATCCAGGGCAAAGGAAGGGACCGAGCCAGAGAATGAATAGGGAGCATATGTGGAATGAGAGTCTCATAAGAAAGGTAAGGTGATCTCTCTTCCACTGACAAAACAAAGTGCCCAGTGGTGGTGATTTTTTTTTTTTTTTTTTGCTTTTGAAAGACAGAGACAAGCAGGAAGGGAGAGAGATGAGAAGCATCAGCTCAAAGTTGCAGCACTTTAGTTCTTTGGGCTCAAGCCAGTGACCAAGGGGTCACATTAGTGATCCCACACTCAAGCCAAAGATCCCACACTCAAGCTGGTGAGCCTGTGCTCAAGCTGGCGACCTCAGGGGTTTGGACCTGGAGTCCCAGGTTGATTGATGCTTTATCCACTGTGTTAGTACTGGTCAGGCAGGCCCAGTGGTTCTTAAACTTGAGTGTAAGAATTATTTGTAGGGCATGTTAAAAGCACACACACCAGGTCTCATCCTCACACATTCTGATTCAGTGGGCAATGATATAGATAGTGATAACTTGCATTTTGAGAACACTGGTGGGATAGAGAGTTCACTATACTTAAAAAAAAGAAACTAAGTTATTTTTACTCCCTTCAAGAGGCTATATGGGTGTGATTGGATTAGGGTTGTTCTGTTTTGTCAAACTCAGAGCTCCCTTTTGTGGCAAATAGTAATGTTCCCTTTACTATCCTGAAGATGTTCATAGGAAATTTAAGCTATATATACAGTGTGTCTGTAAAATCATGGTGCACTTTTGACCGGTCACAGGAAAGCAACAAAAGACGATA
This sequence comes from Saccopteryx leptura, assembly GCF_036850995.1. Lineage (NCBI taxonomy): Eukaryota > Metazoa > Chordata > Mammalia > Chiroptera > Emballonuridae > Saccopteryx > Saccopteryx leptura. The sequence goes on along the minus strand of NC_089504.1, from coordinate 357,292,886 downwards.
GAAATGTGAAATCCGCACCAAATAAAAGGAAAACCCTCCCAGTTTCTGTAGGATGATGTGGCAGCATGTGCACATGTGCAGATGATGATGTAACACCGTGTATACAGCGGAGCAACCCACGGCCATGCCAGTCAAGATGTGGACGGTACAGAGGAAAGTTCAGTGTGTTCTGTGGCTCGCTAAATTCGAATCCATGATCAAAGTGCAACGTGAATATCGGCGTGTTTATAACAAAGCGCCACCACATAGGAATAACATTACTCAGTGGGATAAGCAGTTGAAGGAAACCGGCAGTTTGGTGGAGAAACCCGTTCTGGTAGGCCATCAGTCAGTGACGAGTCTGTAGAGGCTATACGGGATAGCTACCTAAGGAGCCCTAAAAAAATCGGTGCGTGAGCCCACATCGAACTGCACTGAATAGGTATGAAACTGGGAGAGTTTTCCTTTTATTTGGTGCAGATTTCACATTTCTATTGTCTTTTGTTGCTTTCCTGTGACTGGTCAAAAGTGCACTATGACTTTATGGACACACTGTAACTTCCCCCATAAGTGATATAATGTCAGAGGTGGATTAAGGTCGGTTGAGGCCCTGGGCACAGAAGAAAATATTGGGCCCCTTAAAAAAAGACAGGGAAAATAAAAATACATGTTAACCATATATCTTTGTGTGTGTGTGACAGAGACAGAAAGAGGAACAGATAGGGAGAAATAGACTGGAAGGGAGAGAGATAAGAAGCATCAATTATTCATTGTGGCACTTTAGTTGTTCATTGATTGCTTTCTCATATGTGCATTGACTGTGGGGCTACAGCAGACCGAGTTACCCCTTACTCATGCTGGTGAGCCTTGCTCAAATCAGATAAGCCCACACTCAAGCCAGTGACCTCAAGGCTTCAAACCTGGGTCCTCTGCATCCCAGTCCGACGCTCTATCCACTGCGTCACTGCCTGGTCAGGCAACCATATTTTTATTTATTTATTTTTTTTAAATAAATACAAAAATCATGTACTATTAATGTTAAAAATGCACATATGGGCCTGACCTGTGGTGGCGCAGTGGATAAAGCGTTGACCTGGAATGCTGAGGTCGCCGTTTCAAAACCCTGGGCTTGCCTGGTCAAGGCGCATATGGGAGTTGATGCTTCCTGCTCTTCCCTCCTCCTCTCTCTCTCTCTCTCTCTCTCTCTCCTCTCTAAAAAAAATAAAAGTAAAAAAAAAAATTAAAAAAAAATGCACATATGAAACCAAAATTGGTGTCACTGGAAAAAAATGTAAAGTTGAGGTTTTGTAGGGCCCTTCAAAAGTCGAGGCCCAGGGTGCACACCCGGTGCGCCCACCGTTAAATCTGCCTCTGTATAATAATGTCCTGCCATATAACAGAGAAATAAAAAATATGTTATGATAAAGTCTTTTCATATGTAAATGCTTGGTATGACTAACAGGAAACAAAAAAAGCATCCCCATAAAATTTCAAAAGTGCCCCTTGGTAGTAAGTGGTGGCAGAGTCACTGAGAACCACTGGTCTAAGTAGGGGTTTAAAACAGTAGTGTGGCCTGACCTGTGGTGGCACAATAGGTAAAGCATCGACCTGGAATGCTAAGGTCACTGGTTCAAAACCCCAGGCTTGCCTGGTCAAGGTACGTATGGGAGTTGATGCTTTCTGCTCCTCCCCCTTTCTCTCTCTCTGTCTCCTCTTTCTAAAATGAATAAATAAAATTGAAAAAATAAATAAAACAGTAGTGTTGCCTGACCTGTGATGGCGCAGTAGATAAAGCATCCATCTGGATTCCTGAGGTTACGGGTTCCAAGCCCCTGTCTTGCCCGGTCAAGGCACAAATGAGAAGTAACTACCACAAGTTGATGCTCCCTGCTTCCCCCTAACTCCCTTTCTCTTTCTCTCTCCTCTCTCTAAAATCAAATAAAAAAATCTTAAAAAAACCACCCAGCAGGCCTGACCTGTAGTGGTGCAGTGGATAAAGCGTCGACCTGGAAATGCTGAGGTCGCCAGTTCGAAACCCTGGGCTTGCCTGGTCAAGGCACATATGGGAGTTGATGCTTCCAGCTCCTCCCCCTTCTCTCTCTCTGTCTCTCCCTCTCCTCTCTAAAATGAATAAATAAAAAATTAAAAAAAAAAAAAACCAACAAAAAAAAAAAAAACACCCAGCAGCAGGGAGGAAATGTAAAAGATATGTATAAAATGAAGATGTGGGTGCAAGTGCATGAATTTGAGCAGAATGGTCACAGCTTCTTCCGGTAGCACTGGGAAAATGGGAGTCAAGGAGAAGATGACTGACTGTTGGATCTCCAAGCAGATAGACTGAGGCAGTGTGCTGTGCTTCTGTGGAAAGGGAGGAAGATGAGGTGTTTGAGGGGCCAGTGGCTAAAATGGCATCAAGGGATAGAAGAATCGAGAGGCTGAAGAATCAAATGAACTGAGGTCAGACTCCCCCCTCTCCTGTGATAAGTAGACTGGAGCCAACAGACTTAACTGGTTCCAAACACATAAAATGCTAGGAAAACAGAGTAACAGCAAAACAGGTTTTTCAGATACATTACTTATCTAGCAAACAAACAACCCCCCCCCCAAAAAACAAACAAACCTCACAGCCTCTTTCTTCGCCATTATGGTGCATGTGGTTGACTCTTCTTCCCCCTGACTTCTCACAAGACTTTCAGAATCAAAGGGTTCCTGACCAAGAAACAAAAACACGATTGGCCCTTTCTCTAATAGATTTGGATGAAAATCCCAAGAGAAGACAATGGAGAAAAATCAAGCTGGGTCTATAAGAAATCGCACATTAAATGGCTCACATATTTATGCTGTATCCCGGTTGCTTGCATCTTACCATTTCACTGAAAAGATCACAGTTGTGGTGTGTTTTACCGGGAAATGATTGGAAGAATGGTTTTTTCTTTGTTAATATTTTTCTGCACTAGTAGGTTGGTTCAGTAATAAATGTGGGACCTTTAAAAAAACAAACAAAAGGAAAAAAAAAAGTCAGAAGAAAAAAAAATCCATCACAGAACTTGGGCAGGAGACAAAGCCTGAGCTGCGTGGGACGTCCGACTGGGAATCTCCTCCCCATTCTGTACCAACTGCCGGAACTGACCCAGAGGGTAGAAGCTAATCTAGAGTCATGCAGTGTGAACACTGAACTGCAGTCCAGATCTTGGGTTTCTGTCAGGTAGACAGCCTGACAGAAGTCACTTAAATCGGGGAGACCGGGAGGAGGAACGGATCTTCTCAAGCGGTCGCGAGGATGCGCAGCTGCGGGCTCGGATTTGCCAGGCTGCGCTGACGTAACACGGGGAGGCGGAGTATGTATATTACAGCTTTAGGGCCGTTGGAACTGTGCTCCCTGGGAAGATATGCATTATATTCTCTGTTCCCAATACTAAGACATCTGAGTTTTTGTACGAAATTCTGAGTTTTGGGTAGCTATATGTAGATCAGGACCAATTAGAGTCGTTTCATGAGTCACCCTAATCTTACAGAGGTGTGCCCATCAGCGGGTAATGCCGGGGATGACCTACAACTCATACTTACCTGGCAGGGGAGATACCATGATCACGAAGGTGGTTTTCCCAGGGTGAGGCTCACTCATTGCACTCCGAGTGTGCTGACCCCTGCGATTTCCCCAAATGTGGGAAACTCGACTGCATAATTTGTGGTAGTGGGGGACTGCGTTCGCGCTCTCCCCTGGTATTATCGGGTTAAAAAGTTAGACGGTACGTGTTGATATAAGTACTGCATGCTTGTAGCTTCTGAAATAGCTGCAAGCATAATGTGTTTTGACTTAACTTCTTAAAATGAGGTTTCCGAGGGAGGGAAGCGAATCCTTGTTAAACTGCTTTTCTTTGAGATTGAAGTACGCACTGAAAGAGCATGTTTAGGTTTGTTGGCACATAACATGGAATTGGCAGGGCATTTGTTACCTGAGAAGAGGCCTTACAACCAGTAACATTATTTTAGTGCATTTCCTAATTCTAATTTTCCTTAAGGATACACATTTTTATAAAATTTCAGTCGTCGTATACATACCATTTCGTATCCCTTTTTCCTGTTAACCTTATATAATGAATTTTTTTCATTTTTTGTGAATTGTTAATATATTTCTGTTATGTTTGCTAAAGGCTCCACTTCTCTGGCTTTGACATCTAGGGTTTTGGGGTGATTTTGGTTTCTTATCATTGTAAGTAAATCTGTGAAGGAGATACCCTTGTACATAGATAAGGACATTGTCTTTCTCTAGAATTGTTTCCTTTAAGTAAATTAAAAGAAATTTCTAAGTCAAAAAAATATGAACAGCCCTGGTTGGATAGTGCAGTTGGTTAGAGCATCGTCCTAATGCGCAGAGATTCTCGGTTAGGGCACGTGTACAGGAACAGATTGATGTTGCTGTCTCTCTCTCCCTTCCTCTCTCCCTGAAATCAATAATTTTTTTAAAAAAGGAACTTTAAAAAAAAAACAAAAACAAAAAAGGAACTTTTTTGTGGCACTAGATGTATATAAGTAGGGTTAAATTTTTTATTTTACTGTAAGTAATATACTCATGTTGCACAGTATTTAGAGGGGAAAAGCTTTAGTTCAGGGGTCCCCAAACTTTTTACACAGGGGGCCAGTTCACTGTCCCTCAGACCATTGGAGGGCCGGACTATAAAAAAACTATGAACAAATCCCTATGCACACTGCACATATCTTATTTTAAAGTAAAAAAACAAAACGGGAACAAATACAATATTTAAAATAAAGAACAAGTAAATTTAAATCAAGAAACTGACCAGTATTTCAATGGGAACTATGGGCCTGCTTTTGGCTAATGAGATGGTCAATGTGCTCCTTTCACTGACCACCAATGAAAGAGGTGCCCCTTCCGGAAGTGCAGCAGGGGCAGGATAAATGGCCTCAGGGGGCCGCATGTGGCCCGCGGGCCGTAGTTTGGGGACCCCTGCTTTAGTCCATAGTTCTGTACTGACACTAACGTAATTATGTTAGTTTGCATTCTGATATATTTCCTTTAAGTTTCTTAAACTTTGCCTTTTTATTTTTTTTTATTTTATTTTATTTATTAATTTTAGAGAGGAGAGAGAAAGGAAGAGAGAGAGAGACAGAGAGGGGGAGAGAGAGGAGAGAGAGACAGAGAGAGAAAGTGGGGAGGAGCTGGAAGCATCAACTCCCATATGTGCCTTGACCAGGCAAGCCCAGGGTTTTGAACCGGCGACCTCAGCATTTCCAGGTCAACGCTTTATCCACTGCGCCACCACAGGTCAGGCAAACTTTGCCTTTTTAGAAATAACTTTAATCATAGTATATATTTAGTTTCATATGCTGTTTTTGCATGCAACATTATACAATTGAGGCTTTCCTCTCTCTTTTTTTTTTAAGATTTTATTTGAGTTTACAGATGAGGGGGGAGTGAGAAGTATAGCCCATGGTTGTTTCATTGTAGTTGCTCATTGCTTACTGTTACATGTGCCTTGAAAAGGCAAGCCCAGGGTTTTGAACCAGAGACCTCAGTGTCCCAGGCTGACGCTCTATCTAGTACCCTTTTATTCTTAACTTGAAGTTCGTTTTTTGTTTGTTTGTTTGTTTGTTGTTTGTTTTTTGTGGCATAGATAGAGTCAGAGAGGGACAGACAGACAGGAAGGGAGAGAGATGAGAAACATCAATCATCAGTTTTTCGTTGTGATACCTTAGTTGTTCATTGATTGATTTCTCATATGTGCCTTGACCCGGGGGCTACAGCAGACCGATTGATCCCTTGCTCAAGCCAGCAACCTTGCTCAAACCCGATGAACCCGTGCTCAAGCTGGTGAGCTCAGGGTATCGAACCTGGGTCCTCTGCATCCCAGTCTGACACTCTATCCACTGTGCAACTGCCTGGTCAGGCTGAAGCTCTTTTCATACTTAAATATGAACCCTGAAATTGAAAAGAGAACTAGACTTTGAAAAATTAACTGAATCAGGGAAAAGTAGTTTCTAAAGAGTTTAAAAATATTTATATGTTATCTCTACTCCCCCAAATAAGCACTTCTTAAGGTGCCTAAAATACACTGCTCACAAAAATTAGGAGGTATTTTATAGTTTCATATTCATTTTGAAATATCCCCTAATTCTGCTCACAAAAATTAGGGGATGTTTTATAGCTTCATATTTATTTTTAAATATCCCCTAATTTTTGTGAGCAGTATATTAAAATAACACAGAAAACAATTAGAAATTATCCTAAGAAATTAATTATTTACAAAGATATATCTACAAGTCTGTTCATTGCAGAGATAGATAGATATATAGATAGGATGGCAGTAAACAAAGCAGAATATTGGCCATATAAATTATAAAACAGGGTCCTGGCTGGTTGGCTCAGCGGCAGAGCGTCAGCCTGGCTTGCAGGAGTCCCAGGTTCGATTCCCGGCCAGGGCACACAGGAGAGGCGCCCATCTGCTTCTCCACCCCTCCCCCTCTCTGTCTCTGTCTCTCTTCCCCTCCCGCAGCCGAGGCTCCATTGGAGCAAAGTTGGCCCGGGCGCTAAGGATGGCTCTGTGGCCTCTGCCTCAGGCGCTAGAATGGCTCTGGTTGCAGCAGAGCGACGCCCCAGAGGGGCAGAGCATCGCCCCCTGGTGGGCGTGCCGGGTGGATCCCGGTTGGACACATGCGGAGTCTGTCTGACTGCCTCCCCGTTTCCAGCTTCGGAAAAATACAAAAAATAAAATAAAATATGATTATAAAACAGTATAAAGTAGTTATGAAGTATAATCCTATTAAAATATATATGTATAAAGAATTGGGGCCTGACCAGGCGGTGGCGCAGTGGATAGAGCGTCAAACTGGGATGCCCAGGACCCAGGTTTGAGACCCCGAGGTCACCAGCTTGAGCGCGGGCTCATCTGGCTTAAGCAAAAGTTCACCAGCTTGGACCCAAGGTCGCTGGCTCGAGCAAGGGGTTACTGGGTCTGCTGAAGGCCCGCGGTCAAGTCACATATGAGAAAGCAATCAATGAACAACTAAGGTATCACAACGAAAAACTGATAATTGACGCTTCTCATCTCTCTCCATTCCTGCCTATGTGTCCCTATCTATCTGTCTCTGTTAAAAAAAAAGAAAGCGCAGAGGTTGCTGGTTGGATCCCTGGTCAGGACACATACAGGAACAGATAGACCAGGGGTCCCCAAACTACGGCCCGTGGGCCGCATGCGGCCCCTTGAGGCCATTTATCCGGCCCCCGCCGCAATTCCAGAAGGGGCACCTCTTTCATTGGTGGTCAGTGAGAGGAGCACATTGACCATCTCATTAGCCAAAAGCAGGCCCATAGTTCCCATTGAAATACTGGTCAGTTTCTTGATTTAAATTTACTTGTTCTTTATTTTAAATATATTTGTTCCCGTTTTGTTTTTTTACTTTAAAATAAGATATGTGCAGTGTGCATAGGAATTTGTTCATAGTTTTTTTTTATAGTCGGCCCTCCAATGGTCTGAGGGACAGTGAACTGGCCCCCTGTGTAAAAAGTTTGGGGACCCCTGAGATAGACGATGCTCCTGTCTCTCTTTCTTTGTCCCTTCCTTTCTCTATAAAATCAATCAATAAAAAAATTTAAAAATACCCTCCAAAAAATAAAAGCAAAGCTTTTTAAAAAAAATCCTGTGGCTAAAAGGGAAACATTCTTAAGGATTATAGAATATGCTACTCCAAAATATACCACTTTGGCATAAGGATTATTTTGAGCTAAAAGCATTTGAAAAACAGCAGATGTGTGAAAAGCATTCAGACCTTCTCTTTTCTTCCTGAAAGCAGGAGATAAAGCTCAGGTGTAAAAGATAAATTTCTCTATACAAGGGGAAAAGAACATTCCCAGAGGAAGGGAGTCGAACAAAGCCAGAGAATTCTGTACAAACAGATCTTGTTAAAATAATTCTGCCTGACCAGGCGGTGGCGCAGTGGATAGAGCGTCGGACTAGGACGCAGAGGACCCAGGTTCGAGAACCTGAGGTTCTAGCTTGAGCAAGGGGTTACTCAGTCTGCTGAAGGCCCACGGTCAGGGCACATGTGGGAAAGCAATCAATGAACAACGAAGGTGTTGCAATGAAACTGATGATTGATGCTTCTCATCTCTCTCCGTTCCTGTCTGTCTGTCCCTATCTGTCCCTCTCTCTGTCCCTGTAAAAAAAAAATAAATAAATAAATAATTAAAAAAAAATTCTGATTTACCATTAGATTCCCCATTTATGTTAGTTACTTTTTCATAAGTGCCTCTCTTTGTTCAACCTAATATAAAAGCATTTAAGTTTTGCCACATCTTTGGGTCTTCATTTTCTTATGAAGGAGCCTGTGTCAGGTAAACTTACGTTAAATAAGTGTGAATGCTTTTATGGTGTTAAACTTTATCTGCCAATTTTATTTTCCTTTTTTTTTTTTTTTACAGGGACAGAGAGAGAGATAGAGAGTCAGAGATAGGGATAGATAGGGACAGACAGACAGGAAAGGAGAGAGATGAGAAGCATCAATCATCAGTTTTTCGTTGTGACACTTTTTTTTTTTTTTTTTTTTAGTTGTTCATTGATTGCTTTCTCATATGTGCCTTGACCGTGGGCCTTCAGCAGACCAAGTAACCCCTTGCTGGAGCCAGCGACCTTGGGTCCAAGCTGGTGAGCTTTCTGCACAAGCCAGATGAGCCTGCCCTCAAGCTGGCGACCTCGGGGTCTCGAATCTGGGTCCTCTGCATCCCAGTCCGACGCTCTATCCACTGTGCCACCGCCTGGTCAGGCATCTGCCCATTTTATTCTTAGGCCCAGCCAGAGACGCTAACAGTCAGAGGTAGTTTAGCCTCTACATCAGGGATCCCCAAACTACTGCCCCCACGGCCCCCTGAGACCATTTATCCCCCGGCTGCACTTCCGGAAGGGGCACCTCTTTCATTGGTGGTCAGTGAGAGGAGCACATTGACCATCTCATTAGCCAAAAGCAGGCCCATGGCCTGACCTGTGGTGGCGCAGTGGATAAAGCGTCGACCTGGAAATGCTGAGGTTGCTGGTTCGAAACCCTGGGCTTGCCTGGTCAAGGCACATATGGGAGTTGATGCTTCCAGGTCCTCCCCCCTTCTCTCTCTCTCTGTCTGTCTCTCCTCTCTCTCTACAATGAATAAATAAAAAAATAATAATAATAATTAAAAAAAAAGGCCCATAGTTCCCATTGAAATACTGGTCAGTTTGTTGATTTAAATTTACTTGTTCTTTATTTTAAATATTGTATTTGTTCTCGTTTCGTTTTTTGTTTTTTTTTTTACTTTAAAGTAAGATATGTACAGTGTGCATAGAAATTTGTTCATAGTTTTTTTTTAAGATTTTTATTTTTTATTTTTTTATTTCTTCATTGTAGAGAGGAGAGAGAGAGAGGGAGGGAGAGAGAGAGAGAGAGAGGAGAGAGAGAGACAGGGGGGAGGAGCTGGAAGCATCAACTCCCATATGTGCCTTGACCAGGCAAGCCCAGGGTTTTGAACCGGCGACCTCAGCATTTCCAGGTCGACGCTTTATCCACTGCGCCACCACAGGTCAGACCATAGTTTTTTTTTATAGTTGGGCCGTCCAACGGTCTGAGGGACAGTGAGTGAACTGTCCCCCTGTGTAAAAAGTTTGGGGACCCCTGCTCTACATACACCACCAAAGCCTTTGATATTACAATTGTTGCAGAGTTGTTTTGCGCAGATGCCTATCCAAAAGGGGAGAAAAGAAAACAGGTGTCATTTATTTTCATTGTCTAAAAGAGGGGAGGAGCAAGCGGCTTGTTACCAAATCCAAGCCAAATGCTGCTTGCTTTATGCGGAGAACTGCAGACGAATAACCGTGAAGCAGGGCACCTCTGCAGGAGCCGAATGGCCGGGGTGGGGTGGGGTGGGGGGTGGTAGAAGGCTTGAGGCTGTATGTCACACGCATTCTCTTATTCAGTCTTCACAGAAACCTTGTTAGGTAGGCAGGCATGTTACTTCCACTTTACAACTTGGGGAAATGGAAACAGAGAGACTGAGGGTATGACCAAGGCCCATAATGGAGCCACGACTCAGACACGACATAACCACTGGGCTGCCTTCTTCTCTACGGGCCGCAGGCCTCCGCCTCCCAGACTGCCCTGTCTTGTCCTGTCCTGCAGTGCGGAATTCAGACTCGTCATAACAGATCCACCCACTGTGCCCCGAAAGGCGAAGAATGGAAAACTATCCCCAGCCACACCTCCAGATTGCTTTCTGTAAGTCGCGGGAATTAGCTAGGTCGAATCCGCTTCAAGTATGAGTGACGTAAGTGGCAAGAGGCGGGGATATGTAGATGATTAGAAGCGCGGTGACTGCTAGTTTGAATATTGTTCACGAAGCAGAATTTCCTCTGGGTATCCAAAAGAATGCCCCTTAGTCTCTGATACATAAATATATTGCAGTTCCCAACCAAAGGCCTAAGGAACTCGCGATGTAATTCACCATGATTTAAAAGTATGTTGAGGATGATGGTGATGTATCAGGTAGTTCCTGTAACTCATACTTACCTGGCAGGGGAGATACCATGATCACGAAGGTGGTTTTCCCAGGGCGAGGCTTACTCATTGCACTCCGAGTGTGCTGACCCCTGCGATTTCCCCAAATGTGGGAAACTCGACTGCATAATTTGTGGTAGTGGGGGACTGCGTTCGCGCTCTCCCCTGGTAAATCTGTTCAAAAGTAAGAGGTTATCTAATTTTTTTTTTCGTTTACAGAGAGGGAGCAAAGCACCAATGACTGGTGTTTTGTTGTACAGTGTGACATCGTGGGCCTGCTCTCAAGCTATTAATCTCGGTTTTGCGAACCTGGGTTTTGGGTCCTTTGTATCCTAGTCTGACGATCTATCCATTGCGCCACTGCCTGGTTAGGCTAGACATGATATAGTTTTATGTATGTATTATGCTGTTTCATTGGTGAGGGTTTTTTATTTTGTGCCGTTTCTGTTAAACGCTGTTGTTGATTACAGACTGGTGAGTGTGAAAATATATCATTAAGCTAAGCTTCTTGACCTTTAACGCAATTCTACAGTGGCTAGCTTGAGTAAGGAATACTCAAGTAGCTGGGTGGAGTCCTCAGTAAAGGCACTTATGAAGGTAATCAACAGACAATTAAGGTGCCACAACTATGAGTTGATGCTTTTCATCTCTCTCCACACACACACACACACACACACACAAACACACTCACTACTCTTTTTGTATCTGGAAATAGAAGGGAGGCAAAAGTGGGGATAGGACATGACTGCTTTCTGTAAAAGCTTCAGTTCATCTTTAAACATTTTTTTCATAGTTACTTCTGTTTGCTTAAGCATGTTGTGCCCTGAGGGATGGTTTGGTTGGTTAGAGCAGTGGTCCCCAACCCCTGGGCCGCGGACCGGTACCGGTCCACAGAGAAAGAATAAAGAACTTACATTATTTTTGTTTTATTTATATTTAAGTCTGAACGATGTTTTATTTTTTAAAAATGACCAGATTCCCTCTGTTACATCCGTCTAAGACTCACTCTTGACACTTTCTCGTAAGTTCGACAATTATATTTAAAAATACCACAGTTTTTACGCCAGTCGCATTTTATTTTGTGCATTTATCCTTCCCACCCTAAAGGCCGGTCCATGAAAATATTTTCTGACATTAAACTGGTCCGTGGCCCAAAAAAGGTTAAGAACCACTGGGTTAGAGCATTGTCCGGAAGCACAGAGATTGCTGGTTCCGTCCCCAGTCCAGGTACATACAGGAACAGATCAAGGTTCCTGTCTGTGTGTGTCTCTCTCACCCTTCCCCTTACTAAAATTGATAAACATTAAAAAAATAAAAAGAAAAGAACGTTGTGATACTGTATTACTAGGATGATGCTTTTAGTCACTGGTGTGGATATTAACATATACAAAAGAAAATGCATAAAGTTAAAACACTCAAGTTATTCACACATTCAAGTTTCCCACATTCTTGTCAGTGGATAAATTAAGAAAGTGTTACTTCTCAGTAACCTAAAAGCCTCCTGGCTAGTGAAGACCTGCCAAGTGTGTCAGCTTCATGGCTTTTCCTTTTACTACATCTAACATTACACCCTCTTCGTCCCTCCGTGCAGCACATAGTTATGCCCTGATGTGCGTTTTTGCCAATTCATGTGGAAGGGACGTTTTTCTCTTATCCACTGTCTGTGGAGCATCAACATGGTGCCACTTTTCTGCCCTGCTAAACTGAGCATTGTGATGCAGCAGTCCACTTTCAGGTGTCTTACACTTGCACCTGTCACATCTGAGACACATGTAGGTGTCGTGCAAACATGACTGTACAGGTATTGTGGTCAGGTGTGAATGCCACATGTAGAAAGTTAAAATTCCTCAGCATGGTTTGTATCATGTACAATAACAGCTAACAACACAGAGGGCTCACTTGGTGCCACGCATACTCTAAGCTTTTTACACATATTGGCTTATTTAAACGTCTCAGCAACCCTCTGATTATTATTATCCCCATTTACAGTGGAAGAAATTGGGGTCTATTAAGGTTAAATAAATTTCCAAGGTCATAGAGTTAGGAGGGTGTGACGACTTCAGAGATTGAACTGTGAACCCAACCCACTACAATTATACTGTCTACATTCTTACATAATGACTGCAGTTGTGCACTAACCTTTCAGAGTTAATATTCTCCTAGTTATCTGAGTGATACAACAAACATGCTTATTTCTAATTTTACTTTGTAATAGTCATCACTATCTTGGTCCTGGGAATTAGTAATGAATATATTCAGTTCTTCAATTTCAGCAGTAACATTGAGAATAAACATTAATCACGTAGGATTTCAGTAATTGCTTCCCTAATCCTGTTTATTATAAATGAAAGAATCTAAGTTGCTTGCTTGCATTTCTGATTCACTTAGAATAAGCATGTTGCTTTCTTTTGAAACAGGATGTCTCGAGCTGTTCATCTTCCAATACCCTGTCCTGTTCAGATTGGTTCCTTAAGAAATGACACCTTGGAAGCTCAGCTTCATGAGTATGTCAAACAGGGGAATTACGTGAAAGTGAAGAAGATTCTTAAGAAAGGTAGGCACTAAAAAAAAAAAAGAAAAAGGCCTGTGGTGGTGCAGTGGATAAAGCGTCGATCTGGAGCACTGCGGTCACCAGTTTGAAACCCTACACTTGTCTGGTTAAGGCTCGTAAGGGAGTTGATGTTTCCTGCTCCTCCCCCCTTTCTCTCTCTCTCTCTCTCTCTTCTTTAAAATGAGTAAATAAAAAAAATTTTTTTTTGGCCCTGGCCAGTTGGTTCAGTGGTAGAGTGTTGGCCTGGCGTGCAGGAGTCCCGGGTTCGATTCCCGGCCAGGGCACGCAGGAGAAGCGCCCATCTGCTTCTCTACCCCTCCCCTCTCCCTCTCTGTCTCTCTCCTTCCTCTCTGTCTCTCTCTTCCCCTCCCGCAGCCAAGGCTCCATTGGAGCAAAGTTGGCCCGGGCGCTGGGGATGGCTCTGTGGCCTCTGCCTCAGGCGCTAGAATGGCTCTGGTTGCAACAGAGCAACGCCCCAGATGGGCAGAGCATCGCCCCCTGGTGGGCATGCCTGGTGGATCCTGGTTGGGCGCATGCGGGAGTCTGTCTGACTGCCTCCCCGGTTCCAACTTCAGAAAAATACAAAAAAAAAAATTAAAAAAAAATTTTTTTTTTAAAGATAAGCACTGTTGAAATGGCAGATGCAACTTTGGTCCACATTTCTGAATAGTATTGGAAGGAAAAATAAGTATATCCTAAAACTTTGAGTTCTTAGAGAAGTCAGAAATTAAATTAATGAGGTGAGATGTTCTCTGCCGGTGCAGTCATACTGTTTAATGGAGGTCTTAAGTCTTAAATCACTGAGGACTGTTTTGATTTGCTTTGTGCTAAGAACCTTATGGTTCATTTCTTTTCCCACCCTGGCCTCCTGCCTTTGTGTCTGCCTGGTTCCCTTTCTTCCTTTAAATCGACTTCCCCAAATGGGTCTTCTGGGGGCAACTTTCAACAGCTCTCTGGAGGTGTCGAATCTGGGACCTCAGCATCCCAGGTTAATGATGCTCTATCCACTGCGCCACCATTGGTCAGGCCAGACCGTATTTACTTTCTAATTACACATATGTTAACTGAACCTTGGGGTTAGAGCAACCAAGAAAAGACGTATGATCTGACCCTCTAGGAGTGTAGGACGGCAGAAGAAACAGACACCCTTTATCTCTGGTAATATTGTCTTGAAGTCTACTTTATCTGATATTAATATAGCCACCTTAGCCTCCTTATGCTTACTGTTGTGTGAAATATCTATATCTTTATAGTTAAAATGTCTTCTTGAGAGAATATAATTGAAGCTTGTTTTTTGTTTTGTTTTGTTTGTTTTTAGTGAGAGATAGAGACAGAAAGAGGGACAGACAGGAAGGAAGAGATGAGAAGCATCAATTCTTTCTGGCACTTTAGTTGTTCATTGATTGCTTCTGGTATGTGCCTTGATGGGGTGGGGGGGAGAGTGTAGCGAGTCACTGACCCCTTGCTCAAGCACTGAGCTTTGGGCTCAGCCAGCGGCCATGAGGTCATGTCTATGATCCCATGCTCAAGCCAGCGACACAACACTCAATCTGGTGAGCCCGCACTCAAGCCAGCAACCTCGGGATTTTGAACCTGGGTCCTCTGAGTCCCAGGCAGATGCTCTACTCAACTGCGCTACCGCCTGGTCAGGTGAGGGTTATGTTTTAAAATCCATTCTGAAGACTATACTTTCAGAGATCATTTCTATAGTCATTAAAATTCATTCTGACACACTCTGCCTTTTAATTGGAATGTTTAGTTCATTAATATTTATTGCAATTATTGACTTGGTTGGGTTTAGAACATTTTATTATATTGTTTTCTACTTGTCCTCTCTTTTTTGTTTCTTCTTTTTTTAAAAAAAAATTTTATTTATGTATTCATTTTAGAGAGGAGAGGGAGAGACAGAGAGAGAGAGAGAGAGAGAGAGAGAGAGAGGAGAGACAGAGAGAGAGAAGGGGGAGGAGCTGGAAGCATCAACTCCCATATGTGCCTTGACCAGGCAAGCCCAGGGTTTCGAACCGGCGACCTCAGCATTTCCAGGTCAACGCTTTATCCACTGCGCCACCACAGGTCAGGCTGATTCTTCTTTTCTGTCTTCTTTTTACTTGAATATTTTTTTAGAATTCCATTTTAACTTATGTGTTGACTTTTTAGCTATATTTTTCTGCATTATTTTTTAGTGATTGTTCTAGTGATTCGAGTATACATCTTTAATTTTTTTGTTTGGGTTTGGTTTCTTTTTAAAAAAAACAAACTTTTTTTGGCTTAAATCTTTAATTTTCACAGGCTACTTAATATTGTACCACTTCACATAATATAAACTTCAACCATATAGGCTCATTTCTCCCCTTCCCCATCCTTTATCATAAAGATTCCATCAGGCCCTGGCCGGTTGGCTCAGTGGTAGAGCGTCGGCCTGGCGTGCGGAAGTCCCGGGTTCGATTCCCGGCCAGGGCACACAGGAGAAGAGCCCATTTGCTTCTCCACCCCTCCCCCTCTCCACCCCTCCCCCTCTCCTTCCTCTCTGTCTCTCTCTTCCCCTCCCACAGCGAGGCTCCATTGGAGCAAAGATGACCTGGGCGCTGGGGATGGCTCCTTGGCCTCTGCCCCAGGCGCTAGAGTGGCTCTGGTCCCGACAGAGCGATGCCCCAGAGGGGCAGAGCATCGCCCCCTGGTGGGCGTGCTGGGTGGATCCCGGTCGGGCGCATGTGGGAGTCTGTCTGACTGTCTCTCCCCATTTCCAGCTTCAGAAAAATACAAAAAAAAAAAAAAAAGAAAAAGATTACATCAGTATTATATTTGTATGAGTTATGAACCTTATAATTTTATAAGTTTTGCTTTGAAGAATCATGTATACTTTAAAGAGATTTTGTGGTTTGACCATGGTGTACCTAGGGCTGATATTCTTTATATTTATCCTTCCTGGGCGCCATGAACCAGCACGGCTAGTAAATCCAGGTCCTAATTGAGAATGATGCAGAATGAAGAAATAAGCTCAAAGAGAAAAAGGATGGGATCTGGAGGCCTCTGCAACACCTTTAGCTTGCAAGAGAGCAAGTCTCCATCCCCAAACCTGCTGTATTTATAGGGCAGAGTAAAATCATTAGCAAATCAAAGATCTTTAAAACAAGGTCACAGCCTGACCAGGCAGTGGTGCAGTGGATAGAGCGTTGGACTAGGATGCGGAAAGACCCAGATTCGAGACCCTGAGGTCTCCAGTTTGAGTGCAGGCTCATCTGGTTTGAGCAAAAGCTCACCAGCGTGGACCCAAGAACACTGGCTTGAGCAAGGGGTTACTGGGTCTGCTGAAGTCCCACGGTCAAGGCACATATGAGAAAACAATCAATGAACAGCTAAGGTGAACAACTAAGATGTCGCAACAAAAAACTGATAATTGATGCTTTTTTCTCATCTCTCTCCGTCCCTGTCTATCCCTCTCTCTGACTCTGTCTCTGTAAAAAAAAAAAAAATTAAACACGATAAAAGGTAAATAAAGAAAAACTTTATAAAAGATATATATATTATATATATATGTATAATATATATATAATATATATATAAAACAAGGTCACATTTCCAAGGCAACCCAATAATTCTCCCAAGTGCAGAAAACCCCCACCATAAATAACATCTTAACTTTACAAAACAAAGGATAGAAGGAAAACTGCCTCCAGCCTCTCTGAAGGACACGGGGGAAAGGATAAATAAAAACAATCCAACATGCCTGACCTGTGGTGGCGCAGTGGATAAAGCGTCTACCTGGAAATGCTGAGGTTGCCGGTTCAAAACCCTGGGCTTGCCTGGTCAAGGCACATATGGGAGTTGATGCTTCCAGCTCCTCCCCCCTTCTCTCTCTCTGTCTCTCTCTCCTCTCTCTCTCTCATCTCTAAAATGAATAAATAAAATCTTTAAAAAAAATAAAAAATAAAAAAAAACAAAACCCAAAAAAACCAATCCAACATCACAGCTAACTTGGAGGTGTGGGGAAAGACTTAGCCAAGCAAGTGAGGTGGGGGGTTGGGCAGACTGTTGGCTTACTGCCAGTCCCCCACACCTCTGTCCCCCAAAAATCGAAACCATAAGGACGCTGTCAGCTTGCAGTCCCCAACAGCTGCGGGTTGCTGACCTTGAATATGGAGATTAAAATCTTTTGCCAAATTTGGGAATCCTTCTGCTATTATTTTTTCAGATACTTTTTCTGTTCCATTCTTCACTTGCCTTCTGGAAATCCACTTATAATTTATATCAGACTTTTTGGTATTGTCCCACAGTTCCCAAAGCTCTGTTGATTTTCTTTATTTAAAAAAAATTTTTTTAAAGCCTTGCTATTTGTTTATTTTAGAGAGAGAGAAAGAGAGAGAGAGAGAGAGAGAGAGAGAGAGAGAGAGACACCTGACCTGTGATGGCGCAATGGGATAAAGCGTCAACCTGGAAATGCTGAAGTCGCCGGTTCGAAACCCTGGGCTTGCCTGGTCAAGGCACATATGGGAGTTGATGCTTCCAGCTACTCCCCCCTTCTCTCTCTCTCTGTCTCTCCTCTCTCTCCCTCTCTCTCTCCTCTCTAAAAATGAATAAATAAATAAATAAATAGAGAAAAAGTGTGAGAGAGAAAGAAGTGGTAGGAGCAGGAAGCATCAACTCCCATATGTACCTTGACTTGACTGGGCAAGCCCAGGGTTTTGAACCGGCAACCTCAGCATTCCAGGTCAATGCTTTGTCCACTGCGCCACCACAGGTCAGGCTCTATTGATTTTCTTTTTCCTTTGTGTCCTTCGATTGGATAACTTCTCTTGATCTATGGTCAACTTGGTGATTTTTCTTCTGTCATCTCTAATTTGCTCTTAACTTTATCCCAGTTCAATAATTTACTAGATAGATTCGATAAAAAGTATAAATAAATACATAAATAAATTGCTCGAATGACTCACATAACTCAAGAAAACATGTTACTTACTATTACTGGTTTATTAGAAAGGATAGGCCCTGGCCGGTTGGCTCAGCGGTTGGCCTGGCGTGAGGGGGACCCGGGTTCGATTCCCGGCCAGGGCACATAGGAGAAGTGCCCATTTGCTTCTCCACCCCCCACTCCTTCCTCTCTGTCTCTCTCTTCCCCTCCCGCAGCCAAGGCTCCATTGGAGCAAAGATGGCCCGGGCGCTGGGGATGGCTCCTTGGCCTCTGCCCCTGGCGCTAGAGTGGCTCTGGTCGCGGCAGAGCGACGCCCCGGAGGGGCAGAGCATCGCCCCCTGGTGGGCAGAGCGTCGCCCCTGGTGGGCGTGCCGGGTGGATCCCGGTTGGGCGCATGCGGGAGTCTGTCTGTCTCTCCCCGTTTCCAGCTTCGGAAAAAATACAAAAAAAAAAAAAAAAAAAGAAAGGATACAAGTTTCCATGCCCTATTCTTGCACACCACCCACTCACTGAGCACTTCCTGCATTCACCAATCTGGAAGCCCTCTGAACCTTATTGCTTAAAACCTTAAAAATGTATTGTATAATAAATATGTATTTTCCGATGGCTTTAGGCGACCCCTGTGTTTTGGTCGTTCGACCCCCGCCGGGGTCGCGACCCACAGGTTGAGAACCGCTGGCTTAGGGGTTTTACAGAGGTTTCATTACCAAGGCAGGGTTGATTTAAATCATTGACCATTGGTTATTGAACTCAATCTTTCTTCCCTCTCCCTTCCCAAAGGTGGGACCGGGTTTGAGGCAGTGGTGGGGAAAGTTCCAATCCTCTAATCCTGGCTTGGTCATGACTTTTCTGTTGACCAGCCCCTCTCCTGAAGCTACCTAGTAACCCCTCCTCTTTCTTTAAAGGCTAAGGAAACCGGGTCTCTTCAAGTTGGTGGACTAACATAGCAGGCGAGAGGCAGTCGACTCTGACCAGTAGCAGAAGCAGCGATTCCTTAACCTATAGTGAGGCGGTGCCTGTTGTGGTGGGCAGGTTAATAGCATTTTGCTCTGGGTTAGAGTCAGATGCATGCAGCGTGTGATTGGCTGCTAGGAAGACATATGTTAATAAGGCCTGTTGCTGCTTTGAAGCATTTCTGGAAGATTTACAAGTGAAAGTGATGTATTAAGCTTTGCTATTCAACAGAATTGTTATGATACATGAGACAAAATATATTTATAAGGTTAAATTGACCAAAATATGTCACCGTGAGTCAAAGGTCGTGCCTGCTATAGACCCACCGGAGAATGCAGAGTGTGGGTTAAGACTATACTTTCAGGGATCATTTCTATAGTTTGTTACTAGAGAAGTTTCTCTGATTGTGTAGAGTACCCGAAACCATGAGGAGGAGTTGCAGTGTTCTCTTCTGAGCGTGAAGCTGGCTCTCGGTATTGCTTATGTAACTGCCTTTTGCCATTGATGATCGTTCTTTTCCTTTGGAAGAGTAAGAGGGAGAGAACACAGTCTGAGTGGTTTTTGTATTTCTAAGTTAAATATGAGGTTATTACTAGTAGGTTTTGGGAGTTTTATTTTTTTTTTCAATTTGTTAATAAGTTTTCTGCGTTTTTTTTTTTTTTTTTTTAAGTGTAGTAGTGATAGGGAGGTAGACAGTCTGACTTTTGCATGTCTCCGACCGAAATCCACCCGGGATATCTACTAGGGGCCAGTTCTCGGCTGCTATCGGAGTCATCATCCTTACCCAGGTCAACTTTGTTCCAACTAATCTTTGGCTGTGGGAGGGAAAGAAAGGTGGAGAGGGGGAAGGGTGGAGAAGCAGATGGGCGCTTCTCCTGTGTTCCCTGGCTGGAAGTCAACCCGGGATTTCCACACACCGGGCAGACGCTCTACTGCTGAGCCAACCGGCCAGGGCTAAGTTGGTCTTTTTTTTTTTTTTTGCGACAGAGTCAGATAGGGACAGACAGGAAGGGAGAGAGATGAGAAGTATCAATTCTTCGTTGTGCCTCGGTGGGGGTGGGGGTGGGGGTGGGGGTGGGGGTGGGGGTGTTACAGCAGACTGAGTGACCACTTGCTCAAGCCAGTGACCTTGGGATCAAGCTGGTCAGCCTTGCTCAATCCAGATAGCCCCACGCTCAAGTTGGCGACCTCCAGGTCCCAGTCCGATGCTCTATCCACTGCGCCACCTCCTGGTCAGGCTAGGTTGGTCTTTTTAAACTTTGTTTTATTGATGAGAGAGAGAGAGAGAGAGAGGGAGAGGGAGGGAGGGAGAGAGAGAGAGAGAGAGAAGGAAGGTAGAGAAGCTTCCATCTGTTTCTGTATGCTCTCTGACCTGGGGTGGAACTGAGGAGGGGGTTATCTGGCCAAGGCGACATGTTGTTTTGAGCAATGAGGTATACTGTATAGCCTGAGTGACCAGCTTTTAAGACTTACAGAGAAAAGCAGCTAAAGTAGTTTTAATTTTTTTTTTAATTTTATTTATTTATTTTTTACAGAGACAGAGAGTGAGTCAGAGAGAGGGATAGACAGGGACAGACAGACCGGAACGGGAGAGAGATGAGAAGCATCAATCATTAGTTTTTCATTGCATGTTGCAACACCTTAGTTGTTCATTGATTGCTTTCTCATATGTGCCTTGACCATGGGCCTTCAGCAGACCAAGTAACCCCTTGCTGGAGCCAGCGACCTTGGGTTCAAGCTGGTGGGCTTTTGCTCAAACCAGATGAGCCCGCGCTCAAGCTGGCGACCTCGGGGTCTCGAACCTGGGTCCTCTGCATCCCAGTCCGACACTCTATTCACTGCACCACTGCCTGGTCAGGCTTAGTGAGGTTTTTTTATGAGATATCCTAGAGGGGTCTGGTCGGAAGGCTTAGACTCTGAAGAGCTGTGGAGATAGGTGAGCAAGAGGGGGAGTCCCCGCCTTTTGTCACTGTCCCAAGAGGAGAAACTCTCCGTGTGGGGGAGTTGTCCCTGATAGAGGTCGTCACCACCTGTCAGGGAGTTCTGATAGAGAGAGTGGAGAGGTTTGGCTACGCGCCTAGTCTTCCGTGCAGTCTACTGAGACTGAAAGTGAAACCCCTCAAAAGCTGAGGCATATTAGAGAAAACTGTCCGACCAGAGAAAACTTTTTTGGAAAAGAGAAGCCGACTGGGGAAGGGGAAGGGGAAGGGAGAAACTCCTTACCTTTCTGGTCTAGCAGGGGTTCAGGACAGGGACAGATCGTTGGCCAATAGACCTACAATTACACGTCCAAACAGAATCAGGGAGGAAGCCCGGGATGAGCTGCCGCTGCCCATTGCTTCCCTGATTGTAAGTTTGGACGGCAAAGAGGGATCGTCCAGGCAGTTAGTACCCTGTCCTGGGTTTCGGCACCAAATGTTGGAATCCATGGGAGTCCAAAAAGACCAGAGTAACAGGCTTTTATTGAAAGGAAGAAAGGAACCCTGCCCAGCACTTCTCCGGGGAGAAGAGTACCAGTACAAGCTAGGGGGACGACCTGACCAGGTGGTGGCGCAGTGGATAGAGCGTCGGACTGGGATGCGGAAGGACTCAGGTTCGAGACCCCGAGGTTGCCAGCTTGAGCACGGGCTTATCAAAGCTCACCAGCTTGGACCCAAGATCACTGGCTCGAGCAAGGGGTTACTCGGTCTGCTGTGGCCCCCGGTCAAGGCACATAAGAGAAAGCAATCAATGAACAACTAAAGTGCCACAATGAAAAACTGATGATTGATGCTTCTCATCTCTCTCTGTTCCTCCCTAACTCTGACTCTCTCTCTGTCCCTGTTTAAAAAAAAGAAAAAGCTAGAGGGACAAATTTTATAGGGTAAAGGAGAATCTCGAGCAAGTGGGTGTTGAATCAAAAGTCCTGGTATGTCCGGAATGCGCCTCCTTGGGGCGGCTTGGCAGCTTCTTGGAATTCCTGTCTCAGGAGCGATAGTCCAGTGAGTAAGGGTGAGGTCTGACAGATAAGCAGAACATCAAAAGGGCAGTTGGAGGCCCTGGCCAGTTGGCACAGTGGTAGAGCATCGGCCTGGCGTGCAGGAGTCCCAGGTTCGATTCCCGGCCAGGGCACACAGGAGACGCGCCCATCTGCTTTTCCACCCCTCCTCCTCTCCTTCCTCTCTGTCTCTCTCTTCCCCTCCCACAGCTGAAGCTCCATTGGAGCAAAGTTGGTCTGGGCGCTGAGGATGGCTCCATGGCCTCTGCCTCAGGCACTAGAATGGCTCTGGTCGCAGCAGAGCGATGCCCCAGATG
Organism: Saccopteryx leptura; assembly: GCF_036850995.1. Classification (NCBI taxonomy): domain Eukaryota; kingdom Metazoa; phylum Chordata; class Mammalia; order Chiroptera; family Emballonuridae; genus Saccopteryx; species Saccopteryx leptura. The sequence goes on along the minus strand of NC_089504.1, from coordinate 357,270,663 downwards.
GGCAGAGCATTGCCCCCTGGTGGGCGTGCCGGGTGGATTCTGGTCGGGCGCATGCGGGAGTCTGTCTGACTGCCTCCCCGTTTCCAACTTCAGAAAAATACAAAAAGAAAAAAAAGAAAAAGGGTCACTCACCTCCCTTCCAAAAAGCAAAGCTAGAACCACTTCACAGCCAGTAGGATGGCTACTATTAAAAAAAAACAAAACAAAAAAAACCTCCAGAAAAAAAAAAGAAGAAAAAAAGGGGAGGAGGCAGTTGTAATTTCTGGTAAATTCATGTATCTATCAATTATCAAGCTTATAATATTTGTCTATAGGATTTATAAAAAAACATTCCTATATACTAAAATTTATAAGGTAACACAATAGCGAAAAATGTTATTTTTCATATTAAAAGACATTCCCAAATCTTTTAGTGTTCATTGGCCATCCCTTTGTCTAGAGGTATATAAATTAATCACACATTTTCAGGATGGGAGGGGGAGCTTATGTGGTGTCAGGGGATAAGTGTTTGTGAATGGTGTAAGGTATTTTTCCCCTCCGAGAAGGAAGGAAGAGGGCTTGGAGCCACCAAGTGTGGAATAACAAAAAGGCCTTATTCAGTACAGAGCGCGCATCCCGCCCGGCAAGGTTCCCTGGCCCCGAAGTAAGATGGAGGCCAGGGAAGTCGCGCACTGAGAGACCGCGTGGGTAAAATTAAAAAGGGGTCCCTCTAGGGAAGTCGGGCTAATATGACGTAGTGAAATCTCACTGGCTGACAGTCAGTCGCTTTTTTTCCAAGGGACTCCTAGGAAGTTTCTTTTGGCACGCTTGGCTGTGGGCGGTCCTAGCCAAAGTTCTCGGGCCTAGGTTCCCCACGTGACCATCCCTTATTATCCACCAACCTTACAAAATGGCCCATTAAAGAAAGAAAGAGGGGAGAGGAAAGGGCCTGCTTAATCCTCCCTTTTTCTGCACCTGGCTAGCTATTCACCCCTCCTCCCATAGGTATGGGGAAAGGTCAGGGAATCCAAGTCTTCCTCTTCTGCATTTACAACACGATGCCATTGGCCATCTTAGTTTTGATGCTAATGACACAAGCATAGAAATCACACATGCCTAGTCCAAACTAATAAAATGTTCTTTAAACTTCCTAAAATTAATTCTGTATTATTAATTCTGTAGCTTTTGGCACTTTACAACAGTTTAGAGTTCATCCCTGAAAGCAAAATTGCAAAGGATTGAGAAAATGCTTGAAGGAATAGCAGTTGTTTTTGTAGTTTATTTAATTAATTTATTAATTAATTTTTTACAGAGACAGAGAGAGTCAGAGAGAGGGATAGACAAGGACAGAAGACAGGAACGGAGAGATGAGAAGCATCAATCATTAATTTTTTGTTGCACATTGCAACACTTTAGTTGTTCATTGATTGCTTTCTCATATGTGCCTTGACCGCGGCCCTTCAGCAGACCGAGTAACCCCTTGCTTGAGTAGCGACCTTGGGTCCAAGCTGGTGAGCTTTTTGCTCAAACCAGATGAGCCCACTCTCAAGGTGGCAACTTCGGGGTCTCAAACCTGGGTCCTTGGCATCCCAGTCTGATGCTCTATCCACTGCGCCACCGCCTGGTCAGGCTTTTTTATTTTATTGATTAGAGAGAAATGTTGATTTGTTGATTCACTTATTTATACATTCATAGTTTGATTCCTGCATGTCCCCTGACCGGGATCAAACCTGCAACCTTGGTGTACCAGGACAATGCTCTAATCAACTAAGCAACCTGTTCAGGGCCTGCAGTTTATTTTATACAATAGAATCAAAGGAGAAGATGTAAAAAGTTATGTGAAAATCGGGAAATCTCTAGAATTAGATAAGCGAAATGGTGAGAGATGCACACTTCTTTTACATTGGTGGTTGTAGAATAGGTAACATTTTACATATATAGTTTACAGAAGGGTGAGGGTAAAAGTTGATAAAGAATATTGGGGTTGTCCTGTTCGGTTGGCTCAGTGGTAGAGCGTCGGCCTGGCCCTGCGTGTGGATGTCTTGGGTTCGATTCCTGGTCAGGGCACACAGGAGAAGCGCCCATCTGTGTCTCCCCAACCCCTCTCGCTTCTCTCTCTCTCTTTCTCTCTTCTCCTCCCCTTCTGCAGCCATGGCTCGATTGGAGCAAATTGGCTCTGAGCACTGAGGATGACTCCATGGCCTCCACCTCAGGCACTTAAAAATGACTCCAGTTGCAAAGGAGCAACACAGCTCCTAATGGGCAGAGCATTGCCCCCTAGTGGGCTTGCCGGGTGGATCCCAGTTGGGGTGCGTGTGGGTGTCTGTCTCTCTGCCTCCCCTCCTCTACTGAATTAAAAAAAAAAAAGAAATACTGGGATTGAAAGAATGAATAAGTGTTTTCTACTAGGAAATCATCAAAGAGCTGGTGTTTGTGTTTTGAGAACAGTGGTTTTCAGCCTATTTTTATCTCTAGCGTCCACCTGTATCCTCTCAAGAGTCGTTTAGTGCCTTCCTAAGTGCTTCCTGATCCCTAGAGAAGTCATTAGAGGTCATGGTTGATTTAATATATTTACTTCATGAACCCCAGGGATTAACTAGTCTGCTTCCCTTGACCGTGTTCCCTTCCTGTCAAGAATTATGAATAGTCTGTGATTTTAACAGGTTACCCTGTTATATAGGTTTATCGATGCAGGTAGAAGATGAGATTCCTGCTTCAGAATTGAACAACAGCAGTAGAGTATTAGCTGGCTAGAATATTAGAACATTAGTATGTTGGATGCTTGTTCCTCAAATCCCAATTCCTACAGAGCTATGGAAAGAACTATATATAACACTGCACATATAGTGGATTCTTTTGTAGTAGTAGTACTCAGAATTTAGGGGAACTCAACCTGAATCTTTTATAATAGACTGAATACCCTTAGCTTCAGATGGAGACATTGTCTTTATGTACTAGACAGTAAGCATGCCTGCACTTTTCTCTAACGATAGATTCTGTCTCTCCCAAAGTTTGGCATACAAAGGTCTTCAAAAAGAGTCTAGCAAAGGGTAGTTACTGACTCACTCCATAATATGCAGAAATAGGAGTACTTCATGGAGAATTGTCTTCCACACTGGTGCTAATCTTCCTTACTCTCTGGCTAGCTTTCACGGATAAATTTACCAGGCGCTGAAGATAAATCAATTGGACAGTGCCCACCTCACAGGTTAGTGAGATAGTCTGGCGGGGGAGACAGATATGTAGGACCTTATAAGTTATTTAGAGAAGTTCTATGTTTAGTCCAAGAGCTGGGAAGCTAGGAAGTTTTAAGCAGGGGAATGATTTGTTAAAAATAAAAAACAACAAAATTCAACCACGTAAATCTGAAGATCTAATTGGCTTTATTAACCGATTCATGAATTGGGAACCAGCTCATCTCCAAACTAGAAGGACACTTGGAGGGGTACAAAATAGAAGGAGATTTTTATAGGAAGGAGGGTGGAGCAAGGGAGCTATTAATGCAAGAAAAGAAAGGGTCATTTTTGGGGCTGGGACATGTTTTCTTGGGGGAAAGAGAAAGGAAAGGTTTTTAAATCATGTACATTGCCTCGTCTTTATATGGGGGATGGAGACTGCTATGACAGATTGCTACTGGTGCTTGACTACGAAATTACAGACAGGTTAAAATTATATTTCTGGGAGAAGTTAAATCTGCAGTTAGATCAGGTATTAAATCTTGGTTTGGTATTGTAGCCAGGATGGCACCATTTTTGGATCTATGTTTTTTTCTTTAACAGATGTATTGTTCTGGTTGTTTAAACACAATTCACAATTTTTATGTACATAAAATCCCTTGATTTGGGGGGGGGGGTCCGAAAGAACAAGTATATGTCTGGTACTTTAATCACAGGACAAAATGTAAAAATAGGGCTCGCTTTGCAAGTGTCACGGAGTTTGGTTTTGGGTCGTCACTGTCACGTATTTCTGGTGAAAGATCTCCGCTTCCACGAATTGGTCTAAATGAGGCTTGTCCTAACGCCCGCGCACGTTGTAGTCGTCAGCGTTTACGTAAATTTAACGCTGCGGAACGGCCGCGAGAAGCAGGGCAGGATTGGAAATCACTGGTGTATGATTGGCTGTTTGGCAATTTTATGTTAATTAAGCGACAGCTTGCACTGTCTTCGGAACCGCAAGAGCATTCAAAATGCTTTACTGAGCTTTGTGAACGAAAAATGGTTTAGAATTCACACGTTAGTATACATGTGAATAAAAGAGTACTATTAGAAAAATTCACCATCAGTAAAACGTGTGTGGTTTTTGTAGAGTTCGGAAAAGCAGAGACGGAGAGGTTAAGACTATACTTTCAGGGATCATTTCTATAGTTTGTTACTAGAGAAGTTTCTCTGATCGTGTAGAGTACCCGAAACCACGAGGAGGAGTTGTAGTGTTCTCTCCTGAGCGTGAAGCCGGCTCTTGGTGTTGCTTGTGCAACTGCCTTTTGCCATTGATGATCGTTCTTCTCTTCCTTTGGGAGAGTAAGAGGGAGAGAACGCAGTCTGAGTGGTTTCTCTTGACTTGAAGTTGAAAAAGGGAGAATAAATGGTGAATTTTAGTTGGGGGTTAGTAACATTGTACATGTGATTTTGCAAAGTTATTTTTAGGTTATTTAAGCTTCAAGTAACAGAGAGGGCCGACTCATTTGGATGTTTATTATGTCCTGTTTTAGGTGTATAACCAATAAGAACCTTTGTAATACAGTGTAACTTTCTTAATCAATTGATCTTTTCCTTCCCAGTGCCAAACCACGTGTCTGGTAAAGGCTAATGTGATTTTCTTTTGGTTACTCCGTGTAGCCTTCTTTTTTCTGTGTGTGCAATAAAGGTCATTGTTTTTTTTAAGAAGCAGTTTGCAGTAGTAATACGAGGCAGTGCTGTATAAAGGAATTATAATTTTTTCCTAGTTTTATTTTTTTTAGTTTTATCTCAGGAAGTGTCCTGTTATTTGCATTAATTCTGGTATTTGCTTTGCAGGAGTTTATGTTGATGCAGTTAACTCCCTGGGTCAGACACCGCTTTTCATTGCAGCATTGTTGGGCCTTACAAAATTAGTTTATATTCTGGTGGATTATGGATCACATCCAAACCAGTAAGTGCAATAATATTGCTATCTAGGAAATTAGTGTATGCTGTTAAAATGATGTGGGCATTTGGAAACTGATGATACTAAAGTAACTTTACTAACATATCAGTGATTTGTGGTACACTGGTACCACAAGATTTTTTAAAACATGCAATATCTGACTGTAGAATCAGGGGCAGTGACCTCTTTTCCCTTAGATTGTCAAACAAACAAAAAACCCAAAATAGCCAACACAGCAATAGCCATTTGGTGTGAATAAATCAAAATTAGACCAATTTTTTTTTTTTGGTCAGACTGACAAAAAATATATATATTTTTGGTGTGCCACAGATTTTTAGTACTTATGTGTGCAATGAGATGGAAAAGGCTGAAAATTGCTGCTTTACACAGTTGTATGTGTTGAAAACATACCTGCTAATAAAAAGTTTTACTAGGCCCTATGAAATAAATGAAACTTAGTAGGCATTCATTCGTTAGTCATTAATAATTCCACCCCAGGTTATTATTTGTATGATTCATTTAAGTAGTTTAATATATCCCACAATCAAGTTTTTACCAGTTAATATACTTGGCATCACTTTATGAAAGGATGGTTTTTGCCTAGTTGTGATTTAAAAGAATCTGTGATGAACAGTTCCAAATTTTAATGTGGAGAAGCAACACAATGTAATGAATGTTTCCCCTTTTCTGTGTGTAACACTTTTGTCTTTTCCAAGGTCTTCCCAGGCACTGAGCAATCTAGATCTTTACAACTACATCCTTGACAGGGAGGGGACAGCATGTATTTTTACAGTTGACATCGGACAGACCCAGAAATGAGTTTTGAGCACTTAAATGATTCCACCTGATTTTCACAAGAATGCCAGAATCTGAAAACTCATAACAGTCATAGAGTAGCTTTCCCATATTACATCAGGAGGTCCTATTTATGTGCTTAAAAACTAGCCATATTGATGGCAGGAAGCTTTATTTTTCTGGGTTTTTTCTTCTGTTTTTTAAAAGATTGCTTGCTTAGTGGGAGAAAACTTGGAAGTTGGGAAAAGCAAAAAGGAAAAAAGCCAATCAGTATGAGAATAATTCTGTAACCCAGAGATAATACAATGACCATTTTGCTGTGTTTGCATCTAGAATTTTTTTTTTTTTTTTTTTTTAAGCAAGAGACAGCTAGGAAGGGAAAGAGATGAGAAGCATCAATTTGTAGTTGGGGCACTTTAGTTGTTTATTGATTGCTTCTCATATGTGTTTTGACGGGGGTTGGGGTGTGGGAGTGGTTTCCAGCCGAGCCAGTGACCCCTTGCTCAAGCCAGCGACCTTGGGCTTCAAACCATCAACCATGGGTTCATGTTGATGATCCTACGTTCAAACCAGCAACCCTGCACTCAAGCTGGTGAGCTCCATCCAGGTTTCAAACCTGAGACCTTAGCATTTCAGGTCAATGCTCTACCTACTGCGTCACTGCCTGGTCAGGTTCTCACTGTAATTTGAACACAGTAAAGGCCAAGATAGTTTATTGGCTTTGGTTCAAAAGTTTTTTCTTTTTAGATTTTATTTATTGGTCTTTAGAGAGAGGGGTGGGGGAAGAAGCGGGAAGCATCAACTTGTAGTAATTGCTTCCCATATGTGCCTTGATCATGGCAAGCCCAGGGTTTCGAACTGGTGACCTCAGCACTCCAGGTCAACCCTTTTATATACTGTGCCACCACAGGTTAGGCTGTTCAGTTTTTCTGAGCTGTAGATTCTTGACAGATTGCTGATGCCAACCAAAGTTTGGGGGTCTCTACCATGGGAGTTGGGAGACAGAGATGTTCTCGCATGAGAGAAATGATCTTTGATTAGGCGGGGCTTCACCATCCTGACCCCAGGATGTAGCAAACCGGAAGACATTATTTCAGGGCAGCCAGTGTTGGGTTAGTGGGGGCATAACACCAATTTGGAGCCAGCCCCGTACCTGGCTGTGTGGCTCAGTGCTCTTCTGTACTTTATCTGCACCTTGGGAAATGGTGCATTGAAGGGTAGTGGTGAGAGGGGATGTGTATAATGCTCGTGCCGGCACAGACCAGGGGCTTTCCAAATGGAATAATTATATTCCTTGTCACTAAAGGTCGCCTCTGTAGAAAGAGAGCCCATGTCACCCACTGAATTCCCCTGCTCAGTGGGAGGGAGGAGTGTTGCCATAGACATGCATTGTATCCCCCTACAGCCGCTGCTTTGATGGGAGCACCCCTGTCCACGCAGGAGCGTTTTCAGGCAATCAGTGGATCCTCAGCAAACTGTTGGATGCAGGGGGTGACCTTCGACTCCACGATGAGAAGGGTCAGAAGCCACAGACCTGGGCCCTTACTGCAGGGAAGGAGCGCAGTACTGTGGTGAGCCTGGACCTACCTGCAGTCACACCCCTGGCAGGCAGCGCACTGGGCTGGGAGGCTGGACAGGGGTCGGACACTGCTCCTGGGGACAACACGGGGCTTGCTATTGGCACCGGTCACACAGGCCCAAGCTGAAACAAGTTAACCAGATGTAGAGCCTCAGGCAAGTCTAGTGAACCTTTCTGGTCTTCCCTTCAGTGGGGAAGGAGAACAGCTGTGACTGTCTGATTGGAAGTAGCACTTAGTGTCAGACATTATAATTGAATTAGTTAAATATGAACTCATTTTATCTTCGCCACAGTCCTCCCAGGGAGATACTATTATTAACTGCATTTTACAGATGGGGAAACAGGCCCACTGACATGAAGTAGTTTTCCCGAGGCCACACGCTGGCAGGTGTGATGTGTTATGAGGACTGACTGACCTAAATGTGGGGCCTCATTGCGTGTGTGCTGGGCTCATGGGGTGAAGGGGGAAGGCGGGCAGAGTTTTCTTCTCCACTTCCCTCCCTCTGGCTCTCCTGCTTGGTAGCATGGCCAAATCATTTCCCTCTTCCTGCCTCAGTTTCTTCATCTGTTGAGGGAGGGGATTGGAGGAAATTATCGCCAAATCATCTCCCTGAAAACATTCCATACCATAGCTGTAGAAAATCACTTGGGCCCCTCCCTTTCCTGTCTAGGGCTCCCGGCCCCTCAGACCACAGTGCCACCTAGGGGCTGGAGGGGACGGGGCAGGGGCGGGGCGGCGCCTCACTGCGCACCTGTGCTGTTGCAGATGCTGGAGTTCATGCAGCGCTGCACCGCGCACATGCAGGCCATCATCCAGGGCTCCTCCCTGGACCTCCTGAAGATCGACTCCCCGCAGCGGCTGGTCTGCAGCAGCCTGCCCCGGTTTGGGGGCCTCATGCCCGGGTGAGTGCTGCCTCCAGCAGAGCGGGATCTCCCCAGCCTCCCTCACGGGACCCCTACAGTGAGGGCCACAGGGTTCCTTTCCAACATCTGGCCTGCCCACAGGGATGGGCTCAGAAGGAGAAGATGTGGCCACTGGAAAAGGATGGCCAGGGGAGCACTTCGGTTGTGCTCCCTTTCAGGAATGTCAAGGGATGGGTTCTGGGCCCCATGGGAGCCACCTGTGCTCAGCAGAGGCGGAGCTTTTCCATCTGGGCAGCTTAGCAGAACACCCGTTCTCAGAGCCTCTGGGTGGCTTTTTTTTTTTTTTGGACATCTTGGAACTATGGAAAGTATGTTTCTTTATTGCTAAGATTGCAAAAGACCACAGATGTTTAATTGACAGTTCCTCAGGCTATTTTAAGCCAGTGTGAGAGGCTTGCTGCTAGCTGGGTGGGCAGCTGCAGGAGGTGGCCCCGGCTCCGAGTTACAGTGGTACCTTGAGATACGAGTTTAATTCGTTGCGTAACCGAGCTCGTAAGTCAGTCAACTCGTATATCAAACAACTTTCTCCCATTTAAAATAACTGAAATAGATTTAATCCGTTTCAGCCCTGTGAAACATCCCCAAACCGTTTTTGCCTTTTTGGCTGCACTTTTGGCACTTTTACTTGCAGGACTTTTGAATAAAAATCTATCTAGAGAGGTTTGCTTTTGCCTGCCTTTTAAAATGTTACAGAAATGTGACAAACAAGTGTCATTAAAAAATGCTGAAGCACGACCAATTGAAACTTTTTCTGGGTGTTTCTTTTCAATGAAACTTGAAAGCTTCTCCCACATTGCCAGCCTGTCTTTAATTTCACTTGTAGAAATCACTTCCTCGGACTCTACTTCCTCCTCACTACTAATCTCTTGCAGAAGCTCCCTATGTTGCATCATCTGTAGCTCCTTCAACTCCTCAGTTGAGAATTCCTCCTCGTGTTCCTTGACGAGCTCATTTATGTCACCCTCATCTACCTCCAGACCTATCGACTTCCCGAGGGACACAATCACCTCCAGTGCTTCTACCTCGGTCTTGGTCTCTGGTTCGAATCCTTCGAAGTCCCTATCTGCAACAACATCAGGCCATGACTTTTTCCATGCCGAGTTCAAGGTTCTTCTTGTAACCTCTTGCCATGCCAAGTCAATAATGCGTAAACATATCACGATGTTGTGGTGATCTTTCCAAAACTCTCGAAGGGTTATAATTGTATTCTCAGTCACCTCAAAGCAGCGGCAGAACAAGTGCTTTGTGTAAAGCTTTTTAAAGTTGGAAATGACCTGCTTATCCATAGGTTGCAAAATTGAAGTCGTGTTGGGTGGGAGGTAGAGGACTTTCATGAATTTGAATTCATCGAGAATGTCATCTTCAAGACCAGGTGGGTGGGCTGGAGCATTTTCAAGAATTAGTAATGCTTTCATCAGGAGTTTATTTTCTTTTTTTAAATTTTTTAAATTTAATTTAATTATTTTACAGGGACAGAGAGAGAGTCAGAGAGAGCGATAGATAATAAACTCAGGCGGGAGTTTATTTTCTTAAAGATATTTCTTCACTGCAGGACCAAAGACGAGATTTACCCATTCAATAAAAAACTACCGTGCTGCCTGACCAGGCGGTGGCGCAGTGGATAGAGTGTCGGACTGGAATGTGGAAGGACCCAAGTTCGAGACCCCAAGGTCGCCAGCTTGAGCGCGGTCTCATCTGGCTTGAGCAAAAAGCTCACCAGCTTGGACCCAAGATCGCTGGCTCAAGCAAGGGGTTACTCAGTCTGCTGAAGGCCCACGGTCAAGGCACATATGATAAAGCAATCAATGAACAACTAAGGTGTTGCAACGAAAAACTGATGATTGATGCTTCTCATCTCTCTCCATTCCTGTCTGTCTGTCCCTATCTATCCCTCTCTCTGACTCTCTCTCTCTGTCTCTGTAAAAAAACCCAAAAAAACTACTGCGTAACCCATGCCCTAGCATTGGCACACCACATAATGTGCAGTTTTTTTTAAGAATCTTGTGTCTTAAAGGCTTGAGGATCTTCAGAACGATACACTAGCAGTGGCTTTACTTTATAGTCACCGCTAGCATTTGCACACAATGCAAAGGGTCCTTCATGGGTTTATGGCCTGGCAGCTTCTTCTCCTCTGCGGTGATGAAAGTCCTCTGGGGCATTTTTTCCCAAAACAATCCTGTTTCGTCACAGTTGAACACTTGTTGGGGGATGTAGCCTTCCTTTGCAATAAGCACAGCAAAATGTGCGATGTTCCCCTCAGCTGTCTTAACGTCAGCACTCACAGCTCCACCATGCCTCACCACCAAGTGGATGCCAGATCTCTTCTTGAAATTTTCTAACCAAGCCCTGGCTGGTTGGCTCAGCGGTAGAGCGTCGGCCTAGCGTGCGGAGGACCCGGGTTCGATTCCTGGCCAGGGCACATAGGAGAAGCGCCCATTTGCTTCTCCACCCCTCCGCCGCGCTTTCCTCTCTGCCTCTCTCTTCCCCTCCCGCAGCCAAGGCTCCATTGGAGCAAAGATGGCCCGGGCGCTGGGCATGGCTCTGTGGCCTCTGCCTCAGGCGCTAGAGTGGCTCTGGTCGCAATATGGCGACGCCCAGGATGGGCAGAGCATCGCCCCCTGGGGGGCAGAGCACCGCCCCTGGTGGGCGTGCCGGGTGGATCCCGGTCGGGCGCATGCGGGAGTCTGTCTGACTGTCTCTCCCTGTTTCCAGCTTCAGAAAAATGAAAAAAAAAAAAAAAAAAAAAAAAATTTTCTAACCAGCCGTGACTTGCCTTAAATGTATCTTCAGCTGCCTCTTTTGAGGTTGATGGTTCTTTCTTCTTCAAGTCGCCATAAATAATTCGTGCCTTTTCACATATTACAGTCTTCGTCACTGTATCTCCTGCCAGCTCTTTCTCTTTCACCCACACCAGCAAAAGCTGCTTCATTTCTTCATGGATATTTGTCCTTTTTTTTTTTTTAATTTTTTTAATTTATTCATTTTTAGAGAGGAGAGAGAGAAAAACAGAGAGAGAGAAGGGGGGAGGAGGAGCAGGAAGCATCAACTCCCATATGTGCCTTGACCAGGCAAGCCCAGGGTTTCGAACTGGTGATCTCAGCATTTCCAGGTTGACGCTTTATCCACTGCGCCACCAGAGGTCAGGCTTTTTTTTTTTTTTTTTGGATATTTGTCCTTAATTGGGACAGAATTGTAGTTCCTTTCTCTGGATTTGCGCTTTTTTTTTTTTTTTTTTCCCCCTGAAGCTGGAAAGCTGGAAACAGGGAGAGACAGTCAGACAGACTCCCACATGTGCCTGACCGGGATCCACCCGGCACGCCCACCAGGGGCAACGCTCTGCCCACCAGGGGGTGATGCTCTGCCCCTCCGGGGCGTCGCTCTGCCGTGACCAGAGCCACTCTAGCGCCTGGGGCAGAGGCCAAGGAGCCATCCCCAGCGCCCGGGCCATCCCTGCTCCAATGGAACCCCGGCTGCGGGAGGGGAAGAGAGACAGAGAGGAAGGAGGGGGGGTGGAGAAGCAAATGGGCGCCTCTCTTATGTGCCCTGGCCGGGAATCGAACCCAGGTCCCCCACACGCCAGGCTGACGCTCCACTGCTGAGCCAACCGGCCAGGGCTGGATTTGCACTTTTGATGGCATCCTTTTGTTTAAGGATGGTACAAATTGTAGCTGGATTGCGGTCGTACAGCCTTGCCAGTTCAATCACTCTATACCACGCTCATGTCTTTCTATTATTTCTTTCTTTTCTTTTTTTTACAGAGACAAAGTGAGAGTCAGAGAGAGGGCTAGATAGGGACAAACAGGATCACAGAGAGATGAGAAGCATCAATCATCAGTTTTCGTTGCAACACCTTAGTTGTTCATTGATTGCTTTCTCATATGTGCCTTGACCGTGGGGCTACAGCAGACTGAAGAACTCCATGCTCAAACCAGCAATCTTGGGTCCAAGCTGGTGAGCTTTGCTCAAACCAGATACACCCATGCTCAAGCTGGTGACCTCGGAATCTCGAACCTGGGTCCTCCGCATCCCAGTCCAATGCTCTATTCACTGCGCCACCGCCCGGTCAGGCCTTTCTATTATTTCTTGCTTTACTTCTATTGACATCATTCTCGACTTCTCACCACTGTCCTTTATACTCACTTTCTTCGGCCCCATGATAGCACACAAAAAAGTTAGTAAAAAATGCAAAAATGATGCAAGAATGAGTACAACGCATGAGATTTGACTTGATTCTGCGGGTAACACATGAGAAAGAACGGGATATTGGTGTTGTGCTGCTGATACTGGACCCGTGCACCAACTAGCGGCAGCTTCCCGAATCACAACTCGTATCTCGTAATTTTGCTCGCATCTCGAACAAAAATACGGACTGAGTCGCAGCTCATATCTTAAAAAAAAAATTGTATGTCGGTCTGCTCATATCTCAGGGTACCACTGTACTTTAAATTCTCCGTACTTAGGTTTGTATTCAGAGAATCCGTTTCATTTTGATTTTTTCTGATGGCATCTCTTTCTGTAATCAGGGTGGCTAGACTTGTCACACTCTTGAAGGCTTCCCCAGCCTGTCCTTCCATGCACATTGAGTCCTGGTTTCCCTCTGATGGCCTGGATGCCCTGGCTTCTTAGGCGAGATGAGTTCGAGAGAGAGTCCCCCAAGGACTAGTTACTCTGACTGCCTCCCTGCTGCTACTCTAACTGGTCTGAGTTCTTTACCCAGAAAAACCTGTTAAAAATGGAAATTGGGGGCCCTGGCCGGTTGGCTCAGCGGTAGAGCGTTGGCCTGGCGTGCGGGGGACCCGGGTTCGATTCCCGGCCAGGGCACATAGGAGAAGCGCCCATTTGCTTCTCCACCCCCCCTCCTTCCTCTCTGTCTCTCTCTTCCCCTCCCGCAGCCGAGGCTCCATTGGAGCAAAGATGGCCCAGGCGCTGGGGATGGCTCCTTGGCCTCTGCCCCAGGCACTAGAGTGGCTCTGGTCGCGGCAGAGCGACGCCCCGGAGGGGCAGAGCATCGCCCCCTGGTGGGCAGAGCGTTGCCCCTGGTGGGTGTGCCGGGTGGATCCCGGTCGGGCACATGCGGGAGTCTGTCTGACTGTCTCTCCCCGTTTCCAGCTTCAGAAAAATACAAAAAAAAAAAAATGGAAATTGAGTTGTGCCACCCTTTGCTAAAAACGCTTCAGGGTCTTTCCATTAACTATCAGGAGAAAGTCCTAAACCCCTCATCTGGCCTCTGTGCCTGTGCTTGGTCTAACCCCTCCCCCCTGTGACACTGCCTGGCCTGCCAGTGTTTGGATCTTGGCAGACCAAACTCCTACTAACAGGTCCCAGGACTAGTGTCTGCCTCTGCTCTGAGACCCCAGGCAAGCAGTTTTCCCCTTTCTGGATCCACTTTCCACATCTGTAAAATGAGACAATTGGACAAGATAAGCTTTATGATTCCTCCCAGCTTTTACTGTCTGCATTCATTATCTGTTGCTGCATAACGAGTCACCTCCACTTCCCGATTTAGCAGTTTCAAACAACAATGAACATTTGTATTTCACATCATTTCTGTTGGTCAGGAATCAGGAAATGGTCTCGCTGCGTGGTTCTAGCTCAGGGTTTCTTTTGAAGTTGTAGGAGAGATGTCAGCTAGGGCTGTCATCATCTGAAGACTCGACTGGGGCTGGAGGATCCAGTTCCAAGATGGCGCACTCCACAGTGGCTGGGTGTGGGCTTACCCAGTGGGCTGCTGGAGTGTCTTCATAATATGGCAGCTGGCCTCCTCCAGAGCAGGTGACCTCAGAGGGGTCAGGGCAGAAGTCCTGGTGGATTTAGCCTTGGAGGTCACACCACTCTGTCACTTCTGCAGTATCCTGTTGGGTTAACAGCTGAGCCCTATCTCAGCTGTGGGGCTACACAAGGGCATGAATACCAGGAGATGAGAATTGTAGGGGCCCTCGGAGAGCCTGGCCATTAGATCATCCTTAGTTCCATGATAAGTCAAGGAGTAAAGACAAAACCCACTATACAGTCTGAAAACTTGGTTTATCATTGTGCCTCTGGATATGGGTGGTTATTCCTTATTTTTTCCTCTTTTAAATATTTTTAGAAGCCCTATTGGCTCTCCTAACCGACCGCATAAAGCTGGAGTCATTTCTGCCCAAAATATCTACAGCTTTGGCTTTGGGAAGGTAAGAGGCGTTCAATGACGGCCAGTGTTTGCAGGACTAACTGGGAGTCACCGGGCCCTGGTTCTGGATCTGTGTCCCTCACCTTTGTCCAACTCCTCTTTCTTGTCCTCTCCAAAGCGCTGTTTTTCCTTCTTCACTGCTATGTAGGACAAGTACCATTGCTTAATGAATAAAAGGTGAAAACCTTACAGAGAGCCCTTGAATGACCTTGAGCTAGATTTGGGGCATTTAGAAAATGATCCTTTAATTCCCAGTGAAGGTGCCAAACACGGTCTCCTGAAGAGAGGCAGAGAGCTGTGCTGACCTCGCCGGCCTTACTTACGATTGACCTTGCCCTCCTGCAAGTTTATGAATGTTGTTGGGAAGCCTTTAAGGAATTGAAATTAAAAAAAATTTTTTTTAAGTTAATTTTTACAGGAACAGAGAGAGAGTCAGAGAGAGGGATAGATAGGGACAGACAGACAGGAACGGAGAGAGATGAGAAGCATCAATCATCAGTTTCTCGTTGCGACACCTTAGTTGTTCATTGATTGCTTTCTCATATGCACCTTGACTGGGGGGCTACAGCAGACTGAGTAATCCCTTGCCCGAGCCAGCGACCCTGAACACAAGCTGGCGAGCTTTTTGCTCAAGCCAGATGAGCCCGCACTCAAGCTAGAGACCTCGGGGTCTCGAACCTGGGTCCTGTCGCATCCCAGTCTGATGCTCCATCCACTGTGCCACCACCTGGTCAGGCAGGAATTGAAATTTTAAGTTGAGAAATGTTTTGAAAGGGAGAGTATCTTTGGGATCCTTGGTTCTGCCCATCAAAGAAAGAGTTGGGAAATGTTGCTGGGTGGCTGGGTGACATTTGCCCACACGACAGCTCAGCCCCCAGCCCTGAGTCTGTTGGTTTTGCCAAGGTAGCCTGGGGGTGCGCAGGGGGGGGAGGAATGTCCGTTTTGGCTGTACACGGACAGGCCGGGGTTCTGTGGGGGCCACTGGAGACCCCTGAGCCCCCACCCATTGTTTCAGGCAGGTAGGTGTCTGATCTCTTTCCACGAGCCTCAGTTTCCTCACTAGTAAAAGAAGACTGTTATAACTGCCAGGTTTCTAGAAAGATTAAAGACAGTATAGATTAAAGAATGATGTCCCCAGGGTGCTTGGCAGGTTGGTAAATAACCACCATCATTACTTTTATCTGGCTGATAAGATTCTGGAGGTATTTTACTTTTTCTCTTTTTTCCCCCACAATTTGAAGCTGTGCTTTGCTTTCAGTTTTATCTCCCAGGGGGGACGCAGGTGGCCTATCTCGGATCTTTTCCGATAATTGGAGAAAAGGAAGTCATTCAAGCCGATGATGAACCTGCCTTCTCTTTCTGCAGTGGTCCCTACATGGTCATGACCAAGTAAGCAGGGGCTGGCCTGGGGGTTCTGATCCAGTCCCTTGGGACTGTGAGCTGTGTGTGTCTTCCTTATGTGTGGAGGGTTTCTAGTCTCACACAAGGAAACACTGAAGGACGTGTGTCCGAATCAGGGGCTCTCCACCTGGGCACCGTTGACATATTTGGCCAGATGTCTGTTACTGGTGGCTGTCCTGTGCATTGTGTGATACTTAGGAGCACCCTGGTCTCTGCTCCAGATGCCAGGAGCAGCCCTCTTTCCCCTGCCCCATCCAGTTGTGCCTGTAACAGCCGGAATGTCTACAGACATTGCTAATGGCTCCCCCTTGAGAACTTGCTCTGGAAGATTCCTCATGACCGTTGCTAACCTCTCTGCTCCTAGAGGGTTGGAGGCAGCACAGTGGCAACTGTGGCCTCGGACACAGGTCAGAGGGCACTGAGGCGCCCACAGAGGTCAGTCCTGGCTGCAGCCTCACCAGCCCCAGCCCAGTGCAGCAGGGGTGCCAGTAACAGGATTAGACTGTGACAAAAGCCCCCCCTGGAGGGGGGACAGTTGTCCTAGCCGCGGTCCCTTGGACTCCTTGAACCTGGAGATTTCCTGCTTAGAAGAAATACCCTTCTGAAAAGACCTCTGCCAGGCTCCTGAGGCTCCCTGTCCCCTGCAGATATGCTCCTTGTTTTCCCGCCCACGCCACCAATTTGTCATCACGTTCCTTCCTCCTCTCTCTACTGCTGTGGCCTCTGCCCAAGTCATCACTGTCTTCACCTAGCCTGCCTCCTACCTGGCCTCCCCTTCTCCAGGCCACCCCTGCCCCACCCTTTTCCACTCTGCTGGTGCCGTTGTCTTTCTAAAACAACCCGGTTGAGGTGCTGCCTCCTTTAAAACTTTTAGTGACTTCCCGCCACCTGTGCCAAGTTCCTCAAGGTGCTTCCGGACGGGGGCGGGGACGGGGTACCCAGCGGGTACAGTGCAGGTGCTGTGCAGACACTGCTGGTTCCCGGCTGGAGTTTCCTCCCGGAGGCCTGGGGCTCGCTCACGCCTCTGCCCGGCCCCTCCCGCCCTGCAGCCTGGTGTGGAACGGGAGCAGGGTCACGGTGAAGGAGCTGAGCCTACCCAGCTCCCCGCACTGGAGCAGGCTGCGGCTGGCTGACCTGGTCATCGCTGCGCAGGAGCACAGCAGGTGAGGGGGAGGCCCGAGGGCACTGCCTGTCCGGGCTCAAGGCTGCTCGGGGCTCCCTGCGGCATGGAGACCACCCCCCAGAGCCACAGCGTTTCCTGACTGTTGTCTGGTTTGACTTCCAAAGTCTCCTTGTTAAGGAGGAAAAGGAGTTAATGAAAAGCCTGAGGGGTGAGGTTGGTGGTGAGGGCGTCAGTTCTGACCCCTGTAGCCCTGGCTATGATGGTCCTGCCTCCAGCCCTCTGGCTGGCCTGCCCGATCCCAGCCCTGTGCCTCCCCTTCTCCAGACCCCCCTGGGGCACATGGGACAGCTCTGTGCTGTCCTGGCTCCATTGACATGGCTGTGCATGGGATGCTCACGTCTGAGGAGCTGCTGTCCGCTGTTGAGGACCCGCCTGCGGTGCTTCAGGCCTGGGGAAGGGGTCCGTGGGTCTCAGCATCTTAGGCTTTTGCTGGGCGAGAGCTCTTTGGTTCGCTCCAGGGCTGCCGAGGCCTGGGGATGGACCCTGGCTCAGCCAGCTCTTTCCTGAGACGGTCCCTAAAGTCCAGCAGCAGGTGTGTCAGAGGCCAAAGGGGCTTTTTTGGGGAAGTCAGCCTCAAGGGACCCAAGGAGGCTGGAGGGCTCATCAGTCCAGCATGGACTTTGGCATGAGACTGAGTGGGGTGTGTGATCTTGAGCAGGCCATTGTCTCACCTCTGAAACGACTATAATGATACATTCTGCAGGGGATTGTTAGGATGGAGGTGATTTATGTGAAGTGCTTGCTCAGGAGCTCTTAGTAACATTGTCCTTGACGACTTCGCCCTAAAGGTCTCATCAGTGAGACAGCTCAGATTCTACGAACAGAGCCCTCCCCACCCCATCCACACACCGTTGTTTTTTTTTAGAAAAACGTGTGTGAAGTGGTATTTGTGTAGAATGTATTCAAGCGGCCTAGAAGAAAGGAAAGCACCGATTTTTTCATCATGTCCTTCTTCCTTCTGCCTCACCCGAAGCTTTCTTTGTAGCAAGCTGCGGCACCCCCACCTGCTGCAGCTGATGGCGGTGTGCCTGTCCCAGGGCCTGGACAAGACCCGCCTGGTGTATGAGCGCGTCACGGTCGGCACGCTGTTCAGTGTCCTCCATGAACAGGCAAGTGGCTGTTCCCCTGGAGTTTTCCCCGGCTGCACTCCCCACTTCTCTCCCCTGCCTCAGCAGGAGGGCTCCCATCTGTGCACGCGTGGGGGATAAGTCTTAACTCTACTCCGTTGTGCCTGTGTAATGCACCATTTAAGGCTAAGTGCATTAGAACTACTAGGATTTCATTATTGTTAGTCCTGTTCTGTACCAGACATCTAAGAGCTTACCAGGCCCGGAAGGCACACAGGTGCTTTTCTAGCTGACTGATCAAATAACACTGGTCTTATTTCCTTGCATTTTCATTTGTGCCCTGCAGGACGCTGGCGGTAGAGAGAGGCTTAAGCCTCTCTCAGTCTTGTCTCACTGTTTGGATTTCCTGAGAGGTGGGGCATCGACCCTGGCCCACAGATTTTCTGCCTAGTGTGCTTTGGGCTGAGATGTGGCTATAGGAAGGTCCTGAAAGATAATGTTTGTTTGCTTTCTCCATGACTTTGTTCTAAAGGCCCCTGGTGGGAGTGAGAAGAGGCCTCCAGGAAGGGCCCTTTGTGTTAGTGTCCCACTTTCCCTTTCTGTCCCCTGGGTGAGGGCATTAACTTGAAATGCCACTTCTCTGGGAATGAGAGAGACCGGTATGACTTCAGTCACCTCAGCTTGTTGGTGTGAGCGATTTTCCACCTGCTTAGGGTGACCTTCCGGGTAGTGTGACGAGTGGGAGCTGGGTTAGTCCTCTGCGCCCCCAGTTTGTCCCCGCAGCACAGGCTTGGGCGAGGGCGAAGGGGCGGAGCGGGCTCCTTGCTGGCTCTGGTGAGACCATCCTGGGTGCCCTTAGCAGGCTTTGAGAACTTCCTTCTCCTTTTCCTGGTGTGAAGCAGCTGAACTGAGGGGAAGGGACCCAGGCTTGGAGCCAGGGGGCCTGGATCGGTGGGACCTTAGAGCAGTCACGTAGCCTCACCAAACTTCAGGTCCCATCTGTAAAATGGGACCACAGGCAGCTGTGGAGATCGACGGGAAGACTTCAGAAGCTGCCCAGCGTTCTCGTGTCAGGGCCCGGCCTCCCCTTCCTGGCCAGCTTATGTTTTGCTTGCAGCGGTCCCAGTTCCCCCTGCTGCACATGGACACGATCGTGCACCTGCTGCTGCAGGTCTCCGACGCCCTGAGGTACCTGCACACCCGGGGCTTTGTCCACCGCGCCCTCAGCTCCTACGCCGTCCACATCGTCTCCCCGGGGGAGGCAAGGCTCACCAACCTGGAGTACATGCTAGAGAGGTGGGTGCAGCCTCCCCATGACTTCCAAAGAGGGTCTTTCTGGGCACCCTTTGCTGGAGAGAGAGCCAGTCTGGACAGGGCTCCTCCTCGTTGGTGGGCTGGACTGTCCATCACTGGGACAAGAGGTTTCCCAGAGGCTCTTCCAAGGTTAGAGGGGCTGTGGGGAAGTTACTTCTGCTTAGTACATTCTCATTTTACACAGCGTTTAACAAGCAGGAGCACAGGTTATCCAACGTGTGTAACGCTCTGACCGTCCACTACAAAATTTTCAGTGGCTTAAGAAAAGCAAGCTTGTTTCTCACTCACACTGCAGTGCAGTGTGTGTGTCGGAGGGGGACAGTCACTGTGTTCTGCGTTCCTCTCATTCATGGCCTCACCACCCCCAGGCCTCAGTGCCCCAATGTGTCTTCTGCATCACTGGTCGGTGAGCGTGGAGGGCACACAGTGGAGTGGGGTGGGCTTGTCACTGCTTCCCGCTTTGCAGTGGTCAGAGCCCAGTCACCCTGTCAGTTGCGGGGGAGCTGGGAAATGTGCCATAGGTATGCATCCTGGAGGCAGGGGAAGGTGATGGGTGCTCCGCTTTAAAGTCCTGGCCCAGGTGGCCCTGACGGTGTCCCGCCCTCAGGGGTCTTAGCAGTGAGGGAGGCAGTGACAAAAACAACACCTTCGTTGATGGGTTGGTGGATAAGCTGCATTTCCTGGTTGGCAGGAGTCTAAGCCATCCTGAAAGCTGGGGTCCGGGGCTGCCCCCCCGCCTGCCCTCGGCTCCGGGAGGCAGAGGCTCTCCGCTGCCCTCGGCTCCGGGAGGCAGAGGCTCTCCGCTGCCCTCGGCTCCGGGAGGCAGAGGCTCTCCGCTGCCCTCGGCTCCGGGAGGCAGAGGCTCTCCGCTGCCCTAGGCTCCGGGAGGCAGAGGCTCTCCGCTGCCCTCGGCTCCGGGAGGCAGAGGCGCTCCGCTGCCCTAGGCTCCGGGAGGCAGAGGCTCTCCGCTGCCCTCGGCTCCGGGAGGCAGAGGCTCTCCGCTGCCCTCGGCTCCGGGAGGCAGAGGCTCTCCGCTGCCCTAGGCTCCGGGAGGCAGAGGCTCTCCGCTGCGTTCACAGCTCTGAGCCTTCGGCCATGCTGGCTCTGCTCTGCTGTGAGGCGTCCGCCTGCTGCTGGCAGGCCTTGCTTAGACCTGCCTGCTCCTGCTTGCCCTGTCCCCACCCTTCCACCTGTCACCGAGGCTCCCCCCTGCCAGTCTCCCAGCAGGTCTTCGCTTCTCATGGCCTCCTGATGTACTTCTCCCACCGCATGGAAAGCTCAGGGGCAGGGGTTTCTGTTGTCTCCATTGCTTTATCTCAGGCGCCCAGGACAGGCCTTCACACAGTAGGCGCTCTGCGTGTGTTCATTACGTGAGTGAAATGGGGAGACTCACTTCCAACCTTGGGTGCCGTTGTCTCTGCCTGGAGAGGGGAGTCAGGGCCTGACTGCTTGACCTTGTGGGCCTTGGTGAGGACTTTGAACTTGACCCTAAGAATGCTGGGGCGCTGTGGGAGGTTTTTACTGAGCAGGATGGTGTCCTGGATCATGTACAAGTTAAGAATATCCCTCTCGCTCCTGCATGAGCAGGGGCCATGAGGAGACAAGAGAGGCAGGGGGCAGGGAGGGCGACGGACTGGTGGAGGCCAGAGCACTGTCACCAGCTCAGCTCCTCAGCCTCAGACCTGCTTTTCTCAGTCAGGTATTTCGGTTGGTTAGAGCGTCGTCCTGAAATGCAGAGGGTACCTCCCTGGTCAAGGCACATATAGGAACACAAAGATCAATGTTCCTGTCTCTTTCTTTCTCTTTTTCTTTTTTTCTCTCTAAAATCAATAAATAAAAACAAACAAAAAAAAAAACCCTCAAAAAATACATTTCAGGTTGTTTTTGTTTTGTTTTGTTTTTGTATTTTTCCGAAGCTGGAAACAGGGAGGCAGTCATGCGCCCAACCGGGATCCACCTGGCATACCCACCAGGGGGCGATGCTCTGCCCATCTGGGGCGTCGCTCTGCCCCAATCAGCCATTCTAGTGCCTGAGGCAGCGCCCGGGCAAACTTTGCTCCAATGGAGCCTTGGCTGTGGGAGGGGAAGAGAGAGACAGGGAGGAAGGACAGGGGGAGGGGTGGAGAAGCAGATGGGCACTTCTCTTGTGTGCCCTGGCCGGGAATCGAACCCAGGACTCCCACACGCCAGGCCGACGCTCTACCACTGAGCTAACCAGCCAGGGCCACATTTCACTTTTAAAAACTATTGCTTACAAGGTTAAGCCCAGGCACTCTACAGGGTGGGGCTTCGCCCACAGTGCTGGCTTTATTCCCTCCCCTCCCCCCGCCTGACCATCTGAAGTCCACACCATTTCACATCGCTGCCTGCACGTCCAGAATGCTTGGCACCCACCTGTTTGTCCTTTCAGCCCACTCGTGACGTCCTTTCAGTCCATCAGCTCTCGTGACGGCCGAGCCAAAGCCCTGTCCCAGCACTGCTTGTTTCCCTTCTCCATGCTCGGGTCGGTCTCATGCGAAGGCTCGCGGAGAGGGCAGGGCTCGTGGCGTGCCCACACTCAGCGCCCAGCTCAGGGCCTGCCCCTGGTCAGTGCTCAGTGAACTTCAGTTAAGGGAATGCATGAGTCTCGGCGAAGGGAGAACTGGGAGTGGTTTAGAACAGGGTTGACCGCCTGGCTGTGTGTTTGGGAGCACAGGAAGCTAAGGGCTTTGGCCATAATTGCTGTTGATAACAAAGGCTTTTCAGGGAGGCTGTGACAGAATCCGAGCCATCTGCCAGTGACGGGGTGCCACCTGTTGTTGACATGAAGGTATAACCATTTCTTCTGTGGGCACTGTCAATGGAAATGTGACTCCTAGAGAGACTGGAGGTTCGGAGAGGCCCCGACCCCGTCCCCTTATAGATGGAGAGACAGAGCCCCAGGGAGGTGAAGGGGGCTGTGAAGTCCCCCGGCTGTGCCTAGAACCAGGTGGTAGAGGATGTCTCCCGGCTGAAGGGGCAGGTTGGAGTGGAGGCTAAAGGTGGGAAGACTAACCAGAAGGCCGTGGGGCAGGGCGTGGTGGTGACCGAGGACCCAGGATAGACAGGAAATGTGAGCTGCACAGAGCAGCTCGAGTCAGACTGGCTGAGGGAGGGTCTGGGAGGTAACTGGTAGGAAGGGTGAGTTCGCTGTTGGGCTTGTTGATCTCAGAGCGGAACCTCAGACAGAAATGCCAGTCGGCAAGTGGTTGCGTCTGTTTAGCAGTGACCCCTCTTTGACAGTTGATAACACGAGTTGATTATACAAGAATCCAAAGTAGCTTTCGGTTCCACATTTGTTTTTGGTTCCACTCCCTTGGAGTAGGCCAGTTTGTTGAATGTCACTGTCGAGGCTAGCACTCCATCTCTTGCTGTAAACATCATAGCAAGCAGAGTCTCCGGCTCTTCTGCTCCTTCCTACTGGAGTCCTGGGGGCTGGCGTTGGCCTTGGCAGCAGCGTCACGTAGCCACAGCCAGGTGTCGTTTTAATGATGTCAGAGCTGAAGCCCAGAAAAGTAGCTGCCCTGGAGTGACAGCCAGAAAAGAAGCCTCCCTCCCACACTCAGCTGGCTCTGACGGAGGAGGAGGGAGAGGATCGGAAGAGAGGAAGGGGAATGGAAGTGAAAGAGGGAGAATGTAAATCCTGGTTGTAAGTGATTGCCCCTTGCTAGCGCCTTAGACTAGCTTGGGAGGTCCGACAAGATCGGTGACTGCCTCCCTGGGAGAATCACCCACAATGTAAAGAGCCAAGCTTGCTAGGTCTGCAGGGGGCAGCCCTGCCCGTAAAACACTCCTCTGCTTTTCCTGTGATGCTCACGTAACATCGGCGTGTGTATTCGTGCTGTTCACACTGTACCAGGGCACGCCTAACTAGTTAGCAGTGCAGCTATAAAGTCAGTATCGGCTTTTATAACTTCGTGCCTTCCTGAACTCACTGCTGTCTCTCAGAAGCTCTGCTGGATGGAATATCATTTAGGGAAGTTTGTTCAAAGTCTGAGAAGCCCATCCCATCCTCTATAACCTATCCTTTGCCAAACCAGCAAAGAACTGCTGGTCGCTTTCTTTTTATTTTCCTTGTCACCAACAGAGACTTTTATTTTCTTTGTTCCTCTGCTGCTTTTACTTTTAGGGGAGATAATTTGCTTGGATCAGTTTCTCACCAGCCAGAAAGGAGCACTAGTACGGAATAAAGTCTCACTCACACCGCCTTAGAGCGCGTCCCCCTCCACAGAGTGCTAGATGCGTGCTTGCCCTCACTTCCTCGGGCATCGCTCCTCCCTCTCCCGCAGTAACACGGTGCCTTTTAAAAGCTTAATATTTAGTTTAATTGTCAGCCTCTAGTCAGCGAGTCTTTACCAAGTGCTGGCCATCCCGTTTGCGTCAATTCTTAATCTCTGTAGTACTTTATGGCTCACGGAGAATCTCACGGCGGCCGAAGTCAGCGCCAACCTCACTCTGAGGACTCGCGCTGCCTCAGGATACATGTGGGATGCTCTGACTTAGCTCTCAAGGAGTCTGGTTGGGAAGTGGAGCTATTTAAGCAAATCTGGGACCTTTTGAGCGCTGAACTGAGAGGGCTGTTTCCCAACAGGGCAGAGTTCAGAGAGGAAGCCCCCCAGGGACTGGAGGAGTCCCAGAGGCTTTGTAAAGCAGCTGCAGCTTCAGGAGGGTCTTGAAAGAGTCTTGGTCAAAAGTGAGGGTTGAGGCCCATGTGTAAGTCTTCGGGGACAGTGATATAAAAGACAGTCAAGGCCCCCGCCTCCCCTTGTGGAGCTGACTGGTTGGGGAAGACAGATAGTAAACGATAAGTAAACAAAACCTTCAGGTCATACCTGCTGTGAAGCCAATAAAGTGGGACTACTTTATTTATTTATTTATTTTTTGGGGGACTACTTTATTTTTATTTTATTATTTTATTTATTGATTTTAGAGGAGAGAAAGAAAGGGAGGTAAGAGTGGGAAGCATCAACTCCTAGTTGCTTTGTAAAAGAGGACTACTTTAAATTAGATAGTTGGGGAAGGCCTTCCTAGGAGGTGATTTTTTTTTTTTTTTAGTTCATTTTAGAGAGAGGAAACAGAGAGAGAGAGAAGAGGGGGAGGAACAGGAAGCATCAACTCCCATATGTGCATTGATCAGGCAAGCCCAGGGTTTCGGACTGGTGACCTCAGCATTCCAGGTCGACAGTTTACCCACTGCGCCACCACAGATCAGGCCATGAGGAGGTGATTTTTGAGTTAATGCCTCTGTCACAAGAAGCAGCAGTCATGCTGGGGACTGGGCAGAACGGGCCAGGCGGAAGAAGCCACCAGTGCAAAGACTTGATGCAGTGATAAGCCCGGCACATCAGAGGGACTGGACGAGGGCCCCTGTGGTTTGGGAGTTAGAAGTGAACCGGGGAGACCAGCTGGTGAGGCAGGAGGGCGGGCAGGGCCCACCGGGGAGGGTTGGGGAGGGGTTGCAGGTGCTGGAACAGCAGGCAGCTTGGGTAGCCCAGAGTCTAGCTGAGTTTCTAGAAGCTCGAGGGGTTGCTGGTCTTCAGAGGCAGATGTTTTACAAACATACCATGGGATGATCGCAATGGTCCTTTAAGACACTAACTAGCCCTGCCTTGCTTCTTCTCCTGCAGCCAGGACAGAGGTGCACCCAGGGACTTGACTCGTGTGCCCGTCCCGAGCCAGCTGTACAGCTGGGCCGCCCCAGAGGTGGTTTTACAGAAGGCAGCCACAGTGAAGTCGGACATCTACAGCTTTTCTATGATCATACAGGAGATCTTAACAGGTGCGTTGCAGAACACACAGACCGACTAGAGTTCTTGTTCTTAGGTTGGATTTCCCCTTTCCCCTCATGAGAAGTACTTAATTTTATGAAAATGCAGGAGGACATGGAAGAAAGATTTGTCCGAGGAAACCTCTTTCTGTTTATGGGAAATCTAATCTCCCGGAAAGCTTTCTCTTTTATTCTGTTCTTTTTTTTTTTTTTAATTATTTTTATTTATTTATTCATTTTAGAGGAGAGAGAGAGAGAGAGAGAGAGAGAGAGAGAGAGAGAAGGGGGGAGGAGCAGGAAGCTTCAACTCCCATATGTGCCTTGACTGGGCAAGCCCAGGGTTTCGAACCGGCAACCTCAGCATTCCAGGTCGACGCTTCATCCACTGCGCCACCAGAGGTCAGGCTTATTTTGTTCTTTAAGACTCAGCAAAGCCCACCTGTCAGTCTGACAAGGGTAATACATTTACGTCAAGCAGAGTTTTAAACTGAATATAGGCATCTCTGAGAAGAGCCCCTGGGGAACTTGTAAGTGAAGGGGAAAGGCTGAGTTCTGAGAAGTAAACTGTGAAATTATAATAAATACACCCAGGTTCCTTGTACGTATAACCAGTGTCACTTAAAGACGTGGAAGCTCTTCCAAACATACAGGACGCTCATGTGAAGGAAGTAGTCACATAACTGAAGACAGAAGGAACCCTTCAGGTGGGGGACTCAGGCACACATCATAAACCACATTTACTGTGGGCGAGTCGGCCCGCATTCGGCAGTGTCCACAACCTCCGGGCAGGACCACACCTCCCGCGAGAGGAACGCCTTGGGCAACCAGCCGGACTCTGAAGCATTCTGTGTGGTCCCAGGTCTGTCAGTGGGAGCCCGTGTGCACACGGTTCTGTGACGACGTTTTCCGGTTTCTACAGCAGGGATTTTTCTAGTAAATGAGTCAAGTGGCTCTGGTTTGTGATTGGACTTCCTGGTGGTTTTTCTACAGAGCTAAATTAATATTTAAAGGGGTGAGTGTCTTGACCAAGGGTACCCAATTTCATTTGATTTCTTAATGTTACTCCCTCTTCTGACCTTTTCCTTTGACAGACAGCTTACCCTGGGATGGCTTAGATGGCTCGGTCATTAAAGAAGCCCTAGTTTTGGGAAATTATTTAGAAGCTGATTTCAGGCTTCCGAAGCCTTACTATGATATTGTTAAGTCAGGCATCCAGGCCAAACAGAAAGACCGAACCATGAACCTTCAAGATATCCAGTACATCCTGAAGAACGACCTGAAGGTGAGCTCGGAAGCTGTTGGGCATTTCTTCCTGTTTGCTCAGCTCGGGAGGGTCGAGGAATGGAGACCCGGAGAAGCTAGGGGTCACGTTGTCAGAAGTTTTGGAAATCCTCACTTCATTACACCTTTTCTGTGCTCCTGAGAAAAGCCAAACTGCCTAATTTGGTGAAGGCAGCCAGGAATTGACGAGGGAAGCAGGGGAGGGTCCTTGTATTGGAGGGCCCCTGTAGGCACACCCAGTGAGAGTCAGTGAACAGTAGATGTTGTTACTACTTGTAAAATAGTAACAATGAGTTAGCTAATTAGAAATGCAGTCAGTCTACCCAACAGGAGTAAACGGGGAGAGACAGACAGACTCCCGCATGTGCCGGACCGGGATCCACCGGGCACGCCCACCAGGGGGCGACGCTCTGCCCACCAGGGGGCGATGCTCTGCCCCTCCGGGGTGTCGCTCTGCTGCGACCAGAGCCACTCTAGCGCCTGGGGCAGAGGCCAAGGAGCAATCCCCAGCACCCGGGCCATCTTTGCTCCAATGGAGCCTCGCTGCAGGAGGGGAAGAGAGAGACAGAGAGGAAGGAGAGGGGGAGGGGTGGAGAAGCAGATGGGCGCTTCTCCTATGTGCCCTGGCCGGGAATCGAACCCGGGACCCCTTGCACGCCAGGCCGATGCTCTACCACTGAGCCATTTTTTTTTTAATTTTTTATTTATTTAATTTTTTTTACAGAGACAGAGAGTGAGTCAGAGAGAGGGATAGACAGGGACAGACAACAGGAATGGAGAGAGATGAGAAGCATCAATCATTAGTTTTTCATTGCACGTTGCAACACCTTAGTTGTTCATTGATTGCTTTCTCATATGTGCCTTGACCGCGGGCCTTCAGCAGACCGAGTAACCCCTTGCTGGAGCCAGCGACCTTGGGTTCAAGCTGGTGACCTCGGGGTCTCGAACCTGGGTCTTCCGCATCCCAGTCCAACGCTCTATCCACTGCGCCACCGCCTGGTCAGGCTGCAGATATGTTCTTGACAACATCTCTCTCATCACAGGATTTGATCGGAGCCCAGAGAACTCACCCAGCCGAAAGCTCCCGAGTGCAGAGATATGAACTACACCCTGACGTCAATGTCTACCTAGGACTGACTTCAGAGCAGCCAGAAGAGACCCCTGACTTGGAAATAAAAGAGCTCAAGGAAGCAGGTATGGTCTCAGCCCCTGGGCTTTGGCATGAGTATGTTATGAGAGTCATAAACTGCCACTAATCTATTCCTCCAAACTGTTCACTTACACTGGGAAAAGATGAATGCCTGAGGGGGGAAAAATAAGATCCTTGAGATTATTAAGTTAATTTTTGAGTTCCATATATACTCCTTGGTTAGATCCAGAAGTAAGTAGTAGCAACAAGTTAATTTCTCATATGATTACCTTAGGAGTTTTATCTAATTGCTTCACAAATAAAAATGATTTTTTAATTTAAAAACTACTGCCTGTTCATTATAAAAATTTTGAGACAGTACAAAGAATAAAATTACCATTTTAATTTTGCCACTTAGAAATAATATGTTAACATTTTGGTGTTTCTTTCTAACTTTTCCCCACAACCTTACTGCTTTTTAGTATGTTTTGAAACCTTAAACCTCAGAGCTGGAAAGGGCCTTGCAATCATCCTGCTTAATGCTTGTCACAGAGCTGGAACCCAAGCCACGTGACCATTCTCTCTGACATCTTTGAACAGGGGCAGAGGCTTCCAGATGGCCCCCCAAGCTCTCATTGCTTTAGCTCCTGTGCCCAGTTCTCTGCCTGCTGTACACATCAACCGGGGCAATGGGTGGTCAGTCCTGGCGTTTCTTACTGACGTCTTATTGTTCCCATGATGCAGTGGTGTCTCAGGCAGCATCTGCTTTTGTCAGATGCTCACCAAGAGCATGAGTTTAACTGACGTGAATATTCAAACTCTCGTGTGTGTAAAGGAAGCTATGAATTTAGTCCTTAAGATTCAGGGGCCTGTAATTTGCACATCCTGACAGTTATGCATGTTTTTTTAAACCGAGTATTTATTTATTCTTTTTTTTTTGACAGAGACAGAGAGAGTCAGAGAGAAGGACAGATAGGGACAGACAGACAGGAAGGGAGAGAGATGAGAAGCATCAATTCTTTGTTGCAGCTCCTTAGTTGTTCATTGATTGCTTTCTCATATGTGCCTTGACTAGCAAGGGGGCTAGTGACCCCTTGCTCAAGCCAGCGACCTCTGGACTCAAGCCAGCGACCATGGGGTCATGTCTATGATCTCATGCTTAAGCCAGCCACCCCACGCTCAAGCTGGTGATCTCGGGGTTTTGAACTTGGGTCCTCTGCATCCCAGTCCAATGCTCTATTCATTGCGCCACTGCCTGGTCAGGCTAACCTGAATATTTAATACAGTTTGTAGGAATAGAAGGAATGCAACAAAGACCAGAATTTTATCATATACATTAGACATTTATGTAAGAGGTGTTGCTTTTATTTTCAAAGACATTTCTCCTATTTCCGTGTCTTTTTCAGAGCAACAAACAGTATTCCCCAGTCTCGTAGGTAAGCTGCTCTGTTGTGTTGGGCAGCAGTTATAACTTTATGTTTCAAGTCGTTATAATTTGAAAAAGGTTCCTTTCATCTGACTGCACAGTTTTCACTGCCATGCTCCACAGTGTGTGTAGCTCCGCTCCAATCAAAGAGCCTGAACAAAAGCCAGAGGCCCCAGGAGGGTTGGGTGCTGAGTTAGTAACAGTGTCACTGGCGCCAGCCTTCTATTTATTTATATTATTATAACTGTAGTAATAGAAATGAAAGCTGCTTTAATGAGAAAGGAACTCAGGAATGAGATTATTAAATATAACTAAGTACATTTTAGATATAAATGCCATGCGTTTCCTGATTAGTGACAGGTAAATAGCTAAACTATCTTGAATCCTGTTCTAAGAGAAAAAGGTCCGAGACAGTTATGAAGAAGGTGCTTCAGATCATTAGGCCCATTTTGAAAACAGCAAGGTGCTCTGGGACAATGACTCAGTCTTTCTGTCAGAGATTTCTGGTGGTCCCTTGCTGGTAATCAATTTATGCTGGCATCCTCATAGCCTACTTTGCCTTTCCTTTGCTTTTTTTTTTTTTTTTTTGCATTTTTCCAAAGCTGGAAACGGGAGGCAGACAGACTCCCGCATGCGCCCGACCGGGATCCACCCGGCATGCCCACCAGGGGACGATGCTCTGCCCCTCTGGGGCGTCGCTCTGTTGCATCCAGAGCCATTCTAGCGCCTGAGGCAGAGGCCACAGAGCCATCCTCAGTGCCCGGGCAAACTTTGCTCCAATGGAGCCTCGGCTGCGGGAGGGGAAGAGAGAGACAGAGAGGAGGGAGAGGGGGAGGGGTGGAGAAGCAGATGGGCGCTTCTCCTGTGTGCCCTGGCTGGGAATCAAACCCGGGACTCCTGCACGCCAGGCCGACGCTCTACCACTGAGCCAACCAGCCAGGGCCTGCTTTTATCACTAGATTGGGAGGTATCAGAGGGTATGTGTGTGGCTCTAGGAACTTCTTTGACTCAGAGCAGACTGGAATGACAATACAGGGAATGCACCCCACTGCCCCAGTGTGAGTCCTGAGCCACAACCACAGAGCCCACGTGGAATGTCCAGTTATTCGTGTTTTGGCCACACTATACTTGAAGTATAGAACATCCCCCCGGGGTTTGGTCCCTCCCAGATTTTCCACCGCAGCCCGTGTCTCCTGGGTTAGAAATACCCTCTCCTGCTCTGTGAGTGTAGCAGGTAGTCTTCCCCACCTGGGCAGGGCTGGGAAAATCGAAAGCTTCTTTCTGTATTCTTGGGTCACTTGAGTGACCAGCTGGGCTGCTTAGCTGTCGCGTGTGGTCACCTTAGTCATGTGTATGTTGCCGCTCTTTTCAGCAGGCAGTCAATTTCGTTTACCAAGGAGTCACTGCCCTTCCAGTGCGAGAGCAATACCAGATGCCCAGGCCCCGGATCCCAGTCTGATGATGGCCCAGGAGACCAAGAACCCAGGCACGGCTTCCCCCGCCCGCTCTGTGGCGGAAGAGGCCGGCAGCCCCAGCCCGGGCCTCTGCAGCTTCGAGGCCGACGAAGTGGACTCAGGCTGCCTGGACGAGGAAGGCGACAGTGAGCGAGAGCCCCCGGGCCCGGAGCCCTCTCTCTGGAGGGCCAGCCCAGACCTGGGGGGTGAGCTGTGGCCCCTGGAAGAGGAGCTGGAGAGGATGGAGAGGGAGGCGTGCTGCTCTTGCGACGAGGACGAGAGCTCTTCGGAAGCTTTCACAGAGCTCTCCTTTGGGGACTGGGACTGGCAAAGAGGCTCCCTTAGCCCCCCCAGCCTGCCAGAACCAGCCCGCGAGGCCCAGGGCCGGGCGGGCGACAGGTCCCCGACCGAGGAGCACCTCAGCAAGTGTGTCCTGAATCTAAAGATCGCGCAGGTGCTGCAGCGGCAGAACGACGAGCGGCTGAGAAAGACGGAGCAGACGCTGAGCGAGGTGGAGGCGGCGCTGGAGGCGCGGGGGCGCGGGGCGCTGTGGGCTTCCTCACGCGTGTTTCCCGAGGCCCGCAACTGGCCTGCGGCCGTGGGCCCCCCGTCTGCCGTGTACATTCCTCCCATCTTGCAGCTGCCGGGCGGCTGGTTGCCAGAGGCAGGTGGCCACTGCCTGACCCTAGCCAGGTCCCCAGGAACAGCGAGAGACTCTCAAGGGGGACATCTAGGGAGAAGGTCCAGGAAAAGAAGTGGCTGTGGCGGGAAGCCTTCCAGCCCTTTCACTCCTGTCTCTGAGAAAAGCCCTGGGGGGCCATCGGAAAAGAGCCACCAGGTAGAGCTGGAGGGGGGGATTCGAGCAGACCCTGGGCTGGGTTCCACATGGCCCCTCACCCACGCGCCGGGACGGACGTGCATACCACCAGCCTGTAGCCAGGTCCTCTTAGTGTTGGGAAGTGAGGACTTAGGATGAAATTCCAAGGTCGTTACTCTTCACCTCCCGTTCCAAGTCCAACACACAGCTGGTGTCCTTCTCCATGAACTCTGTGTCAGCTTGAACCATATGAAATTGCTGGGTTTTTATTATTATTATTATTATTATTATTTTTTTTTTTTACAGAGACAGAGAGTGAGTCAGAGAGAGGGATAGACAGGGACAGACAGACAGGAACGGAGAGAGATGAGAAGCATCAATCATCAGTTTTTTATTGCGCATTGCAACACCTTAGTTGTTCATTGATTGCTTTCTCATATGTGCCTTGACCGCAGGCCTTCAGCAGACCGAGTAACCCCCTGCTAGAGCCAGCGACCTTGGGTCCAAGCTGGTGGGCTTTTGCTCAAACCAGATGAGCCCGTGCTCAAGCTGGCGACCTCGGGGTCTCGAACCTGGGTTCTCTGCAATCCAGTCCGACGCTCTATCCACTGCGCCACCGCCTGGTCAGGCTGAAATTGCTGTTTTATAGGTCAAAATAATCAAGTATTGACAATTTTACATGGTTCAGCTTAGTAATTATGGTATTAGTAAGGTCTTAATTCCCATTCTAAACTGCTTATTCAATCATTTACTCATTCAACAAACCTGTATGGAGCCAGAGGCTATATATTAGACCCTGGAACATGATGATTGAGCCACAAGCTCTGCCTATGAGTAGCTCACACATCAGTGGGGGGCAGAGGGACCTGCTGGTCAAAGAAGATGCGTCAAAGGAGGTGAGACGACACCATGTTGCTGGCTTGGGAGGTTTCGCTTGAGGATTAAAGAGGTTGCAGAACGGCTCCTCTGTGAGCTGCTTAAAGACAGGTCCTCGTTTTTATTCATTCTGTGTCCTAACACCTAGATCAGGGGTCCCCAAACTACAGCCCGCGGGCCGCATGCGGCCCCCTAAGGCCGTTTATCTGGCCCCCACCGCACTTCCGGAAGGGGCACCTCTTTCATTGGTGGTCAGCGAGAGGAGCATAGTTCCCATTGAAATACTGGTCAGTTTGTTGATTGATTTAAATTTACTTGTTCTTTATTTTAAATATTGTATTTGTTCCCGTTTTGTTTTTTTACTTTAAAATAAGATATGTGCAGTGTGCATAGGGATTTGTTCATAGTTTTTTTTATAGTCCGGCCCTCCAACGGTCTGAGGGACAGTGAACTGGCCCCCTGTGTAAAAAGTTTGGGACCCCTGACCTAGATGGTCACTGAGGGAATGAATGAATGAATGAATGAATGAATGAATCTGAACAAAGTTACGCATACAGAGCTGGCTGCCTCTTAATCATAGCATCTTAGAGCTGGATCAGCCCCGCCTTGCTGCGCACAGAGCACGAAGGTCAAGCCCAGTGATGTAAACTGCCCGAAGTTCAGGAGTTACTAAGATGGGAGCGGAGCAGGAGAGGTCGGCTCCCTTGGAGGGAGGATTTCATTACTGAAATTAATTAGAATTGCTGACCCATGGTGATACTCTTAGTGGGTTTTGTTACTGTTTTAAAATTCTCCACGTGCAGTGCCCCCCTTATTGCCTGCACAGGGTGGGCAGCTGCCACCACCCACGCCTTGCTCTTCTATCTCCAAGGCCCACAGCTGGCCAGGGACAGGTTTCCTGACTCCTAGTCCACCGGCCTTTTGCTGTGCCCTGCTGAATGTCAGTGAGGCTTCTGTCCTAACTTAGATGAGAACCATCAACTTGCAGTCTTGTCTTTTATTTGTTCATTGATTGCTTCTCATACGTGCCTTGATTGGGGCTGTGGGGGATCCACCTGTGTCAGTGACCCCTAGCTTAAGCCAGTGACCTTGGGCTAAAGCTGGTGACCATGGGGTCATGTTGATGATACCACGGTCAAACTGGCGACCTGGTGCTCAAGCCAGTGACCTGCACCTCAGTGTCCCAGCTTGACACTCTGTCTACTGTGCCACCACCAGTCAGGCTGGCATTTTTTTTATGTGTGTGTTTTTCTGAAGTTGGAAACGGGGAGGCAGTCAAACAGACTCCTGCATGAACCTGACAGGGATCCACCGGCATGCCCACCAGGGGGCGATGCTCCGCCCATCTGTGGCATTGCTCCGTTGTGACCAGAGCCATTCTAGTGCCTGAGGCAGAGGCCATGGAGCCATCCTCAGTGCCCGGGCCAACTTTGCTCCAATGGAGCCTTGGCTGCAGGAGGGGAAGAGAGAGACAGAGAGGAAGGAGGGGGGGAGGGGTGGAGAAGCAGATGGGCGCTTCTCCTGTGTGCCCTGGCCGGGAATCGAACCCGGGACTCCTGCACGCCAGGCCGACACTCTACCACTGAGCCAACCAGCCAGGGACTGGCATTTGTTTTTATAGAAAGAGAAAGCATAAAGAATTTACTTAGACTCTAATATTCTGTTTCTTTTGAAAATTGGAGTTTGCTAGAAAACTATAAAAATAACTTTTCTCGTATATTATGTTTTGGTTATCTATTGCTGTGCAACCAAGAAAACCCCAAGTTTAGTGGCTTTAAACAATAATGGTTTATTATTTCTCACTGTTCTGTGGGTCAGACATATACCAGGGTTCCCGGGGTGATTCTTCTGCCCCGTGGCATGGGCTGGCCTTTCTTCCTCTGCTGCATTCAGCAAGAGGCTGGTGTGGGGGGGAAGGCTCCCTTTCCCTGTGAGGTGCCCCAGGCTCCTCCAGGGGACCTCTCTTTGCACTTGATCTTTTCTCATTCACTAACTAGTCTCACCCAGGCTTCTCTTCAGCAGGGCAGCTGGCTTTCCAAGTGAAAGCTGAAGATGCCAGTTTTCTTAACAACTCGTCCCAGCCCTTGGACAGTGTCACTCTGTTGGCCAAAGTCAGGAGTCCAGTGGAGATTCAGGGGAGGGAAATAGATTACAGCTCTCAGTGGCAGTGTGGACAGAAGGGAAAGAGTTGGTGGCAGCCCTCTGGAAACCATCTACTAGTATATGTGACTGTGTATAAAACAATGATACCACATTTAATTTTTCTTTAAAACGTCTGCTCTGGTTCTTTTAGCATAATCAAGGAATAAGGCATTGTCACCTAAGTGAATTTTTCAGACACTTGAAATTCATTCCTTTTTCTTTCTCAGTTCTTTTAAATCCTACTGAATGAAAGCATTAAACACTTCCCATTATTCGAAATACTTTTTCTGAATATATTCTAAATATATTATTGGTGACTGTGCCATTTTTCTGAACATCTGTTACTCGGGCCCAGGACCCCACCACAAAGCCTGCACCTTACTATAGCACAGGGGAAAGGTTTTCGATCTTTAGTGTCCGTTTCCTCTGCTCACTTCCCACTTGTGCCCTGTCTGGACTGAATTTCTGGGGGCCGACAGAATGTCCCCAGGTAAGAAGCGACTTACTCCATTTGGAACATGTGAAAGGAAGTTGTCTCGGTAGGTCTGGTTGTCTCCACACATAGAGCAAGAATGGCTTTAAAAACAGAGTAGAGAGTGAAGAGGATAATTCCTTCATCAAAGCACTGAGACATGTTTACTGCTTTTCAAGCTGCCAGCTCTTTGTGGCCCTGGGGAACGGAGCACAGGTGAACGTCAGCCCGCTCCAGGGGCCAAGGACAGTTTGGAAAGAAGTAGGAGCCGAAATACCAGCAGGTGGGTCAGCATTTTATTGTTTTTTGTGTCATGCCTTTAGACTCCCTTGTGACCCTGAGGCCACTGAATGATCTTCTATGTCTCATGACAGAGAGTCTGTGAGTGACAAGAATAGTAACACCAACAGATCTTGGCAGGTTCTCTGTTAAGTGAACAAAAAGAGCAGTGTAGGCCTGACCTGTGGTGGCGCAGTGGATAAAGCGTCAACCTGGAAATGCTGAGGTCGCCGGTTTGAAACCCTAGGCTTGCCTGGTCAAGGCACATATGGGAGTTGATGCTTCCTGCTCCTCCCCCCCTTCTCTCTCTCTGTCTGTCTCTCCTCTCTCTCTCTCTCCCTCTCTCTCTCCTTTCTAAAAAATGAATAAATTTAAAAAAAAGAGTAGTGTAATGGGAACTTTTAGGCGACATCAGAGCTAAAGCACCTGACAGGTGAGCCAGACAGAACTCTTCAGCTGGCAAGGCAAAGCATCTTGTCTAGCCAAAGCTGCCTGGCTGGTTTTTCTTACACAAAGAAATGCCAAGTATTCCATCTGCAAGTGCTCCAGAAACCAAACTGGTTCAAAATAGGTGTCTCTTACCGGAGGGCATAGGAGGGGGTGTCCTGGTACTGTGCAGCCTCTGACTTCCAGCCCGATCAGGAAGAGAGCGAGCTTCAGCAGTCACTAGAA
This sequence comes from Saccopteryx leptura, assembly GCF_036850995.1. Taxonomy (NCBI): domain Eukaryota; kingdom Metazoa; phylum Chordata; class Mammalia; order Chiroptera; family Emballonuridae; genus Saccopteryx; species Saccopteryx leptura. The sequence continues at coordinate 357,234,798 of NC_089504.1, read as the reverse complement.
AGAGAGCCTATGTTTATGCTGGGTTTTTTTTTAACTGCCATATTTTTTTTTAAATTATTTTATTTTATTTTTTTACAGAGACAGAGAGAGAGTCAGTGAAAGGGATAGATAGGGATAGACAGACAGGAATGGAGAGAGATGAGAAGCATCAATCATCAGTTTTTTGTTGGGACATCTTTTGTTGTGACACCTTAGTTGTTCATCGATCGCCCTCTCATATGTGCCTCGACCGTGGGCCTTCAGCAGACCAAGTAACCCCTTGCTCAACCCAGCGACCTTGGGTCCAAGCTGGTAAGCTTTTGCTCAAACCAGATGAGCCTGCGCTCAAGCTGGCGACCTCGGGGTTTCGAACCTGGGTCCTCTGTATCCCAGTCCGATGCTCTATCCACTGCGCCTCCGCCTGGTCAGGCTGTACACTGGGTTTTTAAGAACTTAGGTAAAACTAATTTTATCTTGCATAGGGGGAATGACTAAAGGAGCAATAAATGTTTTTCGAGATAGACTAAAATGTCAATTTTAGTTTTCCTCTTTTGTGGTTAAATGGTAACATTTATCCACAACTTTGAAATTAATTCTGGAAAATAAAATTTTGGTTCCTTCCCTAAGTGGTGACTGAGACTAATGACAAGAGTCTGCTGCTCCTTTTGTGTTGGTAAACGTGTACATTAAGAGAGAATCGGGGAAAAGGCCCAGACACTAGAGCATAGTGTATTTTACCTTTACAAAGGGAGTGATGGAAGAACTACCTACCCAACATCAGAAGGGTCAGCACTCATTGCTGACAGAGCAGCTGGGCTGCCGGGATTGCCATTAGACGACAGAGCGAGAGCAGGGGCTGTGGCCTTCCCTGCCCAGCTCCGCCCTCTTCCTCCAGAAGAACAGACAACAGCCTGACCAGGCACAGTGGATAGAGTGCAGGACTGGGACACGGAAGACCCAGGTTCGAAACCCCGAGGTCGCCAGCCTGAGCGCGGGCTCATCTGGTTTGAGCAAGACTCACCAGCTTGAGCCTAAGGTCGCTGGCTCGAGCAAGGGGTTACTCGGTCTGCTGTAGCTCCCTGGTCAAGGCACATATGAGAAAGCAATCAATGAACAACAATGAAGAGTTGATGCTTCTCGTCTTCCTTCTGGTCTGTCTGTCCCTATCTGTCCCTCTCTCTGACTCTCTGTCTTTGTCACACACAAAAAAAGAACAGACAACAGACCAAAGTAAAGTTTAACATTTTGCTACCATCCACCTAGCCTTTTATGGATATATCTTGATTCCATCCTGATTACATTATTTTACTTATAATGTATTATTATATCCCGATTTTTCACTTTACATTAGAACATGAGCATTATCCCACGTTGTTAAGAACACTGTTGTAATGTAAACTGATTTTGAAATTGTTGGATTTCACCCATCGTTGAATTAATTTTATTTATTTATTTATTTTATTATTATTTATTTTTTACAGAGACAGAGAGAGAGTCAGAGAGAGGGATAGACAGGGACAGACAGACAGAAACGGAGAGAGATGAGAAGCATCAATCATTAGTTTTTCATTGTGCGTTGCAACACCTTAGTTGTTCATTGATTGCTTTCTCATATGTGCTTTGACCGCGGGCCTTCAGCAGACCGAGTAGCCCCTTGCTGGAGCCAGCAAGCTTGGGTTCAAGCTGGTGGGCTTTTGCTCAAACCAGATGAGCCCGCGCTCAAGCTGGTGACCTCGGGGTCTCGAACCTGGGTCCTCTCCATCCCAGTCCGATGCTCTATCCACTGCGCCACCACCTGGTCAGGCTATTTTTTTTGGTAAGAGAGGGAGAGACAAGAAGGGAGAGAGATGAGAAGCATCAACTTGTAGTTGTGGCACCTTAGTTGTTTGTCAGTTGCTTATCATACATGCCTTTATGGGGGGGGGGACTCCAGCCTAGCCAGTGACCCCTTGCTCAAGCCAGAGACCTTGGACTTCAAGCCAGTGACCTTTGGGCTCAAACCAGTGACCATGGGGTCATGTCTATGACCCCACGCTCAAGCTGGTGACCTTGGTGTTTCAGGTCAGTGCTCTATCTATTGTGCCACCACCGGTCAGGCTTAAAGATTCTTGATAGCTGTTGTTGCCAAATTGGTCTTGAAAGAAGGTGATCAGATTGACCTTTCCAATGCAGTAGTCTCTGCCCTCTGGTCCTGTGGGAGAACAGGGCATCTGGATAACAGGGAATTCATATACATGCCACAGATCACACATTTTTAACAGTTTAATAGCTGGTAAAATATATATAATCATGGGATAGTTAGAAGAGTAGAGACTCCCTTGTTTTGCCAACAAGGAAACCTTGGCCCAGAGAGATTGAAGTTTGCCAGTCAGCCAACCGGTGGCTGGTCAGGGTCTAGAACTCAATGAAACTAGGCTGAAAATCTCTGGATGCCTTTAAGATCCCTGATGCCTTAAGTCCATCTTTATGAATGTCAGTTATCATGCTACCTCTGATACGCACGTTGGCCTGTTACCAGAGAACTCTGATCAAAGGGCAGGAGCCATGACGGAAACATCACTTGTGTTCTGTGGCATTGAGGGGGAAGAAGGGGCTCTGCGATAGCCTCAGGACCAGCATCCTGTCCGGTGAAACTGCATTTCAGTTATGGGTTTCTTCTACTTAGGAAAATTTTTTTTTTTTTTTCATTTTTCTGAAGCTGGAAACAGGGAGAGACAGTCAGACAGACTCCCGCATGCGCCCGACCGGGATCCACCCGGCACGCCCACCATGGGGTGACGCTCTGCCCACCAGGGGGCGATGCTCTGCCCATCCTGGGCGTCGCCATGTTGCGACCAGAGCCACTCTAGCGCCTGAGGCAGAGGCCACAGAGCCATCCCCAGCGCCCGGGCCATCTTTGCTCCAATGGAGCCTTGGCTGCGGGAGGGGAAGAGAGAGACAGAGAGGAAAGTGCGGCGGAGGGGTGGAGAAGCAAATGGGCGCTTCTCCTGTGTGCCCTGGCTGGGAATCGAACCCCGGTCCTCCACACGCTAGGCCGACGTTCTACCGCTGAGCCAACTGGCCAGGGCTACTTAGGAAAATTTTGCAAGAGCATTTTTATCTTGAAATCTGAACTTGTAAACAAACTAAAAAACACTAGAGACCTTCTAATCCAGTTCTTTCATTTCTTAGCCAGGGAAAGCCTGCAGATTCCAGTGCCCACGCCAAAGTGACACAGCTGAATAGTGCCCTGCTCGCCATGTCCAGCCACCTGAAAGGACCTCCAGCGATATCTATCCCTGTCCAGAACTCTGCCAGGTAAGGAGTCTTTCTAGCTTCAAGTTGGCAAGTTGGATAGTCTGGCGCCCTCTCGTGGCAGGTAGGAGTTAGTGCAAACCCAGAAATGGCTCAAAGAGTGGAGCACAGTCCTTTGGGTGAATTGGTGGGCTCCGGGTTGTGTCAAGACTTGAGCAAACTGATGTGTCTGTATCTACCCTGCTTTTCCTCCAAAACACGTACAATTTAGGATTAATATGGACTCTGTGTCTTCTGCCAAGTTAAGAAATAATGAAGATGTTGGAAAAGTACACTTAGAATGGAAAAGTGAGTATAAAGTCTTGGGTTCTGTTGGCCAAAATGAAATTTAAAGTCTATTTCTAGCCTTTTTTTTATTTTTTTACTTTTATTTTTAATTTTTTAATTTTTTAATTTTTTTTACAGAGACAGAGAGAGAGTCGGAGATCATTAGTTTTTGTTGCATATAGTGACACCTTAGTTGTTCATTGATTGCTTTCTCATATGTGCCTTGACCGCGGGCCTTCAGCAGACTGAGTAACCCCTTGCTCGAGCCAGCAACCTTGGGTCCAAGCTGGTGAGCTTTGCTCAAACCAGATGAGCCTGCGCTCAAGCTGGCGACCTCAGGGTCTCGAACCTGGGTCTTTGGCATCCCAGTCCAACACTCTATCCACTGCGCCACCACCTGGTCAGGCCTCCAGCCTGGTTTTTATCTCTAATACGCAACCTGTCCTGCACTGTCGACTTTCTGTTAGGTCACTCCATTTGAAAGTAAGGCCTTTCTGATTACTGACTGTAGAAGAGAAATACTTTTTCCATTTCTAGACCATAAAAGAACATTTCTAGTATATATTAATGTATGTTACAGAACAAATGTACTGAACGATGTAGATATTTAATATATAACATTATCAAAGTAGAAAACATGCAGTGTCACTCTCACATACCCTGTGGGCATTATTCTCTTGTATCAGTAAGTAAACTTAAAACAGTACACTGTCCATTTAAAAAAAAATACTGGCCCTGGCCGGTTGGCTCAGCGGTAGAGCGTCGGCCTGGCGTGCGGGGGACCCGGATTCGATTCCCGGCCAGGGCACATAGGAGAAGCGCCCATTTGCTTCTCCACCCCACCCCCTTCCTCTCTGTCTCTCTCTTCCCCTCCCGCAGCCAAGGCTCCATCGGAGCAAAGATGGCCCGGGCACTGGGGATGGCTCCTTGGCCTCTGCCCCAGGCGCTAGAGTGGCTCTGGTTGCGGCAGAGCGACGCCCCAGAGGGGCAGAGCATCGCCCCCTGGTGGGCAGAGCGCCGCCCCTGGTGGGCGTGCTGGGTGGATCCCGGTCGGTCGCATGCGGGAGTCTGTCTGACTGTCTCTCCCCGTTTCCAGCTTCAGAAAAAAAAAAAATACTAATGGTAGGTGACATTAACAAATTGGATCAGCCTGACCTGTGGTGGTGCAGTGGATAAAGCGTCGACCTGGAAATGCTGAGGTCGCTGGTTCGAAACCCTGGGCTTGCCTGGTCAAGGCACATATGGGAGTTGATGCTTCCTGCTCCTACCTCCCCCTCTCTCTCTGTCTCTCTCCTCTCTAAAATGAATAAATAAAAAAATCTTTAAAAAATAAAAACAAAACAAAGAAAAGTTGGATCAAAGCACAAACATGTATGCACACTCTCAACATACGAACTCACCGTGACCTGGAAAGGCTAACAGACTCAGAGAGAACTCTGTAGGATCTCCACAGACTGGGGGCCTCAGGGGTCATCTTTCTGTGAGACCCTCACAGCAGGCAGGTCCATCTGCAGGTGTCTTGCTGCCAGAATTCAGCAACAGGGGCCGTAACTAACAAACTCTTTGCCCTTTCCTCACTCTCATCAGTTCTCCCCTCTCCTCCCGTTCAGTGTAACAGTGTGAGCCAAGGGTGATGCAATTATTGTGACAATCTGAGCTATGAGAGTATATAGCTCTTTAAGAACCAAGAGCTTTTGTTTCCAGTGTTCACGGCACTGTTTTTTATTTTTTATTTTTTTAATTTTTTTTGTATTTTTCCGAAGTTGGAAACGGGGAGGCAGTCAGACAGACTCCCGCATGCGCCTGACTGGGATCCACCCGGCACACCCACCAGGGGGCGATGCTCTGCCTATCTTTGGGCATCGCTCTGCTGTAATCAGAGCCATTCTAGTGCCTGAGGCAGAGGCCACAGAGCCATCCCCAGCACCCGGGCCAACTTTGCTCCAATGGAGCCTTGGCTGCAGGAGGGGAAGAGAGAGACAGAGAGGAAGGAGAGGGGGAGGGGTGGAGAAGCAGATGGGCGCCTCTCCTGTGTGCCCTGGCCGGGAATCGAACCTGGGACTCCTGCACGCCAGGCTGACGCTCTACCACCGAGCCAACCGGCCGGGGCCACGGCACTGTTTTTAAATATGACTTTCTCTTGTGTCCAGTGGAGGTGAAAGAAATGGCAAAGAAAGCAGCAACCGGGGAGCTGGCCGTGCCTCGGTGGCACCCTCCGAGTAGTTTGATTTCAAAGAACGAGGCTGAAAACCAGCCGGATCTCTTCCCGCGGCCTCCCAGCAGGGACCCTGCGAACGTGACTTGGTGGCGTGTTGTAGACTATCCCAGGAAAAGTGATGAGCCAGGAGGGCGTGGCAGGTGTGACAGAACGGCCAGCAGTGACCACAATAGTGACCAGCATGGCAGACAGCCTGTGCCTGGAAGCTTCACCAGTAAGTTCAGCTGGAAGAATTGGGATCGGTGAACTCGATCAAGGTATCAGCTCTCAAAAATAAGTAAGCCTCCTGGCATTCCTTTCCAACTGTCTGGGAACCCTGAATTTCGGGGGAAAACAAACCCTTTTGATTCCACATCCTTCTCACAGGTAAAGAGATCCAGACACTCATGAGTTTTTCTCTTGGGGAGCAGACCCATTTTCTCAAATGAAGTGAAATAATCTTCATACCCTGACCTTGGTTCTGGCTGTGACCTAGCAGGGAATTAACCGTTCCTGCCCAGGGGCAGTGTGGGCAGCCAACCCTGCAGCTCATTTCTTTGCATTGTATGTATGTATGTATGTATGTATGTATGTGTATGTATGTATGTATTTAGCAAGTGAAAGACAGGAAGGGAGAGAGATGAGAAACATCAACTCATCGCAGCACTTTAGTTCATTGATTTCATTGATTGCTTCTCATATGTGCCTTTGGGGGGGGCTAAGCCAGTGACCCCTTGCTCAAGCCAGTGACCTTGAGTTTCAAGCCAGCAACTGTTGGGCTCAAGCCAGAGACCATGGGGTCATGTTTATGATCCTGTGTTCAAGCCAGCGACCCCACACTTGAACCAGCAACTTCAGGGTTTCAAACCTGGGTCCTCAGCATCCCAGGCTGGTGCTCAGTCCATGGCGCCACCTCCTGGTCAGGCTCTGCATTGCATTTTATGCTGAAAAAATTCCACTCGCTCCCAGCTAGTCAAAGGCAGAGGAACCTTTGGCTGTTATCACTTTATAGATTTGTGAGTTAAAACTAAAGGCTCTGTGTTTCTACCTGGTAGATTGCTTGCAATCAAGGCGTGGTATGTTATTTCACAGTTGTTTGCAAGTCAGAGGAAGGTACATCTGAAATGATCATTTGTTTTAGGTAGAACATCTATTGGCTTTTTTTCAGTATTTCAAATCTATTCCTTGTCAAGCTTCACTTTTGTTTTGTTTTGGTTGTTAGTTTATTTTGTTGATTACATTCCACAAATCAGTGGAATTCAAGCTTCACTCTTGCGTGGGTGAACAAAGGGTGATGGTGCAGGGCTGCATGCGGGGGCAGGATGCACTGACAGTCCCGCTCTCTACACTGGGCCTGGCCTGGCCGTATGGGACATGGCGCCCTTAGCAGAATATGCAAATGTCTCTTCTGTCCCGCTGCCCGTTGTCCTTCCCTGCCTTCTGAAGAGCACTGAATGACTGACTGTGGCCCTGGTTGTGTTATAATCATTAGGTATCAGGCACCTGTGCCCCAGAAGAAACGAGCAGCCTGAGCTTAGTGAAGTTTTTCCAGCAAGTTCGGAAGCATCTGCGGCCATTGAGAGACCTTGCAGTGTAAGTTATATGTTCTGGGGAGCCGAGTTGAACCCAAGGACCTACTAACGCAGAACTGAGTTGTTGTTAGGTATTATAACGTTGAAATGATATCTGCGGTGTTTCTTTTGTTGGAGTATGTGTCCTCATGTCTCTGACATGAATGAAGAAGTATAGCTCACTGTGTATTACTTTTTTGTTGTTGTATTTTTCGAAGTGAGAAGCGGAGAGACAGAGTCCCGCATGTGCCCGACCGGGATCCACCCAGCATGCCCACCAGGGGGCGGTGCTCTGCCCATCTGGGGCGTCGCTCCATTGCAGCCAGAGCCATCCTAGCACCTGAGGCGTAGGCCACAGAGCCATCCTCAGCACCCCGGCCATCTTTGCTCCAATGGAGCTTTGGATGCGGAAGGGGAAGAGAGACAGAGAGGAAGGAGAGGGGGAGGGGTGGAGAAGCAGATGGGTGCTTCTCCTGTGTGCCCTGGCCAGGAATTGAACCCGGGACTTCCACATGCCAGGCTGACGCTCTACCGCTGAGCCAACCAACCAGGGCCGCATATTACTTTTTTTTTTTTTTTTTTTTGCGTATTACTTTTTGAGTCAGTCCAGCTCAGCGTTGTGTATTGTAGAGCTTGGGGGGAGCACACGCAGGTGTCAGATTCAGCTCTGGCTCTTGTGCTTCCCATCTAGCCAGGTGGGCAGGACCAGCCCTGGAACCATAGCACGTGGTTAGCTACTCAAGTCCCCAGCAGGTGACTGAGGCCAGCCTGGAGAAGGAGCAGAGCTGGGACCGTGAGGGGAGGCCCTGTACTGGATGGCCTCTAAGACCCACAGTCGGTTCTCAGCTCAGCGAAGGAGTGTGTTCAAGCCTGACAACTGTGTCTCAGCAGGGGCAGCGGGGTTCGGTCATTTTCTAACATTTGTGTTGAGGGGAGAGCTTCGCTTTGGGGGTTAATGCGCCCTCGAAGCCTGCGATTGGGTCACCGTCCAGACAGATGCAGGAACCACCATGTTCTGTCATCACTGACATGGGGCCACAATCACTGAAAGGATAGGAACAGTAATGGAGAGTGGGGCAGTGTAAAGATACAATTGTGATAACATTTTAGGTCTTTAGAGAACATACTATTGTAATTTATCATTGCACGTAAATCGCTGTCAGGATAATTTATTCCTCCTGTCGCGGGATGGCTGGAAGGACGTGTCATCGTAGTCAGCTGGCGTGGCTGGAGAAGCAGGCTGTCGGGAGCAGGCGCAGGACAGCAGGCGGGCTCGGGAAGACGCTTCAGTTGGATATGAGGAGTGCAGGCGGGCAGCTGCAGAGTGCCCAGGAGGAGGAAGTGGGGGGCGGGGTTGGAGTCCCGGGAGTAACGCACAGAACCTCTGCAGAGGGGGGCTGAGGTGGGGGACGGACACACCAGTGTCCGCCATGTGGAGACCGGGGCCTGACCGCAGAGCAGTCAGCAGCCAGGGGAGGGCTGGGGCCGAGGTGCTGAAGAAATAACTGTTAGGTTCAAGTTTTTAATTTTTATTTTTACTGTTGAGAATCCATTGCTATTTTTAAAATCACAATTCTTCACTCGCCTTTAAACTGTAACAGCACCCGAGGGACTCCAGCTCTGAGCAACCTCAGCCTTCTCCTCTCGAGGACGAGGCCAGCACATGGTCTGTGGCCGCAGGCCTGAGGATCAGGGTGTGTGGATTCATTTCCCAGCTCGAACGGTCTGGGCCCTTTTCTTCCTGGGGTTCTGGAGCGGAAAGGTTGCCCACCCCCTGCGCTCCACTGTGCAGGGGCAGGCGCTGAGCCTCGGCACGTTCTGTTCCCAGCTCGCTGTGGGGGCAGGGCAGAGGCCGGTGTGCAGGCGGGCGGCGGGCAGCTCAGGGTTCGCCCTGGCTGCTGACTAGTTTTAGATACCCCGTTACTGACACTGCATCCAACTGGAGAGGAATTCTTTACAATGGACACCAACTCAAAAGGGATTTTCTGCATTACTAATAGGACCAGTCGGGGCAATCAGCTTGTTCACCAGAGTCTTCTGAGGACATAACAGATGAATTTTTCACTCCAGAGAATGAATATTTTTACTCCTCGACTGCTCAAGGAAATTCAGCTCTAGAGGTAAAAATGTACAGTTCCGGGTAAAGTACATGTTTAGCTTTCTCCACTGCCTTATTCTTTCTTAATTATTTTCATTGAGGAAAAATAACTTACACATTGGAAGTATATAATGTCGACTTATCAGTGTTTTCATGTGCTTTGGAAATACATCTGCAAAATAAGACTTTTGCAAATAGAGCTCAAATGAAGTTTCTGCCAAATTTGTGGTTCCTGCATTTATTTGTACAGCACTTTGTACTTTTTTCCAAAGCACTTTCTTTCATGTTAGCTAATTTACATATTCTTTCTGGAGGCAGAGAAGAAGGTCTGCTGTTATTCTCCTGTGCAAAGAGGAACTGGTGACCACAGATGTGGGCAGTTAGCGCTGGCCTGCCAGGCGTTAGTGCTGGGGCGCAGGTTAGAGCAGGGGTCGGCGAAGAGGAAGCTGTCCCGTACGCCAGGGTTTGTCACGAATTTGCTTCGCTTTTACTAGAACCAATTTGTACAGCATATTTTCATTTATAAAATGAAGCTCATCAGATTCTCTTATTTACTTACATCATTTCTACCTCATCTCCCCACAAATTGCCACCTCTTTTTTTTTTTTTTTTTATCAGGATAGAAAGTGGGGTAGAGGAAAGGGAGGATAGTACATGTCAGTCACAGTGTTTGACTGACAAGAAGGATTCAGTGATGCATCAGAAAGCATCGCTTCCCCTTGTCGGTACTTCCGAGAACTCAATCAGACCAGTTTTCCATTATTAACCCTTTAAACATTCTTGATTTTACTGTGAGCAGACTGGGAAATTATTAAAATCTCGAACCAAAAGATACACACACGCACATATATGCATATGCACACACATACATATGTATACACACGCACGCACATATATGCATATGCATACATACACACATATGTATATATGTGTACACACATGTATATGTATATACGTGTAACATATACATGTATATAAAAAGTATAACAAAAAAAAGTGCACAGATCTGAAGTGTTCAGCTCATGAACTTTCCCAAACTGAATACATTCATGTAACTGGCACCCAGATCGAGAACCAGCACCTGTGTCGGTCCCAGAAAAGACCCACTTTGTGCGTCCGCCCTGTCACTGCCTCCCCTTAAGGATGCAGAGTTCTGGCTTCCTACCCCAAGGAGTAGCTTTGCAGTCTGGGCATTTTCCCAGCTCTTTGGCTCCCCTGATACAGCTCCCAGGAATCAAAACATCTTTGTTGGAAGGTTGGGGTGAGAAGGGTCTAACAATGAAGGGAAGGGCACCTCGCTCCTCACAGTGAGAGGTGGCGGGACGCCTCATGGTCAAGGAGGCGCACACAGCACAAATGAGTTCTTAGTGTCTGCAAAGCAGATCTGTTCTTTTTCTATAGAAGATGCAGGGATATTATAAAGATTTTCAAGGCTTAAGAACATCAGGAAATTCTCTCTTGACTATTTTTTTTGGTTTGTTTGTTTTGTTTTGTTTTTGCAGCAAGTAAAGGAAGAATTTATGGGCTACAGGAAGGTTAGAGAAAAGGAGACAGGTTTAGGGGGTCAGCCTGGGATGAGCTGTCGCTGCCACTGCTCCCCTGGTTGTGTCATGGGGGCCCTTAGAGCTGAGGAGAAAGCGAGGGGCAAGGAACACGTGCCTGAGGGAAGAAGAGGAGAAGGAGAAGGGGGAAGGGAAAGGCACCGGTATACCCAGAAGGGAGCGCGCCATCTCTCACGACCTTTTGATGATTTATGTGCCTCCTTTGAACCTCCTTTCTTTTGCAGACCTCAAGTCCCGTAGAGGAGGACTTCGAAGGAATGCTAGATGCATACTCCCAACACCAAGGACATCAAAGCTCTGGTAACAAGCCAGTAGGGCAGAGTCCTCTGAGCCCACTTGCCTTTTCCGGGCCTTTCATTGTACAGAGGAGAAAGCCGGGGCTCCTGAGTGCCCTCATTAGAACGACCTCCTGCCTGTCCCTCACCAGCCGCAAGACATATACACATCACGTTATTTATAGCTAGCTCCCTTTGAGTTCTTTTTAAAAAGATTTTTATTTATTGATTTTAGAGAGAGGAAGGGAAAGAGAGAGAGAGAGACAGGAACATCGATCTGTTCCTGTATGTGCCCTGACCAGGGATTGAACCAGCAACCTTTGTATATTGGGACAATGCTCCAACCAACCGAGCTATCCGGTTGAGTCTTCATGACATGTGTTGTAATTGCTGCTTCTTCTTTTCCTCTAGTCTTTCACTAGATTTCACGCTCCTCTGTGGCACATATTAGGTATGCATTTATCTTTGCTGGGCTGACCTGAAGGATTTTCCCAGGCCACACGGCTAGTTATTGATACAACACAAACTGGAACTAGGTTTCCATGTCCTTCTCCACCCCAAAAGGCAGAGTTTCACCATCATTTTCCTTTGCTTGCTAAGCATCTTAGCGAAGAGTTAGTAACAGCCACTAGGCAGAATCAGCGTAATGCCTTTCCCTTGGGAGGCCTTAGGTTCTATGTAGCTTAGCAACTGCTTTCTGTTTGTTACCTGGGAAGTTGACCTTGGATCAGCGGATAGGGTGTGGCACAAGCCAAGATTTAAATGTACCACTGGTTCTGATACAGACATTTAAAAAACTGTATACTTTGCTCTTTTAAGGTATGTAGCCATCTATTTTAAAACCAGAGTTATCCACCTACAAAGCCATGTAGCTGTCCATTTATGTCTCAACACTTTTTTTAAAATTATTTTTTATTTTTAAAAGAGAGAGACAGGAAGGGAGAGAGATGAGAAGTATCAACTTGCAGTTGCGGCACTTTAGTTGTTCATTGATTGCTTCCCACATGTGCCTTGATGGGGGGGGGGGGAGGCTAAAGCCGAGCCATTGACCCCTTGCTCAAGCTGGTGAGCCCACACTCAAGGTCCAGGACCTTGTGGCTTTGGACCTGGACCTCAGTGTCCCAGGTCGGAGCTCTGTCCACGGTGCCAGGCCACCACCGGTCAGGCGTGCCTCAAGACTCAGCCCAGCCAGGCAGGGTGGGTGCGGGCTCCGCACTCCCTTTCTCCTGCTGCACACTCCGGCTTCCCCCTCCAGCCTGGCCCAGGCCCCAGTCACAGTTGGGAGCATTTCAAGAAGCTGTGTGCTCTTAGATGAACAGTTAAATCCTCAGGATAACATGTACTAAAAGTCCCCAGGCCTAGGTCTTGGGCCACCCACTTTTTCCTGCGGAGGTTCTGCCCGTGATCGTTTCTGAGTGGGCCTGGCCTGCACGTGGCCACTGTGCTGGTGTTTGGAAGAGGGTCGGGTGGAGTAGAGAAGTGAGGCAGGCAGGTCAGGAAGCCTGGGCCAGTTTGGTCCAGACATCTGCGGGGCATGAAGAAGGCTGGTTCCTCCTGTGTCATTCTTTCAGTCTCTCTCCCCCCTGTCCCACTAGGGCTCTGACATATAGCCCTTGCACTGCAGGTGTTGAAACAGGGGTAACAACTGGACACGTGCTGGCTTCCAAGCCCAGTTCTGCCACTGCTTTTCTTTCTACGTGACCTTGGGCAAGTCACTTCACCCCAGGACCTTACTCTCCCATTGTGTCAAGTAAAGGAGATGGTTAGCCTCTAAAATCTCTAAATGCCCCTCCTGCTCTAAATTGTGCTTATTAGGAACTTGTGGGTGCTTTCTGGATATTTGAAAGAGGGTCAGGAAGAACAGCCCCAGCCTTCACTGGTGGGGTTTCAGAGCTCCTTGGTATCTGCTAAATGCGGCGTTGTTCTTGTGCGCCTGCCTATCCATTGCCCAGCAGGCTACCTGGCCATAGGAATGGCAGGGCAGCATGAGCATTTGCCAGTAGGGCAGGCTGTTTCGTCCGCTTCTCTGTAAATCACAGCAGCACGGGGGAGGGGAGAGAACACGGATGCCAGCCCTGTCTGTCCGGAGGTCTGCACAGCATCTTACTGAGGACTGGGGAGCAGTAATGTCAATCGCTTGCTGCCAAGGGGAACAGAAGACAGTTGAGTTAGCTCCTTAGTACTCAACACCCCACCTCCACTCCTTAAGTGGTATTTGATGGCCAAGGGGTGCAGTTAGCAATGGGAAAACTCAGCTAATGGTCTTTTCTATTTGGAATCTACTGAACAACCAGTTCTTGGTTTCAACGCCCCCTGGTGTCTGTTGACAGGAAGCAGGTCAGTTTGCCTTCCTGAAAAGACAAAACAACATTTGTCCCCAGAAATAACTGTGTGGTTGTAACTGTGGAAGGCCAGTAAATGACTTGATTGTATTCTGAGTGTCAGAGTTCTCCCGCCTGAGCAAGGAAAATAAACGTTCAGAGCAGAAAGCTCTCCTCCAGCACTCAATCCAAACCCATTAGGAGGCACTTCTGTTTGTCCAGAGTGTTTCTTTTTATTTATTCATTTTTTTTTTAGAGAGGAGAGGGAGAGACAGAGAGAGACAGAGGAGAGACAGAGAGAGAGGAGAGGGGGAGGAGCTGGAGCATCAACTCCCATATGTGCCTTGACCAGGCAAGCCCAGGGTTTCGAACCGGCGACCTCAGCATTTCCAGGTCGACGCTTTATCCACTGTGCCACCACAGGTCAGGCCCAGAGCGTTTCTCAGTCTGGACAAGACCAAGGGAAATGGAAGGGGATGCAGAGAATAATTCGGACTGGCAGAAACTCAGTACAGAATGCATTTCCTTTACTCTTTCAGGTGAAAGACAGTTCCAGGTGGGCAGAGGCCTCGGAGAGAGTGCTGAGCCTTCGACCAGGTCTCAGTTCCAGCCGACACAAAGGTGTGTGCTGCTCTTTTGTTCTCGATCCCAGACTCAGAGACGAATGTTAATTGGTGATCATGCCCCATATTTATATAGTACCCATCATAAAATGGACTGGCCACCATGCAACAGAAATGAGCTTCGGCAGCTTAGGTTTGTTAGGACTTGCTCGGCAGAATTGCGAGCAGTCGTGAAAAGCAGTCCTTGTCAGTGTTCAGATTCTGACTGCCTCTGCGTCCAGGTCACCTTGGTCAGATTTCTCCTCTTCCTCTTTTCTGTGTCCCCGTTTGTAAAACAGGAATAGGATTTTTACTGAGAATGTTGACATACATTGATGAAAAATGATGAAAAATAATAACCCCTGGGCATTCATCGCAGAGAGATGAAGACTTATGTTCACAAAAAGACATACGTGAAAATTAGAGCCACTTTTTTTTGTTACCCAAAACTGGAAACCGAGATTTTCTCTAACAAGTGAATGCTTTAACAGGCTATGCTGCTTCCATGCCATGGACTACTCTTCAGCGATAAAAATGATGAACTATTGATACATTCAGCAACCGGCATAAATCTCCAGAGATTTCCACTGAGTGGAAAAAGCACCCCCAAAAGTTATTTATGATTTCACTCACATCACATTTTTGAATTGATGAAGTTACAGAAATGAAGGACACAGTTGTTCCCAGTAATTAAGGAAGAGGTGGGGAGTGGGAGGGAAGCAGACAGGGCTGTAAGAGGCAGCAGGAGGTACCCTTGGGGTGGTGATGTCTCCTTCTTCGCTGTGTCCATGTCCGCATCTCCATTGTGAGGTTGTCCTATAGATTTGCAAGATGTTTCCATTGAGGGAAATTGGGTAAAATGTCTTTCTTAAAACTGCATGTAGGCCCTGGCTGGTTGGCTCAGTGGTAGAGTGTCGCCCCGTGTGTGGAAGTTCCAGGTTCAATTCCTGGCCAGGGCACACAGGAGAAGTGCCCATCTGCTTCTCCACCCCTCCCCCCTCTCCTTCCTCTCTATCTCTCTCTTCCCTTCCCGCAGCCAAGGCTCCATTGGAGCAAAGTTGGCCCGGGTGCTGAGGACGGCTCCATGGCCTCCACCTCAGGTGCTAAAATGGCTCTGACTACAACAGAACAATGCCCCAGATGGGCCGAGTACCACCCCCTGGTGGGCATACTGGGTGGGTCCTGGTGGTCAAATGCATATGTAAGTCTGTCTCTCTGTCTCCCTGTTCTCACCTCAGAAAAATACAAAAACAAAAAACCCCTGTGTGTAAATATACAGTTATCTCAAACTAAAAGGTTTAATTAAAAAAGAATAGATGCAAAGGGCCTGGTACAATGACGTACAGTTTACTTCCCCCTTCTGGGCCTCAATTTCCTTATCCATTAACAATTATAGCTTGTACTTCTACGCAGTGCAGTTACCGTATGCCAGGTACTCTGTTTTGTTAAATTCAAATCCTATAACAACCCTCGGAGGTATGCACCGTTATCTCCATTTTGCCAATAGGGAAAACAAAGTTCAGAGGGTTTAAGAGTTTTTTCTAAGGTTGAACAGTTGATAAGCGGCTGTATCAGTTAGGATAGTCTGGGCCATTCCACAGAACAATTCCCAGGTTTTAGCGGCTTACAACAGTAGCAGCTTATCTTTTGCTCACGCTCGCAGAGGCAGGAGGGTCCTGTGCTGTGTTACTGTCAGTCAGAGATGCCGCTGAGGGTGGGCTCCACCTTCGCCCTTCCCTCCTCGCTTAGGCAGCAAAAGGGACACGATGAATTGTGCACTGTCCTTTCAGGGTTCTGTCCAAGAGTTACATCACTTCTACTTACATTTCACTGGTTAAAATAAGTCATGTGGCCATTTATGGAAATTAAGAGAGCCAAAAAGTGCTGTCCTACTGCTGCTTTGAAAGAGAAACAAATATTTTAGTGAAGAGAATAAAGCCACAGCTCAAATTTAAAGTCCATCCTCTTTCCCTTTTACCAGTGGCCTCAGAGGACTGTTGCAAAGATGAGAAATGTGAAAACATGCAAGGAGTTAGTGTGAGCTCTGGCTCAGAGCTTGTGTTCAGCAAGTATTGGAATTGAACCCCAAGTGCTGGTTAGAGTAGAAACAGATCAAGTTCGTCTTCAGCATTCCTTTCTGGCCACTTGTTGGCCCCAGCCGCTCTTGGCCTTCCCTGCCGGTGTGTGCCAGGGAGCTGCCTCGGGAGGCCAGGCCCGCCCTTCCTGCGTCCCCCACCCCGGCGGCGGGGCCTGTGCTCCGCTCGTGTCCTCACTGCCCCGCCACACTGCCAGCTGGTCCAGGTGTGCTGACCCTTAGAGAGCATTTATTCAGTCTGAGAGGAGACAAGACGTGCCCGAGGACATGTGGCTAGTTGATGGTGGAGCCCGGACCAGAACCCCACTTTCTGCTTCCGAGCTTAGGACCCTTTCCTGCTGCTTCTCAGCCTGGTCAGTCTCACTCCATTGACAGGGAGTTCCCAGAAGTTTTCATTTCTCTCTTACAGTACTGCAGGTGAACAAGAGGAGACTTTAAAGGAGTCACCAAAGGAACTGAAAGAGAAGGACATGTACGACCACTGGAGGGTTGCCGGAGGGTACCTGTAAAGTTTTTGGCTTTAGGGAAACAGCATTTCCTGGTGTGTGGGAATCGGCATTCTTTCCATTTATGTGAACCTGTGTCTTCTTTCACCAACAAGACGTGATCTAAGTCACGGGCGCCTTGCAGTCAGGGAAATACAGCGATGCTGATAATAATAGCCAAAATACGTTTGTACTCGAGGTATAAACATTCTTATGTAAACAGATTAAACCTGGTGTCCACACAAATACCTTTCATCTATGAACATAGTTTATTTTTAGCTGCTGAGATATATTTTAATATAGTAGCTTTTGGTAAGATATTCTTTAAGATTCTCTGCAAGATACATATATAAGATATATTCTCTAATTCTGGCCTGTTGCCAAATAAAGATTTTTGTCAAGAGTGTCCTTAAAAAGTACCTCTCAGGAATATATTGCTTCATTTTTCCAAATATCTCTTTTATAGATCATTGACAGACATTCAGGACCTGTCTAGTATCTCCTGTGAAAAAGATGGTTCTTTTAAGGAAGTCTCCTGCAAAACACCCAAAATAAGCCATGCACCTACCAGTGTCAGCACCCCGCTCAGCCCAGGTAACCCCTGCGGGGAGCAGCAGCATTTGGGAGAGGGATGGACACCCTCGGCCCTGCTGGCTCTGAGAAGCTAGGCCTCAGAGGCACACCTGGCATCTTAGCAGGTGTGTTCTCACAGTGCGGAGGGGTTTCTTTAGGGCCAGAGCACGAGGGGTGGTGGTGGTGATTAAGCAGTGACGAGGAGATGTTTTTACTTTAGTGGTAGAGATGTGCAAATGTAAAGACTACTCTGTACCCTGCGCACTGTTGAATCAGTGCAAATACAGTGCATTCTGTAGAGTTTGTAACTTCAAACAGTCCCTGGGCTTAAACGTGCATAGTTCTGAGTCCTGCAGCTGTGTGCAGCCAGCATCAGTCCTCTCGGGTGTCCTTATTTCTACTGTATTTGTAGTTTAAATAATCTCCCTTTGTTTTAATGGCTAAGTTTAGAGCAGGGGTCCCCAAACTTTTTACACAGGGGGCCAGTTCACTGTCCCTCAGACCGTTGGAGGGCCGGACTATAAAAAAAAACTATGAACAAATCCCTATGCACACTGCACATACCTTATTTTAAAGTAAAAAAACAAAACAGGAACAAATCCAATATTTAAAATAAAGAACAAGTAAATTTAAATCAACAAACTGACCAGTATTTCAATGAGAACTATGCTCCTCTCACTGACCACCAATGAAAGAGGTGCCCCTTCCGGAAGTGCGGCGGGGGCCGCATGCGGCCCGCGGGCCGTAGTTTGGGGACCCCTGGTTTAGAGACTGTCATTTTTTATCCCTTGGGGAGTGTCTCAGATCACTGATTATTTCAGTTAGTAACAATTTAGAGAATCCCTGATATAGGTATAGAGTCATATTTTGTTTGGCAAAACAAAATTTTTAATTTTTTAATTTTGTTTTTAAATAGTATAAAGGATTTTTTTAATTTTGTTTTTAAATAGTATAAAGGATTCAGACACTGACTACCCTCCTTTCTATACCAGAGCCAGGTTCTTCAGTGGCTAGTAGCTATAAAGACTGCCCTGAGAGCATCACGTTTCGGGCTGAAGCAGGGCCCGTGTGCTGGAGCAGTCGAGACCCGGTTCTGACTGTGTCTGAGAAGTTTGTAAGTGTCCGAGAGAGAGCCAAGAGCCTGGAGTCCCTTTTCACTTCCCCCGAAACTCTCCCTTCCAGACGCATTGGCCTTGTAAGTATCCCAGCGCTGCGTCAGGCTCTCGTAGAGTCAACGTGAAGACCTCTGTGTCCCAAAGTGCCACCATTTCTCCAAATCCATTTTACAAGGACAGCCAGCCCCGAGCCGGGTCCTCTCCAGGCTTCCCTGGTTCCTCTCTGAGTCTGTGCTGTCAGGTGGAGCCTGGGCGTCTGTGCCTCCCCCGCCGGGATGATGGTAGGCAGTTCCTCCGCACAGCCAGCCTCTGCCGTGGCTTGTGACGCTGCCTTCACCAGCTCGGTTCTTTTTCTCTAACCATGTCCTACCCATTGGAGGCTCGAGTTCTGCTTCCCCCTGAAACCTCCTCTGGTTAGTTCCCTGAGAGTTTTGATCGGTACCCATCTTCTCTGAACCCCTGAACTGTCACTCCTCAACCGTTTGGCTAAGATGAAGTGAACTCCTCAACCAGTTGTCTGCAGTGAAAACAATTGTGTACTGCCTTCTTTTCTTCTCTCATTGCTCTTTTCCTTTTTCTCTCTTTCTCATATGTCATATATGTAGTCTCTTCTAGAAAACTACAAGTTCCTTGCTTGATACCACACATTAAGAACCTGTGGTTCTTGGCCCTGGCTGGTTGGCTCAGTGGTAGAACGTTGGCCCGGTGTGTAAAAGTCCTGGGTTCAATTCTCAGTCAGGGCACACAGGAGAAGTGACCATCTGCTTCTCCCCCCACCCCTTCTCTCTCCCTCTCCTTTCCCCCCCTTCCCCTCCTATAGCCATGGCTTGAGCAAATTGGCCCCAGGTGCTGAGGATGGCTCCATGGCCTCGCCTCAGGCATTAAAATAGCTCGGTTGCCCGAGCAATGGAGCAGTGGCCCCAGATGGGCAGAGCATCACCTGGAGGGGGCTTGTCAGGTAGATCCGGGTCGGGGCGCATGCGGGAGTCTGTTGGTCTGCCTCCCTGCCTCTCACTTAATAATAATAAAAAAAAGAGCCTGTGATTCCATCCCTTTGCATTGTAATTTTGCCTGTCCTGCCACCACCAAGGCCTTAGACACGTGAATCCTTCAAACCACTACCCCCCTGACATCATGGGCGCACTTCCTGCCCAGTGCTGCCTGCAGCTCTGACTCCCAGAATCACAAGTAATGAAGTAGTTGTGTTTATTCACTAAAAATCAAAGCAAAAAGAACCTGTTGACTGACCATTCTATAGCAAATTGATTACTGGATTTGGCCCTCAATGGAAAACCAACTTTTTTGGGCATTTGACTTGCAAAAGGCCTGTCTCACTCTAAAGTAGGGCAACAAAGAGTTGTATGCTTTCCCTCAGGAAAGGCCTTCTTCCAGGCACCCAAGTATGAGTATAAAAGACAGTCCTGCCCAGAGGAGCTCACCACCTAGTGAGAAAGACTAATACAGAGGTGACTGCTGAGAGCTGCAGGAACCAAGGGGCTGAGCAGACTTCCTGGAGGAGGTGACATTTGAATGAGTTTGACTCAACAAAGAACTGGTCTCTTCCAACAGTAATACACAGCCTTAATGTTGGACATGATTGAGCTGTATGAGCCCTTTTATTCAATACATAAGTCAGTTACCATATTTCTGTCTTACTTTTAGAAAAGATCTACATTTCCTGGGGCTGGTCCCTCCGGCAGTGCGGAAGGGCCTCCTGCATCAAGCCGTGCTGCCCAGAAAAGGAGCCTGCCGAAAGGTGCCTGTGTTTAACGTTAAAGCACAAGTTTGTAGTAACTAGTCTCATCTTTGATGCTGTGTTAGATGTAAACAAAAATACTATTTTCCCCCTGATTATAAAGCAAAACACACTCATTATTGAAAACTTGGAGAATAAAGAAGAGTTTAAAAAAGAAAAGCATTGAATTTTACTACCATTTCTTAATCTCTTGGACTATTTTGTTACATACCTTTTTTATATTTTTACAAATATACAAAAAACATTGTTTAGCATGAATGAGATTATATTGTATACCAGCTCTGGCCTGCTTTCTTTTTTTTTTTCAGAGACAGAGAGAGAGTCAGAGAGAGGGATAGACAGGGACAGACAGACAGGAATGGAGAGATGAGAAGCATCAATCATTAGTTTTTCGTTGCGTGTTGCAACACCTTAGTTGTTCATTGATTGCTTTCTCATATGTGCCTTGACCGCGGGCCTTCAGCAGACCAAGTAACCCCTTGCTCGAGCAGCGATGACGAGCTTTTGCTCAAACCAGATGAGCCCACGCTCAAGCTGGTGACCTCGGGGTCTCGAACCTGGGTCCTCCACATCCCAGTCCGACGCTCCTTCCACTGCGCCACCACCTGGTCAGGCTGTCTGCTTTTTTCTTGGATGATGTATTTTGAGGATTTCCCCTTTCAGTAAAAATGATTTGTAAGCCTATGTAATGGCTACATAATAGTCTATTCCACATGTTGCTTAACCATGACCTTATGTTGAAGAATTGTACAAAACCTGTGCCTGCACCCCCACCCCTTCCCTCAGGACAGACTTAGAAGACAGTTTCAAGCAAAGGGTGTGAGTGTGTGACGCCCTTGAGACAGGCTTATTGTCTGTGCCCCATTAGTTTGAATGTCTCACATTTTTGGTACAAGTCTTAGACTCTTTCTCAGGGGGATAAAGACTTTGTGATTTATGCTGAGGGGTTTCAGTTAATGTTGTAATTGAGCATTTAGGGGAGAGCCCAAAGTATGGTTGCTATGTCCTCTGGCCTCACAATGGAGAGAGAAAGGCCTTCTACTTTGTGTTTTGTTCATTTTGACTGGTCCAGAGCCTCTGTGTCCCTCAAACAGCCCTGTTCCAGATTGAGCCCCCAGCCCTCAGTAAGAATTTGTACTTCACCTACCCCAAATGTCCTTGTGGGCCAGAGGCACAGATGAGGCAGTTAGGGGGTAGGGCTGATGTAGGAACGGGTTTGGAGTAAAAGAGAGAGTAAAGCAATTCCCATGTTTTGAGGTCTCAACTAGAACTGTTAAGTAAGAGGCCTTCTCCCTGCCTTAGTTTGTTTCATTGTCGAGAAATCCGAAGTCAAATCCATGTGAAAGCCTAAAAAGTCCAGTTTAGGTCCAGGAGGGTGTTTAGTCATTTTCCCCTTTATCTTTCTTAAGAACTAGTGGAAGCCATCTCGCAGTGTCACATTGACGAGCTGCCACCTCCATCTCAGGAGCTACTTGACGAAATAGGTAAGGGCTGTTCAATGCAGAAGGCACTTGCTGGCCTCGTTCGCTGACCACAATGTGCTTCTTTGTCTCAGGTACGAGGACTGGTATGGAAGGCCCTATGAAGGTCTGATTGAATGTCTAGAATTCAGGAAGGGACAGTTTTCTGATAAAATGGGCCTCAGATTCCTATGGAAGCCTGGCCAGGGTGACTAGCCTGTGTTTTGCTGTCATTTTATTATTTAGAGGGTCCGTGGTAATGGAACTAAGAGGAAATAACAACATTCAATGGTTTATTATGATGAACTTCTATTATTAAAGGAATGATTTCCTTTTCAAACCAAACCAGCCACACCTTGGAGGCATGATGTCTGGCTCCGAGGCCGAGACACCCTGTTCTTTTAGTTTTGCCATTAGCAGGAAGTATTGGAGGTATTGGCGTTGGGGATGAATCACTCTCCTGAGGGCAGAGCAATCAGTGGCACAAGACCTAATGTGACCGAAATTTTCCATTTCAGGCAGAGACTGAGCAATACCAGCTCAATTTAGTTGTTGATTGGCTGGCCCTTCCTAGCTGAGCTGATGCTGGAAGTACATGTCACAGAGACCTTGAGGCAGGTGGTTTGCTTCCTCTGACTGCTCTTTTCTTGAACAGCTGGCCAACCAGCCTCTTCAGCCTCAGAGGAACATCTTGTCCAATCTCTGATGGTTCAGTTCTTGGTACGGGGCCTCAGAGAACTTCCTGAGGGGCACCTATTGGTTTGCAGCATCTCAGAGGTTTTGTGTCTCATCAAGAAGAGACAGGTGAATGGGGACTTACCTGGTCTGACCCAACAGAAAGCTATTGTTTATGTTGTCACAAGCCCCAGCCCCATTGGCCTGATGGACTTGAGTGGAGCCAGTTGGAGCTGCCAAACCTTCCTTATATTCTTTTTCTATAGTTTAGGCCCTTCTTGCCTCACTGCAGCCCTCCTCTGATGCTATTGGGTCACACGGGTTACAGGATCATTCTCTGGGCCCCATCTCCATACCTACTTCCACCTCTGGAACGCCCTAGGGCCGTGATGGCGAACTTTTTTATAAAAACCACCCACTTTTGCAGTGCTGGTCAACCTGGTCCCTCCTTCCCACTAATGGGTGTTCCAGCTTTCATGGTGGGTGATAGCGAGCAACCAAATGGTGCCACGATTGGCCCACCATGAAAGCTGGAAAGCCCACTAGTGGGCAGGAGGGACCATGTTAACCAGCACTGCAAACGTGGGTGGTTTTTATAAAAAGGTTCGCCATCACGGCCCTAGGGAGTCCTTACACAGTTCTCTCCAGTGGTTCTTTTTTTTTTTTTTTTTTTTTTAAGTGAGAGGAGGAGAGATAGAGAGAGACAGACTCCTGCACACTCCCTGACTGGGATCCGTAACCCCCATGAGCGGCTGATGCTCTGCTCATCTTGGGCCCATGCTCACAACAGAGCTATTTTTAGTGCCTCAAGTGGAGGCTCAAGAGAGCCATCCTTAGAACCTGGGGCTGATGTGCTGAAACCAATCAAGCCATAGCTGCAGGAAGAGAATAGAGAGAGAGAGAGAGAAGCGGGGGGGGGGGGGGGGGAGGTGTGTGTGTGTGGAGAAGCAGATGGGCGCTTGTCCTGTGTGCTCTGACTGGGAATTGAACCCAGGACATCCACACACTGGATCAATACTGTACCACTGAGCCAACCGGCCAGAGCCTCCAGTGGCTCTTCTTAATATAGCAGTAGAACTGCCACCATGAGAGCAGAGATCACCACACATGTCCTGCTCAGGTGTCGGTTCCCTGGTCCTGGCTCAGGTGGTACTTGTAGGCTCCTTTGCAGTGTGACTTTAGTGATGCCTGTCCTCTGGGTTTGGCTGTCTTCTCTCTCTTTTTTTTTTTTTTGTATTTTTCTGAAGCTGGAAACCGGGAGAGACAGTCAGACAGACTCCCGCATGCGCCCGACCGGGATCTACCCGGCATGCCCACCAGGGGCGACGCTCTGCCCACCAGGGGGCGATGCTCTGCCCCTCCGGGGCGTCGCTCTGTTGTGACCAGAGCCACTCTAGCGCCTGGGGCAGAGGCCAAGGAGCCATCCCCAGCGCCCGGGCCATCTTTGCTCCAATGGAGCCTTGGCTGCGGGAGGGGAAGAGAGAGACAGAGAGGAAGGAGGGGGTGGGGGTGGAGAAGCAAATGGGCGCTTCTCCTGTGTGCCCTGGCTGGGAATCGAACCCGGGTCCCCCTCATGCCAGGCCGACGCTCTACCGCTGAGCCAACCGGCCAGGGCCGGCTGTCTTCTCTCTTCAGTTAGCACGCAGAACCCCCACTTCAGCATCTGTCCCCAGGCTTAGGCTTCTTCCGGGCTCCTGTCTCATGGCACTGCTGTGTCCCAGTGCGCTCTGCAGAAACCCTCCCTCATTTTGCTTATGGGAATTATCTGGGCCAAGTTTCTAGGTGATGTCTGTCCTTTGAGATGGGTCAGTAATTTTCCAGAAAGGCAAGGGCAGAGGGCATGTGGGGAGTTTCTCCCAACAATGGGTGCTCCCTCGTGGCTATTGTATGTCATCACTCTGTTTTCCCCTCAAGCGAGCTTTGGGGGTGACCTGGGGCTGCCACCTGTGCTTTGGGAGCACTTACACACAAAGCCCTCCATCAGATAAGGACCTAAATGAGAGGGTCCTTTAGAACCCTAGGACATTCTTTGAGGTCAACAAGAAAATGTTTTATTTCAAATTATATTAAATGGTCTTATGGGCCCCTGGATGGCCAGGAACCGCCATGTAGGGCATTTCCTGGCCTGCGGGAAGGGGAGACCTGTGTGTGCACACAACGGGCCGGGCCGTGCCGGTGCGCGGGCCCAGGGCTCGTGTCTCTGCTCGGCCCTGGGAGCACTTGGAGGAGACCAAGCACCTCACAAACACACAGCAGTGTGCTGAGATTAGCAGACGCTTGTCTGGGTCTCATGAGCAAGCCTTTAGGAACTGGATAATATAGGTATTCTTTGATCTCTGTCTTTCCTATAAACTGGGTAAAAATATGAAATATGGTCCAACAGAGATGGGGAAATTATGGATTGCTCCAATGCTGTTACAAACTGAAAGATTAGAAAATAGAGATTAACATAAACCTTAGAGCTAGACTACTTGGATTCATACTCTATATCTATATCTTACTATCTGTGATTCTAGGAAAATTCCTCCTTAACCTTTCTTTACTTTTATTCCCATATCTGTTAAACAGGAAAAACTATAATGTGATCAATATTATAGAGTTGTTGTGAGAATAATTGCAAACATTAATCTTGATTTACTGTAAGTTAGAAACCATACCGGCTGCATAGGACTCTGCAAGTGTTACCTGTCATCATCACTTCATATTCATTGTTGTATGGGATTGAATGTACTCAAGTAGTGGTTTTCAAACCTTATAAGGCATCAGAGTCACCTGGAGGGCTGGTTGATCTACAGAGCACTGGACCCCAGCCCCAGAGTTTCTGATGCAGTGGGTTTGGGATGAGGCAGGGAGTGCATGTCTAACAAGTTCTCCTCTTACTGTGGCTCTGGTCTGAGGACCACCCTTTGAGAGCCACTGCCCTAGAGAAGGCGTGGCGTGCTAAGGGAGAAGTGAGTTAACTGCCTTCTGCTTTTGTGTTGGACAGAGCAACTGAAACAGGAGCAGGCCTCACCTACAGCGCTGGGGGAGAACACAGCCAGTCCGTGGGGCATCGCGAACGGTAAGCCAGGGACCCAGGTCTTTCTCGTCAGGGTCTTGCTGTGCTGCCGCCCTTGACAGCACGGTGGTGCATTTGGGGGAGTGTGGACCTTGAGGTCAGGCATAACTCCACCTTCCTCACTTTTGTATGTAAGACCATTTCATGTCTCTGAGCCTCAGTCATTCCCATCTTAAAATGGGGATGATAATTCCCACCTCATGATGGGCATACTAGCTCCATACACAGGGCCTGGAACGTTGAAAGATACTGAACAAGCGTTAGTTCCCTTCGCTTGCTCCGTAGGACTGCTGGCAGGGTGGGATGAGAGAGCGTGCGGGTGTAAAATGCGCTGTGTGCGTTGAAGGGCACTACGCTTCCCCACCCACGGGCTGCCCCTGGGCTCCAGCCCAGAACCAGCTAACAAGTGAGAGCAGGGTGGTCTTCGAGGAGATCTGTGCGGTCTGTTTCCAGGGTCTCTCCCTCCTCCCTTGCGTGCCCTTTCCTTGCTGTGCTTGCTGTGTCCTTCTGGCCTTGGCACAAGCAGGGTCTCCTGTGGCTCCACCTGGCACCAGAGAGCCCCTGAGACCCCAGAAGCAGCTGCTGCGCATCTAGGCACCCGCAGACCGCCACCTGGCCCTGCTCTCCTGGGAAGGGGGAGCTAGTGGGTTGCAGACTGCAGGGGCCACGGACTAGCCCCGAGTGTTTTGCCTTCCATTTTAGGGCAGTCTTTCTCCATTATTATTTTGTTGTTCAAATAAAGTTTTTCATCTTTTTTAGATCAAAGTCATTTAGAAGAACAAGAAACCAGTGAAAAAGAAGCCAGCAGTATGCTTTGGACCAAAGAAACTCAGGATCTGGAAGAGGACACAGAGAGGTAACAAAAAGCTGGACTTTTTCAAGGATCTGAAATACTGGATTACTTTTTCCTCTGCTATTGAAAAATAAGAAGGGAAAAATGGTCTTTTTTTGTACTATTCTAATAGCCCCTATTTCTAAAAGGCTTAATAATTTTTTGATTGTCGTAAAATACACATAACCTAAAATTAAGTGTGCAGTTCATTAGTGTTAATTATATTTACATTGTTGTGCCTCCAATCTCCAGGACTTTTTCCTCGTGCGAAACTAAAACTCTACGCTGGTTAAATATCCACTCCCCACTTTCCCCTCTTCCTGGCTTTGACAGCCACCATTTCTATATACTTTCTGTTTCTGAGTTTGACCACTTCTGATAGCCTCATAGAAATGAGATCATATAGTATTTGTCTTTTTGCAAGTGACTTAATTCACTCAAGGTCCATTCATGTAGTGTGTCAGTGTTTTCTTACATTTTTAGGCTTAATTCCATTGTGTGTGTGTGTGTGTGTATGTGTGTGTGTGTGTGTGTGTATCAGATTTTGTTTATCCATTCATTTGGTGACACCGGGTTGCTTCTGCCTCTCGGGTATTGTGAATAATGCTGTTGGGAATACACAAGTGTACAAGTATCTTTTCAAGGTACCCTGTTTTCAATTCTTTTGGATGCATACCCTAAAGTGGCATTGCTGGATCATATGGTAATTCTGTTTTTAACTTTTTTAAGTTTTTGTTTTTATTTTTATTGATTTTAGAGAGAGAGGAAGGGAGAAAGAGAGAGACAGGAACACTGCTTCATTCCTGTATGTGCTCCGACCGGGGATCAAACCAACAACCTCTGTGCTTCAGGACGATGCTCTAGCCAACCGAGCCATCCTGCCAGGGTTATCTTTAACTTTTTGAGGAAATACCAGTCTGCTTTCCACAGCAGCAGTGGGAATGTAAAATGGTTTTACATTGCACAAGGGTTCCAGTTCTCCACGTTCTTGACAGTGCTTGTTGCTTGTTACTTTCTGTTGTTTTTTCTTCTGGTAGCCATTCTAATGGATGTGAGGTGATGTTTTATTGTGGTTTTTTTTTTTTTTTCAGAGACAGAGTCAGAGAGAGGGATAGACAGGGACAGACAGAATGGAATGGAGAGCTGAGAAGCATCAATCATTAGTTTTTCGTTGCGCGTTGCAACACCTTAATTGTTCATTGATGGCTTTCTCATATGTGCCTTGACCGTGGGCCTTCAGCAGACTGAGTAACCCCTTGCTTGAGCCAGCGAACTTGGGTCCAAGCTGATGAGCTTTGCTCAAACCAGATGAGCTCGCACTCAAGCTGGCGACCTCGGGGTCTCGAATCTGGGTCTTCTGCATCCCAGTCCGATGCCCTATCCACTGCACCGCTGCCTGGTTAGACTCATTGTGGTTTTGATTTGCATTTTCCTTATGATTAGTGATGTTGAGTATCTTTCTATGTGCTTGATAGCCATTTGTATATCTTCTTTGGAGAGATATCTAGTCAACTTCTTTGCCCATTTTTAATAGGATTATTTGCTTTTTTTTTCTTGTCAAGGTTTTTTTTTTTTTTTACTTTATTCTTTGAGGCAAACATAGGTTTTGGCTTTTTTCAAGACATTTTAGTTAAAGGTGTTGGAAGAGAATTGTTAAATCCTTTTGGCCAAAAGAGAAAAAGGAGGCAATCATCTAGACAATTAGTCTAAAAACACAAGGTTGCTCAGTAAACGTGGCTCGCTCCCTGACTCGGCTCTCTGCTGACCTGTGGTGGTTGGTGAACCGCTTCAGCTCATCTGCGTTGCCTCCTGACTTCTCTTGCCTGTCCTGTCAATCAGGGCAAGGACTCGGGTGGGACAAGGGACACACTCTGGGCACAAAATTGAAGGAGACACCAAAGAACTCAGGAGTCAAGATAAATACTATTGTGATGCAGTATCTTTTTTAAAGATTTTATTTATTGACTTTACAGAGAGAGGGGGAAGGGGTGGGGAGTGAGAAGTATAGTTGCTTCAGTTTAGTTGTTCATTGCTTACTTGTTGCTTGTTGTATGTTCCTTGACCAGGCAAGCCCAGGGTTTCGAACTGGCGACCTCAGCGCTCCATGTTGGCACTCTTATCCAGTGCACCACCACAGGCTTAATGCAATGTTTTTAAAAAATCAAAATCAATACAAAAGCATCCATGATGAACAAAGATCTGAATTTATTGGGGTGACAGTGGTGAACGAAATTGTACAGGTTTCAAGGGCACAATTCTGCCTCACATCTTCTGTACACTGAGTGTGTGCTCACCATCCCCCAAGTCCAGGCTCCATCCATCATTATCAGAATACCTGAATTTTAAAGAAAGGCGGGATTTGAGTCTGCCCTTGCACCCCTTGCTTCATCCTCATTCTCGTCGTCCTTAGGGTAGCCTGCAGCATTCTTCCTGCTGCAATGATAGAAGCCCCATCATCGTACTTAAATGACTCTGTCTCGCATACCGAGAAGCCCACAGGTTGGCAGAGCGTGGCTGGTGTAGCAGCTCAAAGGTGCCACCAGGAACTTAGGCTCTTTTGATCTTCCTGGTCTGACACCTGTAGCAACAGAGTAGTATGTTGGCCTTTATTTTCAGACTTGTCCCCTTTTGGTTGCAAGATGACCGCTGTGCACACACTGGGCAGAGATCAGAGGATGGGGCAAAGGGATATTCTCTGCCCCTTTTTATTTGGAAAGGAAAGTTTTCCCAGAAGCCTTTCCCAGCAGATGCCCACACCTCTCTCACTGGACAAAGGGGGTGCGTGGCCGTCTGCAGTTACAGGGGAGACTGGAGACAGCTCCTAGCTGTTCAGCTGCTGTAGAAGAGGCCCGGGAGAACAGTGTTATGGGTAATCCTGTTTTTGTCACACCCTCCAAGGGCAGAGTTATTCTGCATGAAGAAGGAAGAGAGAGAGGCCTGGAAGTTCTGGAAAGTGGAGTTGGGAGGCAAGGGCCCTGGGACCTGTGAGGAATGGGAAGAGGTTTTGAGGAGAGACAGAAGGAAAGGAGGCAAGTACAGGAAGATAAATATGGTTTGTTTTTTTTTAAGTTTTAGAAATCTTTTGACCATAGTGTATGATGTAACTCCAGTCCTTCTGTCTCCTCAAAACATCTCCAGTAACATCTGTGCCATTACTCAAGGCTCAAGAAGAGCAGCTTGAGAAGGCCAAGTTCCATTTGATTGTATAAATATAAAGTGTTTTGCACACGATCAGAAGTTAGCTACTATTATTGTTGTCTTTCTTTTCCAGCAGGGGTGGCTGTGCCGGGCACGGGGAGGTGCCCATGGTGCTCCATGGTACCAGTCTCAGCACCAAGCCAGAGGGGAATACACTGTTCACAGGGCAGGATGTGACAGGCTGAAAACACACACTGCTTCCTTCAGTCTCAGAGACAGTTCTTTTTTTAAAGAGGGATGAGGGAGAGAAAGGGAAGGGGGTGAGTACCAGGAAGCACCAACTCACAGAAGTTGCTTCTCGTTTGTGCCTTGACCAGGCAAGCCCAGGGTTTCGAACTGGTGACCTCAACATTCCAGGTCAATGCTTTATGCACTGCACCACCACAGGTCAGGCTCAGAGACAGTTTTTTTTTAATTTAATATTTAATTATTTTTTTAGTGAGAGGAGAGGAGGCAGAGAGATAGACTATCGCATGTGCCCCAACTGGGATCCACCTGGTATGCCCACTAGGGGGTGATGCTCTGCCCATCTGGGACCATTGCTCCATTGCAACCGGAACCATTTTTTAGTGCCTGAGGGGAGGCCATGGAGCCATTCTCAGTGCCCCGGCCAACTTGCTCAAGCCAAATGAGCCATGGCCTCAGGAGAGGAAGAGAGGGGGAAGGGGCAGAGAAGCAGATGGTCGCTTCTCCTGTGTGCCCTGACCAGGAATCAAACCTGGGACATCCACACACTGGGCTGACATTCTGCCACTGAGCCAGCCAGCCAGGGCCCACAGTTCTTAATCCAAAAATAAATTGTAGGAATAAGTGTACGGTTCTAGCCTCAGGTAGAAATTGACTCAATGACCAAGAATTAAGAGTCTAGCATCAGATTTTGGAAGGTGGTGATTTCATAGCTGCTGAAGCATTTTGTCGAGGGGTTAAAGGAAGGTGCTGTGCATATTTCAATCAGACCTAGGTGACCTCTACATCTGCACACAGTCTCAGCGAGCTCTCGTTGTCTTACGCGGGTAGTGAAAACACAGGTCGGAGGTCCTTTGCACTCCTTGTCAGGGCGAAGTGAGATGACGTGGTCTCAGTTCTCCTCACTTGCCCTTGCACAGAGCTCACTCCTCTCTCGATGAGGACCTGGAAAGATGGCTGCAGCGACCTGAGGACGGCTCAGAGCTACAGGATCTCCCCAAGGGCACTGCAAGGTTATTTCTTGTCCTCCAGTGGGGGGTCATTTTCTTCTTTTTCTGGAAGGGGGGCTAGATTTTGGTTTTAAAAATAAATGCTTTGACTCCTTAGAGAAGGAATGCCTGATGATGGCATTGCATTGCTGTTGATAAGCCCACCCTGACTCCTGTCTGCCCCTCTTGCTCCAAACATCCACAGCGCTCAAGATAGTAATTAGCTGATTGCTCTCAGTATAGAGAAAGGCCTCTGAGATTGCTGTACCTTGGCCCTGTTCCTGTCACCGTCTTCATCAGTCATTTAAATGGTCAGGGAAGGCATGCTTATCAAATTTTTAGATAACACACGTATAAAATGGATACTAATTTGATGGGTGGGAGGCTGGGATTCAAAATGGTCTTGATGGGTGGAAATGTTTGATTTCTCTAAAGAAGGAAGCTGAGCCTTTGGATCCAGAAGTCTAGATTGTGAGAGATATGACCTAACTGAGGGTTTTTTATTGGAAGCAGATCCTGCTCACTGTAATTTCATTGAAGCAGGAGTATGTCTTATTTTAATATGCCCAGCATTTAGCGTGCATTTTGAGACAGGGTAAGAATTCAAGCAACTCTTGTCAAGCAAGGGATGGACAGTGACCCCATGAGGCCTCAGTTTGATGCAGTTGCTAAAAAGGTTAAGGAAAAATAAATAAATAAAAAGGTCGGTGCAGCGTGACGAACAGGCAGGAATGTATGGACCAGATTGCAGAAACCTCTCATGCAGCGAGAGGACTCCTGGACACTGGGCGGGGCTCCTTTCTGGGTGTCACAGTTTAAAGGGACATCACAAACAGAAGCAGATGGGCCAGAAGTCTGGAAGCTGTGTCGCCTGAGAACAGCTGAAGGAGCAGGAGGCTTGGCCTGGGCAGAGCAGGTGGAGCAGAGAACTTGAGAGCTGTCCTCACATACCGGAAATTTTGTAACGCGAGGAGAGGCAGCTTTCTCTCTTCCTCCCCAAAGGGCAGAGCTAGTGCCTAGACACCGCCGAGTAAGGGGTCCTTTATTCACAAAAGCTCACGCTTTCTCATGGCCATCGCTACCTGGCAGAGGGCACAGCTGCCTTCCCCATAAGCACAGGCTGGGTGGTTCTCTGGTCCAGGCACTATGACGGGGAAGAAGCTAACCTGAAGGCCTCCTCCGGACTCAAGACTATGATTCTGTTAGTGATGAGACACCCTACCTGACTCTATTGTCTCTCTCATTTACATATCTGTTTTGAATATCCACCGAATGAAAGCAGAAGCAAAGTCTCTGAACAGGGTCAGTTCGGGGGCTGTGCCATTTCTGGGGGTACAGAGGGACAGATGACTCTGCCCTTACGGACTCCTGGCTGAGTGGAGAGGCCGTTTCCGCTTGCTGGTCCGACAAATGTGCTCTTAAGTTGTTAGATACTCTAACTAGATATTTCACTTCCAAGAGAGTTTCAGGAAATGAGGATGAGGTAATCAAGTGGCGGTTGTAAAAGGACACCAATTACAGCCTAAGTGAAATGCTTTTTTTCTTTGGGACAATACAGCCTAGTGACTGACTGGAGAATCTGAGACAGACTGCCTCGGTAGGATCCCAGCTCTAGGGCTTATTAGGCATGTAATTTAACTTCTTTGTGCCTCAGTTTCCTTATCAGTTAATGGGGATGGTAATGGTTACTGCCCTATATAGTTGTGATGAAAATTAAGTGAGTTCATACATATTATGGCACTTGAACCAATGTCTGGCATTCCATTAGTGGTAGCTATTATTGTGTTTCCTTTGGAGCGCAGTCCTGTTCCTTTAGCTATATGTGAAAGTTTTACCAAAAATCATTGTCATTGAAGGGAGACAAATACCAAGGATCGCGAAGTTGGTGAAAAGAAGAGAAAAGAAGAAGGCATGAAACCAGAGAGAATGTCAGAGAGCTTTTTGGGGACTTCTGCAGAAGGTGTGTATGAGTGAACAGTCGTTTTGAATGTGGCTTGGAGTCCTTGGGCTTTGATGAACATCAGAGTTACTTAGAAATGTTTCCCAGATGCTATGCGTAATCCTCCTACACTACAAATTTTCCCTGTAGTTCAGCCCAGGATTTCTGTTCATTGCCAATCATGTCTTCATCACAAAACAGTAATAACATCCAATTTCATTTCTAAAGCAGGCCTTCAGCCAGGCTCATCATTCTTTATCTAGCACATTGTCTGGAAAGATGTTTGCTTCTAACTGTCTAGGCAGGCGTCCCCAAACTACGGCCCACGGCCGCATGCGGCCCCCTGAGGCCATTTATTCGGCCCCCACCGCACTTCCAGAAGGGGCACCTCTTTCGATGGTGGTCAGTGAGAGGAGCACTGTATGTGGTGGCCCTCCAACGATCTGAGGGACAGTGAACTGGCCCCCTGTGTAAAAAGTTTGGGGACCCCTGGTGCCTTCAAAAGGGTTCTAAATTTAGCTCATACAGAGGCTGCAGAATCCAGTAAGAAATCATAAATTGTGGAATTTAAATGGAGTCTGCAAGTAATGTGAAAGGTATAAATTTACCTTAATTTCAAAACTTTGAAAGAGCTTTAAGGCATCATTCGCAAATGACATTGTCCCATATTGAAGTTCCTTCTGCTCAGGAAGTTAGACACACTAACTCTTCCAGGTCATCTGGTCTCCCTTTTCTCCCTTCTGCAGTCCATTCTCATCCTCCTGCTTTCTCTGCCCCGCTCTGTGCCCTGGGTGCTGGTTCTGCAGCTCCTGGGCTTCCTGGCCAGCTGACTTCCTGTTGTCTGGGGGCAGGTACCAACCTGTCAGAGGACAGGGGAGCAGCAGGCGTATTACTTCCGCTGCGTACCCAGTGCAGCACCTCATCTCTGCACAGAAGTGCTGCCCGTCCACAAGCACAGCCAGCCTTCCAGTCCCTCTCCCACTGGGCTCCAGCCCTGTCCTGCCCTGCAGCCCCCTTCAGTTCTTTCACGCTTAGTGATCATGGCTTCCCGCTGCTGCTGGTCACTGGCTGCCTTGCCATCCCATTTGCTCTCTAAGTAGTCACTTCAGTCAAGGGCCCGGGGTCGCATTCTGTTTCCTCCAGGCCCCTGACTGGACAGAGCCCCGAGTGTGTGAGCCATTAGCTGGTACTGAATTCACTGAGAACGTAATGAGGAGTCTTTATGAATTGGCATCGTGGCGTCATAGCTGTGACAGGGAGCTGTGGGGTACTAGGAGGGGAAACCCACCAGCTGTGTTTAGAAAGATTCTCATAAAACAGTCTGCCCTAAGCGAGACAGAGAGCACCAGTGTGACTTCTGGGTACTGGTGCCCTTGACCTAGACCCATGGTCGGCAAACCGCGGCTCGCGAGCCACATGCAGCTCTTTGGCCCCTTGAGTGTGGCTCTTCCACCAAATACCACGTGCGGGTGCTTCCTTGATAAGGAATGTACCTATCTATATAGTTTAAGTTTAAAAAATTTGGCTCTCAAAAGAAATTTCAATCGTTGTACTGTTGATATTTGGCTCTGTTGACTAATAAGTTTCCGACCATTGGCCTAGAGAGTAATCGGGTTGTTTTTCCTTCTTCCTGTATTTCACCCAGAGGAACTGAAACCTTGTTTTTGGAAGCGACTGGGTTGGTCGGAACCATCCAGGTAATGAGTTACCAGGTGTTTATGTAGGCCAGAGTTCACTATTGCTAGACAGCATGCACACTTGACACATGTATCAGCATCGAAATGAACATTCATGACAAAGATTTGAATTCAAATTTGCTAATTTTTTTAAACGATATAATAGATCCCAGAGAGATTTTTTTTTTATTTATTCATTTTTTTAGAGAGGAGAAAGAGTGAGAGAGAGAGAAGGGGAGGAGGAGCAGGAAGCATCAACTCCCATATGTGCCTTAACTAGACAAGTGCAGGGTTTTGAACCAGCAACCTCAGAGTTCTAGGTTCATACTTTATCCACTGTGCCACCACAGGTCAGGCCCAAAATTTGCTAAAATTTTTTTTAAAAGGCTTTATTTATTGATTTTATAGGAGAGAGGGAGAGAAGCATGGAGAGGAGGGAGTGGGAAGCATCGTCAGTCATTGCTTTTCATAGGAGCTTTGACTGGGCAAATCCGGGGTTTCAAACCAGTGACCTCAGCATCTAGGTCAACACTCTATCCATTGTGCCACCACAGATCAAGCTAAAGTTGCTCAATTTGTATGTATGTATGTATGTATGTTTTTCCAAAGTTAGAAGCAGGGAAGCAGTCAGACAGACTCCCGCATGCACCCGACTGGGATCCACCCGGCACACCCACCAGGGGGCGATGCTCTGCCCATCTAGGGTGTTGTTCCGTTACAACTGTAGCCATTCTAGCACCTGAGGCGGAGGTCATGGAGCCGTCCTCAGCACCCCGGCCAACTTTGCTCCAATGGAGCCTTGGCTGTGGGAGGGGAAGAGAGAGAGAGAGAGAAAGGAGAGGTGGGAGGGTGGAGAAGCAGATAGGTGCTTCTCCTGTGTGCCCTGGCCGGGAATTGACCCTGAGACTTCCACACTGCTGAGCCAACCAGCCAGGGCCTAGTTGCTTAATTTTTAAAATGTTAACGTTTAGCCCTGGCCAGTTGGCTCAGTGGTAGAGCGTCGGCCTGGTGTGCAGAAGTCCCGGGTTCAATTCCTGACCAGGGCACACAGGAGAAGCGCCCATCTGCTTCTCCACCCTTCCCCCTCTCCTTCCTCTCTGTCTTTCTCTTCCCCTCCCGCAGCCGAGGCTCCATTGGAGCAAAGATGGCCTGGGCGCTGGGGATGGCTCCTCGGCCTCTGCCCCAGGCGCTAGAGTGGCTCTGGTTGCAACAGAGCGACACCCCGAGGGGCAGAGCATCACCCCCTGGTGGGCAGAGCGTCGCCCCCTGGTGGGCGTGCCGGGTGGATCCCGGTCGGGCGCATGCGGGAGTCTGTCTGACTGTCTCTCCCCGTTTCCGGCTTCAGAAAAATACAGAAAAAAAAAATGTTAACGTTTACACTTCTTTAAAACATAAGGTAAAGTGCATACTAACTTTGGCTAAGC
Organism: Saccopteryx leptura; assembly: GCF_036850995.1. Lineage (NCBI taxonomy): Eukaryota > Metazoa > Chordata > Mammalia > Chiroptera > Emballonuridae > Saccopteryx > Saccopteryx leptura. Next base: position 357,199,171 of record NC_089504.1, on the reverse strand, counting down.
AGTCAGTAGAGGCAGCACAAGAACAGGTTTGGACGGAGGTGTACAGAGATGCTGCTACTAGTTGCTTTGCAGTCATTTCCATGATACTCTGGTTGAGCATGTCTCCCTTGATTATAAAAATGAAAATTATGTTATTAATCAATGTTACTTTATTAAATTTGATAAAAGATTTTTAAAACTTAAAAAAAAAATCAAAATCTCTTTGCCTTGAGTTCAATTGAATAGAAAGAGGCAGTTTTTTATGTCTTTAAAAAATGTATGCACCAGCCTGACCAGGCAGTGGCGCAGTGGATAGAGCGTCAGACTGGGATGTGGAGGACCCAGGTTCAAGACCCAGAGGTCGCCAGCTTGAGCGCAAGCTCATCTGGTTTGAGCAAAGCTCACCGGCTTGGACCCAAGGTCGCTGGCTCGAGCAAGGGGTTACTCGGTCTGCTGAAGGCCCATGGTCAAGGCACATATGAGAAAGCAATCAATGAACAACTAAAGTGTTGCAACGAAAAACTGATGATTGATGCTTCTCATCTCTCCGTTCCTGTCTGTCTGTCTCTGTCTATCCTTCTCTCTAACTCTCTCTCTGTCTCTGTAAAAAAAAAAAAATGTATGCACCAACTCAAAACCCCCTTTTTGTTTTTTAAAAACACGCACACAGGATAATCGTGCTGGATCAGAGTGACTTGTCCGACTGACCGGAACTGGATCAGAGGCAGACTCCTGGCTGAGTGTGAGCGTTCGGTTTGTGAGCTACCTTCTTCCCTGCCCACCTCAGTCACCCTCAGGGCAGCGCTTCCGTAATTCACACTTTGTTCAGGTGCCACAGCACACAGAAAGCCTTGGTCCTGTCTGTTTATAGCACACGGAACCATTTGTTTGCAGTCAGATTTCCGAAAAGTGAAAGGTAGTGTCACTCATAAAAATTTCTCATTGTGCCCAGAATGGCTTTGGTTTTGTTGACATAGATTTTTGGAAATGTTTACTTCTGTTATATAATAAAATGTTCACTTTTAATACCAGTGGGTTTCAGCTGTGTAAGATATGTTTCTTATGGTTATTGGGAGAGAAGCCACCATTTAAAGAAGCTTAAAGATCTGTTATAAAGTTTGACAAAACCAACGTACATAAAAATGTCAGGACTAAGAGCAGAAATCCCATGTAAAATGGTGAGTTATGATATTGTGCATTATTTATTAGTATTTAGGAAGGCTACAAGTCCTACACAAACTCTCACTGATGTGGTTTGTAACCTTTTGTCTAGCAGTCTGGCAGAGTAGACGCTTCTGTCTGGCCAGTGACCCATAATAATGGCTAATGTTAACAATAATAATGTTGGTAGATAGTGTTGGTTAGTTGTGGAGCACGTCCTTGTTCCAGGCCATTTGTAGAAATGAAACCTTTTCCTGGACGTGGCAGTCCCACTTGTTTCTTTGGTATGCTGCTTCTCCCACTCAGCAGCTCTTACTTCAGACTTCATCCTTCACTTGCCAAGACATTCAACAGATGACTTCACTTCCAACTTCACAGAGAAAATAGAAGCCATCAGGTGGGGACTAACTCAGCTTCCCACCCCTAAACTACTAACGTGCCTGCATCTTGCACTGTAGACTGGAACAGCGGTGGGTGAAACAGTCTATCCTAAGCTAGAGATGGAGCTGCCCTATACCTAGTGTTTGTACTGTCCTTCCTGTTACACTGAAGGAAGTGGCTCTCTTCCTGTGCGAGGCCAGAAGAAAACACACTTGGGTTTTTTCATCTTTAAAAGATATTCTTTGGATCTCACCTATGTTTTAGCCACTGTCCTATCTCTTTCCTCTTGCTTCAGTTAGAGTTCTTAAAAGAATTGTCTAGCCCTGGCCAGTTGGCTCAGCGGTAGAGCGTCGGCCTGGCGTGTGGGGGACCCGGGTTCGATTCCCGGTCAGGGCACACAGGAGAAGCGCCCATTTGCTTCTCCACCCCCCCTCCTTCCTCTCTGTCTCTCTCTTCCCCTCCCGCAGCCAAGGCTCCATTGGAGCAAGGATGGCCCGGGCGCTGGGGATGGCTCCTTGGCCTCTGCCCCAGGCACTAGAGTGGCTCTGGTCACGGCAGAGCGACACCCCGGAGGGGCAGAGCATCGCCCCCTGGTGGGCAGAGCGTTGCCCCTGGTGGGCGTGCCGGGTGGATCCCGGTCGGGCGCATGCGGGAGTCTGTCTGACTGTCTCTCCCCGTTTCCAGCTTCAGAAAAATACAAAAAAAAAAAAAAAAAAAAAGAATTGTCTACACTTGCTGTCTTGAGTACTTCACCTCCCACTCACTCCTTCACCCACCATTCTGTGAATTCTGCTCCTTCCATTCTCTAGCAGTTCCGAGTTCACCAGAGACTTGTATATTTCCAGATCCCAGGGATGCTTTCTGGTCTCATTGTCTGTTTGCTCTCTCAGCCTATTCTTGGCTCCCTGGTGTTACAGTCTGGGTTTCCTCTGGCTACTCTACCCCAGCTTCCTTTGGAGCGCTGCCTCTACCTTTTCCCACTGCAAGCCTCCCTTCTAAGAGGCTTTGTTCCACTTGAAGTTGATTCACACGGAGAGAATGACCTAGCTTTCCAATCAGCTCAGCGGTCATGTGTCTCAAAGTATATTGGTAAGTTGCTATTCTGGTTTACATATCGGGCTCTGTGTTTGGTTAATGAGAGTCTATACTAGAGAAATGGGACCTACAAAATCAGTTTTGAAGAAATCACCTCCAAATATCAGTGATCTAAATCAACAACAACCATTTATTATCTCTAACAGTTTCTGCAGCAGGACTTTGGCATGGCTCAGCTGGGCAGTTGTGTCTCAGGGTCTCTCATAAAGTTGCATTTTGATGTTTTCCAAGTTGGCTCACTCTTATGACTGGCAGATTGGTCTTGGCTATTGACTAGGAGCTCAGCTTCTTTCCACATGAACCGCCCAGTGAGCGTTCTCACCACGTGGCCGCTGGTTTCCCCCAGAGCGAGCCATCCAAGAGACCAAGGCAATAGTTGCAATGCAGTAAAATGCAGTGCCATTATGACCTGTCCTCAGCAGTCACGTACCATCATGTCTGCCATATTCTGATGGTCACACAGGAGAAGCCCTAGGACGAGAGAGGACTACACAAAGGCGTGAACGGCAGGAGGTGAGGGTCACTGGAGGCCGTCTTGGAGACTGGCTCCCACAGAGCTCATCAGCCAGGTGGCCATCCCTCCTACACCTGTACCTCACTACATGCCTTTCATTCAAAATAAGACAGTATACTGTAGCTTTTTCATCTGTCATTACAGTTAGCTCTTTGAGCCCTGAGTTTTTTCATGCTCACTAACCTCTAGGAGTGAGTTTTTTTGTTTTTGTTTTTTTAAGGAGTGAGTTATTTTTCAAAAAATGAAATTAGTTCCAGTTATAGTTTTATTAACTTAAAATTATGTTTGGTTTGATAACCAATTTATGGAAACAAGAACATACATTTGCCTTTTTTAAATGTTGCCTTACACATTTTTAAAATAAATTGATCATACTCTGGATGGTCAGGAGGCACAAGGACGTGCATGAACGTTTGTACTACCCAAAGGGTTAATCTCCCATAGGGAGAGCAAGAGAAATGGGATCCCCCTCGACCCCAAGCTGTAACTCAGACACAGATTGATTTGAATTAGACTCTTCACAATGAGGAAATGTCAAGATCATGTGTTTTGCAACATTTCTGCTAAAATCACCCTTTATTAAATCATACTTGTATGGAAATTGAACACTGCATGGAAAAAATACATAGTCTCCAACATTAAGAAAATATAAAGAATTATTCAAACAACTGTGCTGATTATAATAAGATCAGAAAAGTGATAGCAGCCTGACCAGGCAGTGGCATAGTGGATAGATCGTCAGACTGGGATGCACAGGACCCAGGTTCAATACCCTGAGGTCATCGGCTTGAGCATAGGGTTGCTGGCTTGAGTGTGGGATCATAAACATGATCCCATGGTTGCTGGCTTGAGCAAGGGGTCACTTGCTCTGCTGTAGCCCCCTGGTCAAGGCACATATGAGAAAGCAGTCAATGAACAACTAAGGAGATGTAACGAAAAATTAATGGTTCTCATCTCTCTCCCTTCCTGCTTGTCTGTCCCTCTCTCTGCCTCGCACAAAAAAGAAAGAAAAGTGATAGCAAACGTAATGTTACATGTTGATGGAGTAATTCAAACTCCCTTTTATTTATTTATTTTTTATTTTATTTTTTAGAGAGGAGAGAGAGAGAGAGAGAGAGAGAGAGAGAGAAAGGGGGGAGGAGCAGGAAGCATCAACTCCCAAACATGCCTTGACCGGGCAAGCCCAGGGTTTTGAACCGGCGACCTCAGAGTTCCAGGTCGACGCTTTATCCACTGCACCACCACAGGTCAGGCCTCCCTTTTATTTTTTTAATTAAAAATTTTTTATTAATTTTAATTTATTGTGTTACCATGAATTCAGGTGTCCCTCTCATTGTAACACCCTTACCCTCACCCCCGTGTCCTCTATTTCAAACTCCCTTTTAATAAACTCATAAAGAGAAAATCTTTCTAGACAAACAAATAAGCATTATAGTCTCATGGTTAAAGGCTCTACATCAGTAAACCATCATATTTAAAGTAGAATCTCATAGGAGAGCTTTGTTCAAGTCAGCAGGTCTCAATTTTATGATGCCAACATAACAAATAACTACAAATCAGTAAGAACCATCTTCACTTCAACCTGTCTTACCCTTAGCATCTTCAAGATATCTGACTTGTTCCCTGTATGGGTAGCTCAGTTGATTATAGAATGGTCCCAAAACAGCAAAGTTGTGGGTTCGATCCCCAGTAAGGGCACAGGGAAAGGAATGAATGAATGCATAACTAAGTGGAACAACAAATGAATAATGCTCTCTCTCCCCCTTCCTCTCTCTGTCTTGCTAAAATTCAATAAAAAAATTTTTTGAAAGGATATCTGACTTATAAACATTCTCCCACTTTTATCCTTTTCTATATATATGTAAAAAATACAATGGCTAGTCAAGTATTTTACATTCTAAAGACTTATACTTGTAACTCAAAGTTTCTTAATCTGTCGAGATCCCAGCTACCTAAAAATGTGTAGTTTTGGTTTCAACTTTGTCTCTAATCAAGACTGAATAAAAGATTCAGAAACAATGAATCTGACCAGGCTGTAACTGTGATGACCCTTCAGAGTCAGCAGTGAAATGTTGGATGTAGAATGGTCTATGTCTGACAGAGACAGAGAGACACAGAGAGAAGCCTGTGAAAGGGAGAGAAAGATGACAGTGTCTCACTTGTTCAAAATGGTCATCTACATTGGAAAGTCACTTCAAATCCAGGAATCACCAGAGTCCAGCTGATTAAGAGAGTTGAGAGGAGAGGATCACAAGAAAGGACACTAGAATTTATTGTGTGACACCCACCTACTGGACAGTGGTTTCCAGATGAAGAACCCAAGGCTCAGGCAAGCCAAGTAACTTGTCCAAGGTGCACAAGTCGTCACTTATAGTTGAAACAAGTGACTAATTCCAAATCACTTCTACAATTCTGTTCTTACTCCTGATATAAGAATGTGAGAGCCTGACCAGGCGGTGGCGCAGTGGATAGAGTGTCGAACTGGGATGCGGAAGGACCTAAGTTCGAGACCCCGAGGTCACCAGCTTGAGCGCGGGCTCATCTGGTTTGGGCAAAGCTCACCAGCTTGGACCCAAGGTCGCTGACTCGAGCAAGGAGTGACTTGGTCTGCTGAAGGCCCGCGGTCAAGGCACATATGAGAAAGCAATCAATGAACAACTAAGGTGTCGCAACAAAAAAAACCCTGATGATTGATGCTTCTCATCTCTCTCTATTCCTGTCTGTCTGTCCCTATCTATCCCTCTCTCTGACTCTCTCTCTCTGTCTCTGTTAAAAAATAAATTAAAAAAAAATGCGAGAATTTGTGACCTTGGAATTTTACCCCAGGGTCAACCAAACCACCCATGGCACCTGGAAAAGGTTGGACCCTATTTTTGACTTGTTTACAGTGCAGTTCCAAACCAAGTTGGGACAGATTTGGACCTTGCACCTTATTAAGACTAGGGCTAACAGTGTGATTGATGTGAGTAGCCTTCCCGTAGTAGGGTATTCGGGCTGATTCCTTCCCTGGATGAGTCTCTGAGAATTCTTGGAATCTAGGGAGAGTCAGGGAGGGTATGGGGCCTTCCATATACATCACAGAATCCTGGTTTTGCTAAGAACTTGGCCAAAGCCTTGGTGTTGTCAACTCCAAAGACAAATCCAACTTCCTTGCAGTTACTGCTTGAGATTCTCTGAAGAATTGTGGTCGCATGCCAGGATGTTTCATAGGAAGCTCCTTCCTTTATGACATCACCAGGCAGGTAGCTAAGGGGACTATTTGAGACACTCTTAGGACAACAGCCACTTTTGTGGGAATGCAAGAACAGCAGCTTTTAAAACTGAGGGTAAATATTCAGGCTTCATTAGGATCCTGAATATAAGCCAGCTGGTAAAGTATGGGTTCACACCAGAGGAGCAGCCTCTATCAAGAGGTCAAGACAAATAAAGTTGGGTCCAGGGTAACAGTTTCAGCATCGAAAGGGGCTGAGATTACTAACACAAGCCCTCAGCGAGGACGTGCATCCACTCCTGCTTCAACCCCGCGAACTGCTGCAGGCTCTGTTAGCCCTTCGGGGCATCGAAGATCAGACCTTACGCATTCCATCATTCCCTCTTCATCAGACTATCATCGCTCTTTCTCCCTCCAAGCAGGACCCAGCATCTCTGGAACGCCCATCCCTAGAGGAACCGAGAACCGATCAAAGTCAGAAGCGTACCGCCATTCCTCTCTTCAGCGAAAGATCCAGCAGACCCACACACCAGCTTCCCCTGCTGCTCAGATGCAGCGGAACATTAGTCCAGCCAGAGAGGAATCAACACGAAGATGGGGTGAGAGCAAGTCAGGGCGTAATCGTCACTCAGTCGCAGACCCCAAATCCTCTCACCAGTTGAGTTTTATAGACCAGAAGGGTAACATACAAACCTTCCAAGAAGACCCACCCTCCAAGGTGCAGTACCCACAAGGGGTCCGAGTTCCCCGTAAGACTTCGGTTTACCCAAAAGATGAAGCAGTCCAAACTGAGCCTGTCCGCAAAAGTGTAACTGCTGCTGAGATAAGATCTCCAAGAAAACCTTCGAGCCCAGAACACGGCAGCAGCCGCATCTTTGCGGACTCTCGGACAGCCCAGAGAAGGCTCCCCGGCCAAGAGTCTGAAATAGGTCGTCAAAGCTCAGTTTCTGCAGAACCCAAGGCCTTGCATAGGAACGAGGACGTGGAGTCTGACCTTGTGCTCTCTGTCCTTAAGGACTGGGATAGCAGGTGCCGAGTTTCTGTGCACACAGAGCCTGAGTCCTCCCTCAGGTATTCAGGCCACACTGAAACCAAGCCCTCAGCAAAGGTCTTACTGGCATCAGAAGTGGGCTCCAACGTGAAGTCCTCAGTGCGAAGAAATGGAGAGGTCCGCCGCCGAGTCACCATCTCAGAAGTACATTCGGCACCGTTAGCTCACTGTGCGACATCTCAAGCACTACCTGTTACCTCTCCCAAGCCTGTCTACAAGCAGTCCACTCAAAGAGCCTCAGAAAATGTCTGCACGTCCCCAGGATCCATACTCAAGTATCCAGAATCCTCCCAAGGTTCCTCTGTTCATGCAAAAGTAGAACTGACCCCTCGGCCCTTACCCCCGCGGTCCTTACCTAGGTACGGACCCGAGTCCTCATGGTGGGCCTTACTCAATACTGAGGTTGAGATGCCCCAAAGCCGGCCAACAACACCTGATTACGAGCCTAAATCCCCCTCTCCCGTAGACTATTCAATGCCCTTTTTTGAAATGGACTCAAGCCCTCTCTGTGAGGATCTGATGTTCCAGAGGGAGAAGACACGTCTGTTACCACCACCGGTACCAGCATCACCACCGCCTCCACAATTGTCAAAGGAGCCTCCAAGCCGGGCGCCACTGAGGGAAGTGCCACAGGCCCCCAAGTACACCTCCAAACCACCCATTCAAAGGTTTAGTGCTTTCTTCTTGGGTATGTGAAGAAGCAGACTGCCCAGGTGCCACCCCGATGTAGTGAGGTGGGGCGTGGGCAGGGGAGGCCCCCGCCTTCATTTTGGGCCTCGGAGCTGTTCTCCTGCCAGTGCCCAAGCTAGACCCACCCTTAAGCCCACTGCTCCATTGCTTCCCTGCCAGCTTCTCTGAACTCCAAGCTAATGACATTGATGACGATGCTTGGGTCGGCGTCAGGCATTGACTCTTCCAGGCAACGCTGCTTAACCTTTCAATGGAAGGTAGTAGAAAGTGGTTTGCAGGGTGGGGAAGCTGCTTCCTGAGAGTGGACGTGAAGGACTGAGCTGGGGTGAGGCCGGTAAGGGCTAGAAAAGAGGATGAGGTCCTCAGGCAACTATCCCGGCGGCAACAAAGTGGAGGAGGCGGGGCATAGATGAGCTGAGACTTAAGTCTTCCCAGAGGGGAAAGGCTCTCACAGCTGCGCAGGGAGAGGAAGAGAGGGATGTGACAGTCCTGGACTGGAGGGGCTTTTTGGAGAGGATCAAAGGCTGAGGGCACTTTGGGTGGAGAAACATGGAGTCTGCAAAGGGAGCCGTTAAGGAGTGGGGGGAAGGGAACGTGTGTTCTGCAGAAAAAAGCACAAATCTCTGTTCCTTTCAGATGTCTCTGAGGAAATGTGTAATCGTGTCATCTGGTGGCTCAAAGGTCTGTGCCTTCCCCCCTCTGGGTCCACTGTGGGGGTCTGGGAGGCAGGAGGAGAGGCGGAGGGCAGCCTTGACGTGTGCACAGAGCTGGGTCTGTTAAGATGTGGTTCTCGCTGGGGTTTTGGCTTGAAGGAGCAGAGGAACTTCTTGACTAAAATTCTACTATTAATTATTCCTTTGGGATTTGGAAACTTTTTTTATTTTATTTTTATTTTATTTTTTTAAAGGATTTTATTTATTGATTTTACAGAGAAGAGGGGCAGGGTGGGGGAGGGGCGCAGAATGAGAAGTATTAACCCATAGTTGCTTCACTTTAGTTGTGTATTGACCTGGCAAGCCTAGGGTTTTGAACTGGCAACCTCAGCGCTCCAGGTCAACACTTTATCCACTGCACCACCACAGGCCAGGCTGGAACCTTTTTCTTTTTCTTTTTTTTTTTTTTTTTTTTAGAGACAGAGAGAGAGTCAGAGAGAGGGATAGATTGGGACAGACAGACAGGAACGGAGAGAGCTAAGAAGCATCAATCATCAGTTTTTCGTTGTGACACCTTAGTTGTTCATTGATTGCTTTCTCATATGTACCTTGACCGCGGGCCTTCAGCAGACTGAGTAACCTCTTGCTCAAGCCAGCGACCTCGGGTCCAAGCTGGTGAGCTTTGCTCAAACCAGATGAGCCCGTGCTCAAGCTGGAGACCTCGAGGTCTCGAACCTGGGTCCTCCACATCCCAGTCCGACGCTCTATCCACTGCACCACCACCTGGTCAGGCTTTACAGATTTTTTTTTTTGTATTTTTCTGAAGCTGGAAACGGGGAGAGACAGTCAGACAGACTCCCGCATGCGCCCGACTGGGATCCACCCGGCACGCCCACCAGGGGCGACACTCTGCCCACCAGGGGGCGATGCTCTGCCCCTCCAGGGCGTCGCTCCGTTGCGACCAGAGCCACTCCAGCGCCTGGGGCAGAGGCCAAGGAGCCATCCCCAGCGCCCGGGCCATCCCTGCTCCAATGGAGCCTCGGCTGCGGGAGGGGAAGAGAGAGACAGAGAGGAAGGAGGGGGGTGGGGGTGGAGAAGCAAATGGGCGCTTCTCCTATGTGCCCTGGCCGGGAATCGAACCCGGGTCCCCCGCACGCCAGGCCAACGCTCTACCGCTGAGCCAACCGGTCAGGGCTCCTTTTTTGTTTTTAAGAGTCTCCTTTTAATGGGAAAGTCACTTCTGGACTGGAGAACAGTTTAAGCCTGTAGCCTTTAATAAAAGCCTTAGCACCTGACCAGGCGGTGGCACAGTGGATAGAGCGTCGGACTGGGATGCCAAGGACCCAGGTTCGAGACCTTGAGGTCACCAGCTTGAGCGCGAGCTCATCTGGTTTGAGCAAAAGCTCACCAGCTTGAACCCAAGGTCGCTGGCTCAAGCAAGGTGTTACTTGGTCTGCTGAAGGCCCACAGTTAAGGCACATATGAGAAAGCAATCAATGAACAACTAAGGTGTCGCACCGAAAAACTGATGATTGATGCTTCTCATCTCTTCGTTCCTGTCTGTCTGTCCCTGTCTATCCCTCTCTGACTCTGAGAAAATAAAAAAGCCTTAGCTGATCTTACCTACCATGTGCTGTACAAACAAGCCCCCCCCAAAAACAGACTGCCTGCTTCAGAGCCTTCCTCAGGGCTAAGCCCACACAGTCAGGTTGAGGGGTTTCGTCATGTATCCCTCTGGAGGCTCAGAACCCTCCTCACACCCCTATTCTAGGACCTGGGAGGGACTTACTGGCTGTTGCCCAGCGGGATCTGCAGGGATGTCTGGGCCTCCGCCTGGAGGCCATCAGTGGGTCCCATGGCCAACTCTAAGGTCCTTAAGAGAAGGGTCATCGGGGCCTGGTGACCCCCTCATCCCCTTGTATCTCGGCTTCTCTGGTGGGAGGGAAGGCAAGGACCAGCCCTTAGACCTGAATGTTAGTGGCAAGGAGTTTCTGCTTCAAGCACTGGGGTCCAAAACATGCTCCAAGCCTGTGAGAACGAGGGAGGCCAGGGCTCTGGATGAGGAAGTTCCTAGGAAAGAGAGCTCTGGGAACGCAGTCCGATCCCAACCAGCGTGGCCCTCAGCAGAGACGGGCAGCCCTGCCCCGCAGAGGGAGCAAGGCTGGACACGGTAGAGGTTTAGTCGAGTATGGATTCCAGAGGTATGTTTTGGGTTTGAGACCTGTGCCCACTATTTTCTAATTATGACATGGGTAAGTATTTACCTCTGTGATCATGAGTTTTCCTATCTCTTAATGGGAACAATGGCTTCCTTTGAAGGTTCTTGTGGGGACTGAGCAAGCTATCACACGTAAAACACTTAGCATGGTGCGGTGCCTGGCCATGGCGAACACTCAGTAAATACTAGCTCTTGTTATTTGGGCAACTGGCATGAGAAGGGGATTTGGGCCAGGGTCTGCCCATTTGTAGTAAAATTGTCTCTTTCCTCTCCTGTTGGCACTCTCTGAATTCCATGTGCTGCCCCCTGGGAATGCCTGGCTTCTACTTCTCCATGGTGGCAGATGAGGAGGTAAGAGGGCCCCTGGAAAGTGACTTCAGTCCTCTGGTGCTCCCCCCATCCAAGTCCCTGCCTGGCCCTCTGATGACAGCAGGTGTGGAGGGAGTCAGAGCTGCTCCCTGCTGTTGGCAGGTTGTTCACTGCACAAGGGCACCTGGCAGAAAAGGCCAGCGGGGGCTGAAATCCAGCCTGAGTGCCACTCGCCAAGTAGCGCTCTGCTGGGGCCGCACCTCCCTAGAGGGGAACTTGCAGGCGGGTGCTATGAGCTAGTTGCAGCCTTGGAAAGAAAGAGTAGAGACCTTTTGGCAAATGATGAATCCTGCCAACAGGGAAGGCTGTCTGGGAAGCCATGGTCGGATTGGTCCCCACTTAGCTCTCCCCTCTCCAGCCTAGGGCACTCCAGAAAGGGGACACTTTTCTGGGTTACACACTATTTGAGTCCTCACCTTGGAGAGCCACAAGGTGAACTCTGCTCTCAGCAGCCCTGTGTCCTGAATTTGGCAGTGCCCTGATTTCACAGTGCCTGGTTCCCATAAGTAGTCTAGTTCTTGGCCCATGTTTGGTGAGATAGTTTAAGCTCTTCCTACCTCCATTCTGTCTCATGCCATCTCTCTTTCTCAGCCAAAGCCTAACACGGCCTCTAATGGGGCTCACCCATGGGCAAGCCCAGGGCGGACAGTAGACTACAGATGAAAGGCGGGGTGGCGGGCAGGACAGCCCGAGCTCAGACAGTGGAACAGCTGCCCAGGAGGTGGTCCAAGTGCGGCTGCCGCCCCCTCTGCCGCGGCTTCTCCAGCCCCGGTCCGTGAGCCCCGCTGTGGGGTGCAGCTACTTTTAGAGATTATCTCAGTGCAAGACAGTAAGCCCTTCTCTTCCTCCCTTTCTCTCTCCTTTCTTTCCTTCTCCTCTCTCTTCCTTCCACAAACAATTTTTTCTTCTTTTTATAGAGACAGAGAGAGAGTCAGAGAGAGGGATGGACAGGGACAGACAGACAGAAACGGAGAGATGAGAAGCATCAATCATTAGTTTTTCATCGCGCGTTGCAACACCTTAGTTGTTCATTGATTGCTTTCTCATACATGCCTTGACCGCGGGCCTTCAGCAGACCGAGTAACCCCTTGCTCGAGCCAGCTACGTTGGGCTCAAGCTGGTGAGTTTTTTGCTCAAACCAGATGAGCCTGCACTCAAGCTGGTGAGCTCGGGGTCTCGAACCTGGATCTTCCGCATCCCAGTCCAACGCTTTACCCACTGCGCCACCGCCTGGTCAGGCCACAAACAATTTTTATTTGGATGCCTAGCACTCTGCTAGGCACTACTGGGGGAGTGCTGAGGCCAAATAGCACACCTGTTCTTCGGCCTTGAGAAACTTAACCATCTGGACGGGCAGAGAAGGCATGAGCAGGAAACACAGTATGAAGTGGTCTGTGCTCAACTGTCCAAATCAATGCAACAGTCGCAATAGGTGCTCCTAGGAGAGAGGGATTGAGCCAGAATTTGATGGGCTCAGGGTACCCTCGACTTCCCAAAGCCAGGGGGAGGATCTTAACAGCTAGCCTCTTGCTCAGCCCTTGAAGCAAATCTATACCTTCGGGAAGGGTATTTCCCCTATCTCAGGATATGATGTTTTTGATTGAGCAAGTTCCTCCCTGTTCGCCCCCATCTTGTTTGAGTTTAGGAAGTCAAACGCCTTGGCAGCAGGACAGCTCCTTCCCAAAATAGATCTTATCCTGTCTGGGTAATTGCAGCCCTCCAGCCCTGCTCAGCAGCAGAGCCGCTCCCGAAGCCGGGAAGGGAAGGCTGGCAGGCAGCTGGGCCTGCTGCTCTTCTCGGCTCTCTGGAGGTGGAGTGGCATGGAGGTGGGCCAGGTACTGTCCTCACACAGGGAGAGAGCTGGGCCTTCCCCAGCCTCCCTAGGCTACGGGGCCCCTGGGCGGTCCCAGGACAGAGACTCCTGGTGCTGGAGTCCAGGACCTCTGGTGCCTCTGATCTGGGCGTGTGGTTGACTGTGGAGTCTTCCAGATCCCGTTCCCAGCAGGAACTCTCTGGTGGCCTGGCCACAGCGCCCGGCTCGTGGACGGCAGCATGTTTGCTGTTGAGCTTTAAGTGCCCTTCAGGGTCCACAGCCAGTGACAGAGCACGATTCAGCTCGTGTCTGTGTGGCAGTCTCCTCCCGCACTCTCCAGGCCCTCCTGTCTAAGGGGTCAGCTGGACAGATGCTCCGCATCCTTGGATTGGGACAGGGGCCGGAGTCTTTGCAGAGGAGGTTGTAGTATATTGAGGGACACATTCTTGATGTTTTCTTTTTTGTTGTTGTTGTTTTATATCAGAACTAGCCAAAGCTCAACAGGAAGGTCCTAAGGGTGCTCTGTGTGGTCAGTGGGAGCTGTCCTTTCACACAGCCATTGGGGATTCTACAGACTAAAATAGCTCTTGATGGGAGAGGCTACCACACTCATGATGGGATGGGAGACCCTAGCCCCAAGATCCCGTGTCCTCAGGACACACAACCTACTTGTCCTTGGATGTGGCTTCTCAGGCTGTCAGTGGACAAGGTGGCTTACTTCCTGCTATCTCTATCAATTATGCAAGAAACCAACTCTGGAAAACAGGCCAGGAACCAGAGGAGGCTGGCTCGGTGATACTGAAGGCGGACTGCAGCGTCTGTAGGGTGCCGTGTCCTTTGGCCTCTGGGGGATGGTTCAGCTAAACTCCTGTTGGCTCCAGGCCACAGGGCTGGTTTGCCCATGGAGGCTGTGTAGACAACTCCAGGGCAGGGAGGAACACAGCGGGCTCCGCATCCATGGGGACCTGAACAGAGCCTGGGATGTGGTCTCAGGAAGGAGCCCTGGAGCCATCTTCCCCACTCCTCCTTGTCTCTCGCTTTGTACAGACACTCGTAGTTGAGAGGAGAGGGAATTGTTGAAAGAATGAGGCAGAGATGCCGGAAATGGGACAGGGCACCCAGGAGGCCTCTCGTGCAGCTTGGCCCCACTCCACAGCTGCTTCTCCTGTCAGATGGCACCTTGTTCGTTTCCAGTCACCACAGGCAGTCAAGTCCAGACCAGGATGGTAGGCTGGTGACCTCCAGCCCAGGCTTGCCGTTCTGGGGACAGGCTAAGGGGACCACCTCGTCTGGCTGTTCCCAGGACTCTTGATTCTGGCTCTGCAAGGGCTGCGCCCTGAGAACTCCCTGGTCCTGGGCAGCCCAGGGCGATTGGTCACCCTCGGACGGACAGGCTGGGCTGCGGTGCGGGTCAGTAGGGGCCACCGGAACCCCCAGGCAGAGGAGTACTGACGCCCTGCCATCTGGGAGATGTCTGCGCTGCCTGTAGAACCGGGCAGGAGAATGCTGCCCCCCCCCCCCAGGTGTGGTGGGGAACAGGAAGCCCTGAGCTCTCTGTTCTGCCCTCAGTGGTTCCAACGTAGGGAAGATGCTAGCACATCCATTCTGGACTTTTTCGTGTATGTCCAGAAGCTATTTGGTTCTCTGCCTGGAACCATCTCTAACATTAGGTCTTTCAGGGCAGATTCGTGATGTTTGAAATGGAGGGGTTTCTTTCAAGTAAGAGGAGAAACGGGGGCCTGTCTAGATTAGGGAGCTTGGCTGCAGAGGGCAGAGGGCATGCTTGGGTGAGGGAGCAGCCCTGTGACAGAGAAGCCCCCCTGACAGCTGCTCAGCCAGAGTAAGGAGTGGCGGAAGTGACCGTGTCCCTCAGCCTTCCCTGCTCAGCTGCCGCGGGCCAGCTGCCACGGAGGGAGAGCCCGGGACAGCTGTAGCCCAGGAGCTGGGTGCCGGCCTGCGTGCAGGCCTGGAGGGGGGCACGGAGCGCCAGGCAGTGCCTGAGGAGGCCGCTCTGCCCTGTAGGCGGGCGGGCCAGGCCAGCCACGGTCATTTCCTGGGCACACCCACCGCAGGCAAGGTCATTGAGCTCCAGGAGCCACCACAGTGGCTGCTTTTCAGAATCCGGCTCAGTGAGTCCCAAACCAGGACCCGTTTTCTAAAGACGGAGAGGTGTCTAGCTGGAGAAGCCGACTGCGCAGTGGGTGGCAGCGTGGTGGCTCCCGCGTCACTCCAGTCTGAGGCTCTTCTCCCATGGCTGCACACCCAACACCCTGCACACGGCCAGTCCTTTGGAGAGGAGGCACTTGAAATTGTCACCGTTGGCAGTTGCTGCTTCGGTATTGATCATTTTCTTGTTAGCTAAGATGATAGCTACCACTCATTGCAATGACTATTCCATCCTAGATGTGTTGCCTTAGTGAGCCTTCAGAGCACCCCGATGAGGCAGGCTTTTTTCTCCCCGTTTGGGGAAGAAACAGGCTCAGAGCTGGCTCATTAAAGCTGGGAGCAGTTGAGGGAGCGCCCCGCCTCAAGGGTTCAGATGGGGTGTAGAGACCCTTCTTCCGTAGCCTGGTCTTCCTGGGAAATAATTTCTCCCTAGTTCAGCAGCACCTTCAGAGATCTAGGATGGCAAAGGGCAAGGCTTCGGTGGGGGTAACATCTGTGTCCCTGCACCCCGCATGGGGACAGGGAGGGAGGCTGGGAGATGGGTGTGAGCTGGTAAGCAGCCAGAATGAAGGGCAGGCTGTGGGTCAAAGCAGCCCAGAGCCTCCAGGCTTGTCTGTGCTGCACAATCAGAGTGGAAAACTAATCAATGAATCCTTCTCGTCGATCCATGTTGATCAGATGTCTCCTGGGGGCAGAGGCCTGGTCACTCACCCAAGCAGACATCACATCCCTCGTTCACTGAATTAAATAGAGGTTAAAATAAAAGACATAGTCCCTGTTCTTGAGGGGCTTGTTGTTGGTTTGGGAGAGAAAAGTATACAGATGGGTCACTTGAGAGGGTGTGGGCATCCCAGGACAAAGCACAGTCCAGTGAAGTGGGTGAGCAAAGCTTCTGGCATGGAGGCACTCGGAGGTGAGGGTCAGGGAGACAAAGTCCAGCTCAGTGTAACCACCTCGGGAACTCACTGCCGGACATGGAAGGGCCGTTGTTAGGGTCAGTGAGGCTTGGTCACACGAGATAGTCAGCGGTTCGGAGGTCAGGGGGTCCTTAAGGGACTCAGACTCCAGGGCGTGGTGGCATCCTTTCCGTCCCTGAGCTGTGCCCTGCCTGCTGTTGAGACGGGGTTGGAAGGGCCCTCCGCTGCCTTCTAGCATCCTGCCAGTTCCGAACTGCCCCCATTCAGCAGGTGCCAGGAAACACAGCGGTCCCTGGCCTTGCCACCCACACCCCACACCTGCCAGCGTTCCCGGATCATGGGACTCCGAGGAGCAGAAGGGGAGGAGTAGGGCTCAGGTTATTTTGGTTTCTTGCCTTTGTACAGACCTTGCTGGACAGACTGGCTAAGTTTTCTTTGAAAGACACAACCCCATGCTAGCCTTCCGTGCTCGCTTAGCAGCACGTACACCGACGACAGCCTTCTGGTCTGCTCTGCAGGGCTCTCGGACCATGTCACCAGTGACTCCTCACCTCTGGGGGAAGGGAAGCACGATTAGTTCTTGTACCACGTAAGGAAAGCTGCTACTGAGAGGCAAAGTGGCCTTTGCTAGTCATGCAGCTCTGAAATCCTGATTCCCTGTGGTAATTAATCACTCTTTTAAAAATTAATTAATTACTTAAAATGTGTTAAAGAAGTGGGGGGAGAAAGAGAAACATCTATTTGTTGTTCCACCAATTTATGCATTCATTGGTTGATTCTTGTGTGTGCCCTGACTGGGGATCGAACCCGTAACCTTGGCAGGGCCAAGTGCAGCATTCTTGTCTAATTCTGCTATGCAACCTTCACTGATGGGAGGGCAGGAGAGAGCCAGTGGAGGGGCCAGGAGGTTTTTCATGCAGACTGTCTTGGTCTCTAACCCGAGCAGAGAGAGCCCAGGAGAGCAGGCTAGAGCTGTGGTTGCTGGTCTAAGTTTCCCAAAAGAGGCACCCTCTGTGCCAAACTAAGTGTCCACTCCTCAGACCTCTGGCTTGAATCCCCCACCCCGGCAGTGCCAGGGAAATGGTGCTCTAGTCAAGGACATCAGTGCCTGGAGCGATGTTGGACGGTAAGGGAGAACCAGAGCTCCATGAGCCAAAAGGCACTGAGGGGAGCTTGGGCAGGCCACCTGATGGCTGGAGGTGGAGCAGGCGCTCAGAACGCAGTGACTTGCAGGAGGGCCGCTGTATCTGAGTCCTGCTTCTGACCAGGTAGGTGTCAGATTCTCCCTGCACCAACACAAGGAGGGAAACAGCCCCAGGGAGGGGGAGGGGCTTGCGGGGAGTGCAGTCATCGCCAAAGCCGACATGGCCACGTTCTCTCAGAGGTCCCTCATGTTGCAGGGTTGGCATGGGGGGGGAGGGGTCTGCTCATGCGGAATGACTCACAGTCTGTCTGCAGTTTCTATTTCGCCCAGCATGCCTCATGTGGGGCCTGTGGTGCGGTGATTACAAAGAGACTGACCATCGAGACCTCAGGATTCTTGGCTTAGGGATGAGTTCTCTGGTCCCAGGCCTCTCTTGGGGCCTCCCTTCCCTCAAAGCAAGTTGGCTCCAACGTGCCGCAGGACACACAGGACTCTCTGGGGCCTGGGCAGCAGGTGCCAGCACAGAGCTGGGATTCCAGCCGCAGCTGAGGGCGAGCTAGCCGCATAGCCTGCTGAGACGGTCTGTGTCCACACTTGGACTGCAGCCGGGACTGGGGGAAGGAGGGATGTTATGATGGTAGAAAACAAGGCTTTGTGATGGGAACTTTCTCCACTGACGTAGGCTTTCTCCCCTGGGCCCAGCACCCCCAGCTCTGGCCGTGCTGGTGGCAGCACCCAGGAGGTATTTTTATGGGTGCGTGTGAGCACTAGCGGCCTCCAGCTAGTTCTCAATAGTGGGGCTTTGTATATAGCCCAAGTCTGACATCTGGATCCGATGACAGCAGCTGCTGCTGCCGCTTCAGACTTCCAACAGCCTTTGGTTTCTTTCTAAAGAAACTTCTTTATGTCTTTGTTTTCCTGAGGACAGCTTCAGATCTCCTGATCTCTCCTAGACCTTTTCCCGGAGACTTTCTCAGCCTCATTGAAGCCAAGCTGCTGACTCTTAGCCTGGTTTAATCCCCTCATTTTCAGGTGTGGAAATTGAGGCTCAAAGAGGTGAAGCGAGGTCGCCCAGCTAGAAAGGTTCCTCTGCATGAACTGATTTCTTGTTGCGAGACCTTAGTTGTTCATTGATTGCTTTCTCATATGTGCCTTGACCGTGGGGCTATAGCAGACCAAGTAACCCCTTGCTCAAGCCAGCGACCTTGGGTCCAAGCTGGTGAGCTTTTGCTCAAACCAGATGAGCCTGCGCTCAAGCTGGCGACCTCGGGGTCTCGAACCTAGGTCCTCTGCATCCCAGTCTGACACTCTATCCACTGCGCCACCGCCTGGTCAGTGAACTGATTTCTTTATGCACCAACGCCCCTTCCATCCCACAGCCTACCTGTGTCGGATACCCACTACCATCTCCAATAGCAGCCCCTGGTTTTCTGAGCGGGACCTCCTCTGCCTACCCAGGCCCCTCCCTCCATCTGATGAGTTTTAACTGATCCCAGCCATGGCCACAGGGTCACAGATCCTACCGAAATAGGGTAGGCGGACCTCTAGCGCTTCTACTAATAGGGCTGTGACTGTGGGCTTCAGTTTTGTCCAAAGTGTATTTAGGTCAGTAAGCCTGCTGTGTGTGGGGCGGGGGGCTCTTGGGAGCCAGGGAGGGGCATGCTTCTAGAAACTTCCATAGAAACCTGACCAGCTCAGACCTGTATTAGCTCAGGAAATCCCCACCAACTCCCCACCCCTAAGGTCTCCCCCCAGACTGCTGCTGAGACTCTGAGCCCCTGATGCCTCTAAAACTGCTAGGGCATCTATGCCCACAGCCTCTCACCTGCCTGCCCAGCGTGCCTGGGCCGGTCTCTCTGGGGACCACCCCACTTTCCTCCGCCACAGGCAAGGCCGCTGGGCCTCTCCTGCAGATGATCCCTGGGTAATTTATGCAGCAAATCCTCTTTCATCTTTAATCCAGGGTCCTGCGCAAAGGGCACCTGCTGTCCCCTCCTCACAGCTGGGGTGGAGACGGAGAATGTCTGCTATTCCACCTGAGGAGGTGTGGAGGGGGTGTGGACGGGGTGTGGATGATCAGTAACTTGGACATCAGTCGGATTCGCTTCCCGCAAACCTCGAGGACTCTGGGGGAGCTAATGGTTTCTTCCCAACGCATGGAGCAAACCCCCTTCCCCTTCCAGAGGCTTCTCCTGGGGATGCCAGGTGGCCCTTTCTTCTTCTTTGGGATCTGGCGCAGGCCCTGGGACTGAGAAGCTGCCCCGAGGCCATCCTTTAGGAGCTGAGTAAGGACGAGCCAGGTGACAGTACAGCAGTGTCCCGAGCGCCTTTTCAAACCCTGCTCCTCCGGGAGTCGCAGGCTGCCAGACTCGCCTCACGCTGGCTGTCCCCAGACTGGCCGCCCCCTGCCCTGCGCGCGCCCTCACCTCCCTACCCACTTCGCCGAGGTGCAGACCCCGCCTCGGGCTGGCTCGCCCCGCCCCGGGCCCCGCCCCCGGCCGGTCCGCACTCGGGGCGGCGGGCGGGGGCCGGCGGTGCAGCGAGGTCGGCGCGCAGCTCCGCCGCGGGTCCCTCGGGCGCTGTCCAGGCAGAGCCGGCCCTGCCCCGGCCGCAGCCATGGTAAGGCCGGGGGCGGGGGCGGGGTTGGGGGCGCGGGGCAGGGCCGGGGCGCGCAGGGCCTGCGGCTCCCGGGCGGCTCGCGGGGACCCGCGGCGCCGCAGCCCTGGATGTGCCGGTCAGGAGGCGCTGTCGCCGGCAGTGGGCACAGGCGAGCACTGCTGTGTCGCCGTTCCCAAGTTTCTATTTCTGATCTCAGCAGCTAGAAGCGGGCCCCAACCCCCGGGTTGTTACCCCTGATTTTAGACGAAGGGGTGAGTCCATGCTGGGGTTTGGGGTGCGCCGGCAGATACGCCCTTGTTGTGCCTGGGAGGGCGCGTCAGCGATGATCGGAGGGAGGGTCCCTGTCCTTGCGTGGGTTAGCTGTTATCTGGGTGAACCTTCCTCACCCACCTACCCTAAGCTCAGGGACCAGCACCAACTTCCTTTGGAAAACACAGAAGAGGCCCATAAACAGTGCCTGCCTCCCCAAGAGGTATGGTGAGAGACGCGTGGGCCCGCCTTCCCAAAGCCTGGCAAGGGGCAGCACCTGGGCCCGTCCCACAGGGCCATCTTCCCAGGGCCGGCTGGCAGAGGGAAGTCCAGCCCCCATGTATGCAGGATCAGCTATAGCCCTGTGCCTCTTAGAAAGGAACCATGGGAAAGCTGCTTCCTGCAGCATCCTAACCCCCACCACCACCAGGTCCCTCTGCAGTGGTGGGGGTTGGGGGAAACTCATTCCTGCCACCTGCCTGTAGTGGGAGGAGGAGCTGGAACCCCAGCCAGCCTCCCTGGGGGCTCCCAGGTAGGAAGTTTGGATGTTTGGCCATCTCTCCTCCTGCCATTGTTGCCAGAGCCTACCACAAACACTACGCCAGGTGTCAGGGCCTCCAGGCCCAGTGCCAGCTTCTCCTCCCAGTCTGGAAGCCCCCCAGCCTTTGCCCTCCAGTTAGGAGGCAGGGGCTGTTTCCAGCAGGCGAAGATCCGTGACCAGCCTGGGGGGCAGGATGTTGACTGTAGGCAGCCTCCAGAAGGGAGCTCCCCGGGCCCCACGGAATCAGAAGTTTCTGGGTCTGGAAAGGACAACCTTTTGGGCTCTTGTCTCTCAAGCTGTGTCCAGGCAGAGGCCCAAGTCTTGGCCAGGAAGTCTTGGTGACCCTGTGACCTTCCTCAAAGGGGGGTTCCTGGGAGAGGCCATGTGGTGCCTGTCTTTATCCCTGCCTCCATCCTCCTCCCCACATGGGGATGGACAGACTGATTGTCCCGGAGATGGAAGCCTGGGGGAGCACTGCTTGTCCATCGTGCCAAGCCCAGCGGAGGCCAAGAGGGGCTTTTTCTGCCACACACTAAGTTCAGTTCAGCTGAGGTCTTCGTGCTTTTAACTCGGCTGAGGCCACCCTGTTCCTCTCTATTAAAGACACCCCACTGCCACCAGAGTCCTCAGTCTCTGGCCCCTGCCACCAAGCCAGCCCAGTCCTTAGACTGGTTCATATCAAGCCACACTCCTCTGTGAGGGTCTCTGTGAAAGGAGACCAGTGGGGAGAGTTCCCCAGCCCAGGAGCCCCAGGCGGTTTTAATTCGCATGCAAAAAGAGTGGCAGGCCAACGTTCATAACCATCCTGGGACTTGTGAGGCACTCCTCTCCTCAGGTTCAAAGCATATGAGGTAGCTGTCATCTGGGAGTGGTTCTCTCCCTAGCCTTCCTGGGAGTCCAGGAAGGGCCATTCACAATTGAACATTAAG